>NW_024881276.1:56788432-57399491 GCF_018691265.1 Tyto alba | reverse complement strand
TTAGCATATATCTGATATTCTCACATCATATCCATACTCACTGTACCATGAACGCCTGGTGTCAGAGCACATGCATATGTGAATATGTTTTATTGGAAACCAAAGTTGTCAGTGAATGATTACATACATAGGAGAGGTATGGGCAACTCTTCTCAAAAGCATCATCTATGACCAAACTTTCCACAGCATCCCACACCTTTCTTATTCCATGACTCATTCTTACTATATGATACATACAGCTCTGATGTCTCTCGTTCTTCACAGAGGTTAGTACTAGTAGAATTCAAAGACCTGAAAGCCTTGTGTGTTTGCTGAGAACCAAAAGTACAGATACTTTAGAACTGACTCCTGGAGTTGAGACCAGTGTTACCTGCAGCAGGTATTTAACTTCTTAGGACCAGAAGGTCCAGAGATAAGACATGTTTTTCTTTGTTAAAATGAGTGATACTTTAGTAATGTCAGATTAAATATTTTTGCAATAACAAGGTCTGAAGTCTGATTCCTTCCTCCTTGCAATGCAGAGTAACTAAAGACATGGTATCATAAAAAACCTCCTGCCAAGGTATGCCAAGCAGCTAACAAATATCCTCATCAAGTAAAAACTGTTAAATTACATATGGCACCTTTTTCAAACCCAAAATTATTCCATAGAAGAAAATGACACCAAGCTATGTAAATAAGCAACTCTGACATTTCTTGACTACTTAACTAACTTCTTCCATGACTAAAAGCAATCTATGTACAGAAATTAACACTAAAGTATGGGTTATAATTATTAAGCAGGAACCATGGTCTCACATCCACCTTTTTATTAAAAGATACACATAGAAATGGGAAATCCCCATTTATAGCCTCTCCCTTACACCATTTTGGAGTGGTGGGGTGCTGCAGGAGTATCACTGCTGCTTGAAGGAGTCCTGTCATCTGATCTGCACTGCTTGGTACATGTTTGAGTAGGAATATGCAGCACCCTAAGAGCAGATGCTTGTGGGATGGTGTTACTCCATTATATAAACCAACTGTAAAATTGATTTAGCGTGTAACTTGAATATAGGACAGCTTTTTCTTGCAGAAGACCTATTCCACTGAGTTGAGTGATTTATCAGTTAAAAAAGCACCGAAGTATTTAACTGAATAATTAAGTAATAGAATGGTTGACCAATTCAGCCACACCACTAATCAACTAAACCAACCAAAAGGTTAGTCCGTTGTATCTGTGTTACAGGATGGATTCTGTCAAAAGATAACAATTATGAAAACATCGTCTTTATCACCTAGATTTGCAGTTCTGAACATAGCTACTTTCAGTTCCTGGAATACAGTTTTACAGTTCCTTCAGGGAATTTCTGTAAGTTTCACATACATTAATTTTCTGTCTACTAAGGAGAGTGCACATTCTGGTACAAGTAAATGCCACAGTCCTAGGTTTTGTACCTTAAATGGGCTTCAAGCTGAGTTTTTCTGTCTTTCCACAAGATACTCTACATGATTTCTGAAGTACATTGTGACAGTGTTTAGTTAGCCTCACTATTAAGAATGTCATACTCTATGCAGAATTGATACATTCAGCTTCAGTTTCAAGCCTTTGGACCTCATTATGCCTTTCTATGCTAAATTAAATAACTTGCTATTAGCAGAAATTTCCTGCTTTGAAACTGTGATCAAGATGTATCTTATCCATCTTCTGCATAAATAAAATCAAAATATCTTGAAGTCCTTTATTTTCATGTCACACAGCAATTTTGTTAGTTCTCAAATAGTTCTTACGTTTCTTTATACACATTCTAGAATGTGCCCAACATCTTTCATGTATCAAGAACAGAGCTACACATCATCTTGGTAATGGTTTCTTTAATACAATGTAAAAATGTATACAGCATTTCATTATTTCTTAAATTCAATACAGTTTTTTAATACATGTGTGTGCCTACGTCTTAATTACTTTAAGACATCAGGAAATCATATGGTTTATGGTTTTTGAGACTTCTTCACTGCTTTTCAATAAATAAGTGCTCCCTACCAAGCTTTGTTCTGTTAACTGTATGTAGTTGAGCTCACCAAATTCTTTAAAAAGGACATGCAACTTAATCCTAGCTTTATGGCCTTCCATTTGCTGTGAATTCACTGGACACTGCTTCATTAAACAATAACTCTTAGTGGTTTTTGTTTTAAACATATAAGGATTCAGTTTTACAATGAGCTGATTATGTCTTGAGTTCATTCAGCTGTTTAAATAAAGAGCTTTTCTTTTTTCCCTCCACTGTGAGAAGGTGAAATACTGCTGTGCTTGGCTGCTCTCTTAGGATGACAAACATGATATATTTAATAAATACAGATAAACATTTTTGGCACCAATAAGCATGAGCTTTTGGTCTACAATGACCTCTGCCTTGTGTATTTTTCTTGACATAGCTTTCTCTGTTCGTGCATACAAATTATGGAAGAGCTAATCTCAGGAACAATTAAATATCCATTACGATATATACAGGCTGAAAAATTTGCTTTTGGCAACTTTTATTTCTTCCAGGTTAAAGCACTTGTAGATAGCTTGTATTTAATGGCAAGTCTATATATATAGACTACAGTTGGATAGCCGAATGAATGCTTAAAAAATATGACCATTTAGTCAAGTAAAGTGCAAGTTCACACCAACACTATTCACAATTTTTGATTCCTATGAATTTAGAAGCCATCTTATTTCCCAAAATATCTAAAGATACCACAAGTATTACCAACACTCATGGGGATACATATTTTCATCTCATTGTAAGACTGCCTTCCAAGACCTCTGTCATTTTGGGAATCATCTGTTCTGGACACAGAATTTAAATGCAATCACCATGTGATTGAACTCAATCAACCCTAAACCTGAAATAACAAATTTTGAAAAGCAGGTACTTAGAGGTAATGACTCTAGCAATGTTTCACAAATAAAATGTAAGTGAATAATTTCATGTTCCATTTGTGGAATATAAATAATTTTCAATTTCTATTTGCGTATGCATATATACACACACATACAGATATATATATAATAATTAACAGAAACCACCTAGCTCTAAATTCACCTCCAAAAATGAAGCAATTTAGTTACTAGTCTGTAAAAGCTCCACATGGCCAGGCAGTCACCCTGAAAGACCTATATTTTAAGGTTGTACTTCCTGCAGTAGTAACAAACAACATTAAGAGTTTGCATTTACAGGGGTCTTCCTCTTTTTTTTTCAGGTAGTCATAAACCTCATCAAGTTCACTGACATACAGAGATAAAAACAAGAAAGGCAACAAGTGAAAACTGAAATCTGTCAGAGTGTGTGAAGTATTGATTATATTCACAGGGGCTGTTTCAGAGAAATTTACAGATGCAGACACCGGTTAGTCAAAGGCATGACAAATATGGGAATAGAAGGAGAAGTGTATCTGTAAAGCTTATTTACAAACACTTCTGGTAAAAAGCTACAGAGAGAATAAACTGGGACAGAGTAATACCCTTGTCCTAATGTGCACTGGAGGTTATGGAAAATTAAACTGAGCCACAAACAAGAGGGCTGCGTATTTTGGAACATCCTAAAGTCAGAAAGTCACATTAACATAACCAAGAGCCTGCACAACAAAATATAGAGATACAGATAAAAAAATTGATAACACAACTGCATTTTATTCAATTTACTGCCTTTTAAGAGGACAATGCAAATTATACCATTTGCTGGTGATCTGTATACACCAGGCACAGACGGTAGTCTAACACAATCCCTTTTACAGAAGAAACCAAGCAGGTAGATTTAACTTAGCCATTTCTAATCTCTTTTTTTCTCAGCCTACAGATATTAATATTTAAAACAGTAATTGCTCCATGAATATCTGTACACCCAGAACACACGAAAAACCATGCAGGTTACCGCATGTGCAGTCACTGATGACAAATGCAAGCATCTACAACAATTTTATACTAAAACTCACTGCATTTAAAAATTAAGCACAAATGTTATGTTTGTGTTATCCCTGCTTGCACACTCTACCACTGAATTTGATGATACCATATTTAGAGAAGGATTCAGGAAAGTGCAAGTCTAGCTATATAAACTCAACATAAGATCAAAACTTAAGATGTCTCATAGTTTCCTACAGCAGAGATTTTTTTAAGTGGTTGTTGAATTTTAAGCAATTTGTAACAGTGAGCACAAGGTGCTGATTTTCTCCATAGCTGTCAGTGACAACAGAAGATAGAATGAAAACTGATCACATAATAAGTCTTTTTTAAAAAGGTCAAGAGACCTGTCAAACTAAATGTATCTAAAAATAAAAAGACATTTTTCATAACTTTTCCATAGTTGCTATGGAAAAGTTATACAGCTAAAGTAATACATAAACCTTCATCCATGTCATGACAGAGCTTGAGAATACACATTGCACATTCTCTTTTAAACAGAGACAGCAATCAGCCAGTACTGGAAATCTTTAAAAAAAGGCTGCATGTTTTCCCAAATGCTACTTCCAGCCCCAAGCACTGGACTTGGAAGAAGGTGATGAAGGTCCTATGGCAACTCCTGTAGTCTGTAGGAGATGAGAACAGATGATTAAATAATGCTCCCTCTAATCTGAAAATGTTTCACTATATAATTTGGCTAATACGGATAGGGGGAAGAAAAACTTCTTTGTTCAGTGGTGTTAGAATAATTAACAGTTGCGCTGATCACTTCTGGCTAATTCTTCATGCCAGGTATTTCACAGCAATGAGTCCCACACAACTACAGTTCTGTGTTTCATGAGGAATTACGGAGTTTTATGATGAGCTCTGCTATGCTCACTGCTGTCTCACTTCAGATTTGGTCAAAGCAGAATCAATCAGGAGCACTTATATGACTACTTAACGTGGGCCATTTTGTGCTCAGTCCTGCAGTAAGAATGTCCTGGATTTTACTCCTATCAGGTGGTAAGATCCCCCCAAAGCTACTTTGCTTAGGCTTATTAACAAATCAACATAGAACTGAAACAAAGAATGAAGAATTTCTACTCAAATGGTGAGATAATTCCATACTTCAAAAAATCAAAAGAATCTTAACTAAGGCATTAGAAACGAAGTCTTTTCAGCACAAAATAAATGCTTTCTATAATCAGCCTGTTTTCTTTCAAATTACATGAAGAGACCAATAAATCAACCTTCTAAAACAAAACAAAAAAACCCTCAGAATTAATTTTAAGAAATTTAGTCCCTGAAAATCTCCAGACCACTAGCTATCAAGACATTTGGTTATAAAAGTGAGGTGACTGTCCAATAACAAATTGTTAGTAGAGCTTGTATGCTGATTCACATGTTTACCGTAAGAACTCAACTCTATAAATCAAATTAAATCATCATTCCATTAACTTTTCTGATTATACTGGAATAAGCAGCAAGGTATGCTGTGCAAATACAACCTTGAGGCACTGAAGTAAAAGTGGACTGTCTGATGATTATATATATCCTTTAAGATACATATTGTGCAAGGGCACTTTAGTCAGAGAAAATTGCACTAATACACAGGTAATAATGCCCCAAGTAAGACAGTACCTGATCTTGTCTCACGCTTTGTAAGTTGTAAGTGGTTTAGAGATTCATTCACTCGACTATTTGAACATTTCCATTGTTCCAAGGAATGTCTCTATAACATCAATATGCCAAAAGAGATACTTATTTTAAAAGCCTTCCATTCAGACATTTCAGCATTTATCTAACTACAAGATAATACAGATGCTGAGGTCATGCAACACATTCTTTTTAGGTAGAGCAGTGCTGCCTAAAATATTAAATAATTTAATTACTTAACAGGAAACTGCTCACAGCTTATTAGTCTGTTTATGAGCAATTCCTCAAATTCATCAGCTGCATCAGCTCTATTATCATCTGTTTAGTATTGGATGATTCCAGGAGGTCTCTGGTACACCACAGAAAATAATTCACATTCAAAAACTTATTAAAAGGAAGTTCAATATGTTAAATTAGGCAGTAATTTCATTCCTGTGCCAGAAAAACAGACAAATGATGTTTCTATGAACTTCAGTTAAGCTTTATTAATACTCAGCACTTCTGCAAATCAATATACTCATCTGACACTTAATAAAGAAAGATGCTAATCTAGAATTTCATTTGTTAAGTAAGAATAGATGTGTAAAATATACAGGAACTCGCATGCTAACAGAAGTCAAAACTGACAATGAAACTATTCAAGTTTAAATAAATAAAATTTGAAAAATTTAAGAATTTAATTGAAGAAAATTTAATTTAGGGTTTGAAAAAATTTCAATTAACTATCTGATGAGGTTTTTTTCCTAGTTTAGTTCAATAGGAACTATACTATAAATGTGCCTATGTTAAAAGGCATTCCAAATATCAGACAGTCAACTTTAAATAGTTTTGTCTTCTATTATTGTAAAACTCATGGGTTTTTAAGAAAAGTTTTCAGAAACAAATTACAGGGAAGAGGCATTAATTTTTTTCTAGTGCAAGACACAGGTTAAATGTTATCTACATTTTATTGCTCTTACAATCCTCCTGAGCCACACAATTATTCTATCAGATTTTGAAATGAAACACACTGTAGACCACAGTTAATCAGCCCTTTCATTCAATTTACATGAAATAGGCAACCAGCAGCTGGTTAAAATGTATTTCAGGAAGCCCTTTTGGTGTAAATGAGTATGAACTATGATTTTGCCACCTTAAGCAGACACCTGTAGTTTGTGTTATACAAACTACGTTCATGTTTGCTGTCAGCTGGATTAAGCATTTATGTTTTATTTGAATTAAAGTTTATAATCACATTAGTTAACATGGATTAAAACATGAGTAAAGGTTTGAAAGCATAGTTGGTGAATACTGAATAATTTCCAAAGAGCATTTACATTTTAAGAAAAGACTGACTGCTTCTGGGAAAAAAAGCAGGACATAGCAGAAATCTCTCAGGATTCCAGCTTTTCCATGCCAATTACTGGAAGACTGCATGTTTCAGTGAAGCAGGACACTGTTTCAGAATTTACCATACTAATATGGTATTACTTCAGAAAAACCCAATTCTAGATCTTGTTGGACAAGAATCAAAAGGGATCAAAATGACTTTTACACTTCCTTGGCAATCCAAATTAAAAAGTCTGAGAGGTCTGCCTTCCTCCGAGGGATTATACTTTGCAGAATCTGAGAGAACTGAAACACTGCCATAGCTGAAACATAGCTCTCGTGCTGAGGCTCTGCCAGGTAACTGACAGCAAGACGGTGCTAGGGGGGGTGGTGGCTTCCAATAGTCCAAATCCCTCTCTACAGAATGAAGAGAGCCAGCAGAGCCTGTTGAAGCTAGGTGACTATCAGTCCAGCCCTGTTTTACCATTGCTATAATCTTTGGCAAGATCTACAGGTTTTGTTACCTGCTTCTGGGGGTAGCGCTGCAGTAACACCTGCGGGTCCACCACAGCACAATATGAAACCCCACCAGGGCCCTGGTCTCCACTCAAGAGAATGAGCAAAATGCCTTAAGCACACCTAATTTGTATTTCTGCAGTGTGGTATGAGGGAGGAAGCCTGCAGGAAAACACAATGAGCAGAAGCAGCAAGATATGGTGTTAGACCATTCATACTGCCTACCGGAGAAGTCCGCATATTAATTTTAATTATTAAGCTAGGTTTCACCAAGGGACATCTTTTACAGTCTAAACAGAATCCTAAGAGCAATCTGTCACACATGTAGCATGAGCAAGAGAAGAGAAACCTGGAGCAAAACAGGAAGAAATTCAGCTTGACAGTGTACACACACATCAATTGTGTGAGCTTCTCCCCACATTGATTTTCAGAAGTTGGAGATATTACTCACATATCCATATTGAACTTTCAGTATATAAACTGTAGGTAGGATCAGGAAGGGTGACCACTAAGACTAGTTAAAGCCTTTGACTCTCACTAAAGTGAAATTCAAAACAGAAAACTTTTTTGGGCGTTTAAACATAGAGATGTCCTATTAGCTTTACTTTTGTTAAACTCTAACAAACATTACTGAACATTCAGTAATATAAAAGCTATATCTATTCTATTCCATCCCGCAAACAATAATCACAAAAATCACACTTCTTTTATATTATCTGCAAGACTTGAAAAGTGAAGGAAAATATAAAGAGCATCTCTGCACAGACAATGTTTCTGCACCTCTACACTAATGCAAATTTACTAATATAACTAGGAAAAAGTATGTTTTATTTTTCCTAGCACTGTTGCTTCAAATTCACTATAAAAACTAGTGCCTACATTAATTTTAAAGTAGATAAAAGAATATAAATATAAAAGGTTAATATGGAGTAAAGTCTAGGGGAAGAGAGATATCTACCTCAGTTTCACTTCAATGCACACACACATCACGTTGCTTAGGATGTCTATCTAGGAAAACAGTGGGGTGATTCTGACTTTGGAAATTGGACTGTCCACTTTTCCATTGTCACCCCCTGCCCTGTGGCTTAAATTAGCAGGACAAGCAGGAGATTTCCAATACTTGAAGCTCAAGAGTCTATCAACTTTCCAAAGGAATATATATTTATTAGAGAAGTTTACTTTCTGACACACTTCAGACAAAAAAGGAAAAAAAAAAATTAAAGGAAAATCATAAACAAAAATAAACTCCCCAGTTCTCTTCAACACAGACTTTTCATGTTGATTTTTATACTTCAGAAGGACTTGGAATCTTCAAAGAGTAGATAAACAGATCCAAGAGCTTAGGTTTGCACACAGAAATGCCAGTATCTGTACAGATAAAGTAGGAGCTGTATGAGAAGGTCTTCTGAGAATACTGATGCATTAGAACAAGCATTGACAAGATGTACTCACAGCTACTGACAATGCTTGGAGGCTTTCTTGTCCAAATTTGCTGATGGATGTCTCTTAAAGATGAGATCTACTCACATCCTCATATGTGATAAAAATGTAAGGCCATAGCTTGGATAAAGTTACATAGTTTACATATTTGACACCATAACGCTAATCTGTAGCATGAAAAACTGAACTGATTTATAAGTAAATGGAAAGAGGAAATACCTCTGAAAGGGATGATGTCAAACTGACCATGTTTAAAGGCAAATTTTTATTCTTACTGGGTCTTCCTGCTTCTCTCTGCCAAAAACAAGCATCAGAACTTGAAACTGATAGGTGTCTGCTATAGCTACTTCCCTTCAAATTAAGCTAGGATTATGTAGAATATGTATGTTTGATATCTATACTCATTTTTCCACAAAAACATGAAAATCACAAATACATGAAAGAGTCCTCTGCTGTTGTATCCCACAGTGAAACATTCTTTCTTAGATTTGGATTTGTCAGTGAGTTCAGTTCTACACACATAAAAGAGGTTAATTCCCAAACCAGACCTTTGCTGTCCCACCCAGTATACCATTTTTCTGGTGGCCTGGTTTCAATTTTGTTTGTTTTAAAGCAATCAACTGTTGAGAAGGAGCCCTAGCTCTAGTCTATAAGTAAACATTTCCCATGCTGACCCTCTCAAGATTAAGAGACCCGTAAATTCACCACACCAAAGCTTTTCCTGGCACTAAGATCTGTGTTTCCCTGACTACAGAGTTAAATGGCATTGGTCGCTCAACATGATTTCTATGATCCTGTAACAAAATTATGATAATTTGGTTTTCTTTAAATTGTCATGCACACCAGAGCACATTTTAAATCCAATTCACAGACATTTATATTTCCCACAGCCTATTCTAATCTTCAGAATTGATATTCATTGCACACTAATCATCTGACAGACTTATTATTAATGGTACTGTAAAATGATAGTGATAGCATCAAAATTAAGTGGTCCCTCTGACATCAAAAAAGAATATATTCAACAATACTTATCAAATAACAATTAAAGTCTCTACAGGATTTATCTACCTAATAACTCAAATATATATGATAGATTTTAATTTTTTTTTTTGCAAATCAGTAAAACATTAAAGCCTCAAAATTTAAAGTCGAGCTTAGTGTAGACAATAGAAAAAGTTGTCTATCAGCTTTAGGAGGATTCATTTTTGCACCAGCAATTCACAGTATGTTAGAATCAAGAGTTACAAGTCAAGCTATTCTTTCCCTTAACAACCCCATGACAGTAAATACTTGTAATTTTCTTTCATTTCTTCTGAGTTACAACTCTTCAATGAGGATACCTACAATCTACCTGCTGACTCCTCCTGCTACAATGACTGTTTCATCCGGAAAGTACAAGCACTTCTTCTCTTCACTAAATATACACATTGCATATTATTTTCCTGCCATACTTATTTGTTAATGAATAGGATCCAGAAATAAAAATGTGGTAAGAAGTTAATTTACAATGCTGAATTTCATATTCCCTCTATTCTGGTTATTCTGCCCCATTACTACTACAGTCTAGAGTGGCTGAAAGAGGAAAATAGCTTTTGATACTTAGAGATTCATGGGGAAAGAGTTTTTTTGTTTGTTGTTCCTTGTGAATTGGGGAAGGGATTGTTTTTAAGTAATACAGGTAATACCCCAAATTTCAGTCAAGATATTCATGCTTGTGAATGACCAATGCATTATGCATCCTGCTTTACCTAACAGAGTCCAGGACAATGACATTGGCATTAATGCACTCTACCGCAATGATTTTAAAACCCTGTTTCCTGTAACAGACATTATCTTTGGATAAAAAATACTCAGATGCTGGCCATGTTTGTCCCACAATGGTATTCCCAGAAATAGTGTTCCTCTAGCACAATTCAGGTGCCACAGGTGGACTGGTTTCACTGCTCTGCAGTCTGCTGAAGAGAAGAAACTCTTCAAATGAAGGAAACAGTGAAGAGCAAAGCTACTGTAATTGTTTACTAGCAAAGGCCTCGTAGAAATACAGGTGGAAAAGCATAAATCAGGGCAGCTCCTCCTTTGGTTTAACCATTATTTGAGTCATAACACCACAAATTCCAAGCTCTACACCAAGGTGCTTTGAACGGCAGAGTCCTGCATTAATTTAGGTATGTTTTGACATTTTTTTTTTACAAGACAGATTATGAAACCTGAACCAGATTTTTACTTAATTTGCCAAGATTCTCTCACTTTTTCTAGTGCTGAAATTACTTTAGATCACTGTGTAACATATCATGTTATTATAAAAGGTATGAGTAGTCAACTGCTGATTGTCTCACCGAAGTTCCTAATATAACATCCTTTCATTATTAGCTCTCTTCTGTTTCCAGCTCCAATTTTACAAATCCTACCAGAATTGCTGGATTAGCATTAAAACAAACTATAAGAAGAAACAAATCCACTAGGCGAAGAACTAAAAAAAAAAAAAAAAAAAAAGATTACTCTGGCTGATACTAAATTTTTAGAACTAAAACTCTCTGAGAGTTAATTGAGAAAAAGTAAATTTTCTTGTTTGTTGGAACATGAAAATATCTAGTCAGATCTCTTATATTACCCCAGTGAATGCAATATTGCCTGTTTAACAGATGCCTGTCTTCCAGAAAGGAAATAAATTTTAAGATTTCAAGAAATTAAGACCCTATGACTTTCCTTGATAATTCACCTCAAAGACTACACATATTGCTAAAAATATTAAGGCAATTTGTCAGACTTTAATTTCAAGCCACTAATACATTTCTCTGTCAGTTTAGAAGACCTTTTAAGTACCCATTTTATTCCTGTGAAAGGACATGTACAAAGCAGTAAAACTATCATTGAGTCTTCTTTTTAATAAACTAAATCAAACTGAGATCCTTAGGTCTCTCATAACATACTTCTTCCAGCCAAACTGTTTTTGTATCTCTCCTATAAATCTATCACAATTTGTAAAGTTGTCTTTCAAGTTCACAAAAACAAAGAGACAAGGCAAGTAGAAGAGAAAGAAAACAGTGAAAGCTCCCTAGTAAGCACGACCTCCTGGTTACATAGTCTTTATCTAGATTTCACAGACTGGTAATTTATATCTCCACTATAAGAAATACCAGGTGAGGATTAGACTGAGCTGTGAGGTGGTAGGGCAGGTATGAAATCTCCAGTACGTAAATCACAGCTGCTGCTACTCACAAAAGTACTGGAGCTTCTGTGATGGTTTGGGCTGCCACCTATAATCAGACTTGTGTGCTTCCTAACTAGGAAGGCTGCCAGAAAACTAATGGTCTGTAGCTAGTTGGTATAATCAAAGTCTCTGCTATTATGCAGCAGGGAGAGAGAGACTGCCAGATAAATTTTTAGGACACTTTGGAAACATTTCTGTCCAAGTAACAGATTTCTCAATGCTAATTATTTTGGTGTCTCTTCCTCCTCTCCCCTGCTCTGGCTTCTAAAAGCCAGCAATTTAAAAGACAGGTAGACCTTTCTAAACTACAGACTACTCTTGTGCACTCTGTGGCTCAAAATAGCAGCTGTTGAACTTCTATCATATTCAAAACTGGACTTCTAACTAGAGAAGAATCCCACTATCATCTCCAGACTGAAAGTAACAAAGAACATTTACGCAGTTCTAAAGCAGGTTCATATAGTATGTTCATTAGCTATAGAATTATTCTATTAGCTACAGACTTCCACTAAATTGATGGCATCATTCAAGGTATTGTATTCAACTTATAAAGCCTGGCTAATCTGAAAACTGATAATTGAAAATACTTTTAGCCTTACAGTGTAGTCAAGCACCCAGAAGTTGAGGAATGTTTTTCTCAATTCTAGTAGCACCTCTCATTTTGAGGGTTAATCTTTATGTAGCTCATGAATGTGACTGTGGTTTAGAAATTCCCTTTTTTTTTTCCTTATTACTGAGAAAGAAACAGATAAACCCCACAATTATTGCTGTATCATTATAGAACTACATAAAATTTATTTTGTTTCAAAGAAAGCACCTAAACCTTTAAAAATAAATATTTTTCTATGCACTAAAAAATAAATATCTCCCAAGCACAGAAATGTGACTTTTCAGGAATTGAGACATTAGCAACCATTAACAACTGTGATTGATTTTTCATTAGACACAGAGTTCTCACCTGGTGCTGCTAATTCTCTGACTTTCATTAACAAAGAGAACATCTGAAATAACAAAGAAATAATTTCTTGGACTTCAGATAAAATGTTTTTGATTCTCTAACTACATAAGCATATATAGGGAAAATTTCAGGTGGATAAAAAATAACACAGATCACATCAGGTAAGCAACAGCATATAAGATCTGCCTGATATTTTGAAATCAATGTATTTTCTGTATTCATTTTAATTATCATCATCCCTCATATAGCATGAAAGCATGTATGTATTCTTCAAGTTAATGTCATTTGATTGTTGAGCAGCACAAACACAGCATTCATAAAAGACCAAAAACCATTTTTCATAGTATACATTTCAACTGGCTGCTTTTTTTTTAAAAAAAAAAAAAGTGCGTGGTGATCAAAAAAAGATCACTTTTTCAGATTAAAACACTAATAACCCAGTAACTAGTCCTTGTAATAACTTATGAAAAAGTACATTTGAAATGATACAGGTAAGAAAGCTTGTCACCTCATACTTCAGTTAGTTCTCTAAGCACTGATGTCTGATCCAGAAACTGATCCAGAAGCTGTTCCAGGTGTGCATAATAAAAAGGTCACTGAAGCAGAAATTGGCACAGTCTGCGAAGACTCTGCTTGGTGACAAATACTGCTAGACTAATAGACTAATTTGTTTAAAAGTCTGAAACTGCAGGGAAGTCAGGACAAGCCTGAGGACAATTTCCTAATCATGAAAGATAAGGAAGAGCAGGAGTTCTTCCGATCCTTCAGGCCACATTTACCTTAAGCGAGAAGATAAGGGAACAGAAGGAGGTAGACACTGAGTAGGAAGAGGAGACCTATTAAATCATGCAAAGCTACCCTAAGACCACAGAAGAGAAAGGCTTACATTTGTGGAAAGTACGAAGCACTGCTTCAGACATTTTCCCAGAGTGGAGGGAGAGAACACGAGAGCCTTGCCTCTGTTCTTCCTGCAAATTTCCCACCCCGAACACTGGAGAAGCACCATCCCTTGGCCCCACCATGATCACACATTCCAGCAGAATCACCTACTCCTTTCCCCCAAGCAGGCAACCCCCAGAGCTCCCTGAGGGCTCAGAATTGCTGACATTAGCTATTCTCAGGGCACAAACCAGAAGTGAAAAGAAGAAAATCCGGAGCCTTTGGGAGTGAAGTAGCTCCAAATACAAGTTAGTGAGAAGAAACCTCCACACTGTACACTTGCAAAGTGGGAAATTAAGCCTATACAGTCTCTCTTTGGCACCTACAAAAGCCTTCTTCTTTGTCTTCCACCAGAGCCACCTGTGCAGCGAGCTCCTGGGAGTGCTGTCGCCCACTCCCGACTCTTCTGCCCCCACAGCTGGGAACTCCCCCTGGGTGCGAGGACTCAGCAGCACACCAGTGACACAACCTTCCCCCCAGGGATCCAGCCTGCCAGCAAGGCAGGTAGATGGAACGCCCACAGGGCAAACGGAAGACCCCTCTTTCAGCTGTCCCATACAGCCATTCACCAGAACACACCCAAGCAAGCAAAAGTGATGCCGCCTGCTATCATGACATCTGTTGCCTTAGGAATAAAAAAGATGTCTCTTAGACATCGCTGGTGCAACAGAAGGAAAAAAGCAAGCGAACTAGAGCGTTCTGCTGGGGAAGGTAAGTTGGCTGCAGCACTGTTGCTTTACTCCACGAGGCCTCTGCTGAACCGTGCTCCCACAGTGCTCTAAAATCTGAGCTGAGTAGTTTGGGGATAGTAGTTCCAAGTACTGCAAGGCCAGGGTCACTTTGCCTCCCAGGGCAGCTAGCTGACCGTTGTGCTGCTGCCAGTCAGTACTGTCCCCTTGAGGCTATAAAAGAGAAGCAAAAGACACTTTTCTGGCAAGAAAAAAACCTGCTCCAAATTCTGACCTGCTGATGCAGACTGAGTCTTCATGAGTCTATTTCTTTTGAACCTGTACAAGACGTCAGGACATTTTATACACTAAATAGAAGCTGTCATTAATAGAAGTGATATGGGGAACAGAAATCACCTCCACTGTTCTTGGCAAATTTGTCAGTGATTAAAGTGCTCCCACAAGGAGGAAGACCATACTACGCCCATGCTATGCCTGTTGGCTGGATATACTTATTTCACACATTACGTGTGTCTATAACTAAGGGGGACTCCACACTTACTCTTATCCAAAACACATATGGGACTTCTTAGAAATCTGTTATTTTTGTGATTTGGGATCTGGAAAAAACTTGGGGAAGCATACAAATATTTATTATATTTTCAGTTACATCATACAATAACTCTTTCCAACAGTTATTTTTGTTGTCACATGATATTTGTATGGTATGACACTATTCTCATGATTAATAAGCTGCTTTTAAAAATGTATCACATGTAGAGCAATTTATTATTTTTGGTTGGCTTTAATAAAAGTGATGCAGTAAAGCTCTGCAGACAGCTGTACATAATTCCATCACTACAATATTTGGGATACATAAGTGTGCATAAAACCATGCTATATGTTGTTAACGTACTATTTTGGGATCTTTATTTTATTTCATAGAGTCAGGAAGATTTCAGATTGACTAAATATATTCATCCTTAAAGAATACCTCAGATGATTATTTTATATTACTAAAAACTAGGATTTTTTTCCAAACTACATATTTTGAGATTTTGTTTTCAACTGGCTGAATTTTTTCCAGAAAGTTACCTTCTGCCCTTCACAAATTATGTATCTGGAGGTAAAGCAAGAGATTTCATCAAATTCTACATAACTACTTAATTTATTTGCCCTTACATACATATAGCTCTCAATCCATCAAATCATGTCTTATTCTATATGCAGAACACTATCGGTCATTAGAGCTTTTTTATATACACACACACACACATAAAAACACATCACATACATATAAATAAAATACATACATGCACTTATGTGTGTATAATATGTATATACACTAGAACCTCCAATTTTCAGTGACAAATTATTTGACCAGATTCCTATGAAAGGCTAAACCCTCATTCCATTTCAGGTATTTGTGAGGTACCCAAAGTCAGTAGAATAAGGTCTGACACATGAAAACTATTCATAGTATGTTACATAAACAGGGTAGTAAAACCGGCAATATTTTGACAATTCAAGACTATTTTACTAAAAGATATGTAAATCTATAAAAGGAAAATACAGTGGTTGTTTATTGCTACATATGGGTTGTGATCTTTTATAGTTTGGTCTACAGTAATAATTTATAAGTTAATTAGTTATAAATTTTACATGGCTGCTACTATCGCTATTTGTACTTTAAAATGTGGGTTATCTTGTAATTTATATGATCACAGAAAATATCAATGTGGCTCTGTAACTGAATAAATACTACTTACTAAACTAGGAAAGGCTGTAATTTATCTTTCACTATCAACTTGTAATTCCTTTTTATTTCAGTTTCAGTAAAACAGTTCACTATGCTTATTTCTTCATAATGAAAAAGCGATAATTAAACCGAAGTTATTCTTATACCATGTGGAAACTCCCATGGATCCCTAAATGGGAAGTGGAAAGACTGCAGTAGAGAGAAGAAGAAAATAGTATTCAGACATTTGCAGCCCCCAGATCAAAGTAAGGCAACATAATGAAAGAAGGAACAGAAAATAGCCCAGTTTCACTTTAGGCTTAGCCTCCCTAAAGACATTAGCTCTACTAATTATGAAATAGTCAATCTGTACTATCTTTCCACAGCTCTAGGCTAAAGTCTGAGAGAATTCTGCTGATCATGATCTCTTTTTAACCCAACTCCAAAAATCATCTACTAATATGTATGAGGGGGTTATCTTTTCAGAAGTGTTAAAACGGTGCTATATATAAACATAAACTAATTTCTTAAAGTATTTAAAATCCATGAACTACACAGATATCTTTGAGTTGTTAATGAAAAATATAATTCAGTTCATCCTATTTAAGGACCTTAGTGTCTGGTCTAGTCTCCAATCTGATGCAGCATTGATAAAATAAATATACAGTCCTTCCTTTTGCTACGAGGCACATATGAAAATCTGCATTTAACTGTGAAAGGTACCACATCCAGCCCACCCTTCCTTTCTCCTAGCCACTGGCTGTACCACGGCACTTGCATGCTCCGTTCTTCAGCCATAAGCCCATCCACTTCTGCCAAAATTAGAGCCCTCACTGAACACTCCCTACTTTCTGGTCCTGTTTTGTCTATGTAAGAGGCTCATCCTGTTTTGTCAGCCATGCTGTCATGCATTGTGACTCCCTGTGAGCCACATGTCAACAGAGCTGATGAGCTGAGACCTCATATGCTAACTTGCTTCTCCAAAACAAGTAGTGAACCCTAGACTCTACACCTCCCTCTTTCATTTTCTCATGTATTGCTCTTCAGAATATGCTTCATCTACAGTTCTAGCAAAAAAAAAAAAAACAAAAAAAAACAAAAGCCACTGAGCCTGGAAAAAAATCAATCTCCAGATAAGCAAACCAAATTCAACTTGTTCACTGCTCCATTTGGCACATAGAGTCTGCTCAACGACTGAAGACACTGCCTCAGCCACAGTGAAATTTATTATTTTGCAGAGGAAAAATAAAAACCATGGAACATTTAAAGCTTTCAAAGAGCTTAAGTGTGGCTGCATGATGCATAATGTTGTATAGGCAATTTCCAGATTCAAAAATTTACTTTGAAAAATGTCAGTGTCACTCCCAATGACTGCAAAAATGGTAGAAATCCCTAAAATGTTCTTTCATTGCATTTCATCTGACTCACCCTGCAGTAAGTTTTCAGTGATGCTTCTCCACTCCTCAGATGCAGTAGTCCCTGGATTTCTCAGAGACCACTTTCAGTGCTGGAGACTCAGTATTTAACAAGCAGAATCCATATTATGAAACTGACTCTACAGTGTTGATATGGTCATGTCCCATTTTGGGGTGCGAAAACCAATAATGTAAAAGCTGGGCTGCACAAAATCCTGAGAAAATGCAAGAAACTTTCTTTAAAAAGCAAGCCAAAAACAAGAAAGGTAAGGATAACATGAAAGTAGACTGCAGCATTCTATGTAGTCAGTGTATGTACATTTGTCTGAACCAGTTAAAAGCAGAGTGACCAGAATGCTGACCAAATAACCCAGAAAAGAAGAAAGGAATATACTTCAACCTGGAGAACAGTCGGGGAAAAACAATAACCCACTTTATGAAATTCTATTTCTGAACTACTGAAACTCTATGTCAGACTGTCAGATGTAGATGTTGCTAGCATATAGAAGAATTTTACAGTGAAAACCCATCCATTTATGTCCTGAAGACCTTGGAAATGAGATGGAAGTACAAAGAAAAGACACTAGAAAATCCTAAAGGAGGACAACAGAAGTCAAAAGACTTCTAAGGAATCCGTGGATGCACAACAGTTCATTTATCAGAATCGAGCAAACATTGTCTATGCATTTTTTTTTTCCCTCTTGCAACATGTGGAGATAAAAACTAATCTGAGGCAATAACTATGAAAAACTAAGCTGTGTAGATAGCCCAGAGAAAACAGACAAAATAAATATTGCCCTGGTTCTGATTTTCAGATCCCACCCCATAAAGCAACACAAGCTTTGAAGGAAGGTGATCTCACTTTATATTTCCTTAATCCCTTTTCAATTGCTGTCAAATCCTTGGAATAAAAAAAACTTCTTGGGATTACATATATATACCTATACCTATACATATACATACACAGATATAGATATACACACTTTTAAAAAATATATATACATATATAAACATAATTATAGTTTAACTGACAGAATATGACTGCTATACCAGAAATCTGTACTTTTCCTAAAGCTTCCATTACTTGTATTATTTGTTCAGCACTCAGAATTGGCCTCTTGAACTCAGTGAAATGAAACAGAAGCAACAATTTCTGCAGAAATCCCAGCTCAGCTTGCAGTCAAAAGGACAATATTTACTGAGCCACCTCTAATAACAGCCTTGCTCTAAGTCAGTGGCCTTTTGCTCAACCACCTTCTCTTTTTAGCAGTCAGCATGACCTTTGGTTGCAAGAGGAACCAGATCAATAGTATCATCATGAACTAATTCTTGCTGAAGCATTTATTTCTTCTCTGTCCATTGCTAAGCCAAGAAAGCAAGAATTGCCCCAGCTCTCAAACTGTAAGTCTAAGATAATACACCTCAAGTTATGTGCCTAGACAATTTTAAAAGCAATCAGATTTTTTTAGAGCTAAGCAAGCTCAGTTTCCTTTGTCTACTGATCTAAGAATTTCTGTAGTCAGAAGATGTGTGTACTCAGTTATTGCAGCAATAATAATTTATAGACCAAATCATCTCTAAATGACACACAGTTTTAACCTTCACAGTTTGTAAAATTAAAAACCTGAGTATGGTAACAGGAATACAAGTTTTCTGAATTAATCCTAATGCACATTTATGATTTGGTTGTCCTATTGATTCACACAGCAAAACTGAGTCAAATTCTTATTTAAATAAAATGTCCAAAAGATAACAAAATAGAATGATTTTTAAAAATTTTTTTAACTTGGAAAGTAAAGATATTATGAACAATGCTGACTATTCAGATGCTCTAATTCTGACTATTTCTGATTAGAAACATAAGTTTCTAATGTCTACTTGCATACACCATGCATGTAGGAGAAAATTGCACTAAAGTATGCATCAATTAATTCATGTATTAAAGTAGTAAAACCGCACACAGATAAAGTAAGAATTTTGTTATAAACGGCAACACAGAATAGAAAAGTAACACATATTTATATGGAAGGTTGTAGGAGGATAAATTTTATATAATTTTTCAAATTGTATGCAGCCAAGATATTCTTTGTAACATAAAAAAAAAAAAAAAAAAAGAAAAACTCAGGGAAAACAGATCAAGAGACTTTCAAAAGTCATCTAGTCCATCCTCTTATCCTGCACTGGTCTAACTGATGTCAAAAAGTCATTAATTAGAATTCTCTGACTTCCTTACAAAACCTTATTTTGCCACTTACTTTCTTTGGAGATCTGTACACTTTCCATTTTTTCTCCATTTGAAGAAGTAAAAAAATAAAGAAACTATTCAAAAGCAGCAGCTTAACTTTCTAGATTTTTCAAGGTTCTGGAAACTTAAAATGGATCTTCCTTTTCCATGTTACCATGTCTTTCTGCAACAGTAACAGCAACCCATCTTGTCACACTAATACTACATGTGAGAAACAAGCCCACATATATATAAAAAAAAGTTTTCCTGGGGACAAAGTCAGTGGAGCAAAGAATACAGCGCTGGGCGCAATGGCACACCCTGGAGCCAAAAGGGGCTCCCTTTTATTGTATAAAAGGTTACATATTCATCTACTCTAATACAGATGCATCACTACTCCAAGGATAGGGAGGGAATATTACAATTAGTTCCGAGAAATCATTAACATATCCCCCCACCCCAAATTCCTCCCCTCACGCTTGCGCAGTGCTCCCTGGGGGTCGTGGGCAGGGGTCTGCAGATGAAGGCTCGCAGTCTTCTTCACTGTGTTGCTCGCTGACCCTCACTTCTGTGCCAACTCAGTCCTGTGGTCACCTACACCCTGTCCTTCAGGTCTGGGCTAATTTGCAGCTCCTTTGTCTTTCTGGCTCAGTGGTTTTAGCTCCCCTCTCATCTCAAGGACAAGGGATACCAGGGATGGCCCGTCCTGTTCTTTCTCGTTCCATTGCAAAGGAGTTACCGCCCTGTGATATGGACCATCTGGTGAGCATCCCAAAGAAAAGGGGGGGGCTGTTGGGTTGTTGTTTCCTCTGATCAATTCCCCCCCTTCTCTTTTCCCACTAGTAAATTATTTTACTTTTCTTAAAAATTGGATCATTGTACTAATAATAGCTTTAGCCTAACTCAGTCAAAGTAATTGTTTAATTACTTTTAGCGAAAGAAAAATTCTTCTATTATTTATCACATACAGCATCCCTCTTGTGTGGTGTAATAACATTAGCACTGGTGAGACTATCTCCTGTGTGCTCACCATGGTGACGTGAATATCTGAATATAAGTAGAAACATTGCCTACAGACCCATTTATGTTGCTGATATGTTGAAGGGTTCAACATTACAACACTACTGTAGGCAGACTTTTTAAGCCCCAACAATCCTACCTTTGAGACAGGGTAATTAAATTTGGTCAACAAAGATTAGGTCTGTAAAGTATAAGGAAATGATAAGAACAAATCAAAGGAAAAAAGGAGATGAGAATCTGGGCCTTCTTGATTTCCAGTTTATTAAGGAAAGCAGCAGAGGGCAGACCGTTCTATGGATTCTGGGATTCCTGAAATGTCATGTTTTGAGAGCTCATTCTAATAGTATCAATGAGTTAACCTAAATAGATGAAACAAACTAATAAAATCTATGCATTTTTCCCCTAGAAAGAGCAGCAATTAAGGAAAAGGCAAACTCTGCATGAGCTTTTTAAGAAGCCTGCCAAAATTTTGCTCATTTTCATGCCTCAGCTATTTAATAATTCAGGCAGTACACTGCAGTCAAAACGCCCGTTTGCCATTTCTGCATTTGTATAAAGCATTAGTCAGTGTTTTTTAATCATGTTGCCTATCTTTGGAACTGTCATTGCCCTTTCTCATTTCACTACTTTGAGGAGAAAGACCAATTTCATGCTTTGAAAAGAAACATGCAATGCTACCTCTGCGTTTTGTAAAACTGTGAGAATATCCATTTTAAATTTCATCCACATATGTTTCTAAAATGATGATTTATGATCACAGTCCAGTGAGATGAAGCTACTTCTAAATAGCTCTGATAGTTCTGTTCTGCTATTGCTTCCATTTGAATGAGGCTTTTTTCCCCCTCTCATTCTTTTAGGATATCACTTTGAATAAATGGATGTTAAGGTTATCATTATAGAATATTATAACAGGTTGCCTTTTGCACATGTGGCTGTACATTTTGAAATGAAAAATGCAGAAGTTTGAATTTATGGTGGTTTTGCATAGAATAGATTGGAGGATACACAGGCATATGATGCCATATGTCATATACTTACAAACATTAACATCCAAGGATGCTTGAGTCAAGAATGTTCATTTATATACAATGCTTGATAGTGTCTTCCCCTTAGCTCCTAGACAAGGTGGTCCATGCAGGATCTGTGCTATCAGGGCTTCTTGGAATATGGCTCAAAGCATACAAAAACTCAGTGGAACAGCCATTTTTTCTTCTATTTTCTCCCAGGAGTTAAAAAAAGGAGAAATCCAGTGACTAGATTGTACAGAGCCAGCATACTTATTTAACTGGCAATATTAGGAATCTGAAGATCTCGGTAAGAGTTATCACTAAAACCACTGAAATTACATTAGCTCAATGTCCTGGACAGAAATTTCAGAAACTGTGTGTGGGAGCAATACTTCCCCCTCACTGAGGGTGGCGGGGTGGGAAAGTGGGAATCAAAGACATTTAAGCAAACAAATGCCTAGTGAATTAAAAAGACAAACAGGACAAGAACTCAGGTATACCTGAGCAATTAAGATTACCACTCTCCCAAAATAATGATGTCAAAATCCTGGGTCAGAGTTTCTTTTACAGCTGTGGGTGGCCACTAATTTAAGTTACTGCTGTCCTGCTTCTCTGCATAAACCCTCACCTCATTCTCTCTGCTGGCTTTGTAGTGTATACCTGCTTGGGAGATCAAACTGGGTCATGATGGGTACACCAGTGAGACTTAGCAGCTTCCCTTGCTCCCTAGTGGGTAGAAGGCTGCTGTCCATATGCTGGTATGAACGTGAGCAGATTGCTTCACTCTTTATTCTTTAACAGATGCCACCAATGCCCTTCTTGTCTCCTATTTTAAGATGTCCAGACACCAGCCAGAACATACTGCTCGTTAAGTTTACCCAGACTGAAAAGTGCGGTAACTCACCAAAGTTCTCCTGGGTTGCAACAAGACCAAATTCATGCTATACCCATGCCTTGGAAGCCATGTAGTAGCATCACAGTAGCAGCCACCTAGTGCTAACAGCAAGGAGTACTCTAAAAAGAAGTGCAAAAAAAAAACCCCACCAGTGTATTCTTTGCAACGTTCGAACACAGGGGAATGACTACGATAGAGATGCAAGCAATCAAATAATGTTCATAAAACTACTGAACATATAGCTTATCCCAGACATAATCCATCAGCTAATTTTAATGGTATTAAGGATCCTGTGGAAAAAATACTGTGTATTCAGGTAATTACAGATCACCTCTAGACTATTTCCAAAAGAAAGGACTAAAATTATGATGGCTGATATAAGCATGACAATCTTTTATTTGAAACACATGGCTTCCTGAGTTATATTCTGTTCTTATTATCATAATAAAAAATATTTTTCCAGTCTCTCTAGCTTAAAATAAATACTTTACTGGATATAATATCACCATTAGGCAACAGATATATGAACAATGGTCAATTCATTGTACATAAACTCATTGTGAGAACCTTTAAAAGTTCCCTTGAGTTGGTATAATTCTGAGTGATGCTCTGATTTACTGCAGCTTGCAGAGAAGTTTACATTCAGCAGTTGTGTGATAGATTTCACTCTTCAAATCTAGGAACCTCAAGGAATGATACTAGTTTTAAACTCTGAACTTCCTGAGCTACAGAAAAAGAAAAGGTCTAAACGGAATCTCAAAATGCGGTTCTGGAACTAGGAGTAAAAATAATCCGGCTTCATTTTGGACTGTGGCAATTTATAAATATCAAGTTATGGAGTGTATTTTTGGTGTTATTAAATTTTATAATATCTTGCTCGGAAACAGCAAAGGAAATAGTTTCACCTAATTAAATTATTTGCTAGCAGGATCTTTGGAATATCTTCAAAAGGCACACGAACAAATTATTGGAAAACAGAATAGCCTTCCTGATTTTGTGTGTGATGATTTGTTAATGATTACATTTAAAAGAAAGTGATACATCATGAGCTTTTAAGGCAAAAGGAGATTATTATAATTCGATAATTTTATCTTTCATGTAGTGTATGTCAGGTTTTTGTTATGTGGTTCTTGCATTATTGTGATTCTGTTTCAACAGGTATATGTAAGTTAGAAAGAGACTGAATATTACTTTAAAGATGTCAGCAGTAAGCACTCTTCAACAGTGCAGATTGTACATTCTCCCTTCTTACACTGAGCCACAGAACTGTCCTATAAAGCCATATTCAGACAAGAGCCTTGCATGAAGACAGTATCCCTCTCTTCATATAGAGAAATACATACTTCTACTGGTTCTTTCCTCTTCCCAAACCACAGATCCTGCTGTCATACAAAACTTTAACACGGAAGATGGATACGTAAACATGAAGTCACTTCCTCAAACACAAAACACCTATAAAGAAATTATTCGTTTCCTTCTAGAGGTTTCTCTGCATTTTTGCATATGGAAATCTAGCCAACCATATTTCATCAGACAAACAGGGGTTTTGGGGGGATAGATTACAGTTAAAAACGAATGAGATGACTACTGGATGAACCTTCCAAACCAAGAAGTGGAATACACTGGAAAACTTATACAGTCCTTTAGAGTGGATGTATTTCAGACCACCAGCACGTATTGAGAAACATACAAAAAAGACAATACAGATCACTAACACAGCAAATATTTTAATGAGTGAGGATGACCTTCCTAAACAGATGTAAGTCAATGCTGCCAAAGCCCATTCCTCAGAGGTCACTGGGTGGTCCCAAAATGCCTTTAATAATATGCATTGCTAACCTGCCAGGAACAGTTATCAGATAATTTCATAAGGTCCTTTCTGTCATCATAGATATGATGCTTCTAGTGAAGCTCCACGGAGTTGCTGAGTAGATCAAGGTTATTCATACATTTCACTGGCAACTTGAATATTAAACCAGTGCTGGTAAAAGCAACGCATTTCTTTGAGGAAAAATAAAAAGGAGAAAAGTCAGCCCTGCTGAATTCCAGAGCCTGTGGCCCACGCAAACAAAGTGGAGAACTAAATCTTGAAAAGTAGTGAATTTTGAAAAGTAGTGACTAAATAGTATTCAGGAATCATAACACACAGCAACTTATTATGAACTACTTCTAAAAACAAAGGCTACTATGGACTTTGGATATGTGACAGTGAAATTAGAGACAATGCTAAAAGAGGTAATGAAATATGGTGATATTCACAGACAAAAAAGGAAAATGGACAGAAAAGAATCAAGGAAAAAGAGAGTATGTAAGATATCAGTACAGTTTATCAAAAAGAAGACTGAGATGATTTGCTTACTGTCTATCTGCTTCAAGAAGAAAAAGATTATTACTAGAGAGCTCTTTAATCTGAGAAAGCCATAAGAAGAAGTAGTTCCCGAAAGCTGAATTTGAAATTGGAAATATGGAACATGTTTATTTTTTTTAAAGTAATTAGGGTAATACAGGAAAGCAGTGAAAAAGGGTGAATTGTGCATTTTATGTCTTCACATCAAGTCTTATGCCTTACTGATAAGATAATAACAAATAAATAATAAAGTATCATATATTTATTAATAGGATACTTTATTGGCAACATGGGAAGACAGGCAGGATACCAAAGATCATGAAATGTATACATAACAGATGTCTTGTGCAATATTTAAAATGAATGTATTGGTGGCTTTAGCAATTCAACAACTGTAAAATAAAAAATTCATGCTGGACAAGAGCACCTGGCCGACAAGCCAGAGGAACACAGTCTTTAGCTAAGGTGCCTGGTCCTAGGAAAAGACCTTGGTAACTTTTCTATAGTAGACATAACTCCTGGTTAATTAGGTAGGTACCTTTAAGTAATCAGACTGCCTGATTCTGTCAACTGTCATCAAATGCATTCACATCTAGTGTTTAAACTCAAGGGAATATAAATACAATAGATGAATGTGGGAGTAGTTCAAAATGTAAGAAGCACTTGGACGGCAGATTACTGCATCTTGTCTGCTAAGTAAAATAATACCCAAGAGCAAAGGTAGGAGCAGATTCCCTGATTGTCCATGTGACATAATTGCTACTTAGCTCCCGGGCTCTGTTTTGAAGAGATGCATTTAGCTCACTCTGAGACCTAACCAGGGAGTGGTTCAGAGAGAGGAATATTCCAAGGAGCACTCTCCCTAGACAATGTGAAAAGTCTGTGCCTGGTTTGGCTTCTTCTGCCCTATACATTCTTTCACCTCTATCCCCAAAGGTTTTTCATCTTCAAATACCACTGCGTACATTCCTACTATATTCTGGAGCTTGTCAGAAACATCCTTTGTCTCGCGGTATAAAACCACTGTACTGCAGGGCTGAAACACAGACATTGCATTATTGCAGAGGCTTCGAAGTGAAAAGAGAAAACGAGAAAAAAATCTCAGGCCCACAGTGGACCCTGGTCAGGTGTTATGCTGGGTGACATCCCAGGAAACAGGAAGACCTGAGTAGTTTTGAGGCAAGATACTGCATTCCTTGGAGTTCAGCAAGCATTCCCTCAGATGGACACATTTTTGCATTGCCCATACATCCTCTGAGTCACCAGTACTCACAACTAAAAGAAAAAAAGTGAAAAGAATTTAGGTAGGAAAACTTTGAAACAGGTGAAAAGATTCTGTCATAAGTGGTGATTGAGAAAAAAAGACAACAAATAATCAGGTGTAAAATACAACCTTGTTCATACAATCCTGAACTTAAGTCCAGATCATTAAAATCTTTGCTTTACTATTAAAGCCTGTAGAGGGATGGAAACCAAGATGAACTATGGTAAAAAAATGGGAAGCTAAGAATACTCTGCCTCTAGGTGTTAAAAAATAAAAGAATTCTGAAGGATTGGCTTCTATGAATGTTAAAAGAATTAATTAGGAGTCTAAGGGCTGTGGAATTCTTTCCCAAAACTGCAAATGGTCAGTGAGGGAAATATGTAGCTTGCTCAAGTTTTTTGAAAATAAGTATAGGCGGCAAAAACTTTTCCTGGCTCCAGGAAAATCCCGCAGTACGACAGATGCCATCTGAACATGTTCTGATTCACCCCCATATATCTCTTCTATCTTTACAGTCTAGAGGGTGCCATCCAGCATACAAATTGGCCGAGGTCTTTCCTGCTTGTGCAACAGGAAACTGCTGCCTTAGCTACATACATCCTGCATTCTGAGGATGCAAGGGCAGGTACTCAGCAAGCTCCCTGGCACAGTCAGTTCAAGCATCAAATATAAGCATAACATAGGTAATTTAATACCTTTCAACTATTTGAGTTCAGCAACCTTTCAGTGCTTAAAAAACAAGACTTGAATATTGCTTGAACATAGAGCATCTTTGAATTCAAGCCAGTTTGGAAGTTAAGGTGTCATAGGATTTGCTCTGTTCCATGTGTAATTTTCCATGTATACTGCTTTGTATAAGGTACATGTATATTGTACAGCTGTTATTCATATATTGCTTCCTGTCTAATATTTGTTAAACTGTGAAATCATGCCTGACTGATGAAACACACCTGCTTTTATATAAATTTTAAAAATATTTTGATTGGGAATTCAATATATATATTCACATCTTATATATATAGAAGAGATTTCCATCAGCAGTAATGAAACTGCAACATGGAAATAAAAGGAGCAGAAGCTTGAAGAGCAATATCTGGATGTTATAAAACATTTTAAAACTCAGCTATTCAATGAAGAACAGATTCTCTTATGCATAAAATCATGCTCACAAGAGGAAGGTGTTCACTTAGAGATAGAGAACAGTGAAAGAAAAGGAAAAGGGACAGAACAAAGAGTTATAACACTTCACTATTCCATGACAAGCTATCAGTTAGTAATACAATAAGATCTGACAAAATTAGATAAATAGAATGAGATAAGGAACAGGTTGACATATCAAAAAACATTTTGACTACTTAAATGCTGCATATCATTAAATTTCATTCTAAAGGGCATCTGCCTCAGCCACTGACAGTGATTTTTTAAAAAGAACTGCACTTTATATTTCTATCCTTCATGAAGATCAGGCAGCAGCCAATATACTGTCAAAATTAAAGAGCAAATCTCTACATGACTTACTTCCCAGGACCTCTTTTTACTTCTATTATCAACGCCAACCACACGGAAGCTTTAAACAATTTGTACACATGCAATATTTGCCCCATGGGAACCTGCTTTTAACTGATTCAGGAATGATGTCAACAGTAGTTTTCTTCTGGTAGTAGACTGCAAAATGCTGATGATTCAATGTCCATGACAATCCCTCAAAGTAGTAGGAAGTAAAAGGGTAAAGGGAAAGGAGGGTGGAAATTAGAGACTCGGGGAAACATTAAAACTATGGATTAAGAGTTACATTGGAGTTTTTGGATCACCTGCATTATCTGATGGGATTAAAACAATCCAAATCAAAAATGTCCTTAAAAATAAAGAACTGTCAAAGTTCGGAAGGGGACAGTCATATTCTCCCACAACAACTGAATGGGGAAGTTAAAGCTTACAACTCTGGTATCATTTAAAACTAATTAACTTGATAGCTCATGAAGACATCACTCTTTTGAAGATGATGACAAAAAGCTATTTAGCATTTTTTACCTGCATTATCTGATGGGATTAAAACAATCCAAATCAAAAATGTCCTTAAAAATAAAGAACTGTCAAAGTTCGGAAGGGGACAGTCATATTCTCCCACAACAACTGAATGGGGAAGTTAAAGCTTACAACTCTGGTATCATTTAAAACTAATTAACTTGATAGCTCATGAAGACATCACTCTTTTGAAGATGATGACAAAAAGCTATTTAGCATTTTTTACTACTTGTGTAAATATCCTTCTGAAATAAAAGAAATAATTGTTGAGACAAGGCCTTATATGTGGAAATTTTGTTTAAAGAACAACAATCCTACATCCCAAGAGAAGCTGATGAAAACAGAGATGGTCCTCATTGAATTTTGCAGTTTTCAGTGACCAACAGACATGTTAATCAAATCTAGATTGTTAGTTATATATTTGTACTCAGTCTTTTGAAACATCTTGTTATATTTGGAACTCTGTGACCTGACTCCCTCCTGCTTGTTTGTCTGATCTTTATGCTTATCTTGTATTTTTGATGGTAAGCCATGCTTGCAAGATGCCTGACAAATTAAAAATCTATCTAGTTAGTACCTTCAGTTCATCCATAACATGAAAGGTTAAATAGTAAAGGGGAAAATCCTATTGTGTGGTTTCATGATTGGTCTAATCAAATTTAAGTTCACAGTATCAACAAAAGTGATGCTCCTAACTTTCTCACTGCTGCCCTTGGCTGAACAGTCCCATCTTCCTTGTGCTGACATTATGGCTCATTTCACTGCTACACAAGCACAAGAGGGAACCATTTGTGATGGAACCTCATGAGGTTCAACAAGGCCAAGTGCAATGTCCTGCAGATGGGTCAGGGCAATCCCCAGCACAAATACAGGCTGGGCAATGAGTGGATTGACAGCAGCCCTGCGGAGAAGGACATGGGAGTAGTAGTGGGTGGAAAACTGACTATGAGCCAACAGTGTGTGCTCGTGGCCCAGAAAGACAACCGTGTCCTGGGCTGCATCAAGAGCAGGGTGGCCAGCAGGTCGAGGGAGGGATTCTCCCCCTCTGCTCAACTCTCCTGAGCCCCCCCCTGCAGTGCTGGGTCCAGCTCTGGGGCCCCCAACCTGAGAAGGACATGGACCTGCTTGAGTGGGTCCAGAGGAGGCCACAAAAATGATCAGGGGGCTGGAGCACCTCTCCTAGGAGGCCAGGCTGAGAGAGTTGGGGCTGTTCAGCCTGGAGAAGAGAAGGCTCCAGGGAGGCCTTATAGTGGCCTTCCAGTACTGAAAGGTGGCCTACAGGAAAGCTGGGGAGGGACTCTTTATCAGGGAGTGTAGTGGTAGGTTGAGGGGTAATGGGTTTAAACTGAAAGAGCGCAGATCTAGATCAGATATAAGGAAGAAATTCTTCCCTGTGCAGGGGGTGAGGCGCTGGCCCAGGGTGCCCAGAGCAGCTGTGGCTGCCCCCTCCCTGGAAGGGTTCAAGGCCAGGTTGGACGGGGCTGGGAGCCCCCTGGGCTGGGGGAAGGGGAACCTGCCTCTGGAAGAGGGGATGGAACTAGATGACCATTAAGGTCCCTTCCAACCCAAACCATTCAATGATTCTGTGAAAGCAGCTCCATAACATAGGACAAAACAGCTCCTTTCCCCCTGACTATATTTCCCACTTTCCAGATCTGGCTCACCAGCCAGTGAGAGGGAGGGATGGGAATGTTGGTTGGTGGTGAAGGATACTGAATGGAACCAGTCCCCACAGTAAGAACACACACACAGATTAGTTTAAATCAACTGTGCACCCTTTGAGACAATATTAAATATTATATTCTTCATATTCCAATGTTAAATATTATATTAATCCTGAACTCCTCAAATCCAAAAATATATTTAAAAAAAAAAAAAGAGAGAGAAAATGCTTGATTTTTCTGGGTGTTCATTATATTAAAAAACCTTATTAAATTAAATTACATTGGATTTGTTGGTTTGTTATTTCAGAAAAAAAAGCAATCCATTCTTACCTGACTAAATAGACTAGAAACCTAACATAAGTCATCCAGGTTCTAAAATACTGTTACAGCTTACAATACTTTGGTGGGTTTTCCCACTACTTCCTTTAGTATATCTGACTTCTCTTTGGTATTTTTGTTTCTAATTTAAATTTGTTTCTGTAGATTTTGGAACGATAGTAGTATTACATTACTATGTGACAATCAAAAGTGAAACTGTCATACTTAATATCAGTGTATATTAAAAAGCAAAAAGTCAGCAACTAAAAGCAACCAGCAAGTGATTCTGTATTAATCTTATTTCCTATTTCTAATGGTATTTCACAAACGAAAATACTGTAAATTAATACCTTGTCTAAGGAAGAGTATGCAAACAGAAAAACAACTTTTTATTTTTTCTGATTCCTTGCACTATTTACATCAGAACAGAAAAAAGTTTTCTGGTGAACACTTTCAACAAGGAGATTTCCAGTCATTTACCCTACCAACAGAATAAAATTAATGATGTGATTAGAACTTCAAGCAAAGCCTTCACTGAGCTCATACGAATTTTAGTGGCTGAAGAATCTTAAAAATTAAAAAATATCTTGAGGTGTTTAAAGCAAAAGTGATTTTATTTAAATTGTGAGTTGGCTCTGAAGACATTAAAGCAGCAAAGATGAGAACATGCTTTTTGCTGCAAGGTTTTCTTTTCTTCAACTTCCAGTTAATTCAAACAACTGGAATTCCAAATTTGTATCAGGTATATCAAGTAGATATCTATGAGTACATTTTTAAATTTGAATATTCACTGTGGTATAGTATGCTGTGGATTACATTTCAAAATTGCTTATCTTGAGCTATTTTGATCCTGAATTCTGAAATAAGCATTGTAAGGGTAGTCTAATTACAGGAGAAAAGAACTGATTCTTCCTATTCTTAGAAAGTTACTGAAGTGAAACAATTTAATTATTTCAGTGCTTTTTTCTGACCTTCCCTGTGCTAGAAGAAGGCCCCTCTTAAGGTTTCCCCCAACATACTGGGGAAAAAAAAAAAGGATAAGAAGAGGCAAAAATAGAGACAGTCTAAATGAGAGAAAGTAACGGTGGAAAGGACAGTCCCAGGAATTGCAGCACTGCTCTTCCTTAATACTTCCTTATCCAGTTCATGTAAGCAGCACAGCTGACCGTGTCCAGTTACCCAAGTGGCTCCTAGCCTTGGTGGGTGACCTTCTCTAGGAAGGTCAAATAACCAACCTCAGCTGCAACCCAAGAACTTGCTAAAGGATGAATCCTCAAGATTTCCTGGAAGTGTATCAAGTACATGTGATCACATGCTGAGAGGAGAAAATGATTACAGATATTCAAGAAGATGAATATTCCAACTTGTTATGAAAAAAAATTTGCCCATAGTCACAAGTGAAAAAATCATTGCCTTAAATGGCTTTTTGATGTGGATTTTTAAAAATAAATCTGCATCAGAATTCTTCTAGTGATGTTCCTAATATTTTATCTTGGGACTGCTTTTCCTCTCCACAAGCCACTTTAGTCTGATAGGTCATGTACAAGGGATTAATAAGAAATACATGATGGCTACATCTTTGAAGGTAAAAAAAAAAACAGCTGTAGAAAAAGAGATTTCTAGCCCAACAGATTCTTTCCCATTTTGATAGCTGTAAAGGGTTATTTGTCTTTAAACATTATGAAACAAATTGCATTCAAGTGTAAAGTCACTTCATAAATAGGAAGCACAAGTGTGGGGACCCAGTCAGCCGCTAACCAAGGTAACTCACATGTAAAGTACTTTTTATGATGCAGTGGATGTGTCAGCGTATTTCCAGGCTAAGAATAGAGTGGAGTAAGCCATTTGTTATTTTTTTTTCATCAAAATAGATTGGAATTCATATTGCACATTATTCATGCAACTAGAAAACCGCAATCTTACATGTTTTCAGCTTTACGGCTTTTCTTTGCCAAACTGACTGAAATCAATTAAGGTGGCACATTATGAAAATCATTGCACATAACAAATTCATAACTTCTATAGCAGAAGCAGCACTAATTGCTCAAAAGCTGTCTTAAACATTTATGAGTTACTGTGAAGCATGAAAAGGGTACAGCCTCTGGCTACGAAAAGACAGTGATACAGTCGGCAAAGATGTGACTACAGTTCAGGCAGGTAACAATGAGCTCACAAAGCTCAGGTATTGTAATAATGTTATCTGCAGAAGCACAAAGTTCAGTATGGGCTGACCTCCCAGCATGTACCCACATTCCCAGGTAGAATGTGAGTTGATTCACTGAGTTCTTTCCTACTGCAACTGCACTCCAGGCATCCACCTTAGGTATGCCCACAACTGGTGGAGCCTGCAGTGGTGCTACACCCCAAGAAGTTTCAAAGTTTTAATAAAGACTGGAAAAAAACATACTTGAAAATACAAGAGTATTCAAAGAATCTCTGGAGACTTGCTGATGATTTCAGAGAACTGTCCAAGTTAGGTGATAGTTATTCTCCTCCTTCTTTCAACTGATCCAATTTCATTAAAAGAAGTTAAAAACCGTACTTAGCAATTGCTATAGGTCTCACTGGAATATTCTTCAGTTGCAAGCAAAAGAAAACATTTTCCCCTTACTTTATGACTGCCAAATCTTCAAGTTCTATCTTTAACACAAATTATTTATTGAGTTATTTTGTATACTTACAAGTACTTTGTGTTCAGCTACAAGTATCAGTGTATACGGTCAATACATCCTGCTGCAAACAGTAGCAAAAGAAGGTCACACCTCTGCAAACCTGGCAGCTCTTGCAGATGAACAAAAGGGTTAAGTCTTAATGGATATACTGAGGAGTTCTGAGACACTGTACAATGAAAGCCAGTTATCAGACCTGAGAAACTTGCAGAGGCATAGTAACGTGCAGGGGAGAGCTAGGCAGGTAGGCGTGAAGGACTCGGTTTATTAAGACAGCTTTAATGTGAGTATTTGCTGATACTGAGAGGATGCAGGAAAGTGCCTGCAGATTTGTGAAATAGCAGAAATACCACACTGTATGGAGAAGAAGTAGTCTGAAGATGCTGGAACTGAATACTATATTTTCCTGCAATAGCAGGACGGTATTCCTCAGCAGAAGACTTTGGGAGGACTGTGTCCTCACTCTGAGATGGTGTTGTTTCAGCTTCCCGCTCTCATGGTTATCTTCTCTTGTTAGATCTCAGCAGAATAGCCAGATGGAAAATGCCAGGCTTCCAGACCAGAAGGTATAACAAACATTACACATGCAGAGCTTCAGAAAAACACCTACTGGTTTCCTAAAGTTTTACAGAACATGAGAGTGCAGCAGAACAGAAGCAGCATTTCAGGGTTAAGATTTCACTGGTTAAGATGGAGAGTACCCGATACCTTTATGTGACTCTGTGGCAAGGGAGGTTGCCCAAGTGATTGAAATTAGTAACAAACCGCAGTTGGAGACAAGAAAGAGGAAGAGGACTTGCCTGTGAAAGTTATTCCTTTAAGATGTGACTCATGCTGAGCAGCTTGAGGGCTCTAGGCTGTCTACGGTAGTAGCAGCAATGTGCTACTGAAGGCTGAGGTCTTCATATATGCGTTCATAATTTCAGTGAATGTTCAGTGGTTAACCCTGCCTCATCCTTCAGAGAGAAAATATAGGGAAGAAGTGACAAATGAGAACCTGGAAGCTCCCCATTCCTTGTCTGGGAGAAAGGTGTAAGAGAAACCAACAATGGAATTCTATAGTATGGATGGTAAGGTTGGTGGTTGCTTGAACCCATAAGCCACAGTGATTAAAATTTGCCACTGTGACTGACTAAAATGAGTGTTAGTAAGAAAAAAAGAGAAATTTGAACAGGGGTTTTTAATATGTAGCTTACAGAATCTAAAAACTAACGTACAGATAGATAGCAAGAGCGAGTTCTGTCTGCCCGAGACTTTGATATTCTGATACACAGTACAATTTATTCAGTCTTTTATTACCTAAGTAATAAATAGTTTGTAACTCTATTAAAAAAGATCAACCCATCAACTGTTTTCACTTACAGGGATACCACTATTTTTCTGTTCTGTTAATGTCCTGAACAGCTAAGATCAAGCCTGGAGACAGGTGGTATTTTCCTGACAGGTGGCCACATTACACAGCATTTTCCCAGATCCTCCCCCCTCAAAATGCAAATGCAATCTGGAAGTATACAACTGCCAAGAATATCTTATTTTCTTTTATCTTTGTGTACTGTTTCCTTTTTCCTCACTTCAGATAGGAACTAAAATAACACACAGTGACGCACATTTGGGCAATGAAATTTTTACAACCGCTTCTTACATTTGAGGAATGTGCACACTGAATCTATTTATCCCAGGATTTTATATAGCATTTCTGTATGGAGCAGAACATTGAACAAATGACTGAGCCTCAGAGCATGCAAAAACCTGACACTGAGAAGAATTTCCATGCATGCTATATACGCCATTCAGTGACTGTAATATGCAACCTAAAACCTATGGATCAAGACTCAGAATCAGTAAAATATATGGGGAAAATAAGATATAGGATGTGCTTGACTTATCCTTAACACATTACGCTGTTCAGCTGCTACTGCAGCAGCACAGTGCAAAAGACTAAGGGAATCAATCCTGAATTCCTTATGATCTGGAAGACAACACATAAGAGTATCATCAGAAACATGCACACAAGATTCCAGGCTAAATTCCATTGAATTAAACAGCTTGTGGCTGAGGTGCCAGCCTGGAAATCAAAGACTCTATGCTCTTTAACCATCTCTCATCAAAGACTGGGTGAAATCACTTTACCACTCAGTGCCTCAGTTTCCTCATCAGTAAAACTGGGATAGCTCTGCCAATATCCATTCTAATAATTCTGATGCTTGATGGTTAAAGGTGCCCCTAAGAGATACTGCTTTTTCTCCATTCTATAGTGTTGCTTTTTGTAGTTTTAATTATATCGGTATAGATTATAAAATACTGATTTAGAACTGTTCTATCTGGAAGTCAGTGCAAACCTGCAAATGCAAAATGGAATCATTAAAAACTAATGAATTCTGTCTTCCTTTACAGGCAGTGCTTCTCAACAGTGTATAAACTTCCTTTTTAAAAGAACTGACTGAGATCCAGCGAAATTATATATGATTCCTTTCACTTTGCTTGGTGTTACACCCATAGGCATCGGTTAATAAAAGAGATTTCCTTAGTTTTAAAAGTCCCTGGAAGCCCAAATTCACAAGTGAAAGCTATGTTACCTATTAAACATGATGGAACCAATATGGGTGCCATTTTTCCTGCAAAAAGTAGAAGAAAATATTTACAATGGAGATTTTATGATTCTAAGAACAGTAGCTGTGCTAACAGTCCAAACTCTTTTATGCAAATCCAATTTTTAATACAACTCTTTGACCATTATCTTAAAAAGCAAATATATGTTCTTGTTCAAACATTTTATTTTATTTTAAATAGGAGAATAAAACCTGAGGGAAAATGCAGTCAAGCTATGTGGAGGTGGAAAGCACAACATCCATCTGGAATAACCACATTCAATTCAGAAGAGTTGCTCTAGAATTACACTTATGTCCAGAGCATTAAGAGAGGTAAAGGAAAAAAATGTGAAATGTTTTGATCACGTTGGAAATAGCAAGCTTACAAAACAATAACAACTACAACAAAACCTGATGAATCTCGTGGGTTACCCAGGGCTTAAAGGAAGCAATCAAACAAGAATATTAAAAAACTTAATTATTTCTTTGATTCAGCTTTTATCAAATTGTATTGGCAAAAGATTCTTTGTGTGTGTGTGTGTTAGGTAATACTATATTAAAGGTGAGGATATCAGAAACATAGGTTCAGAAACCAGCAGCTACTGTCCTAACTAAATTTCTAGTAAGTATAGATGGTATTTACATCATGTTTTGGATGAAGCATGGGAGTAAAGCAGAATGCATGCTAGCAAACCGCCCCCCCTCCAAACTGCATAGACAATAATACATATTTTTAAAAGCTACTTGAGATGATCTGGGAAACTACAAACCAGTAAATCTTACATTGGCACCTTGTAAACTTCTTTAAATTGAAGTAAGAAATGCAATAATAAAGAATTTAGTGTAATCATTATTCCTAAAAAAATAACAATAATTCTTCTCAAAAAGTTCATGTGATATTGATTTCTTTGTACGGTATTGCTTGGCCTTCTAAAAGGTCATGAAACTGGACAATTTCCACAGTTGTCTAAAGGCTGCAGATAGTGTCCTTAACCAGAAAACAATGCAAAAACTGAAGTGATACATAATAAGAGAAAATATCTCTATTGATTAAAAATTACGGTAGGGGGGAAAGGGTATGATTAACTGTCAACAAACTGAAAAACTGAATTTTAACAGACTTTAAAAATTCCCAGTAGGATCTTCAAGAAGTTGAAAAGCATTTAAAAAATGAATGGAATATAGGGGAGCACGGTCTGCTTTCAATAGTGATTTTGACATTCTGAAGACAGTGTCACCAAAAGCAATGACACTTAGGCTGAAGTCACAATATTCCAGTATACATTTCATAAAGTTTCTATATTTCTCAATCTTTTAAAGACCTAAAGAGTTAAACATGTGACAAAGTCATCTGTTTTAGCAAGTTCAGTGAGGATCTTCAAACAGATCTAAACAAACTTGGTGAAAGGACAAGATGATAGGCATGTGCAAAGTTGACAAATTCAATGCAATTTCCACTAGAAGAAAAAATAAGTACAGTTGCTTATGCCCATCAATAGAATCTAAACTTACAGCAGGAATTCTAGGAACAGATCTGCCAATCCCTATACCTACCTGTATACAGATTGTTGATGAATACAATTCTTTCAATAAAAAAGCCCCATGAGAGATCCTATGTGCTTATGAGCTTGAATCTGACATGAAGGTTCACAGCTCAATTTCTATTTAAAAGATAACTTTACAAGATTCTGTTGATAAAAATACCCTGCCTAAATTTCCTGAATCATGTCTGAATAATAGCTGCAATGAACTGTGACAATCAGGCTCCAGGGTATGCGTACTATGATTATAGAACCATAGATTGACCGAAACAAAAACAAAAAAATGACAGCATTGCTTCCATGAACAGTATAAAAAAACTCACTTGAACACTTGATAGTGTTGTACTTGGTTTTGTAGTTGGTTGATGAATAAGAAATTTTCTAAATATGCATTTAAGAAAGTTTGTAAGTGAGAATCAAAAGGTTTTCCTATTTTTTTGAAATGGAAGATGCTTGCACAAGTCTGCTCCTCCCCAAAAGTTCTGCTGATTCTTCAAGCAGCTTGAACATAATTAGTATCAAATTCTCAAACCATCTAGTTTAGGTAAGCTTTTTTTGATATCAACCAAGATTCTTACTTCACAAGCAGCAACATGGGTAAACTTGATCTTCTATGTCTTTGATACCAGGCTTAACTTCATTCACGATAGCCATTTGTAGCTTCATGGCATACTGACAGACTTTTCCTTACGATCATTGCTGGAACTATAGACAATATTAGTTCTTTCTACTCCCGACTAAGGAAAAAGAGAAAGCAAAAATGAGAAATATTGAATTGAAACTTGGACTCTAAAGGTATCTCTAGCAAGCAGGATGATAACCAATTATAGTTTTAATTTGGAACATAAAGCTGATAATTAAAAGGCAAATAAACTGATGGTTTTAATAGGTTTGGCTATTTCTACTTCAGATTTTATTTAAGAGATACTATATATAATATTTTTTTCTGAAATTCAGTTAATTTTATATAATGATTATTCAGTATTTGCACTCATGTTTTAAAATACATTTAAGTATATTTAAATAAAGAAAATAAGTTATGGTTCCTACACTAGTGCAAAACTAACGTTCTTAGAGAATTATTTACTATATACTCACACTGCAGTGTTTAAGGAATGTTAAAGACTGTATATTAAAGCCAAGGATTCAAAAATATTATCAACTGCAAGAGTATTTTTATATAAATTTGCATGTAAATTTGTATGTAAAACTTTGATTTGTTATTCCTTTTTGTATTGTTTACAATTATGATGTCAACATCATATCAAAGAGTCCAGACGTGCAATATATTCACCCAGCTCTAAAACACAAGGTAACAGTCTTTTACTGACTGTCTTCTGTCGAAGCACAGACTTTTTAAAACTAAGAGCTGATGATCACACAGGTGAAGTTTTAAATACGGAAAATATCAGAAGCAAAGACAGATAACATATCCTTACTTAACTACTGCTTCCTTATCTTTGCAGACTCAGAGATCTGTTTATACAGGTCTATAGCATGAACCTCATCTAGTTGTGCTTAAAGACAAATCAGTAACCAGACAACCACCGGGCATCAGTGGAAGTCTCATTTCTGAATAGCAAAGATGCCACCAAGCACATAGACTGTGAACATTCTTTCTGACAGTCCATCATTCACAAGTTTCACCTGTCCACATTAACTGCACCACATTATCAGAACTGCTAGAAGAGGGCTTTTAGGATTTCTCAGTTGCCAGCTTTCAGGATCCTATTCTAAACTGGGGAAGTAGAAAAGATCTTCAAACTGTTCAGTATCTACGGAATCAGTGGCAGCAGCTTTGGTAGCTTTTCCCCGCACAAACAAATCTAGCTGCACAAGATACCTCTCTAGAAACAACAAAATAACGTGCAGTCCCTCCCATAAATTTCAAACATGCTAGGGGAACCAGAGCAGACGCTTTGATTCCTCTACTTTGGGAGCAGGCAATCAACTAGGCTGTTTCGGGACACCACGGAAATTTTCTCTTTTTCTCTTCATGATATAACATCAGTCTCACAGGATAGAAGATAGAAAAACAAATACAAAGAATGCAGTAGCTCAAAGAGGCTGCATTTCACTCTTTCATCCTCATTTCCTCTAAGTGGAATGTCTGTGCCTCTTCCTTTCTCTACAGCACATGGCATGGCAAAGTAGACAAGGACCCTGACACAGCTCTTCCTCATCAGGCCCAGACACGTAAGGTTGGTGAAGATTCCTAACAGTAGTAGAAGCAAAGTTGGAGAGGTGTGGGGACAGAACTGAGGAAGGACTACTGGAAAGTTAAGGAACTGAATGTGCAAACCCAGTTGTACCATATTTCTATTAACTCTGTGTTTCAGAGTTTCATTGGTGACGGTAGGAGCTCAGAAGGAAAATATTCACTCTTAATATAATGTCTCTTACGACCTTTCTGTGAAGCCCTAGAAATGGCTACGGCTAGCTAAAATAGGCAAGCCCTGCCACTGGCTAGCTAAAATAGGCAAGTAAGGTACAACATCCTACCTGCCTGCTCAGAATTGAATTAACTAATGGATTTGAAATCAGAAGAGCCTTATATAAACAAAACTAGTAATGACTCTTAGTGTTTTTCTGTCCTCTCTTGTAGCGCAGGTTGTAGCCTAGTTCTAGGAACACGTAGAAAATTGCATTATTTATATTCCTTTAAAAATAGTTTAAAAAAGTTTTTAAACAACTGAAAAACGTCTCAAGTCCTTAAATTGTTCAACAGCCCTGAAAATTAGTTTTCTTGTTGCAGATATTAATTTCCCTGTGATTTAATTTACTCTTAAAAGAAATTGAGAAAGCTTCTTTGCTGTAGTAAAAACTGTCAGTCTAATGAAGTGATTCTTCTACTTTCAAGTACAAAAGAATGATCTCAATTAAAAATGAAGGAACCTATAAAATGAAACAATTTTTCCTTTCATTTGAGAGTTGCAATGCTAGCAATCCTAAGCTACAAACTTTAGAAGCAGAGGAGATGACATTCTTAGGGATGATCCTCACGGGAGAAGTTCCTTTGCCTGCTGTTTCAGAAAAAAATGGACTTTCTGGCTTTGTTTTCTTTTTAGCTGGGACATCCTACTTGAGGAAGTTGACAGCTTGAAAAGCTTATGGTCTGGATGATGGTTTTAATTTAGGTGAGTTATTTTTAAGATAATTTTATGTCTTCTTTTATATGACATTTTATTTTAATTGGCAAATATGTGTTCAAGAATGGCTATTCGTTCGCTTTACACAAACCACACACTGGGGAGGCATGATCAAAATGCACAGGATAATTCACAGATGTTTGCAACAGTGCTCATCACTCTGTTGTGAATGGATTTAAGGACTTTCTTTTTTTATAGCTCTGGAAAATATAATTCTGTTATTCTTAAACCTAAAAGATTTCAACAACCATGCATTATATTTTATAAGACTTCTTGACACTGGTAGCCGCTTTTCCATTTTACAGATATGAACAGCAGGAACCAAGTTAAAGTCTCTATTTATTAAAGGCTAAAGGATTTTAAAAGGCAAGTCTCAGGCCTTGCTAAAGATGAAAACTTGTATCTCCAAAAATTCTGTTTAGTCAGTTCTAAGTCTGCAGGTGCCTCTATCCATCAGACACTTTCTTGTATGAATTAAAAGGTGTACTTAACAAAGCATGCATAAAACGCCCCATTAACAGTTCAGCATTTGTTGCATCTAAAATAATGAGGCAACAAAAATGAACACTTACTCTCCTTAAAATAAAAGTACTACGAGCACAATGTCCTGATCAGACCCTTCTTGGAACTACAGTAACTCTTGATTCTTTCAGTTCAGAGGGACAGGATGTGGAGGTCTGTGGGAGAAGGCAAGACTTATTAATTATGAGAGATGGAACAATAAATCACGGCTAGCAGGTTTTCACCTGGGTTTGAGAGGTCTTAGGTTCCAGTCCCTGCTATAATCTGTGTATGCTATCCAACGATCTGTTAATATAAAATAAACACATACCCTAAAGACAAGAGCTAGTGACCCAGACTGAATTTAAGAGCTACTTTGAAATTACCGTGTATCTATTGGGTACCATTTGACTTTCCAGTGTAAACTATTATTTTACGGAAAACTTATGTGAAACAAACACATGAAGCTATTATAGATGAGATATTCAATATGTCTTGCTAAAACAACATGATCTATAAAAATGAGGAAAACTTCAGATATTATAATTATTGCATCTAAGAACTGTTCAAAATCAAATTTATAAACAGTTCTTAAGGATAGCCTGGAGTGCAAGATTCCTACTTTAAATTATGTGACTAAATCATTAACCTATAGAGACATGGTTGTGCTTGTTTTTCTTGCAAATGGAACACTTTAAGGTGAAAAATACCTCACATGTATATACAGTCTGGTATTAAAAATGTTGTTGTGTGTAATAGGATGTGTGGGTTTAAACTTTTTGTTGATAAAAATGAATTGACAGTCCCAAGTCAATACATCTAGGTCAAAAGAGGTGATTCTGCCCCTCTACTCTGCCCTGGTGAGTCCCAACCTGGAATACTGCGTCCAGCTCTGGAGCCCTCAGCACAGGAAAGACATGGGGACCTGTTGGAGTGGGTCCTACCAAAAAAGGCTGAGAGAATTGGTGTTTTCAGCCTGGAGAAGAGAAACTCGGGAGATCTTATTGCAGCCTTTCAGTACTTAAAGGGGACTTGTAAGAAAGATGGGGACAAACATTTTAGCAGGACCTGTTGCAATAGGATCAGGGGTAATGGTTTTAAACTAAAAGAGCATAGATTTAGACTACATATACGGAAGAAATTTTTTACAAAATTTTTTTTTTCTCTTTTGCTAAGAGAAAAATAATAATTTTCTGCACATCGCTGTTGGTTATCTTCCTATTTTCAGTTATTTCTCCCCTGTCATAGGATCACCTATGATGCACTTAACCCATAAAAAAGACACACTGAAGTTCCCAAAATCATCAAATTAAAAGATACAACTGTCCATGTTCTTCATTCCCAAACTACTGAAGCTGACTGCCTGGTATTTCACACTGAAGGCATGCTTCCTGTCTGATTTTGTTTCAGTGTCTTCCGTTGGGAGGTGACTGATAAATCTGGCACCTGTATATGAAATTATGAAACGTGATACCAATATTGATTGTTTACTATGTGGCCAGAGGATCATTCAAGGTGATACAGTGGATCTTAACTCAAAACAGGTAGATAACATTCACCATCTTGCATCATTCATGGCTCCTTCCAAAAGAAATCTCCAGGAATGTTGGTTATATCTACGTTATAACAGGAGCAGAAGTTTGTGCTGAGATTTGTCACATTCCAGTTTACTTGTTTCAGGCATTTTCATTCAAATTTGACATCTGGTTTGAACATTAGTTCGAGAGGGACTCATTCCACAAACAGTTGCTTACTTAGTTATGGGCTCTCTAGGAGGCATTACACTCACCTTCCGTGTCTCTCTCACAGATGACACTAGCACTTCTTTGACCCTGTGACTGCACATGACACCACTTCCCAGGTAACAACTTTCTTACTTCTAATTTTCCTGTTCCTGCTTGTACTATTTCTGAGAAGCACAGTGGTACCTGCTTCCTGGCCTAACTCCCCAGTACAAGTTTGGACAATACACTCTATGAGGTGATTCTGAAGAGGAATGCAATTTAATCTTGCATCTGCAGAAGCTATGTTGGAAATATATATTTAGTGAAATCATCCTCTTGGACCTCCTTTTCTGTGGAAGAAGATAGGCAGAATGATTTTTTGGGAGTCTTTGCCACCCTGATTGCTTCATATATGATTGATTGGAAATTCTGGTCCCAGAAAACAAGCCTGGATTTGTAGGACAGCATAATCCTCTGGATGTGAGATGATCAGCAGTTGATGTAAAACTTTCAGATGTGGAGCAGAGTTGCAGAGTCACTCTGCTGTAAGCTAGTACCAGGACTTCATCATCCTTTCATGTAGTTTCGGAAGTCTATGCTTGTTTTGAAGAGTATCAATCACCTTATGGAGCCTTGCAACTCTAAATCTTAATTTTTAATTAGTAACTAGTTTGCAAAGAGTAAGTCCACCACTGGTGATTGATTGCCTCAGATATCATCCTTCAATCAATCTTCCTTCAAATAGTAATAGCAGGAGACACCAACAAAATCTTCCAAGTCCTTGATCTCTGTGGGTTCCTGAACTATGAAGGGGAGACCCAGTTCCTGGAGTCCACATTTCCATCTAATGCACAACTCTGGGTTGCTCTAACTACCTAAACCTCATGAACTATCACCTCATGCTATGCAAGCCTTGGAGGCCCACCAGTGTAGACTTACAACCATCTTAACAGGCTTCACCAGAAGGAATGATGTCTGTGCCTTACCTAACTCTGGCCTAAGAGCTGATGAAGTCTAATGCCTTATCTACCATCAGTTACAGGACATTTAGCACTGTTTGGGTGCTTGTCTACAACAGAATAGATGTTGCATAATCTCCATGCTGCTGGGTCATGAGAATATGCCTTGACAATGATGGAGCCCATTTCTGGTTTGACTAGCCCTTAGGACATGTAGGCATGAAGTCAAAAGTGCCTGTCTGAGTGCAAGGAGGTTATGTAAGAGACTGGGGGTTAACGTTTCCAGTTCTCTTCAAATCATAGGTGCCTGTTGTCCCTTGCAAAACCTCTGCAAGCACTCAGGGCAGTGTATCTATTCAGACAGGAAGAGTAAGGACCAGTTCTTTCCATAGCACTACCTCCCACATTCTCCAAATAATCCAGGCACTAAGGATGCTATTCATGTACATGACCGAGGTCGGCTATGAATTTACTGTGTGTCCTGAAGTGGACTGAGTGGGTTGGTAGAAAAGTGTTTAACTTCTGTTAAATGTGGTCACTTCTACAAATTTCTAAATGGTCTTTGATCTCCTTCACAACAACACTAAAAAGGAACAGGCTTCCAAAATTTTTGGGCCATTTCCCCTCCCTGTGCTCCCTCTGGATGAGGAGATTGACGCTATGCTGACATTCTTGGATGTCCCCTAAGACTTGGCTGCTTCAGCTATTCACTTTCTGATAGCCCTTGATCCACAGTCTCTTTTGGACAACCTTGGTTTCTCCTGTGATGCTCTTTTTTGATTCTTCCTTCTGTGCCCATGCGTGGTTTTGAATGCTATTATCTGAAGCACTTAGGAAACATCTTGGTTCTTGACTTGAACAGTTTCCTTAGAAAAGTATGTCATTCAGAGGCTGCTTTGCACAAGTCAGGTGAAAGGTGGAGTTTGAAAGACTATTGCTTGTTTGCTGCCACCAAGAAAAGACAGGTCAGGGCTGAGGAATAGAAATACAAGAACTATGAGAACTGGAGTGAAACTAGATCACAGTTAGGGAAAGATGGACTGAGCTGGCCATGGATGAGGGCAAAGAACGTCTTCAAGGAAATCTCACCCTCTTCTCCCTCTCCTAAATGGGATTATAGTTTCTGTTTTGTCCATCTCCCCACTTTTCAGACCTCAGGAAAAAATATGCATTTGTCCTACATGCATACCTAAGATTTGGGCTGAAATGGTGTGACTATGTCTGTCCCATCTCATACTGAACCACCAACATGTGGTTCACGTTCCTTGCTGCAGATCCTCACAGCTGGACCTCTTTGGTTTCAGAAACTTCCAAAGATCTTCTACATTGGTATTCCCAATGCAGAGACAATTGTTCTGAGCCATTGTAGGTTCAGAGCCATGAGGCAGCCTTTCTACCTCATGACAGGTATTCAACCCCCCACAGCTCCCTTTTGTCCATGGCCTCCCTCCATATACAACAGATGTGCAAGAAAGGCACCTAACTTTAAGAAGACATCAAGAATTTAAATGGACCGAGTGCCTGTAGCTAGAGAGAAGTAAGTCTCTCTTCACAGTGCTGAAAGACTCCCTGTGTATGTACGTACTTCAGTTTGCCTTTTTGCTAGATAATAGTTTTCCTGAGTTATTTGGAGAAATACCATTTCTCTCTCCCACCAAGAGTATTTGCCAGATAAAAGCAACAGAATAAAAGAGTCAAATTAAATATGTACGTAGTATGTCTACAAATTTCCGTGTTTTAAGGATGTTTGCCAAATTTAGGCCATAGATATTTGTCCAAAGAAGATAATTAACACACTGAAAAGGAGGGCAAATTGATGTGCATTACTTCCTGTGCATGACAACACTTCTGCTGACGACAAAGTTTTGAACAAAAAAAGGTAGGGAAACCTCTAAAGCTCACACAAAGTCTAATTAAGAGACATCACTTCTTTGAAATGGTTGGCTATCACCCTTGCCATTATTTCAATATCACAGTAAGTTGGTTTTTTAATTAAATTCAATAAAATTCTTGCAACAAACATCCATAAATCAATTTTTTTTCAGATAGTGATCATAAATGCAGTCATCAGCTCCAATTAAAATGCTGCCAGATCCATCCACCTGTATGCTATTTTCATGTGCATCTCCAAATATATGAAAATCTAATTTTTCTTAGTAGATTTGTTTACAGATGTCAGATTCCCTTTTTACCTCCTGGATAAACACCAACTGAAAGTGAAGGAGGCCCAGTACATTTAACTGTAACATACTTAACCTGCTTACATAAAAAGTGTAAAAGAGGCTTGGGAAACCAATGGCCCCAAATTTATGCATATATGCAGAGACCTAATATGCATACATATACGAGTGCACACATAACCAGCTGCATAGTAATTTCAGTATAAATTTAATATTCCCCAAATTCTGGTTCTGTCAGATTTAATCATACAGGTAAATTTGATTACTTTTATAAATCTTTATTTTTTTTTATTCTTGTAGATTGACAATAAATTAATATCTGCAATAACCTGTTTATGTATCTATGCATATAAAAATACATATATGTATGTGTTGACTCCCAGGGGGATTGTTAAAAGAACTTATGTCAGGAGTACTGACTCTCAGTGAGGTTTGTGTTCCTGAATCACTCATGTGCTCTGAAAAAATCCCAAATATATTCCACAATGAAATGAAGATGAAATGCATCAATGATTCTTCCAAGTCAAACAACAGAACTTTGGTTTTATGATCTTGTCTGTGCTTCCCCCATTCCATCTGCCCAATAAATCACATAGAGTAAACAGCATGGAACACAGTTGGCTTATTTTAAGGATAAAGATCTACTGAAACCTTGTTTAGATTAAGAGACAGCAGTTCCAGGGAGAGTAAATCTGTCACACTTTATATTTAGATGTTATGCCATCCTTCTAACAGACCAAAACCTCAAGTTATATTCTCTTCTTTTAAAGTACATCCGACCTGATGTCAAATATTCTTTACCACACTTCCTTTAACTACTGTAAAATTCCATGCCTCCTCAGAACTCTGCAGGCAATGACTTAATTAGTGGTATTTGTTTTCTTTGCCTGATTTTTTTTCTAGAGCACACAAACAGCCTCAGTTTTACCTGCCGGTAACACAATCTCCCTGTGTACATCAGCTGCTAAGGACTCATGCTGTTCAATAGAGCTATCTTAGGTTTAGATTTTACCTTCCCCTTTACTTGGGATAGTAACTCTGGAATAAAATAGATTAATATTAGATGTTTCATAGAAAGAACTGAGATAATATTATAGAATCATGAAATCATTTTGGTTGGAAAAGATCCTTCAGATCAACAAGCCCAACTGTTAACCTAACACTACCAAAGTCTACCACTAAAACATGTCCCTAGTCACCATGTCTACACATCTTTTAAATACCTCCAGGGATGATGACTTGAACCACTTCCCTGGGCAGCCTGTTCCAGTGCTTGACAACCCTCTCGGTGAAGAAATTTTTCCTAATATCCAATATAAACCTTCCCTGGTGCAACTTGAGGCCATTTCCTCTTGTCCTATCGCTTGTTACTTGAGGGAAGAGACATACACCCACCTTGCTCCTTTCAGGTAGTTGTAGACAGCGATAAGGTCTCCCCTGAGCCTCCTTTTCTCCAGGATAAACAACCCCCAGTTCCTTCAGCCACTCCTCATAAGACTTGTGTTCTAGATCCTTTACCAGCTTCGTTGCCCTTCTTTGGACACAAACCTTTCCTGCAGGGAGGTGTCCAAAACTGAAAGCAGTATTCAAGATGTGGCCTCACCAGTGCTGAGTACAGGGGGACCATCACTTCCCTAGTCTTGCTGACCACACTATTCTTGATACAAGTCAGGATGTTATTTGCCTTCTTGGTCATCCTGAAGCCACCTTTTCTTTTTCACAAAAGGTACCTATTAAAATAAGTATTGCTGTACTGTGTATGACATTCAAAAATCACCCTTGCTATCAAAACACTGGAAGAAACACATAAAACAGGCCAGGATAATGATTCCAAATACGAACCTAAAGCAAAATCTCTCTTGAGCAGAGCCTGTAGAACTTTTGTGATTTGCAAATGGCTTTACACAAAGAAGATTTTTTTTAAACATAAGCAAAAGATAGGCTATCTTCCACACCACTCAAAATTGAAAGGGTATTTCTACATTTTTTAGCAAATTTCATAGACAACTGCATTCTACCATAGCTGGATTTCTGGGATGCACTTTCACATAGTAAGACAAGTCAATCTAATAACCTGCTCCTTACTGCCAAGATTTCTATTTCTCCTCTATCTCCCTTTCTGTCCAGGCCCAACTATGCACTTATTACAGTTTCCTTATGCATCAGATAATTCAGTTCACTAATCTGGCAAAAAAGTAACATAGCAGAAAAGAACTAGTATTTTGCTAAGTTAGTGAATGGGATTTCTTATGGAAATATCTGATGAGCACCAGAGTCAGAGCAAGGAAAGTGTAAGGACCATGCACCTAAGCAAAAGGTGGAGGCAGAGCAACACTTCCACTTTCATGTGCTAGTGAGTCAGAATAATTTTGTTTGCTTAGATAAAAAATGGCTACTATATTGTCTGATAACACTGGAATACAGCAAGCTGTTGTGCCTATTAGAAAGGTCTTGCATGTGTTCTGATGCTTACCTTTTTGCTCAAGCAGCAAACAGTGAAAATGAAGATTTGCATGCCCCATAACCTGCATCCATGACAACATGAAGCCCACAAGTCTAACGAAAATGTATTAATGACAACACCAAAGCATGTCCAAAGACATATTACTAATTTAAGCCAGTTCTATGATGGATAAGCTTTCAGTGGTGTGGAGGCCATTCTGGACCCAGTAAGTTGTTTTCTTTGCACTGGATTTAAGACAAACTTCCTCTCATTTCTTAATAAGCAAAGATGATAATAGCTTAGCTATAAAAGGGTCTCTTTCAGAATTTCTTCCTAAAGCTGACCACCAAATAATCAGCAGCTCAATACAAAAATATGTAGATGCTCTATACTATATGCTTGAAGTTGCTTGAAGTAGGTGGCTGTACTGCCTGAGCACATCTTTGATGTGATGGAAAAAGTCTAAAGGAAAGGACTCAGTGACTCCAGAAAGTGCCTATAGTGAATTTTATCAAGTATTTGTGAGCTGAATAAATAACAGTATAAAAATATGTATCCTGAAATCTGAGCACAACACACCACTTCTTCAGATCTGCTGCTGGAATAATCATTGCAAACAAGACTGATTTTAATCTATTTATTCAGACTGAAGACGTAACAAACCCCGAGACTTCTCTTTTTCCTCTGAAATGAGGAAGAGACTTAAGTCTGACCAAGTCTCTTAACTGCTCACCCCCTTGTACAGTGATACAGAACCTTCTCTGATAGTAACCCAAGACTGCACACTTCATTTTATTGCGTGTAATGTTCTCCAGACTAGGACTAGAGAAAGCGGATATGGTCATGATAAGAAAAGGAATTCAATTTCATAGTGCTTCTTCATCTGAATGTGTATGCCTGAAGCAAGGATAGTCCAGGTAGAGTGGTATCAAGCAATGATCAAAGGTATGGGAGTTGAGAACAGGCTTCAAAAAGGGAAAAACGTCCTCAGAGGGGAAATAAAATTTGCTGTGTTTAGGGCAAAGGAAAGGAATGACCAGATAGCACAGCAATTGTTTCAAGAGTGGGGGTTTTGCCCTTTATTTGCAGATTTTGTTGGCTTGTGTCGGCAATAGGAAGATGCTCTTTCATCGACTATTTGTAGCACACTCATTCTGTGGGCTGGAGCATAGCTGTCCCTATGAGGATACAGTACCCAGCAGTCATCAGTGTAGGTAAAACCTACATTGTTGTTTGAAGTTCCTTGAGAATCCCACAGAGACTGCCAGGATTAGTAGAGCATAGCAACAGCAATTCCCATTGCTATAGAAGCTACAGCAATTGCATCTAAAGTAGCCTGAAAAGAAATCTAGGAGAAGACAAATTGACTGTCATACCAAAATGAACTTTCATTTATCTCTGTACTCTAATGGCAACTTATGAATAATATACTCTATTTCAGGCAATTTAGCATAGCCAATTCCAGTACTGCTGCTGGATCATTTGAAATGATCACCTGAAGGCGTGATGTTAAACATTAATTCACAACACAGAAATACACACTTCATTTTCTTTGGAAACAGCTTGTCTTTTGAGACCTGTTAACTTGTGACCAATAGAAACACCAATACTTTGTGAATCTTTCAGAAAGACAGTGAAGCAGCAGTACCATTATGTGACTTCCACTGCTCACGGAAAAACTTGTTCTTCATCATTACATGAACACTAAACATAAATTCTTTCTTACTATGCCTTTGTGTCGCCCAGCACAACAGAGTCTGATCCAAACTAGGACCTTTTAGTGCTACCAGTAAATAAGCAAAGAAATAATCGGGTGCATTTCTCTGATTGTAGCCAAACAGTCTGCCCTTTCACTCCATCCACAGTACTGTTTAGAAGCGCCAGCCAAGCGCAACGTATGTGTGGAACAAATTCTCTTTCTGTTACCTAACATATTCCTCACAGAATGTAATTGTGAGGCTCTGTTAAAAAGTGTTTTTACAGGATACTGTGGAAGACTCAGAGCCATTAAAATATATACTTCCTTCAGTTTGTTTAAAAAAATTCCATTATGAATTGTATTTTCAGATGTAATACTAATCTGTTACATCTTGACTTGAATTTTGCCTGATTTCAACAATTATAAATGGTTGCAGCAAGGCTGACTTAAATGAGTGGTGTTCCATGTGTGGCCCTGTATAACCGTTCAGCCTTATAGACAAATGCAAGGTTATTAGTCCACAACTAGGCTTTCTATGTAATATGTCCTGTGAACCTTTGAAAGACAAGTGGAGAAGTCTTAAAATGAGTAATTCCTTTTATGGCACCCTATGTCTTCCAAGCACAGCTTCCATTAACTCCATGCTCAATTGAGCAAACTAGGCTCTGTGTGCCTGAGCTGAGAAGCATTTATGTTATGAGATGACGTCTTAAAAAAAAAAAAAAATATCAACTTCCCTGGCAATCTTGATGTTCTTGTTTGATTCAGATATTAGAACTGGTAGAAAATTTTCTGTGAATGAGGTAGGGATTTGCTAGCAAACTGGAGAAGAGATGTTAAAGGGAAGTGTGCCTTGAAAAACATTCTTCTCCCTTCTCCCTCTCACCCTTTATAATCCATTTCCATAGAAGATATATAGAGAATTTTATATAAGGTTAAGGATATAGATAATTTTCCACTGCATGTTCCATTCCTGTAGCAGGAGACTTGCAGGTTTAAATTATTTCTACGGGAATCTGTATTAATTCAGGCTCTGTACCTGCATTTTTCTCAAAGCGGGGATTTATAAAAGTATAGGAAGTCTGGGGATTTATAAAAGTATAGGAAGTCTGGCCAATAACAGCACGGCTCCTGCAAAAGCCAGGTTGCTGAGATGGAAAGAAGAGGTGGGCTCAGGAACCAATCTTCTGCAAGGTTGTCTTCCTACATCTACATTACCCATGAAATTCCTAATACCCCCACTCATAGAAAATATCAGTGAAGTTTACAGAGATAAAGCTCCAGCTTTCTAATCTTGCATACCTCCTAAAAACCCAAAGCATGACTACTAGACTTGCACTTTCCCAGAAGTGCACAAATTCAAGGGGATTGAATATCGTCTGTTAAATTACAGAGAAGAAAATCTACTTCATATAGGTAAATACTAAGACTAGAACTATCAAAGCAAAGCTTGTAGCATAACTAGAGGTTTAGTTGAGTCCTGTGAGAAGTTCTGGATCAGATAGAAAATGAGGCTTATGAAAATGCAACTGTTCAGAACAAGAGCTTTCAAAAATGGAGGAAACAAAGTTTTATTCATGTTACATGAAGCACAGACTGGTTCTCCAGGAAGAGATTTTTCTTTACTCTGTAACCTGCCTTTGGGTTCATTAGGTTTATAGTTACCTTGGGAACAATGGTAGGCAAAAGAACCAGAAAATATTAGATTGGTATTTTATACAGCATTGTCTCCTACTTTAAACCCAGAATTTATTTATCTACAAACACATTTAAAAATATCAGTTTATTACTTCCATATCCTGTAACTTTTAAATCTTCCTGTAATATTCTTTCTTCTTTTTTCCTTACATCTCTTTTCACCCAATTGGAATACATTTGAACCATGACAAACTAATAAAATTATGCAGAGAAAAATTTTGAAATGCATCATATGTAACTATTATCTTTTTTTTAAACGAAGTTTTCAAATTTTCCTTACATTTAGATTCAATTTATTCTGCGTAGACTTCTAACTTAAAATTCCTACTGTATAAAAAAAATACATAAAGTGCTGGCACTAATTTACATTTATAATTAATTAGGAGAAACAGGCACTTTCAGAGTGCTTCACCTTCTCCTCCAGGAAGAGATTAATTCTGACCTAAAATCACTTATTTCCCACCATTCACTTGGAAAAGTCTAAACAGTGTCTCATACATAGATGCCTACAGTGAAGATGCCTACAGATGGCTAGCTGCATTGCAGCAGTGACTTTTATTGCTAGCACAACATTCACAACTTGCTCATTACCACTTTATAGTCTACCTTTATATACAGAAAAGCATCTACTTTTCATGCTGAAAACCAAAACTTAATTCTGCTTTATATTAACCAGCATATACCGAAACCATATGCCAAAAACTCAACCAAAAATTTTCCTTCGGACACCTTAAGGACCTAATGGTAATTCCTCAACAGCACATCCTTTTCCAGTCCAGCTGGTGAAGCAAAATGAAGTAGAATATAACAATATAAACTGTAACCTTACCTGAGTGCTTCTGGAAGATGATTCACATCACTGCATTACAAATACATAGAAATGGTGCAAATTCTGAATGAGAAAGGATACATTCGTATGGCTCCTGTTCTTGTTCCAATTGCCAGGATTTTCTGAACTGGGTCAAAAGCTAAGGCAGTGGGTAGATAAGGAAAACCATGGCGAACCGTCTGAAACAGAACAAATGAGAAAAGTGATTGAACGGTAACCACAGATAACAGCATGTATGTTTTATGTTATGTGTGTAGTTAAAGAATCTATATTTTGCTATATGTTGTAGAATTTGCAATATATTTCAAGAAAAGTATTTTGAATACAGAGGTGAATTTCACTCACGTCAATTTCTTGATATGCTCTTTCCTCAGTAATAGTTTAAATGGGTTTGTTGTAACAAAGTAGACTGCAAAGTATATGCCAATATACAACTTGTATATTTTGCTTATATGACATACTGAAAGGTAACCTCAATATGCAAGGCAGCTGTACTGTAAATTTAAAAAAAAAAGACACATAATATGCTTTTAAAACACAGTCACAAATAACCTCAGCCTCAACAAAACAGCTTCAGCAGAAAGAAATGGAAGATGTCCAGGGGAAGAGATCCAATAAACCAATAAACTGAATTGAGTCTACAAGGTAAAAATCCTTAATATCAATTTAAAAAACAAAGATGCCAGAGAAGATGTTCTCAAAATGAGCGTCTGAACCACTCACCCTTTCTTAATCTTTATTTATAATACTATGCTTTTAATTCTAATTTTTGCAGAGATACCTTGGGGAATAAATGAACAGAGCATGACGCAACGCATCCTTGAGTTTGAAGACTGCCCCAAATAATATTTTAAGTTATCTTAACCTGGAGGTTATGACCAATATGACCTGCCTGACTCTTATGAGGAGGAATCTGACAAGAGACAACAGTAACATAAGAAAAAAATTGAAAATAACTAGACTATACAAATAAGCACAAAAATGATCTGTGATTCATTTTGTGTGTGTGACCACTTACCTAAAATTGGGTAACAGATAATATTTAATAGTTAGTAATAATTAATAATAATAAATAAAAATAATAAATGTTTTACAATATTTAATATAATACTGAACTCTAGGATTGACTCTTTTTTTAGTATATGATTGGGATTGAAGAGGAAGTACTTTGAACTGAATGAAATTTAAATTTTTAAGATTTCTTTTCTTTAAATTATCTTGTTCATGAACTGTGTCTATTGAAGCATTCAGCAGTCCCTATGGAACAACTTCAACAAAAGGGATTCCCTAATGGCAGACCTGTTGAGTAAAAGGCAGCTGATGATTTCTACAGCTGTATCACTCCAACTCTTCCATTACAGCTGGAAACACTTGAACTGATACTCAGAAGTAGTTTGGGAACAACCAAATGTATGTTTTTCAGCAAATAACCACTTCCTTAAAAGAAATCTTACTTATCTCAAATCTCAATCATTGCTGATATGGGATGTCTTTTAAAAGAATGTCTAATTATTAGTTTCTAGACTGCAAAAATCCAGAAACATGCTACTTCAGTAAGTTGTATAAAAGTAACTCACTTTTTATGTTATAGTAGACATTTATCAAAGATCTCCACAACTCTGCTTCTGGTTTGGTTTGCTCTGTGGTTTGTTGGGGTTTTTTTGACCTTATCTTCTCAAATGGTAGGATTACTCAAATGTATATTTTTTTTATTCTGACATCTAAGCTGGAACTAGACTTACATACTATAAAAATGGTTTTACCTCTCATGTCACAAAAACATCAGGAATTATGAATTGTAGTTTTCAGTGTTTGGCCTAACTGCATTACTAATTTTATATTATATTTGAGATTTCTGTATTCTTGTGAATAAATGTCCTTTCTTATCTGAAAAAACACATATTTCACAAATGATTTTTTTTTAATTATTGACTTTTAGAAAGCCTCTCTATAATAAAGTTTAATTTCTAGCAATTCCAGTCACAGTAAGTTTTTCCGATGTTTATCTATGACTAGAGCTTTCAGTACTATTTTTTTCTATATCTAAGAATGCAAAGATCAATATTTTTAAAGACTTCTTTGCATTCTTGCCTATTATTTGGCATTTGCTTTGTATTTTCAGTATTTCTTCTATCTACAGTCAGATTTTTCATTTGGAAATTTTAATTGGGTCCTGTTATTGAGACAGAACTACAGTTTAGAAGCACAGTGATATATGACTTTTCAGTATCACAGTTCAGTAAAAATTCTTGAACTCAATGATTGACTCAAAAGTGTTATTTCAATTTTCCAGACATTTTCCAAATTGGAGTATTTGCACTAATTCCAATCGAGTTCTTGTCAATGCGAAATTCTGATATTTGTGGACTAAAAAAAATATCATTGAAGTCTACTGGACATCCAAGTAAATAACAGCTTTGAAGTAAAATATTTATAATTATTAGGACTCTAAATAAAGGACAAAAACAGTTTGGAAGGAGAGCTGAGCTATAATGCACATAGTTAACGCAGAAGAATATGTCTTTACCATTGAGATTTTGGCACAAATTAGAGCAGCCTCAAAAGTGATTCTGAAGATCAAGCCTATTCAACACAAGAACAGGAACAAACTGTAACACTTCAGACCTCTAGACTCTTCTACTTAGCCTTGATCCAACAACCCTTCTATTTGCAAAGACTGTGAGAAAAATTGACATGAAAAGCCAGCAATTGAAGCAGATTTTTCAGTTATGCATTGATAAAGCTACTGTGAGCACACATGTAAGAATGAGTAATGATGTGCCTGGGCTCCCTTACAGCATTTACTAATACAGATGAAGAAGAGGAGAGAGACACAAAATTAACCTGATTCTATGTCGGCAAAAAAAGTATGTTCTTACTTAACTGAGTAGTGTCTCGTAGGAACAATATAGACCAAAACTATCAGTGGTGAGCAGAAGATATAAAACAAAATAGAACCTTTTTCCAAAATTAAACTATCTCAATAGGAGGCAAAAGTAGAAAAAAGGGTATACTAAAATATCAGTCTGTGTTCAAGAAATAGAGACCTACCTACCGTAAATGCCCTAAAAAATAAGGTGCCAAAGAAAAGGAAAAAAAAAAAAAAAAAAATGGAGAGAAAAAGCAGACAGCAGATGGAGCCAGGACTGCTTTTCTCCTTTTCTCCACATTACCCAGCTTTCTTTTATGTCTCCTTTTTTGGCATGCTGTCTCTAGAGGCAGTCTGTGCTCCCTAGGACATACAGTTTATGTAATATGTGAAATAATTTATTTGAAACAGAACAATTACAAGTGCAGCTACAATTTCAGCATAAATCTTTGTTCAGCTTTATTATTCTCTTTTAAATAATTTTAAGCAACTATTCTTATGGTGAATTGCATATATACATCATTAAAATAATCTTTACACAACCAATTTACCTAAATGAATATAGGAAATTGATTATTTAGGCTTGCTAGTGTTCTACCAATGAACATTTTAATATGCTGTATGGAACATAACAACAATCTCTTTCTGTCTAAGATACCATGAGATATTTCATTAACTGAAAAAAGGAAAATAGCATTAGTAATAATATGCAATATCCAGTATAATTATTCACATTCTGTACAATGCAGTTTTTCAGTATAAGAGTTTTTCTTAACGTGTGTCCTATGGTAGTTCATATTAGACTGCAAAGACACTATTTTTTTTAAAGTGATTTTTATATTCTCTAAATAGCTCCAGAAAATACATGACTAAACTCAATTTTAAGCTGTATTAATTAAGTAATAGGGTTTATAGTCAAAACTGTTCATGCTAATTTGCATAAACTTAACATTTGTAACTTTTCTACTAAAATTTTAAAGATACCCTATTTTGTGTAACATCTGACAGCAAAACTGAATTACTCAGGTAAATAATTTTTGAGAAGATGTCTATTTGTTACAATTGAACTACGCAGTCTAAGCCTGTGACTTAGGATGTAGAATCTACTTCCAAATTGTGATCAACATGCCACACGTAAAAATCTCAATGAAGCAAATCATCGATTGGTTTACAGAGTAGAGGATGAGGTGTTGACTGAAGCCTATATAGCCTCTTACTCAGCTATGTAGGAAATTTTTAAAATGCCAGTGATTACAGCTTTCACCAAGGTTGTAGAGGTGAAAATGGGTGCTTATAAAGATGAACTGCCACGCATTATATCACTATAAGACTATGACATCCCTCGTTTATAGGCTTCTGTGCCTGGAATCTGATTGGTAAAAGCGCTCCCTGCTCAGAAAAGATGAAAAGAGGACAAGATATCAATAGGTGTCCAATCTAAGAAAACAATACAAGAGGAATGTAATTTTTATTACTGTTTTGATTTGGGGTTTTTTTGTAAAAATTCCAGCTTAGGTAAAACTTTCCAAAATTTCAAACCCAAGCCACTGATTCCATTTAACTCTTAACCTATATTAGGAACCAGGGCTTCTGAGCATGTTGACAGGATATTCTAAAAATTTTTTTTTTTTTTTTTCTTAGATAAAGATACCCATAGATAGCTCTTTTACTCTCCATAAATCTAGAAACAGTTATATGGAAAAAGCCATCTATAAAATGGCCTCTGGAACTATAGATTGGGAAGGCCGATTGCTGTCCCAGGCAAGATGGTAAAATGAAGACTGAGCATGCAGATAAAGAACATTGTGGAAGCAAGCAGGGTTTCTACAATGGGAAATCCTGTCTGACTAGTTTTCTCTAATTCCATGAAGCTGTCAGCACGCATGTAAATACAGAGGGTATGAATATGTGGAAGTTCTCCAAAAGCCTTCCAGTAACATTCCACAGCCATGTTATTAAACAAAGTTGTCATGGGACTGAAAAGAAGTTTTTATGGACTGAAAGCTGATTAGATAACAGAAAACAAAGGATAGGGTTTAATGGATTTTTACCATGAAGAAAACTCAAAAGTAGGGTGCTCCATGGATGAGTGCTTGGACCAATTTTACTCTATCTTTAATGATCTATAAAAGGTAGTGAATACTGAAATCTCCAAGTTCTTAGCTGATAGTAAGCTCCTTTGGATAGTGAAATTCAGTACCGATGGCGACCAACTCCTGAAAGACCTCACTAGCCTGAATAAGTGGTCAAGAAGGTCATAAATGAGCTTTGTTGTATACAGATGTAAGATAAGGAATCTGGAGGAAAAAAAAAAATCTTAAATAGGCTCACACAATGATGAATTTGGAACTAACATTTACAACTCAGGAAAGTGATTTTGTGGACACGGTTTGCATTCGCCTGAAGTCTTTGGTTTAATGTACAGCAGCAACCCCAAAAGCCAAGTAATGCTGGACATCATCAGGAAGAATATAAGGAACAACACAGAGGGCATCATTTTACTGCTATATAAAACTTCTGTGAGCCCATTACTTGAGTACCGTATGCAGCTCTAGTCTCCACACCTGAAGAAGTAGTCAAGTCAGAGCTGATACAGGAAAGACAACTAATGCTCAAGGTGATGGACACACGTCTTGTCATGAAAGACTAAAAGTGCTGAAACTTAAGTTTGGAGAGGAAAAGGCTGTGGAGGGATATGATTGAGATTTAGATAATCAAGAGAATCGGTAAGCTAAACGTGGAACTCTTACTCGGCAAAACCACAGAGCCATTCAAAACAAATGAAAGACTAGTTTGAAACAGGAAAAAAAATTAAAAAATACTTCTTTACACAACAGGTAATGAACTTCTGAAATTTGCCACCATAGGAGGTTGTGAAGGCTAACAGTATCAGCAGGTTCAAAAAGGCATTAGACAGATTCATGGATAGTATTCTCCAATCCAGTGATGGTAGATGATGGGAGATTAGAAAGGGAATGGACTGCAGAAAGTGATCTAACTTATTACTCTCCCTAAATGACATATTCTATTGCTACTGTCAGAGACTGACTGCTGGGTGATATGGACCATTGGTTTGTCCCAGCAGGGTATTTCTTATGATCTTATTTTCTTCACCAGCAGCAGTGCATCTGAGAGAGGGAGAAAAAGGAGGTTGGTATTGGTGGAGAAAAACATGGTAAAGAAAAAAACATGGTAAAGAAAAAAACATGGTAAAGAAAAAAACATGGTAAAGAAAAAAACATGGTAAAGAAAAAAACATGGTAAAGAAAAAAACATGGAAAAGAAAAAAACATGGAAAATATGGGTAAGCAAGGGAAAAAGAGAAGTGTTATTGAAGTAGGGAATACAGGGCCAGGAAGAAAGGATACGCACAGGGAACAACCAGATTAGTAAAATAGTATCATAGTACTTACACACACAACTTTTGGCATAGAAGAATAATAATTTCAGAAATAGGCAAATTTTTTTTGGTCTTTTCATTTTTAAATTACAAAACTTATTTTTTTATAGTACAGTAGAATTTTGAGAAAATATCAGTCATGGACATAAAGTAGACTTCAACTACCCCCTGAATTTTAACAGCTTAGTTTTGCAAATATTATACACTGATAATTATATGTATGTGAAAAAAATCAGAGAGAAATATTAGAGTATTTGAAATTAACTGACTTGTGTATTATACATTTTTCTACTATGAACATATGAAATCTTTTTTTAAGTACACTGAGCTGCTTCCAAGGGAAAAAGAAACTAAAACATAAGGTTGCAAAAATTACTATCAAGTCTATATTTTTAATATGTATTGTTTTCACTCTACTAGCTTTTAAAAAGTCCATAGACTAGCTTTTTAAAAGTCTGTCATATGCAGACCATATGACATTTTGTAACTTGCTAGTTCTACCACACATTACATAGTTTTTCAATTTCCTCATATTGCTTGGCCCTGAAAAAGAAAGTACATCCGAAGTCATATTCCAAACAATTAGTTTAAAAAATAAATAACTAAAATGAAGAAGAAATCTTTCAGTCTCCACTAAAGTTCCTCCTTTCACGACAAAAATCTATGCAGAAACTTCAGAGATGTGGTTTTCCACTGTCATTTTCAGATCTGCAAACTGGATGTTAAAGACCATCAAATAAGGATGGTCCTATTCACATATAATTCATATTGATACAAATAGCCAAGTGAAGTGAACCACGGGAGAAAAATAAGGGCTTCTGAATTTCAAAAAGCATTTTCCTCACGCTTGTTCTTTGCAATATACTGTAGTGTATCAAAAATAAAAAATTACTATAATTCAGACAGAAAATTCCACAAACAAATAAAATTACGTTGATCGCTGAACTGCATTATTCCCAGTTCACAGCACAGGTGAGGTTGGCAGGGAACTATGCAGACTCTCCAGTCCAACACCCCCTGCTCAAAGCAGAGTGGTTGGATTTTAATCTTACTCATTTGATCTATTTAAACCAGTGCTGCTGTGGCCAAACAACCGCCTGACAACTACACCATCTTGTCACCTCTACCACAGCGCTGAGTTACAGCATAATAAGTTAATAAAATAAGTTACAGGGTAATACAGGAATATAGTCATCCCAAGGTAAGTATTATCCCCTTTGGAGAAATCCTAAGTTCAAGAGAACACATTGTATGCAAAATGAATTCCCCTCTCTCCTTCCCATTCTTTCTGAAAGAACTCTACCAGGTTTAAAAAAAGAAAAAAAAAAATAATAAAAAGGGAGGAAAATTGAGAATACAATAAAGGAATTGCATCCATTTCTCAGTAAATGTTCTATAACGGACTCCCCACTCTTGCCAGTTAAACTAGCAAGAAGAAATAGGGCATCAACGCATAGAAAAAGTGCCATGGACTTTAATAAAACTCTATTAGGTCTTGGCTTTAATGTAAAATAATAAAAAAAAAAAAAAAAAAAAAAACAGTCTAAAACACTGATTTCAAAGTTCAATTTGGCCTACCTACTTAAGCAAGACTTCTGTCCAAATGGGGAACCATTATAGTCAAAGTAATTCAAATAGTAGTTCATATTGATTTTGTTGTTGTTGCTGCATCATTTAACCCTATTACTCTAGAACTTGAAATAGTTTGGTTCAGAATAATATCTGCCTGATGGAGATCTGTTTTATGGGTATTTACGAGAATTGTAAAATCATTCAACATATCTGACAGCCCTGAAAGGAAAATATTTTTGTCTTCACTATGACTGTGGATGTAGATAATAGCATAATTTCATAACTTTAATAAGAAATTAAAAAAAAAAAAAAAACCAACAACTATTTTTATTAAAGTGACACCAGACCAACTTTAATTTTGTATGTCTTCCCATTTTTGGATTTTCTAGAATGTTGCTACATTAGGCTGATTATGTTCTGTTCTGTTATGGATGATTGTGGTTACTGTTCTGAAGTAGATGTTTTGTTTGATGCTTTCAGAGTATTTTAATTAAAAAACAAAATAAATCAGCCATATTGGAGAATTAAAAAAAAATTACCAAGAAAATTCCATGCTACTATGATAGAAGAAAATTTTGCTACTATGATAAAAGTTCTTGAAGGGTTTTTTTTTAAAAAAAAAGCTATAGAAACACAGTGTTAAAACTCTACTTTGATATAATCAGTATTATTGGTGTACTCCTGTGGAAGTCTCTTAATTTTGCAACATAATTTGGCTTTCCTGTATACAAATGCTATGACCAAATTTCATTACTAGCATTTACAACACTGTTTACTACTTATTATTAATTAATAATTAATATTCCCTTACCTTCTTTCTGTATGCCTCGTGTATGCTATTTAAGGACTTTTTTTTTCTGATGTTGAACTGAGAATTTAATCTGGAGATATTGGCCAGCATCTCAACTCCCCTATGGTGAAGATACATTCCAAATGAAATGGAGATATTTTGTGGCAACTTTTTGCCCTCTAACAGCAGTGAAATCCAGCAGATCTTGCACATGACTATCCCCCACTGCATTGCCCATAATGCTGCCAAGGGCATAGCTCACAGTCACAAATGAAGACACTATATCCAAAGATCGTAAGAACCAGATCTCTTTACATAACCACATGCCAGTTTTCCTGCCTCTGCCTCATTCAGTGAGCATTTAAAAATATATGTAGGGATATATGATGAATAAACTAGGGTTCTTTGGATGCACTACAATTAAGTTTCATCCACACCTACAGCTGCGTATCTGCAATACAACTGATGCTGTACAGGTGTAACTGAGAGCACATACCCATCCTTAAGGGATACAATAGATGGAATGGGATGAACAAAGCTGAGATGAGCATTCATAATTTATTTAATATGACTTTTTGTGATGTCCAGTGGATAATGAAGAGATGTTTCTCACAGGAACCACTGCAAAGGACACACAGAGAACAGCACCCATCCTTCCCATAGGTTGTGTACTGTTCAAACCAAATGTGATGGAGGAGAGCAACAAAATATTAGTAGACACTTCAGGAAAATAAAAAGATGCAATGAAGACTAGGTTGCCACACATCAACATAACTGAATAGTAGCTGAATAAGCCACCTGATTTCCGAGTGTTTGACCTCACAGCATTCTTATATAGCAGATTTTTAAATTAAATACAAGCAATTATTTTTAATTGATTGGATTAAAATTCTGCAAAGAGACATGCCACCATATACACCTGTATCTGCACACATACCATTGGATTCAGTAAGGCTGCTTTTAAGTACATGCATTCATCAACTCAAAGCCTTAAATACTAAGGGTCGGTTTTTAGGGGGGGGTTGTTTGGTTTGTTTGGTTTTGACTTTTTTTTGTCAGTACTGTATACAACTTAACTTCAAAGGAACCATAAAAAGTGTACCTCATCAGACTTTGACCCTAGCTACAGGCGACAGATTGTCTCTAGTATTTTTTACTATTCATAGCCTTTGCTGGTGATCTGTTAGGAATGGACACAACACTGCACAAAGATAACATCTTATTACATTTGAGCTTATTTACCAGCCATCTGTACCTAACAATATTGCTTTCTCTCCTCTCCCCAGATGCACGTTACTTATAGTTCTAATCATACAGTCCACTAACTTCCCCTTAGAATGATTCTAACATACATTGTGACAAATTAATATATCCCTATAAGCTGATTTTATCAACGTTTTTTCTTAGAATAGCCAATAGATCAGTACACTCATGTAGCTTAGGGTATATTAGTTCACTTCTGCTTCCTTTACTCTGTTTATAAAGTGAACGAACTAATACTAACTTTTCACAGTATTTTCACACGGACTCCAAAAAGGGATTTGGGAGTATCAGGTATCTCAGAAAAAGAGTCAGATATGAATGAAGATTCATCTAAACTAACCAAGTGAGAATGAGCTCTGTCTTAGATTTAGTTTACCTCTGCTGATGACAGCTGCATGTTTTATGTAAAATATGTATTTCTACTTAGAAAAAAAAAAAAAAAAAAAAAAAACACAAAAACCTTCCACTACTTGATATTTTTATTCATAAACCCTAAGTTCTTATTGAAACTTATTCTTAGTTCTTACTGAAATTGAAAGCAATTTCTCAGTGATTTATTTAAAAAATGAGGTATAGGTCTTTTTCTTTCAGAAATAAGTAGAAAAAAAAAGTTGCTTATACAACCCATGTTTTACACAACAGCTCTGCGATCAGAACACTCCCTAAGATATGGGCCAACCACACTGAATTTCCTCCATCCTCCCAGAAAAGATTCAAAATCGCTTTTCTCACCACAACAGTAAGAAAATTTATCATTAAATGGTGGCCCACAGGTGAGGTACAGTATATCCAGTGTGTCCAGTTCCCACCAGCAGTGAGTTAAGATAAAAATGATGGAACACAAAATAAAGGAGAGACAACAAGAGAAAAATTGGGGATGGGAATTAACTTAGTGAGAAAATCTCTGCGTTCCAGGTATAAACTCAGTACAGTTCTCGCAAGATGAGAAGCGGCATCACCACACCAGATTGTAGGTGTCTGTGTGCTATGTAACTGTGAGGACACTACGTTCCATGGTGGTTTTTTTCACCATTTCCAGGATATCCAGGGATTTCCCAGTCCCACCATCAGCTCAGGGAGGGAACACTGGAGTTCTGTTATGATGGCTTGATCTCTGAACAAGTCCCTGTGAAAAAGTGGTCCCTGAAGAGAGAGAATATTAAGCTATCCTTAATATATATTTTCAGCAAGGAGGGACATTCTTTCTTTCTTGTGAGGAAAAAGTATATCCTGAATTTCAATTCAGGGACTCCACATGACTGAGATTAATGAAACCTTGGATTAAAGAACCAAAACAAAATCCAAAAAAAAAACCCACTTAAAACGGCACACAAAATTACAGTAAATAGTTTAACTTTCAGGTCTGCCTTGTGTGGAGTCAGGAGTTGAACTCAGTGATTCTTGTGGGTCCCTTCCAACTCAGGATATTCTATGATTCTTATATGGCCAAAAATGTAGGGTCAACCATAAAAAACAGAAAAATTAGAATAACTAAAATAATCTATGCAACATGAATGTTCCCCTCCTGTAGGGATTAATTAAATTATCTTTTCCTGCCATAGAACTTTTGCTTTACTCCACACATAGTACAGTCTGGTGAGTCCCACAAACAAACCAAAAGTAAACAATTAAAGAGTTGTCATCTGCCAAACTTGTCCATTTGGTACAAAATAGGAAGGTGCAAGGTACAATTCGGATAGAAAACTGCAGAACTGAAATTTTCTCAATGCTCTTCTCACTTAGTTTTATAAATGATCAAGTGAAGGGCCATGAATTAAGCTTTCCACAGGTGGCTGCTAATCATGTTTCCATTTTGTGATTGACCAGTTTAAGATAATGGAGGTTGATGATATTCAGACATCTTAGGTACAACTGACAGGTCCAATGCAGAGCCAACATTCCATCTGTAGTCATTTGAGACAGGAACGAAATTCAGATGGACATACACATTGACAGTATGAATAACTAGACTGAAGTCTACCTTATAGGTGTGCAAAATACTTGAAACAGAATGTGAAAACAATGGGAGGCATTATGGGAAAACATAAGTGGTATAAAAACATTGAATATGCTAAAAAAATTAGATTCAAACAGGTCAAACTGGAAACTCAGAACAGTGGACACTAAATCTGGCATTTGGGATTTTATGTGCCTTGGTTCCTCATCTATACAGCAGGAATAATATCATCTCCACCTCACATAAATATTATGAAGGTCAATTCATTAATGTTTATAAAGCTTTAAAAACTACAGTGGAGAGCACTTCTGTTGCAAAAGTCCATGGGGAACTTAATATTCAGGTATGCTCTGAGTTCTAAGTATCCAAAGAAATATTGAAGTGCTTTCCATTGAGCAAGCACTATTTGTTTTATTAAATTAGATCTATAGAAGAAATATGGGATCATGTAATTAAAGGTTGTACATGCAAGGAAACTTAATTTAGAAAATTTGGAACTTTCGAGTGCTTTGTTTTGCAACCTTAAAAGTCTTAAAATGGTTTTGAAGCTGTAATTGCATGTATTGGCTGTAAAGGGTCTGCATTAGTACATTTACGATTAATATTCAAACATATTGATGCAAAAAGACAGGTATTTTCAAAAAAAAAAAAAAACAAAAAAAAAAACAAAACAAACAAACAAACAACAACAACAACAACAACAACAAAAACAAACAAAAAAAAAGAGAGTCCAGTTACACTACTATAGGTAGCTTAAAATAATCAAAGTTCTTAAAAAAAAAAAAGTTTTTAACATGCTATGCTGTCTGTCACTGATGAGTCCTATCCTAATTAATACAAACATTTTAAAAAGAAAAATAAATTATGTTATCATATATTTCATAAAGCTTCCATAATTTAATTACAGAAGTGTCATTTATGACTCAGTAGTTTTAAAGACTAGGGTTTTGCATCTAACATTAGATCCAAACTGGAAAAATTCTTCCCAACATTATCTTTTTTACCATTTAAGTATCAAATGAACTCTGAACACTTACAAGTAAGGGTTAATACTTATTTTAAAATGGGTTTTCTCCAAAATGTAGCATTTCACGCACTTTTTTTTTCCCCTCTCCTGAATGACCTTACTAGGGAAACAACACAGATTAACCAAAGAGCTCAAGCTAACTAAAACGCTAGGGATAGCTTATAACAAAGACTTTTTTTTATTATTATTATTCATACCAAAAATAGAACTATGTGCTACTGCTGAATTGTTCTTAAACTGTCCTTAAAAAATTAATTTTCTCTCTATTATCATTGAAAGTCATGTTGCATTTGCTGTTAAAGTACCTACTTGACTGCTGTCAGAGGGACTAAATGTTCATCTTCATAGGTTGATAAGTATTACCATCTACAAACTGGGAATTAAAATTTAAGAGCACCTTACAGGAAAACCAGACAAATAAGGTATTTAAGTTGGCTACTGATCGGATGCATCTTGAGGGCCTGTTTTTGTCAAAGATAAGTAGGGTTAGGAAGGCACAATTGTAATTGGCCATGGGCTTCCATACGAGTTTCAACAAAAACCTAAAATTATGCTGGCCTCCACGGGTTTTGTATAAAAACTGGGTGATGCGCATGATGAAACTATGATTGTACTATCAATATGTATAATACAGCAAGATTCAAAGGGATGTTTATTAGCTAGCAGGACTACCCAGTAATAACACTGAAGACCACTTTTGGAGAGAATACAAATCTCATGCTTTGGGGTTTAAAGGTAGTCCATAGCCATCAGTATTTGGGGAATAATTCTATGAGAAGATGATTAACTCGGTGGTTCTTGAACAACTTCTAGGGTATCTGGTTGCTACCTACAGCTAAAGAAAACATACTGGACTAGATTAATTGTACCTCTAGTAAAGTGCAGCTGTTACTGTGCTCTTAACTGAAGTCTTGATTTCAAACATTTTCTGCATAAAGTTATTAACATCATGCTCCACAAATTCATCCCTATGATTGTTCTTCAATAAAAACTCAGGTAGTTCTCTATGGGAAACCCATTTTCATAAAGAACACACATTTTATGTTCAAAAAATACACATCTTCATTCTTATTTGTTTTTTCCTAGCTGCATCATTCCCTAACAATCAACCTTCTGCAAAAGTAATAAAATCACTGTTTCCTCCTTTTCTGTTCTTTCCGCTCAAAGTTCTACTCAAATGATTTACAACATCCTACTGTGATCTTCTTGCTTCCTATATCAATAGATCTCTCACCAGTGCTGTATTTTTGTTTCTGTATGCTATGGACAAACATAGGTGAGCCAAAAAGTCCTTGCCAGAAAAAAAGCTATATATACAGAGGGAAAATATAAAGGAGCAAAACTGAGGAAACTAGGCCTATCTCCATTAAAATTAATATAGACTTTACTAACACATTCTACTGGATCGTGCCTAGTTTTTGGCATGAGGCTGCTATCTCACACATTCAGTTCAATTAATGTGAACTATAATCAGTATTTTCATGATTTCCGTTTGGATACCCAAATCCCAAGAGCAGTCCTAGATATAACAAACATATCTCAGCTTCCCCTTGCCACAAAATACAGTTCTGACAAAATTTCACATTGCACGAATACTTTGAAAAGGGTGCCACTGATTGATGAGTACAGCTACCAGCATATAAATTTATCATGTTTAAAAAAGGCTGTAGCACTGTAATAGTTTCCAGAATATTACCTTTTTAGTCTTTCAACACAGAAAATTACATTAATGATTTAAATATAAAGGCCCAAATTAACTCATTGTGAACATCTCCGTGTAAAATGAAAAATTCAGCTTACTTCTATTAAGTTCTAATCTGGATCTCAAAAAGACACTGTGGAAATAAGCATCCTAAAAATGTCACAAAATGGAGAGGCAGTTTTCAGGTGTGTTACTAATGAAATCAGGTACATTACCAATAAAACCAGTGTTCTGGTAGAGGACTGGATCTGTGTTTTTAGTCAAGCAGACCTCCCACAAACTTCAGAAAGGCAATTTATTTAAATAAAAACTGAACAGTAAGGCCCTTTAAATCTTAAGTATGAGTCAGCTTTTATGTTTCATATCTAAATGATTTTATAATCGGCAAAGAAAGGAAAACCAGTTTGAGGTGCTACTTAGACTATGAAGCCCACCTGCCTTGATCGTGCAGATCAGAACGAACCAAAACTGCCATTAGCTTTACTAGTTATGTTTGCAGCAGGATCACAGATCATGGATCCTTAAGTATGCAGCCTATTTAACTTATGTAACTTAACATGAAAACAGACAATTGAAATACCAGAAGTTCTACACAGCAAAAGCTCAGGGAAGACAAAGTTTGCATTATATGTGTCTGGCTGTATTTTTAATTTAATTCAAATTGATTGAGGTAACAAATTATGGCTCAGATCCTGCACCCTGAAGCATACAGGATCAAAGCTGCGCCTGCGTCGAGTCCCACTGCCTTTGGTACACTCGCACAGTACAGAACACAGGATTGGGGCCTGTGGGGTTTTTTTAGTTCTCTCAAACATGCCTGTAATGTTACCAAACTGCAATACAGCTGATTAAGTAGAGCCTGTTGAATAAACATTGCGGTATCTCATGAGCACATAGTCACTGAGTATTTTGGAAGCTTGCATCTAGCATGCTTTTGTATATTGAAAAAAGGAAGCTGGAATTTTGTATACTATATCTGCAGTACCATGCATTCATAAGCAAGGGCTGCTGCAAGCAACCAAAAGCCTTCCTATACATTTACTTTGTTGAGAACATTTTAAACCGAGAGCTAACACAGGCAAATATTGCCTCCTGAAATCTTCTCAAAATGACATAGCCATATACACCAATTGTATCTATTTCCAAGTAGATCTATCAGATCTGTTTCCAAGTAGATTGATGAGTAAATAACACAAACTGTCTTCAACTAATAGCAAGACAAAGAAGGGAAATAACAGAGATTACGCAGAAAATTAATTTATTTTCATCTTATATTGCCTATTTTTGCAAATACAACTTATAAAATAAAAACATATGCTAAATACAGATCTTTGTCCCTGTCAAATGACTTAATCATGAAGAATCATGTTGAGCTTCAGCCTTAGAAGTCTCAGAATGTCAGACTTACAATAAAATATCATTAGAATCTTGATTATTTGCATTATCTTTCTACTGAAATGAAAAAAAAAAATGGGAAATTGCTGTACTGAATACCTGGAAGTTCACAAAATGCTAAATTACTGTATACACAAGCAAAAGGAGTCAAATTCAAACCTGGGAAACAGTTATGATTCCAATGCACTGATCACTGACACTTTATTAAACAAGAGAATAATTTGACTCAGAAGGCCTGAACCTGTTTGGGTTCAGTATGGCTGAGAACTATAAAACCTCTGGAAATCAGAATTACGTAGAACCTATTCCAAAGGTCTCTGACTCTAAGTCATAGGGGCTCATCTTTCCTCCCCCTGAACTCTGTAAGAGTTTTGACACTAGCTGTAGCTGAAAACCAATTGGAATTAGAATCATGCTCTCCGTGATCAGGAAAGCTGTGTGTTTCACAAGGACCAGATCTGGGCACAAACTGTCTTACAGGCTTGTCTTGTTTGTTTATGTTTCTTCCTTCTTCCCAAAACACAAAAAGAAATGAGAACGCGCTGGAGTTGGCCATAACCTAAATTTCAAATCAGTTGGTATCTGGTTAATTAAAGGAAAGCATACTTAATAGGTGAAGTTCATTTACTCTTAATAATGTATGTTTCACTAATTAAAAATTCTGGGTTTGAAGCTTCTACGCAAAACAAACATCCAAACAAAACTTCTAGTAAAGCCAATAGAATTAATGTCAGTTAAAGATAACAACAGAGGATCGTAATAAAATCTCTCCTTTTGTTTTTGGTCTTCATTACAAAAGTATGATTTTCACATTCCAGGGTTGGTCAGACTACCAAATAGTTTGCACTGATTTTACTTGTGCATTTAAGAACACCACTGAAAGCTGAGTTGCAGAAAATGGATACAAAACATAAAACACAGAGGGATAGCCTACGCTTTATACTCAAAGAAAATTCCCACTTAAGGACCTAACAAACACATAAAAGCCAATGCCAAACAGATTTGGCAACTTTTGGCATTTATGCTGTCCCACTAAGTTCACTGTCATATAATCATGATCTTCAGTACTAACGCTAAAAGAACACCCTGAATCTACATCCAATCCCTCACAAATAATTGAAATGCTAGGTTCAGTAATCATTGCACTAGCTTTTATTTCCAGCTTGTGCCTTTTTTCTTAAAAAGGGGAAGGAAAGGAAGAGAGGATGAGAAGAGTGAGGAGAGGAAGTAGATGTTTTCAATTTTGAATTTCTAATGACTTGTAAATGTTATCTGTACTAGAACCAATTGATTTGCTTCCCTGCCCACAATCTTGTTACTAGTTTGGGGTTCAAGTGTGAACTTAGGATTTGGTTCTGAAGGCTGAAAGCAAGATTTTTTTATTAACTTACTGACCACCCCAACTCTGCAGCAGGAAGAAACAAAAAAAAAAAAAAACAAACCCCAAAACATTGAGATCTGTTCATTCCAAAGTCCTTATACAACCACTGCAGTTCTCAAGTAAAAGGCTTATTGGAATCAATTTGCTGCCCACACACACAACATAGCTTTTATTATTGCCATAGTAAAAAAAAAAAATAATACAGCCCTTACCTTACAAATTTGGAAATAATCAGAAGTGAGCGTCTCCTGGATCTCGTCTCTGGGTGTCCCTGCAGCTCCTGCAGTCCCTCCTGGGTGCATGGAGCCACCACCAGCCCCACTTCCACCACCACTGCCACCACCACTGCTTCCACCAGGGGATGAGGCAGTTAAACCATCCAAAACTTTGCGAAAATTAAATTTCTTCATTTTGGAAAAATCTTTTGGAAGATTTGGGGGGAGAGAAAGGATGTGCAGTAACACATTCAGCTACATGTAGCAAAACAGAAAGTCTTTAATGGTCCTCTGAGTGAGGCAGCACTTTAAGTCTCTTGGACTAAACAGACTGTCAATATTAGGTATAATTGATTGCAAAATACAAAGGCTTCATTTTGTCAGGCGTAAAAGCTAGCTGGAAAGGTCCTTTTAAAAAGTAAATAAATAATTGGGGGGGGGAAATCCACAAGCAGCAGAACTAAGATTTACGTTCAAGCAAGGAACAATGGCACAACCGCCATCGGGTTCTCTCACAAAATCCACATTTAGCAGTGGTTAAAACCGGAAAGTAAACAAAAAATTCAAGCCGGCATCCAAAACAGTAGGCTCCAACTCTCTATCTTTTTTTTTTTTTTTTTTTTTTTTTTCCTGCCTAAAAATCTGCCGTCGGCACTTGATTATTTCAACAAAACTACAAAAATTCGGGTGCGTTCAATTTCCCCCCTTCCCCTCCCAAGCCTCTCAGTCAGGGGTATCTTCGCCTCCAGGGTTTCGGGGGAGCGGATTCCCTCTCCCCACCGCCGCGTTACCTGCCCCCCCTCGCTCCCCCTCGGACTCCCGGCCGGGCCGGTGCGCGGCCGCCCCACGGAGGGGTGGGAGACCCTCACTTTCCTCGCCACCCCCCCCACCCCACCCGCCGCTCCGTAAAGGGACCGAGCGACGGTAACGAGCGACCCCCCTCAGCCAGCCCGGCCGTCCCGGGCTGACTACCCGTCCCGTCGCTGAGGTGACGGATGCCCTCAAGCCCTCCCGCCCGTCCCGGTCACCGAGCCTGTGCCGTCGCCGTGCCTCCCCCCACCCCGCTTCGGGGCCGCTCCGGGGGGACCGGACTCCCTCGGCGCCGGGGGGTAGAACGGGGCGACTCGCCTGGCGGGGCCGCCCGCTTTGAGGCGGCCGGTTCCTAACGCTCCACGCGGGCGCCGGGGAGCGGGGAGAGGCGGGGCGGGAGAGGAGCGGGGCAGGGGAGAGGGGAGCGGAGGGCGGCGGCGGCGGCTCTCGCCCCTACGGCGCGCTCGCAGCCGTTCTCCGAGGTACTGAAACCTCCGCCGGCGGCGGCGGCGGCGGCGGCAGCCGCAGCTCCTCCTCCTGCTCCTCCTCCTCCTCCTCCTCCAGCTCCCGCCCCTACGCCCGCCCCGCCCCGCCCCGCCCGCCGCACCGGCGCGCAACCGGGCCCCGCCGAGGGGAGAGCGGGAGGGAAAGCAAAGCAAAGCTTCGTGAATGACAGCAGCGGCAGCTTCCGATTGGCTGCCGGAGGCCAAGCTGTGGGGATGTGATTGGCGGAGACGGCAGGAGGGGGCGAGGACTGTTCGCGGCCGTTTCGGCGGTCGGCCGGGTGCGGGCGGAGCCTCCGGCCGACTCTTGCTACGGAGGCGGCCGCCGGTGCGACCCGCGGCATCTGACTGGGGCGCTGCGAAGATGAGCGTTCGCGACCACCAATGGGAAAGGCTGCACCGCAAAATTCCCTCCCAACCCGCCGCGACGCCCCGCCCCCAGGCCGGCCGGGCGTGAGGGGGCCGGGAGCGGTCCCGCCCCACTGCGGCGGCCGCGGCCGCGGGCCCACCGGCGCCGTGTGCGCAGCGCTGCGGCCGCGCTCGGGGCCGAGAGCTCCCCGCGGCGGGGCCCGCTTTAGTTGATGTCAGCGGAGGGAGAGAGCTGAAGTTGCTTTCTCAGCCTCAGCGGCGTGCGGAAGGCCAGCCCAGCCCGAAACGCGACGGGAGGTAACGGCCCTGGCGGTGGCAGAGCGAGGCCCGCGGCAAGCGGGAGCCGCCGTTTCCTGCCGGGGCGCAGTGCGGCCTGCGCGGGTCGGCGTCCAGCCCATCTGCTGACACCGCCCGGCACCTCCCGGCACAAATCCCGTTTGTTTTTTCTCCCCCCCGAGGGATGAAATGACCGACGGTTGCCCTTCCGGGCGCGTGGGGCTCCCAGGTTTGCCCCAAAGCCGTGGAGGTTGCGTGGGACAGCTCCCTGGCCCCTGGGGTGCGGTGCAGCACGAGGAGCGTTATACCGTACACAAGACTCCGTAGAAAGGTTATTCAGGTCAGAAACAAATGAGGTGGTGATTAAAAGTGACTCATGGCACAGCGCTGCCGACGTGGTTGGAAGCTTGGAACTGACTGAGGTGGTGTAAGGAACAAACTTGTTCTGTACAGTACTAAATCTATAGGACCTCTTCTGGTATAATAAAACCATAGGAGCGATGCACACTGGTCACCTCATTTTGCAGATTCGTCAGGAGCGCTCAGTATAGTTCTGATACCCACTCTTAATACCTACTCTGTTTTTTGTACATCTTACAGTTTTGTGAACCAAGGTCGTAGTGTTTACTTCAGCTTCTTACACTGAGCTGCACGCATTTTTTTTTTCCACTTCAGCTCATCTCTGTGTGTTCACTGGTACTCCCCATCTGAACGATAAAATCATTCCAGTGAAGTTCAAAGAATAACTGTAGCTTCACTTATGTGCTCATGAAAAATAAAGGATACGTTGCTGATGAAACTGGAAAGATTGGTAGGTTTCTGCAGCCAGGAAAAAAGGAACAGAACTTTATATGGGAAACAAAATACATGAGGACTATGGCCAGGAAACAGAAATGAAAAAAGAGGATGAAACTGAGTAAGCAAATCTATAGTAAGTGCAGGGTTTTGGAGAATAAGGAAAAGCCAAAACTCAATTGAAGCTATTTGAAAAATGTCATATCCTACTGATACAGTGTTTACCACAGGCAGTGAAAGTGAAAACAAAGCTAACAAAACTCAAATACAACTACACGGATTGTAAATAGGAAAGGAAAAGGTAAGGTTAAAAATCAAATAATTAGGATGAAGATGATGTCACAGACAGACTTGCAAAAAGCATAGACTGGGAGTCAGGGGGTGCTAGAGGAAGAAAAGTGATAATGTAATGCTCCCACAGTTCTAGGGAGGACAGCAGTAAGGTTTTATTCCCTTGAATAAAAGGAAGGATCAAAATTAGAAGAATGATAAAAAGATTTTGTAAGTGGAATAAGATGCATACATTTTTGGAATATCAACATTGGTCTTTCAGAGAATTGGCATGAAGAGCTGGGTATTGATGGTTAGATATTACCTCAGAGTATCCCAAAAGGGCAAGGATACTCACACTGCCAGTGTGCTGTTAGGAAAACAGACTTGCAGAAAAAAAAACAAAGCAAAACAAAAAACCAACCAAATACTGCTCAATAAAACATTGATCAGTCCTGTTTAAAAACACCGAGAAAAATGCTTTGCTTGACTACATGTGTATGTATGACATGTAGGTCCCTTTTGAAAATTTTGCTCAAAGGTGGACACAAATCCAGAAGCAGAGACAGAACAATGGAAGTCATAGTTGTGGAGTGGTGCAGAGGCAGACAAGACAGTGCAGGAGATACACAGGAAAACTCAGTGATGACATGCACAGAAAGGAGTCCCATTGAATGACCTAGCTCATGAGGAGTTTGTTGCAATAAAAAAAAAAAAAAAAAAACCAGTTTGGTTTTGACACAGAAAAGTACATTCAATTGCTGTTTTGCACTGTGTTTAGATGGTATTGAGGTTGCATAGTTTTGACAACAAGAGTTTTAATAATAGGTTTGTAAAATGATGTAGTAAGATTTTACTGTTAAATTGATATATAACAAATAAGACATCCACATGCACTGTGGGATATAGGTATCTATTTTAGATAGTAAGGGGAGAGAGTATATTCTTTGGTGGTTTTCTTCTGGATAGTATTTTTTACATTTATCAGTCATCTTGTTCTGCAAGGTCAGACAGAAACCAAATGTTAAAAGGATAACACTTTGCTAGCAAGTTTTTGCTGAGAAAGAGCGTCTTTAACAGCCTACACCATCAAAATTAGTATGAACTCTCATTTTGATTTTTGCTTAGGTAAGCTTGTGACTACATGTAGTAATATAAAAAGATTTGGCAGAATCAGACCTAGAAAAGGAGACTAATATTAATTCAGCATTATCTAATCTCAGTCTGATTCAAGAGCTGACTGAGAAAATGGAGAATCAGGAAAGATGTGCTTAGATCAGCTGACCAGAAAGTGATAGTAGTAGAGATTGTACATGCTTTGTATGTGACTGATTATTAACGTTCTGGTCAGTTTTTTGGGGGTATTTTTGCTTACCTCATCTGGCTTTTTTGTTTTATTTTTTGATAGCAAATTCTGTTTCAGCCAGTGGAGTAGAATTCCCTGGCTTTGTAAAGCTGCAAACGTGCTTTAATCTCAGGCTTATATTGTTAGTAGTTTAAATAAAGACAAGTGGAAGTGTGCAATAAGTGGTGGTTTCACAGTTTACACCGTTTAAATGATTCATACTACTCCTTTTGATAATACATGAATTAGTAGCTAAAATTGATGGCCCTTGAGAGAAATTATTGTATGTCCATCAGCAGCTGATGAGACCACAGGCTTGCAACTACACCCTGCAAGGGAACCTCTGAGTTTGAGCAGAACTGAAGAGCAAGGGTGTAATCAAATACTAGAAACACTTTTATGCCAATGCAGGCAAAACTGTGACTTTCCGTAGCTGCCCATTCCTCATTAGACTTCGGGACATTTGCCAGTATTATACATGTTTCTGTGTAATTCCAGAACATCAAATGCCAACAAGCATAGTGTTCCTGCCTGCAGAGCCCCACTAAAAATATCCCCCAGTCAGTGCTGAGTATCTGGTTAGAACAGCTTGCTGAACTCTATCAATTAGCCAGATCTTAATCTATTTAATGTGTTTTATTAAGGCTATATAATGCTAATGTTTTAATCAAAATGTCAAGCAGTACTAAATCAAATTCATTAGGAAGGTCCAAGTCTATCACATCCATGTGGTTACCTTGATCAAACAAACCTGTAATCTCATCAAAAAGTGAAGTCAGGCCTGCTTGTCAGGACTTGTTTCCATAAAGCCATGTGGACTTGCTTTCATTATATTCCTACCCTTCAACTCCTTACTGATTGAATCACACATAGCATGACTTCTTTAATTCACATAACATCACTGTTTTGTCTAGGATTACTTAGGATGCCAGGTCTGTTATTACCTTTGTCATCCTGCTTGATTCTTGAAATAACATGAGATTTCCTTTGGCCCTTTGAATTTGTAGCTGTACAGAGAGCTGTTAACATAAGAAGGCTGGAAGTCTCCTACTATTTTAGGCTGTTTGGATACTCAGGTGCCACAGAGACTGCTGACTGAAAAACGGCAGTGACATTTTCATCCTCCATAGGTGTCAATGGGTAGAAAAATAATTTCATCGTCTTCATGTAATATTAATACATTCTTCTTTTTTTTTTTTTTTTTTTTTCATTTGCAAGTACAGGATAGAAATATTTATCATAAAAATTAGATCTTTTATGCATGCTCAGAGACCAGATTTCTTAATGAAGAAGCTGTGACAAGGTGGGATGTGTCTGTACAAAACCGAGAGCATAATTTTGTAATAAGAACTCCATTTTGCCCAGTGGGCCAAGTACAGGTGTAAATTAGCCTATGCATAGAGTTAACTGTTACACCTTGAGGTGAACTGTTGAAAGGGAAGGTCATGCATCCACTTGAGCCCTTGGGGTTTTTGCCCCTTCACCAGTAAATTATTTTGCTAGGAAAGTCAGTAGTTTTCTTTTTGGGTTAATGAGCTGGATTAGCTCTACGCAGGGTCAGACAAGCACCAGAGCTTGTGCAAGGAGAGGCAGAGCTGTAGGCCTGCACAGAAGGATGAGGGTAGTCTCCCTTTCATTAAACTTAGTTCAGCTCAGGCATACAATATAAATTCATCGTGATGGTGGCCTGTTAAGTTATATTCTAAACATATGCCCTGCCCAGGAAGGGCTGCATATCTCAATGAAGAGCTGTCACAAATCACCTAAACATCAATCAGGGGCATAAAATTTTGACTAGTTTTTACAGACTGTCCTGTTGCAGTAGAGCAATATATTTCTTGCAGAGGGTTCTCCCAAGGCTAAGGTGCGACTCAACCCAGATTTGGTTGTTCTGGAAGCAGGGTTATCTAACAGATTGTGGGGTACAGGCTGTAATGGAAGACACAGAAGAGTTAAAGCCTCAGTGATTATTGTCTGCACAGCAGTTACTTGCTGTATCTTTACTATAGCAAATATGCAAAACTCTGGGATGTCTAATCAAGATACCTTGATTCTAGATTCCAGCTGGATTCTAACTGGGTTCTAGTCATGACAATGTGGAACCTTGCCAGGGACACAAAACTGGTCTACGAGGCTGGGTAAATACTAGGGAAGTTAATATATGGCATATACCGTGTTGCCACAGACTTCTTATCAGCCCTTATTGTAGTTCTCAGGCTGATGTTTTGGTCTTCTCTCTGCAGCCAGCTTACATTGTATTCCATGCACGGTTTTCTAGTTCTTCCTCTTAGGCTCTTCTCTTAATACTTCATTTTATAGATCACTGGCTGCCACATAGTTTAGCTACCTCCTTCCCCTCCTTCCTATTCTGTAAGGATTAAACAAAACTGTCTGGCTTTTGCAGGTCCCACTGTGAACCAGGCTATTTGAACTTCTAATGACACAGATTTGCAATCCAGCCCGTGCACATCCAATGTATCTAAAGGTGTAATGGTTCATTAAAATATTTTTAGTAAATGGCACAGATTCTCACAAAACAGAGTTGTTACTTTCTTACTTCGAAGTTTTAATTTCCACAAAGCATATATCTGACTTTTGATCAATATATACCTTTTCTGAATTCTTTTCAAAATATTTTAATTGATGCTCTTTCCATTCTGAACATTTTCATCTTCTCTAGTAGCTACAAAACAGCAGGAACTGATGCCTTTCCAAAGTCAGCTGTTATTAGTTAGCAGAACAGCTTTCTGAAGACAACTATGAAAATGGGATAGCCACTGGCTTTTCAATAGAAGGAAAGGGTAGTGATCCTTGACCACATGTGTAGCTGTCCAGGTCATACATAGCCAGATGACCAAACTGACCAATCATCCTGCTAAACATGTTAGCAAGAGATCACAGATTTCCAAGTCATCAAGGATAAGCTTTCAGATAAGGAACTTAAAGCACCCGTGGAGAATGTTAGATAATCTACTGTATTTAAATCTCTGGAGAGAAGAAGATCCTTTATTAAAGCAGAATCAGTAAGAGCTTTAGCAAATCAGGAAGACTGTAATTCACAGTGAATATTCTTTTTGTTGTCAGCTTTGCTACAAATTTGATGTTTTATGCCTTTTCCCGTTATTGCTCTGAGTGTTTTGCAAATTATCACTGGCATTTGAAGTGACAGCTAATATATTCCAAATTGTTAGTTCATTTTACTAGATTCTGCACTAACAAAGCTCTCAATTAGGACTGGGCTACTTGTCTTGGTTGCTTTCAAACCCACACAGTCTTGCAAGTTTGAAACATAATCTTTGAATTCATATTCCATTTACAGGAGACTATAAAATAAGAGCATAAGGAGTTAGAAAGAAAAAAAAATACATTTAAGGAGTCTACACTTGCTCTATAGAAAAGCCATTAGTACGGTTTGCATTTTTGGGGGGTTTCTTCCAATGCTCACAGAAAAGAGACTTCTTTTTAGTGGGGAAAATTCAGCTGCCCTTCAATATCCTTCAGTTTAAATTATAGGGTAGAAAGGTCCATTCACTCAAACTAGTTTGATGAATCATAGGAACCAAAAATATAATGTGCCATTTCACAAAACATCAGATATCGCATCCTTAGTCTCTGTGCAAAAAAGTCTTCATAGAAAAGTCTAGACCTGCTATAACCTTGGTCCAAAAGTAGGTGATTGGTATTTCATATAGATGGCCTTAAATTTAGTGTAGATATTTGCATAAGAGTTTGAAAGATGAAGGCAGAGAGAGAAAAGGAGAAGAGTAAAGGGAAAATGGACCTCACACTCCAGGATTTCAATCCTTCTGTCATTAAGAGCATTCACTTTTATGTCTACATCTTTCATTTTTAACAATTGAGATGTTCAGTAAATACATTACTATTGACCTGCAAGACCAATACGCTTGTCTCTTCTAGACTAAGCAATACTTCATAATGAACAGCCTCATCAGAAGACTCCAGGGAAGAAATGCTACCTGCAGTCTGACTTTCAACCCTTTTATGAAGTCTGTGAAGAAAAACTAGTTAATACTCTATCGCATCACCACCACCCATCCCCCAAAGCAGGGCCACATCCTGACCACAGACATGCCTTGGTCCTTCATCACAGAAGAACTGCAAACCATCTAATCAGCTATCTAAGGATTACGTCAGGCTGAGCTAGTCCACGGGTGAATTTGATCACTGCAATGACTCTTATGCCCTCCTTTCCCCCTCCCTCCATAATGCCTTTTTTTCCCCTTTAATCTTAATTTAAGAACAAATTGACGGCAGATCAGAGCATTCTGTCTTCTCTGCAAGTATCCTGTGAAGTATTCCATCCTAGTCTCAATGCTTCATTGAAAGGAAGTCTGGCAGAAATGCTAGCAGTAAAAATCCAATCAGTCCTAGGAGTTAAAAAGATGTTTCTTCATGCCAGGAATGACAGCTGTATTACTCCTCAGCCCTTGTTCTGTCTCTCAGTCAGGGATTTTCTTTATGCCAATGTGATATATCAAATAGAGATTTGGTACATAGTGCCTGTATTGGATTGGATTGTGTTGTCTCAGGGTCTTTGAATCCCTGCTGTCCCATCCGCATTCTTCAGGTAGTGGATATTTTCAGTGTGCTTTGCCAGCTAAGAAGTTAGTGCAGTGCTGATCTGCAACACAATGCTGAACATAAAGTCTGTCCCTCTGCAATGTGTGTGCTGTGTGTAATCCTGTAAATGGCCATTTCTTCACCTGCTAAAGGAAATGAGAATGCCCACTCTCCACCTCAGGCCAGATTTAAGCTTAACTCTTTAGTGTATAATCAGTATATTTTTTTAAGGTGACACAAATAATTTGTTTTCCAGTTCAGAAGCTCAAAACAGTGTTCAAATATTTGTAAATATATTGTAACAAATGTCTAAATGTAAATTAAACTAGGAAATGTTTACTTTGAAAATATAAAGATTATTTTTTCAAAATGTTGCTTGCATTTTATTTGTAGTAGAACTGTCTCCTAAACCTGACATACTAATTCAGTCTTCCTGTTGACTCAAACTAGTCCAAAATATCTGTCACTTGCCTCCACTCCTGTCCTTTAGAAAGGATTTGCCAGTGACTCAGGTCTGTTCAACTATAGCTTCACTTCTTTCATTTAAAAAACCCCAGAGAACTCGGGTGTATTTATTACATTTTGAGGGACAGTCTGCAGCTCTGTTGTGCCAAGCTCCCTGTTCCACTGTACTCCACAATAAGGCATTTCAAGCAAAAGATGACCAGAGAATATTCTCTTCTGAGGAAGAACAAAGAGCCAGGATGCCCTCATTCCTTGTTTCATCACACTGGTGGCTGTTTCCATTTCTTCTTACTGAGCAAGGCTTCTCACTTCTGTTGGAAGGGGTGTCTGTTCTCCTTGCCTCACCTGCAAGCGATCATGTTGTTCCTGTCCCCCTAACATCTGACCAGCCCTATCCCATGTACCATGTATCTCTAGACCACACAGCTGAGTGAGGGAAATGTGGTCCGTTGGTCCTGCTGCTGGACTGAATCTGAACCTGAGGAAGGGTCTGTTTGAACTGGCACTTAGGGATGAGCACAAGGGCCTCTCAGTCTGAGTGGCAGCAGGGAAAAGCAGAACCCAGAGAGCAGAGTCGGGGGCTGTGGCACAGGTCCTGGGAGATGCAGCTGCCCTGCAGAACTGAAGCACAGGGAAAATCCCATGCTCTTGTCAGGAAAAGGAGAAGGTAGCCACCAAACTACACCCCCAAACCTGATGTGAATCAGGTTCTCAAGCTTGGGCAGGAACTATGGCCACTTGGTTGGGCTGCGGAATTACAGTTTAGTGGGTTATCAAGTCTGTGTGTGAGGGAGAGCTTAATATTGGCCAGACTATAAGTGAAAGTCTATCCTAAGCTTGGCCAGTGGAGAATTAAACGCAACTGTCTTATGTCTCAAGCTATGTGTGATGACCATTGAACCAAATGAATTCCCCAGGAAGCTGCAGAAGGAATTTTCTGAAACACCTGGTAGAGACCAGGCTCCCACATAACAAATTTAGGTATCTTTCAGGCAGACCCACACCTTTTAGGTGTGATACACCAGACCAGTGTGCTTTCTTATTTCATCTGTGTCATAAAGCCATGCTTTATTGCCCAAATCCAGGAAAATAATTTAAAAAACTTTATTGTACTTCTAAGTGACTAGAAAATAATTGCATAGCCCACTCATGTACGTCAGATCATGCTCATCTCTATCCACAAGGAAAAATCACATTTAATCTTTGGCTTCAGTGTTAGGGAAGTGTTCAAACTGATAATCTTATGGAGCACTTTGATAGTTTCTTCTTAATATAATTCAGTTTTCTGTAATTTGGGGAATTCTCATTTCTGTAAAGTAAATCAAACTATAAATCGTGGTCTAAAAGATAACACTAAGGATCTGGCAGTTATTAAATAATATGTACCCAAACCTAAGTAGGCTACCTTTCACTCATTTGTCACATATTTCAGTCATTTGTTTCACCCATTGGCAAGTTTATAGGTGAATAGGTATAACAGATGCAAATACTAATTTATTCAGTATTTAAGTTTGCATAGTGGTGCCTGGACTGTAGGAGTTTGGGTGATTCATCAAAGGTTCCTTACTCCTATCCCCTGGACAGTACAGATTCTAACCTTTCCCTTGTGAGCCCAGCATTTCTTGAAAAATCAGAGGGAGGCGCATCTAAACTTTCCATCCTTGATTAACATGAACACAACATCCCAGCCCTGCTTTGCATCTGCTCTGTGCTTACAGACAAGTTGTAAACTCAAAGTTCTCGCTAATTTTGAATGTTAAGATCCCCAGACATTTTATGGATTGTTTGCCTTCTGAAATGTTCTGTTTTGATCAGGTGCATGTACACTTCCTATTCATTGCTCAACACTATAACCTATGGAGGATGATTGACATTCATAGTAGAAATGCATTATGCTTTCCTACCAGTATGAATTATTGCTTTCATCTCTGAATTTACATACACTGATGCTTGTGCAGATTCTAGACACATCTGGAAGGAAATACATTTCGAGTGACTGAGAGAACAAATAAGGTTTCTAGTTCTCCTCAGTCTGTTCTTTAGAATATTTCACATAACTGGCTAACTTAGTGTTTGGATCACTGCATTTAGTTTAGCCTCACCAAAACTGATTCTATCAAAGTGAGTTTGTATCTTCGTTCCAGGGATTTGTGCTAAAATTCAATCTGTGCTGCATCCTTAGGACAGAAACCTCAGTGTTTTAAGATTTTTCTATTCTAATGCTACTATGTTGATTTAGAAGAAAAAAAGACTCGAGTTTCTTATGATTCTCTCTTTGCTCACATAGTTGGGATTTGACTCCTCCACTCAATAAATGGTTTTGTTTCAGTGTTAGGTTGCATGTTTTTCTGTCTCTGTAGTTTGTCTTGACCCTGTTACACTGAAGGACACTGCAGATGCAGACAGTTGCTGTGATGTACACCCATGACAAGACCCAGCACATCAGCATTTACCTATTCATGAGTGTGAGACTTGTGGAAGATGAAGGAAGTATTCTGCCTCTTTACCAACTCATATTCTTCATCTGCCCTGTATAGTTCAAGTAGGTCTTCCCCCTCCCTTTATTTTACAATTTCTGCTATGAATACATAAAAGCTTGAACTCTGGATACATGTTGTATTTGACAGACTAATTAACCCATTTTAATTAATTGTCTTTGGCTCACACATAAGAGATCACCTCTCCCATAAGTAGGTTTTAAGGAATCCAGTCATTAATCTTCTTAAGCAGCTGTTCTGGTCTAGCTTCCTCTAAGGCATTTGCTCATAGAGCGTCCACACTAGGCTCATCCGGCAAGGAAATCCCCTAAGACTGTTCACTGAGCTCTGGGAGAATCTTGCCTCACAAAATCGTTCCTGGAAGAGAGTAGTCATTATATTTTATTCAGCTGCTCTTTTACCTCAGGAAAAGTAGCTGAATTAAGCTGACCTCAACTTGCTTTTGAAGTTTTTCCAACTTCTAGGAACAATTACACATAAAATACCAGGAGATGGGTAAGGCCCTATATCACAGTCTTTCTGATACTACCTTAAATTCGCTTTTGAGTTCAGAACACCATATTTACAACCCCTTGCTATCATGCTGAGATAAAAATATTACTTGTCTTAATTTAAAATAAGCTTTGACAACATAAAGTATAAAAACATACTGAGTCTCAGTTTTTGCCTGGCATAACTCACAGATACAGAATTCATGAAACAAGATGCTCTTGTGCTTTTTCTGGCTGCATTGCAAATGTTTTTTTTAAACATCTTGTTTGGCCCTCACTTTCTTTTGCCATGCAGCCTGCTCTGGCAGGTAAGTAGAAAGATACTAGTGTGGTAATAATGTAGTAAAATATCTGTTCTCACTGCCTTATTAGAAGCAGAAGCTGATAAACCAATATTGTATGAAAAATGTAGTTAGGTCAATGAACAGGACAGGCTGGATTTGAGAAAAATGTGTAATGGGAGCCAGCAAGACTTAAACAGAACCAGGGTGAGAGACTTTGGAGAAAGTTGATTCAGAATAGATACTGGTGTTAGGAGGAAGGCATAGGTTTTCAATGTCTTTGGGAAGATAAGAGGGAGTAATAGAGTAGGAAGGGGAAAAAAAAAACAGAAGGGGGGAAAAAAGGAGGGGGAAAATCAAAATCAACTTTCTGTTTTGGCCATCCTGAGTTTAAGTTGACAGTTAGCTAGCCCCAGAATTATGTCAGACCAAAGCTGAGATGTTAGTTTGGACAGGAGACTGACACCAGTCAGTACTGTGTCAGTATAGCGATGGCTGTTGAATCTGTGTTTGTGGATGAAGTTACCCCCAGGCAGCCTGCAGAGGGAAGAAGAGTTTTAGGGCGAAAGCTATGGAACCACCACAAAATATTTCAGACATAAGAGCCACATTAGAGGGGTTGGAAAGTTTATGTCATCCTAACCAAACACGGCTGACGCAGAAGCAGAGAAACCAGGATGCCATGCCAACCTTAGAGACAGCATGTGCCGTGATGTATTTGAAGAAATACAGTGGGCATTTGGCAGGGTGAGTGACACTTTGTCCTTCCCAATGGTGAGTGCAGGGGAGTCCTTAGCATGTCTGTGAGCCAGCAAACTTAGCACAGGGCCATTTTAAAATTATTTATGGGAGTGGCACCAGGCCAACCACCTGAGTTTTCAATCAATCTTCCCCTTACTTTTTATAAAGAGGAAGAAAATCCCAACCAAGACTGAGTGTCTCTAAGTTGAGCTGTGTATGACCACTCCAGCTTTGTGTTGATGATGGTAGAACAGTCCTGGCCTCACTTAATCTGACGTTACACCAGCCATCTCTCCTTTGCCTTGTGCTCCATCCCTTGTATCGGATCTTGTGAGGTCAGATCAACACATTGAAACTATTTGCTTTTTGGTTGTACCAGTTTTCTGACAGATCAGCTTGTTTACTCATCTCACCCTGCAGTTGCACAACCTCTAGAGCTTAGAGCTAATGCAAGAAAAGTTGCAGGAGCACGTGGCTGGAACAGGGGACACGATAGCCCCTTTCAGCAGCCACTGGGCAAAGTGCAACAAAAAGCACTGGAGCTGGTCTCCCTGTCTTTAGGGTAGAGTAAAAACAGTCTTGTGAAGATGAAGCAAGCTGTGCTTTAAACCCAAGTTACTAGAGTGCAAAGCTTCAGTTTTCTATTGCACATACATGTATTAACAGTAAAACTACTAATTGCCTTGTCTTTGATGGGTTTTGATTTTTTGCACATCCCTTGTCATCTTGTACAAAGCAAACACTATTTAGATTCCCTTCCATAGGCACAGATTACATAAAGGTCTGCATGTAGGCATTTTTTGGATACCGGTTGTGAGCAATCACTTTTAGCCTCTGAGATTAACAGATATATTCAGCAGTACTTCTCCTCCATCTTTAGCTCAGTTTTTACAATAAATAAATCAAAAAAGCCAGGTGCTCAGAGCAGGGTATAGTTCTCAACTTTAAGACCAGCCAGTGGGTGGGAGGTGGGAAGGATCTGCCAGTGTGACCTGGGGGATAATAGATGAGAGTATTTTGACACTGCATGTTTCTCTCATGTACTGTGCCTGCCTCCTCTCACCTTGATTATAAAGTTTTAAAAAATCCAATTCTTCACCACCTACACACATGCTATTAAAATCATGATGTGTATTAACAAAAAATCTTTCCCAGCTGGATGGGAAATCGCTGATAGTATTGCTAACAGCAGAAGCCAGCTCTTCATTGTGCAGCCATCCACCATGATGCCATAAAACTAAAGCCTGCCAGGTTTTACAGTTTTAGAAATTGTTATTTTCTCATCCACTCCTCCATCTTTCCTTCTGTTTTTTTCTTTCGCCTCCTCTCTCCCTGGATAAATATAAACCGCCAAGATCATGGGTAGCTGTGACAAAGCATGATAGAGAGGTGACCAAATACTCTGTCACGTGTCCCATTATTTTTGGGGACGAGGTGGGAAGGAGCGAGAAGGACAGTGCAGGCAGACCTGCATTCTGGGTCCTAGCTTGAGGGGCTGCAATTACTGATGCTCCCTCCTGACCCTTCCTCCCTGGCATACAGGTATGGATGTGGATGATTCTTAGGGCTAAGCTATTTTTAAGAAACAAACTCTGTTTAGCAAGGAGCGGTTCTGAAACAAGTCCCTAGACCCATAGCAATTTTCAAATTTCAAGAAACTCAGAACTAATTTCAAACTTCAACGCTGTCCTGCTCTCATAAGGCATTACTTGACAGCTCTGGTCAAGCATTTGCCTGGGATTAGAGGGTGATATCACAAGTTAGGCCCCCTTGCCAGTCTGAAGTGGCTATGCTTTATCTGTGGAAAAGATACTGCTTTACTTTATTACTTCTTAGTAACTTAGTCTGTCACTAATGTCTATTATTTTTCTCTGAGATTTCTTCAAGATTTGCAATAGAAAATATGGGACAAATGAAACAGAATGGCAAAGCTGGTCTCTTAAGAGGAGAGATTTTCTATGGAATTCAGTCCAGCGACAGCTACTGCAACTTCAGTGTACTTTTTAAGGTAGAATTCAAATGCTGAATAGCATATATCTACTTGTGCTGGCATTTAACAGACGTAGTCCTGAATGGCTCAGTCTATGCTAGAAGGATTGCTCTGTTCTTAGTAGTCCTTATTTCTGCTGCTGTTTTTGAGACAATGTGGAGCAAGAATGATTGACATGTGGATCAAAGTTCAGACTCTAGGTAAATTGTAGCCAATCAGTTCCCACACCAAAAAGAAACACATCAAAAAACATGAAGGTATAAATAGAAAACATATCTCAGTCAAAGCAGAACCCACAGCTGCAAACAAAAGTAATTCTATTGCCGCTGTCTTCTGAGCCCAAAGGGGCCTAAAGAAAGTAATTAATGCGATATTTCCTTGTGTCTGGGTGTTGTAGGTCCTTTTTATCAGTTACTGAATTTTTCCTCTGCTTTCGTTTATCTTCCCCCCCCCCCCCCCCCCCCCCAGCACTTTAACACCAAATAACAGTTTGCACTGAGTAATTAAGACCTGTCTTGCAAGCATAACAGACTCCCATCTTCTGCACACCTGTGGGACCTGTATCACACCTCCTCTCTGCAAAAGCTGATCTGAAACGTGTGAGGTGAGTCAGTATCGAGACCAACAGAGCTGGGACTGGAGAATGAAATACCTCCACCAACCTTTATGGCATGTACCCACTTAAAAGCAGGTGGGGCTGCAGCACAGGTCTTTTGTTTTAATGCACATTGAATGGAGAAAGAAAGAAAGAAAAACACCAGAAAGAGTTGTGTCTTAGGGCCACGGGAGCTCTGTGGGGAATTCAGAAGATGCCCAGAGCAAGCATGGGGCAGAGAGCATGCAGCCATTCTCTAGAGGGAATTAGCCCCAAGCAGGGGCACAGCTCCACTTCTTGTCTTGGCTTGGAAATCAGGGCAACCATCTCAGGCCTTTAGCAGTGTAGATGTGGCTATGATAACTGGGTACTTCTCCAGTAACTACCATCAGTGAAAGAGTTAACAAGTTCCCAAGAGCTAAAGTTAATCAGAGCCCGGTTATAATTTGTTTCTGGAGTCAACTTTAATTTGGGCTGTTGCTGTTAGATCTGTTTCAGGATGAGAAGCCAGTGGTTTGTGTTTAGCTTGTGTTCAGAAGGTGTTTCTGCAGTGACCAACATAATGAGCTAATTTTAAAATAATTAAAGATGAAAACTTCACCATCATCTTTATAGATATCCCTACCAGTAAGGTATCCTGGTTATGGTTTAACTTTAAACTTATTTAATTTTAACTTATTTGTGCCTTAGGATGTTTTCTTTCCTCTGCCATCCTATTCTGTTTCTCGGCAAGGTGGTAGCCCGTGCTCACCTCCACCCTAATCAAAGACTGTAGTGGATATCTTGACATCATATAGCAGCTACTGCTGTATAAATGGAAGAACATAGACAGTTGTTGCTGCTTACTCACAGTTACAGGTAGCAAGGGCACGTAGGCTTTTCTCTGTCTTCTCCAATTCAGAAAAGTCTCTGCCCTCTGTTGTGGCTTATCACTTTTGGTGTGGTCTGCCTTCCTTCTGAGTGTGGCAACACCTGTCTTAAAAGTTGAGCTCACATCACTGGTGCTGATTATGTTAGGTAACACACGTCACCTGTGCACCTTTACAACAGGTCTGACTTGGTCTTTGCACCAGGCCAGCCTTGGGAGGTGCAAGGATCGTCCCAGGGCCTGGTCTGAGTCTGGAAAGTGTGAGATTCCTGAGAGTGATTTAGAGGCTTGTAGGCAGAGCTGTCTTCCCTTTCTTAATATGTTTGCATCCCTGTCCCCAGTACAGAAACTTATTGCACAGCTACAGTTCACCCTCTCTGAAGCCTATACGTACATTCCCTGTGCCTTTCAATAGGCACAGTCACAGCAATATTATTAGTTAGGGGTTGTTCTGTTCATAAATAAATAAAGCAAAAGAACACGGCATGTGAAGCCACAAGTAAACAAAACTGTAATTCCTGTAAATGTGGCTAATTAGAAATGGCTGATTTCATTTTCCCTGGTGGAGAGATCCGAGGTCCTATTCCTCTAAACTCCACACTTAGGAGACTTCCTCATATCAGCATTAAGAAAACCTTACACTGAGCTTTGTTTTGTTTTGATTTTTTTTTACAAACAAAATGGGCCCAGATGTGCTGATTCTTGCATTCTTTCATCTCATTTCTATCCGTTTGGCTTAGGTATTTTTTGAATTGTGCCAACCAAAACAAGCTTCAATACTCTGCAGCTATGTTACTTGCTTAAACTCATGACACCTATTTGTCCCAATATCCATTTGATACGGCATTCTGTTCATTTGTGCCAGCCACATTTAGCAATTCCCCCTTGAATATGTTCTCATTAACCCTGTGACTCTTTTCTGTGATCTCTCCATTTCTCTGTACGCATGTTTATTCATCCCTTCCTTTATATTTATTGGGGTTGAACTTCAAGTTATTGATTTCAGCTCATTCCTCTAGCTCGCACTTTGTGTATTCACACCCTCCAGAGTTATGTACATGCTTCCATCTTTCTCTCCTGAAGGTATGGTTAGGCTCTTCACAGTCTGTTCTCAAGTCAAGAGGGGTTGCTTGAACATGACAGGAGGCTTCCATGCTTAATCCTCCACTGCTAACACATATCCTGGCTGTTTGGCTGGTGTTCACCAGGCTTCGTACGAGGCAGACATATCACCAGTTTTGCAACCCACTTGATACTCCTGTAGTGGACAGCCTGTCATCATCTCCCAAAGAAATAGCTTTTCTTATTTCATTCACCCTAAAGATAAGACTCATAGAGTAGAGAGTCATATAGTGTGTAACTGAGAGCAGAAACCAGTAGAAGATACAGAATCCAAACACTTGCTTCACACCTTCTCAGAAGAAATGAACCAAACTGTGTTGTTCTGTGATGTCTCCTTAGAATATGACTTCTTGTCCTCCTCCAGTAGCAAGATCGCAGTGGGGTTCATGAATTTTCTAGTACCTCTGTGTTAGCAGATCTGCTCCATGTCATACATGCCACACCTGCTCATGTTTTTAGCTCCTAGCAGTAATACTAACAAAAGTCCTCATGCTAGCTATGCAGTTTTTAACCACTGGATCCCATGGTGTTTCTAGAGCCAAAAACAGGACACAGGGAACAAATACCTTTTGCTGTAGGAATGCCAGTATACTGACAATGGCTAGTGTTTCACTAGCCTGTAACCTCTTCAGAGAGTGCCTGACATGGCATGGCATTACTTAGATTTACACCATTCCATGCCTCTCCTAGTGCCCTTGCTAGTTGCCTGAAAATGTATTCTAGAGAAGGCCAGGGAAAGATCTCCTATACTGGCTGAAACAAGTAAGGGTGCATGAACAATTCTACCTCCCAGCATGAGAGGTCAGGCAGGTAAGTGACATCATGGACAGGAAGGAGAAGTACGCACCTTTGGGCAATAACTTTCTTGATAATTGGAAGAGGGTGTCTGTTCACAGCTCCAACAATTTTCCCACCTCCAACAAACTGCCAACTACCATCCCATGGCAAAATAAACCAAGATTATGTGCATCACTTCTATTGGCTGCTCTAATAGCAAAACATCTACATTGCTGTGGTTTTGAGCCCCTCTGGAATATTGAAGTTTAAGATTCAAATCCTTCTTATGAAAGAGGATATGGTGTAATCCACTTTTCATTCAGTGGCTTTCATAGATTTGTAGCTTGAGAAAACACTCTTAAAACAGTCGTGTAGTTTAAAATGACTCTGTGTTGGCTGCAAAACACTGCATGGTGTGACATACTTCTCTGCATTTGGCACACACTGGAAAAGCTGGAGTTTGAGAAGTACTATTCAGATTTCAGTAATCCACATATAAGGACATCTCAGGGAACTATACAAAAAGCTACCATGGAGTATTTTTTGTCCATTAGGCTTGTTATCCTGTCAAAGAATATAATTAAATTGATTTGCCAGATGCATTATAAGCCCCAGTTGCCTGCTATTTATCACCTTATTTTGCCGTAGCTGCTTACACAGCAACTACTTTATTAATTCCTCTACCTATTTGTTAGCTATTGATGTAGTGTTCTTTGTGTTCTAGTTCCCTGTCCTCCATTACTTGTATAGAGAGGAAGTAATCTCTTTTCTTGAAAGGAAAAGTTGTTTTATACTATTCCCCAACAGATAACATTTAGGGTCACACATCCCTTGCAGGAATGCTCACAAGTAATCACCAGCAGCTGTGATCATTCAGCTGGTTACCCAGTTTACATTTTGTCGTGCCACGTTGAGTAGTAGTTTATATTCAGGTTTTCTGTGTCTCCATCTTGAAATGGTTGCTTCATAGATTTGTTTTGTGATTTGTCTTATTGCTTCCCAGCTGCTATTAAGTAAGGCTTTCTAAAGGTATTCTGCTTTTCAGTGGAAAGTAGGTGTTTCAATCTTCATGCAACTATAATAAAACAAAATATTCTGCATGTCTTTCCTGTCATATCTGAAGGATCTCCAACTGCTTTATTAACATGAACTATTATGTTTTCAACAGCCCCTCTGTTATAAGAGAATATCATTATTGCTATCTCTTAGAAAAGGCAAACTGAGACATGGAAAGGGTGTAGGATTGTTCCGAGCTGCAAGCTGTGATTGCAATCCATCAGACCTGCCTCAGAGTGGCCACACTGGCATATATGGTGCAGAAGCCCCCTGGGGTCAGCTTTCTCAGCTCTGTAAGACACTGACAACTGGTGAGATCCTGCCAAGTGCTAGAAATCCCTCCAACCCAAGTCACAGGCTGGTGTCATGCTTTTGGTAGAGCTATACAACGACAGAAGCTATGCAACAGTTGCCTTATGTCAATTAAGGTGGGAAACTTGGGTGGTTCTTGTCTGACTCCATCAGTTGCTCGGTGTCACAGACTCTTCCTTTTGAGACCTCTTATCTGCTCTTAGCAGATAACATCTATTAACCTGGTGTCGTGCAAAGGATTAATAACAGTTACAACCTCCTACCCAGAGTTTTCCTTTGTCCCTACTTAAGTGATGGCACTTCTGTCTAGTCTATGTCTATGTCTAATTGTCTGTTTTGCACAACAACATAAGAATACATGGACCCGCCCTGAATCTTCAGGAACACGAAGGAGATTTTAAATCACCTTTCTTACCCAGACTTTTGGCTTGTGACCCCACTCAGTGGAGCTCTCACTTCGCTGAGATGCTTTGTCTTCTTGCAGTAGCCAGATAGAAAACTTTGGGTGAAGTGCTTCCCAAATTTCTTCTAGTTTTTGCCAATCAGAGGAAAAAAAAAAGATGGCTCTGACAGTCTCCCTCACCTTATGGTTGCATCCTGTAGCCTGATCTCCTTAAAATAATTTTCTAGAGAGACTTCTGCCAGGAGATAAGGTGGAGGGGGCTCTAGAGGTAGAGAAGACACTGTCACCTAGGACAGTAGACTCTTAGGGGTAGCAGAATAATCATAATTTTTCACCCTGGTTTGCCTAATCCATGAAAAGCCAAGTTACATAATGTTGCTGAAGGAGGAGCCCGAGTCTTTGGAATTGGTGGGGGACAGCAAGTCTTGGAGGCAGAAGTAGCCACCCTCTCTTCTCATCAGCAACAAACTCGGCTCTCCAGGGGTTTCTCCTGCTTCTTCCATCCAGGTCTATCCTTTTTTCTCTCTCATTTTCCCAAGACCTTCAACCCTGGAATAGTAAAATTATTTTTTGCCAAAGTCACTGGAGCATTAAGCCGTTCCTGAGCTATAATCTCTGTGGGCAGTTCACATTTTCTGTGCTCCAGCACCTGAGGTAAAATCTTCCTTTCTTAAAGAAAAAGGAAGGTTCTATTAAATATGCCTCCAGGCCCAGAATGTGGAGGGTGAATAAACATTCAAAATTTATACTCTTAAATGTCATGAATTTTAAAAACAATCTTGTGTTTTGAGACCTGACACATGCTTTTTTTATCACTTGGAGCTGGCAAAAATATAAGCATCTGGGGAAGTCTTAAATCCTGTTTACATTATAAACAGAGCACGTTGCTCCCATTCTCCCCCCAGATCTTCTATACTGGGTCTCTAAAAAGTGCCCATCAGAAACAGGATCTCCCCTCCTTCTGAGCCCGGGGGTAGCAGGAGCTCCTCTAAAATTATCACATACGCCCTCTAGAAAATTCAGCTTCATGGGTGAAATCAGGCCCTGACAGAAGGGGATGCTGACTTGAAGGAACTGCAAGAGGGATAAGCAGCTCAGCGCTGCCCCTAATCATGCGGTGATACAGGTGGTCAAGCGCGAGGCACTTTGGCGATGCGATGGGAGAGGAAGCTGGCTCTCTGCCTGTGCACAGCAGCAGCTGAGGTATTAATCCCATGCTGCTGCGAGCACTCAATTCTCTCAAAATGAAAATAAGGTGGTTGTAAAGGGCAGAGGAGATGCAGGGTTAACTGTGCATCCTGCAGGAGAAGATAATATTGAAGTGTCAGCAAGCGCTTTCACACACCCCATTCATTCCATCTTTGTGAACACCACAACGGCCAGCAAGGGAGCACAACACTTAAGGCTCAAAAGGGGGAGAAAGTAGGGGCAGAGGTGGCTAAAAGGCTTGGAAGTCAGAGAAGAGAAGGAAAAAACGTCCACATTTCTCACAGAAACGTGAGTAAATAATCTGGGAACAAGGACACAGCTGCAGCCAGCAAAAAAGGCACAAAACCAACAACAAAATCCCCCTGGTTTTAGGAAACAGTGAGGAGCTAGACTGAAAACCAGACACATTTCAGAATAAATTCGGTGTTTCGAAGGCAATGATGTGAAAGGCACATGAGCCACAGTAATAAAATGTGATATGAGCCGTTACCGTAAACAAGAAGGAATAATTGACAGGGAACTAAAACAGATCCACAGAGCACGCATAGCCCAAGGCTCTGCAAACGTATGGCTGAATGAGAGGAAGAGGAGTGGCGTGGGGAGAAGTCAGAGAAACACTAACAAATCACAGGCAAAAAATAAATAAATCACACAACAGCCCTTGATCCCTGAGACTGAAAATTCAGCTGTAGTCGCTAAATAGTCCCATGATGGATCAGCAGAAAGAACAGACAGCATGTAGAAATAACAGAGACAGTGTCTCCCCGAAATAAAGAAAAACAAATGTCTTTTGAGCTGAAGGCGAGAGTCAGGGTTTGTGAAATGGTTAGCCAGTTTGTTTCATCCTTTGAACACGTGTGTTAGCACAAACCTGTAGATTAATCTGCAGGAGAAAATGGCCAGTTTGGGTGGGAAGGGGAGAAAAGCCGTGGCTGGGATCTGAGATGCAGCACTACAGACAAAAGCTCTTTGGGAAATAGTCTGGTGTGGCGGTGGAGCAGCCAAGAATGCATGATAAACAGAACAGGATGCAGAAAGCTGCAACTGAACAAAGGCTCTAAAGATTACCTGGCAGGTTATCGCATCTTTCTGACACATACCACAAACACATGGAAGTATAGGCGCAGACACGTATGTGTGCATGTATGTACATGTTTATGGACTTCGAAACCACCTGAGGATATCTGGATATGATGTTTCTAAATCTGTGAAGAGTTTGGCAGTAGAAAGCTATTCCAATAGGGAAGGGAGGCAGCCTTGGTGGTGTTATTTCACAGTTCAGCACAGTGATGCTGCACAGCCTCTTTCATGGAAACCATATCTTAAAATGCTCAGTGAATTAAATAATACAGGCACTGCTTTAAATGATAAGTAGTAGTGTACAAAATGAAGGGATGTTAGGAGACTGCAGAACAGGAAAGCCAGTGATGTTTTCGTCTGGGATTAGAAAAAGATGGTGGGGGAGATGGACACTGATGACTGACCCACTAGAAGAGAGGGTCCATGAAGCTGCTAGCTGATGTTAAGTAAGGAAAATATCTTCCAGTGGGAAGAAGAGGGATCAAATTTTCGCTTTCTACCCCACAGCACTTGAGAAGCCAGATACAGCAAGGGGACGTAGTCATGCTACCTGGTGTGCACACAGACGGTTGGCAGCATCCCATGCTCACCGCATCAGAAAAACTAGGACGTTTTTACTGTTCCACCCCTACGGTCACAGCGAAGCTCACATAGATGGGTGACGGTATCACTTATCCCCATCCCATTCGTTTGTGATGTTTTCTTCCTCTGCTACTGTTACAGCAACCTTTGCTGCCATTTCTCAAGCAGTCTCTGCAGAAGGAACTTACAACAATTTCTCTGCACCTTGCAAGCCACATGGTTTATACCTTAATTGGGGTGTAGATTTTTCAGTGCTGCTTCTGAATAAACTAAAATGTCTTTTCATACATGTTAAGAGAAGTGTGTCATCTTTTGATCATCACTACTTTGCCAGTAACCATACCCTACCTAATACATCAATGGCTACTGCAATGTCATTTCCTTGTATCCAGTCAATATTGGAAGAGACAGGCAGATAAAGAACAAGAATTTAAATGAAATTCTGAAGACAAATACAAACTCCTGCCATTACAGCATATATTAATGCCACGTCATAAGCCAACTATAACTGTCTGGGCATGTGTACGTCAGTCATTCTCCCACCCTGCCTGCAACACACTGCTCACGAAACCAGAATGGAGGAAAGCAAAACAAAGCCATTGATGTCCAGAGGAAAATGAGTAGAAAAAAAGATTTCCCACATCACTAAACATTGGGATTTGACATGGTGCTTGATTCTCCAAAAGAGGTCAATGAGAGGTAGAGAACTTTCATCACCTTAAGGAGTGCTTAGTGCTTTGTAGACTCAACCCTACATGTCGTGACAGATGCTTTGATTATTTTTGTTGAAATATGTAGGACAGATAGGTAGATCTCTCCTACCTGCTGTCTGTCTCTCACTCTGTATACCTTGATTTTGTGGACATTTTAGAAAAACCTGCTATCGTGGTATATCTAAGGCAGTCCACTTCACATTGTGGGAAGCAGCTCTGTGAGTCTGTTCAGAGCCCCATGAAAGATAAAGGAATTTTCCATGGACTTCAACAGGCTTTGGATCAGATTCTGCAGAATATGCCCAACACTGATTTTGCATTAAAAGCAGACACTTCTATATGCTAAGATTCAGCATTTTCAGAGAGGGTCAGCTATACAAGAAAGAATCTACTCGTGGTGTTTATATTTCCTTCCAATGACACATGAAGAAACCACGTAGTATATATATGTGCGTTTTGTTCAAGCTTCCTATTTGAGTGAGGGGAAAAAAAGATAATGAGCGAGATTGTCCTTCCCATGTCATTATCAGAGACGGTGTGATTAGGAACAGAAGGTCCATCACTTTAACAGCAGACGCAAGAGTCTGGCACTCTTACAAAGTTGGATGACCGTCTGTGATGACTTGAAGGAAAAAAAAAGCTTTCCCTGTTAAACAACTTCACCCTAAGAAAACGATGTGCCAATGGTAGCAATTTTTATCACATTTTGATATCCCTAAATATGCAGCTCCATTAGTCTCCTGAATACTGCAGTGTGAGCATCTGTAAGTGTCTCAACATCAGCATTTTAGTTCGGATTAGGTGAGCACATTTAATTAGACTTTCCTGGTTGTCCCCCATCTTCTGCTCTGGCTTGCAGAGTGGAGCAGCCATGGAGCACACAAGCAGGTTCCTTTTGTGTGATATGGAAGCCAAATACATGCTCCAGAAACACGCCTAACACACTCCAGCTGCTAATGGTGATTTGGTCCATGGGTCCAAACCAGCCTCCCCACCCCAAACACCAACTGTTTCACTCTGCAAGTCTGCTCTGATACTACTTCACCACTGGCTTAGGAGGGAGTGTCTGAGATACCATTACCACAGCTATCCCAAGTTTACTCTTTATACATCTTTTTGTTTTAAAAGTGGAGACCTCCTTACCCGCTAAGCAGCAACCACGCGGCTCAGCGAGATCCCAGACGGCACTGGCGTCTTTGGCAGGGCCAAGATGATCTTCCTACCAGGAAACCGTTTGTTCTCATTCAGGAGTCCTGTGGGCATTGCTGGTCAGCCAAGTCTGTCTGTTAGTTTATTCCCCTTGACCCATCATTTTGTGCTTTTCAGGTTGTCCCAGAAGTGGTCTTTCACTGAGATTAGATGCGTAGGGAGCTGGTTATGCAGATTCCTCCCTTCCTGAGGTAACATCACAGAAATTGCAGTGCCAGAAGTAATGTGATGTGACCTCAGATATCTAGCTGAGTGATTCCCATGCAGCAGAACAGCTAATGAAATTCAAGTGTCTATCTGCAATGTTTGCAAGCGGCTGCTTGAAAATAGCCCAGGCGGCTGTTTGAAAACAGTGCACTCAGGCAACGAGCAGACGATTGCTACCGCAAGAGGTGCCATGAACGTGTGTTGTTATATCCGCCCGGGGCTCGATGGCTGCCCCACACACCACCAAGAAAAAGACAGAAACAAAGCTTAGACACAATGATGGGCGCTCTGAAATGCCGACCCGTGGTGCGATGCTCATGCTGGGACTCTGCGGAACCCAAGGGCTCACCAGCCAGGGAGCTCATAACGACTGCTTGTCCTGTGGTGTGAGCTGACACCACTACTGCTCACTGTGCAATTAAACTGAAGTCGTTAAGATGCAAAGACACCCACGCCCCTTTCTGAAATCACAAGGCACACGAGGTTCCCCTGGGTGGGACTCGCTGCCTGGCACTGGCCACCAGCTCTCACAGGGGCTGCCGGCACAGAGTTTGTACGGGCCAGTAGCAGTCAAAGTTTTCAAACAGTGGTGAATCCATGCCTTGCCTAAAGAGGTGGTCATGCTGCTCCTTCTTCAAAATCTTTTCTTCTTCCTACCTGGAACTTGTGTAGCATTGGTTTTAGCTGCACTATTTTACAAATCTAGCTTAGCTAGATGACGGAGCTATCAGCTGCCAGAAATTGTTGCCCTTGTGTGTGTTTATAGAACACAACCAAAGTCAGTTCTTGATCTTCTCTGGACTGAACTTGAGGTTCTCAAGAAAACGACTCACTGAGCTCTTTCTCTCTGACAATTACTTGGACACCTATGAATCAGTCTTTAATCTCACCAGTGTAGTATAGGCTACACTGGCTTTTTATTGCCTTTTTTTTTTTTTTTTTTTAATCAGAAGGACATATGAAACTGTCAAATAGACATCTCTGATTTCCAGCAATCTATAAAGATAACTTTAATCAGATAAATACAAAATCTCATTTTTATAAGAGGTTTCATTGATTGCTTTTAAGAAAATAGGTCTTGGCATTGACTGTGCTACCATTCATTAACGCTTTATTCGCCTCCCATAGCTGTTTAGCCATAATTTTGCCTGGGACTAGTGTCAGATTAATTGGGTTTGAGAAATCCAGGTCATTGCAATCTTGTTTTTAAGCATGGACTTACAGTTTGAAAGGGCTGGCATGCTGTTGGCTGGCATGTAGTCAGCATGAGACCAGACATGCTGTATTAGGTCCATGGGTGCTCAGTCTGTCTGCGGGAGACACCAGACAGACATACAGCCAAGTCTTCTGTACATGCAGAGAAGCAATACCCAGGACATCGTGATTTCTGAGGAAAACCTTGGTTCATGCTGTTTAGTCAACAGCATAACTTCAGCACTTTTCTGGTCCTTTATAGCTTCCCTTGTCTTTCAATATTTTTTACAAATCACTGTCTGCGTTTAGGAAGCTCCTCAGACACTTCTTTCAATATTCGTGGCCACAAATTTTCTGGTGCTGCTAACATACATCTCTATAATGGTTGCTATTTGACATCACCCATTGCTGCTGATGAGATAGTATTTCTTCCTTCCTGTGAAATAAGCACAGCCCATTTCATTCCAAATACAGAATATAAATATTCAATGAATATGTCTTCTTTTTGTGTATCACAATTGGTGACTCTGCTTTCTTTAAGACTGGTCCTACAGGGACTAACAAGAAGAGACATTACTGAACTTGATGAGTGAAGGTTTTTTCAGAGAAAGCAGGTGTGCAATGCCAACAAATTCAAGTGCAAAATCACAAGGAGGTTATAACCAACCAAATTATTAGGTTCTAAAATGGTTTCCACCCTCCCCTCCGCCCCTTGAGATCTGGGGACAAAAAGAACTACTTTAAGATTAATATCACTATTTCCATGAAGAGGATTATTTGGTATGGCACTACAGATAGCATGAGGCTTTGATGATCCAAGAGGTCCCTTTGAATCCTATTCTCCTGTACGATAGCAAGGATTTCATTGGGTCTTATTATACTTAAATAATGCCTTTTTGACCTTAATCCTTAATCCCAGGATTTTTTCATTAATGTTTTATCTTCCTCCATCAGCTAACATTTTTCCTTGTAGCAATTATTTGACTGTAGCTGACCTCTGGAAATTGTCTTGGGAAAGTACCAAAGAGACTGTTGCCAGCTTGGGAAGTGGTCTGTCTGCACACAGCGACGTTTGTCAGCATTTCCACAGAGGGAGCCGCCAGTTTCCAGCTCTCCGAGTGACTTACTTTTACCCTTTCTAAAAAAATCCCTCTCTCATCCTCAGCAAGTACAAGATGGTTTCACTAGTGCCAGCTCCAAACCTGTAGCATCCACTTCCTCTGTTTGGGACTTTGTTGTTCACACAAGCCCCAGCTACAGGGATGGGCTGCCAGGTCCAACAGACCCCAGTCCCCCTGGCACCCAGCAGCCTCCTCCCAGCCTGGAAGTGCCGGTGGAGCACTGGGAGGTGAGGTGAGGTACACAGATGGGTCGTTTCGCACTGGGAAACAGCTCCCAGGGATCTACTTGGCAGTTTTAAGTAGAGGAGCGTGGGGCTTCGCGCTGTGCAGGGGGTTTGATATGTGGCTTGTAGGGCAAGGGAGCCTGGGAGGCCCTGGTGAGGAATAGACGAGCTCTATGTCCTGGTTTGGGCTGAAATAGAGTTAATATTCCTTTTCAGGGACTAGATGAGTGCTGTGTTTTGGATTTAGCTTTGGGGTTGGTATGGGAAAAATGCCGATAGCACACTGATGTTTTCAGCTGCTACCGAGACTTCAAGGACTCCCCGACTCTCCATGTCCTGCCCGTGCGCAAGGGCACAGGGAGCAGGGAGGGAGCACGGCCAGAGCACCTGACCCAAACTGGCCAGTGAAATATTCCATATCATGGAATGTCATGCTCACTGTATAGAGGAGGGGTGGCTGGGAAGGAGCTCTCTCGCTTCTGGGATTGCGATTGTGGGATCTTGGTATCTCGGGGTCGCTGGCCGGGAACGGGCTGGATATTGGTCAGCGGGCGGTGAGCAATTACGCTGTACATTGCCTGTTTATGTATTTCTTTCTTTTTCCTATAATCATCATTGTTCTCATTTTATTGCCATTATTAAACTGTTCCTATCTCAGCCTGAGAGTCTCCCTTCACCCCTCTAATTCCCTCCCCCATTCCCAGGTGGGGAGGGGGAAGGGAGGGTGACCAGCTGCGGGGGGTTGGTTGCCGACCAGGCTCAAACCACGACACTCTAATTGAATACCTTTTGGTTTATAACCTGCTGGCAGCTTAGTTTCAGGAGTGTCAGAAAAATCCCCTGTGCGCTAAAGAAATACAACAGCTCTGGACAGGCAAAGGCATTTTTCATACATGACCTACAGTGAATCGCTATTTTATGCTTGAACTTCAGGTCTTCATTAGCAGTGGGGACGATGGCTGTTCCTCCCTACGAAAACCCCACCGGCAGCACTAAGAATTTGAGTGAAACAGGAGCAAGCTCTTTTCCCATTAGCGCCGAACGTTGTGGAACATGGGGCGGCGGCAGTGGTGCGAAAGCTGTGGCGAAGCGCGGCACTGCAGCAAGTGCAGCCCTGGGTCTCCCGTGCCCGGCTGCAGCTGCGGCTCCAGCACCCCGGGGCAGCGACGGGCACGGGGTTACACGTGGTGGGACTTGGTGTCTTCCTTTGTTCGCCAAGCTTGCTGCTCATCTGCGGTCACAAACGCAACGTTTGGCTGCGGTGGTATAAATAACAGGTGACGTTTTAACAGCACTCGCAGCACGGTGTGGAAAGTCTTTTAATGTTAATGAGTTATGTGAGGCCCATGTGAGTTTTGTGAGGTTCATTCATTCTCTGTTGAGGCAGTCGCCTATTTGCTTCTGTAAACAAACGTTAAAGGAAAAAACCACTCATACGCATTGAAAATAGCTCCTCGGGAAAATTTCAGATGTGACAAAATGGCAGACCTCTGAGAGACTGCACACTGGAGGGTGAGAGATGGCTATGAAGAGAAGCATCCTTCATGCACGTGTCATGAGCAATGGGAAGGGAATCGCTTCCACTCATTCAGCCTTCTGGGCATGGGGACTTGGCTTTAACAACAGGTTTTGTTGTTAAAACACATTTTCTGCGTTGGTGTCTGCCTCTAGGTGACCTGGGCCTTTCACATGCCTGGAACAGTCCATTAGAATAAAATGGAATATGTATATATACATGCATAATATAGCAAAACCTTCTCCTAGTGCCAGCACCTTGATTTCTTCTAAATGGTACAATAATTGGGGAGAGTGATTTATCACAGAAATACATGGAAAGACACAGCCTGATAACAGAGGGGAAAAAATAAAACATCGGTCGCAAATATAAATAGTAAAAGTACTGAAAGTCTGTACTTTAATCCAAATCCCCTTGAGAATTTTAAGCCGTTTAACAATATTTAACAAGCTGTTTCAAGCCACGTGAAGACATTACCCCGCTTCCTGCCAGTAACAGCAGCACGGCAGCATGGCGGGTGGGAGGGAGGGCTCCGCAGTCCCTCGCTTTTCCTTCGGCGCTGCTTTCTGCCTCCAAGCCAGCACACTCAGCAGATGCTTCTTAAAACCCACCACGTTAGCTCCATCACTCCCTCCCCCCACCACCCACCCACTCGGCGCCGGGGAAGGGATCTAGCTGAACTTCCATAATCTCCAAGCAAATGACCAGCCCGGAGAAGAACCAGATCCCCTGCGGCTGCCCAGGTGCCTCCATCCTCATGCCTTCCTCCTCCGCCCGCGAGAGCCACAGAGCTTCAGAGGTTGTGCATTTAGAGCCTTTAAGCTCTTATTTGATGTCATTTCTCCAGGTAGCTTTACCTCGACAAACCCCTCCTGCCTCGAGTCCTGCACCCACTCCTCCTCTGACGCCGAGACCTGCTGCCACCGCGGCCGTGCTCCGGCGCTGGCAGGGCTGCTCGCAACCAGCTGCGCCCGAACCTGGCACTCAACTGATGCCTTTGCCGTGGTGTGCAGAAACTCTTGCATTTTGAAGGGTATTCAGAGCCCGGACCTGTGGCAGTTTGGACTCGTGGCTGATCTGACGCCTACACCTGCTTTTAGTTTTAATTATCTGCTGAAACTCTTTTTTTTTTTCTTTTTTTTTTTTTTTTTTTTCTTACAGCATTCTGCGCAAAATCCCCGGTCTGATCATGGACATGTGTTGCCAGCAAGGAAGGTGGAAACTTCTTATCCTGAGACCAGGGACATATTGCTAGCACTAAGTTTGGGATTTCCGGTTGCAGAATCAGTTTTTTCACCCGTCCTAACAATGCATCTGGAGTATTGTGTCCGGTTTGGGGCTCCCCAGTAAAGAAAGTTATTAGCAGAGTTCAGCAGTGGGTCACAAAGATGGTTAGGGATGTATGTTAGTGTATGACATCTGGGGAGGGTCTGGGAGAACTGGGTTTGTTAAGCTGTAAAATGAGAAGGTATGAGGAGATTTTACTGCTGTCAGCAACGGGGAGTCACAGAGGAGATGGAGCCAGACTTTTCTTGGAGATGCACTGTAGCAGGAGAAGAGGCAACAGGTGCAAAGTGGAACGTGAGTAATTCGGATGTGGTATGGGAAAAGCTTCTTTATCATACGGGTCATCAGAGATTGAAATGGTGCCCGGAGAAGTCATGAAAGCTCCCTTCTTGGAGCTATTCAGAACTCAGCTGGACAAAGCCATAAATAACTTGCTTTAACTGAGTCTGCTTTGAGTTGGCATTTGGACTAGATGGCCTCTGGAGCAACTTCCCAACTTCAGTTAGTTTGTGATTTTGTGAACTTCATTTAATGAGCCATGCTTTTTCTTCCCCTGTGTGGTTTCTGTTAGCCAAGCTCAGCCCCATTTCTGCTCACCGTGATTTAGGAAGATGTAGCTTTGTCACCACAGAACAGGGGTTGAAAATCATTTTCATCCCATTGTACTGAGCAGGTCTGTGCCACGTCTTTGTTCTGGGATGGTATAGAGCATGGTATACAGCGTGGTATACAGCATGCCTCTGCTGAATAGTCACACAGTTAAAACTTCATTTTCATCTGGCTTGGAACAACCAAGTGTATAAGAGGTCGAGTGAGTCTTCCCAAAGCACTGAAGACCGAGAAGTATTATCTTGGAATATACTGAGCCTTGAAACCTGGAGGTGACTGACAAAACATAACTGAAGCGCAGTGAAATTATGCCTTTAATGATTTTTGATCAGGCAGAATACTCCTGTTTGCTCAGTATTCCCACTGGGACCCTTTGACACTAGGACAAAAATTTGGGATTGATCTCAGCAAATGCAACTCCCCAAAATCTTTTCCTAAACATCCAGGGAAATAAACATCTGTCCAGTTACAAAGATTTGTTTTGCCCAGTAGTCATTCTTGCTGTTAAATATGGCTTGTGGAGAGCTTGACTTTTCTGTGACCATGATCTCTCTCTCTAAAATGGAAAAACCGCCTCTCTGATGTGGAGATAATATCCTTGTCATAAACCCTATCCCCTAGCATCTCTCAGAACTGGACAACTAAAGTACTAAATATATGCACTACCACTCAGGGCTGGTATTATATTGCCAGCACTTCAGAGTTAATGATTTTTTGCTTTCAAAGGAGAAAACGTAATTTTAAAATTGTTTTAATATCAGTCTTGCACCAAAGGTGTTTCTTACTGCATTTCTTCCATAAACCATCAGTAGCATTAATGAAAATTTTCTTTTTTTTTTTTTTTTTTTTCCCCCAGCTCCTTCTTTCACTATGAAGACTGGATCTTTAAGTGACATAATTACATAGCTGTCATCTCAGTAGGGGTCCTTCCAGAATCAGGGCTAGAATTTGTAGGATGAGATCCACATCTTGGCTTTTGAGGAGAGGGGCATGGTGATGTTCAGAGTTACAAAAGCTCTGTAACCAGTAGAGGAAAACTCCCTACTTCATGCTGGGGAAAACCAGACCTTGTTGTAAGTCATGGCCCACAGTCCCAGGAGCAGTCCAGTGCTCAAAGCTACCTCACCAAGGATCTCACTAACTCCCAAGAAGACAAGACTAAAAGGACAGAGCCTCATATCTCCTCATTTTAAACTTAAAAAATGAAAAATAAAAAATTTTAAAAGACTGTGTGAGAGCAAGAGACCACGGGGGCCAGCTGCCAGTCTAATCAGTGGAAGAAGCTTAGGAGAGAGTAAAACAACAGGGCCACGGGGAAGGAGTCATTCCTAAATAGCCAGTTGCTTTATCAGAAATTAGATCTTCTCTAACACCAAACTTCATCAGCTGATTTTTTTCAAGTCTCTTTGAACATGTTTATGGTTTCCTTCCTCAGAACATCCCACAGTGATTAGTTCCACAGTGCATTGTGGAAAAAGCCCATCCTGGTGGTTGCAAAGATGCTGCCCAATAACCCAAGAACTAGAGACATCCAGTGAGATCACATAAACAAGTGAATAATGTTTCCTCTGGGGGCTTCATCATCTTTTTTTTTTTTCTGGGCAACAGTCTTAATCTATTTAGTCTCTCCTCCTAGATGCACCATTCCCTATCACTCCCTTGTCTAACTCTAGGACCTGGTGGTGTTCTAGGGCTCCCAGGTCTGGGTCCTCCCAACTCCATCACTGCTTCTCAGGAAGGAAGTGGAGTGACCTCAGCACATACCACTCGCCTAAAATATCCTGGGTTTGGAAGCTGAAATGGAGTGGGCAGGTCCCTGCGTGAGAATCAGGGAAATAAGACACTGAAGTGACAGTCATCTTGTGTCTTTTGTCACCCTGTAGTGCTAATATATCCCTTTGAGTACAATATAACTTGGCAGACAGCAGCCTGTATTCCACGATATGGGCATACCCAGCTATTACAGGGTCCTGATCTGCAGCTTGATTCTCTTCAGATAATTGCCAGACTTCTGGGTCCCTTCATGATTATTTCTGATTTTTGTGCAGTCTTCCTGGGGCAGCACTAGGCTCAGCAGTGATTTTTCCAGAGCATCCTCTCTCCAGTGGGAGAGCTGAAATTTTCTTCCCACCTTTGCTTCCAATCTCATCCTTCGTTTGTCTGTGAGCATTTGATGTAGAAGATGGTTGGAGAAAGTGCAGGGTACCAGCAAGATTTCCCTTCTTCGCTCATTTGGTGACTCCCTTAAGAGCACTTAGAGTGGGAAAGTGCAGTTTCTGCCAAAGAACTTCTACTGACACTGTCTGCAATGGTCCCAAGAGCTCATTAATTCTATTTATTCCAGTTTCCACTATCTGATGAGCATGGAAATCACATCCTGTAAAGAAATTGGACACACTTGCCTCCTGCTGCTGCTCTAGTACCCAGGCTGCGAGTCTGTGCTGTGTTGCCAAGAGCATGATCACAGGCTCACTTCTGCTCCCCACCTCCACCTTCAGGCTTTACAGGCAGAGAGCTGCACCAAACAGAAATGCCCTGGCCACCTTCCGAAGTTGCCCATTAATCAAGCAACGAGGACAAGTAATTAAAATGTGCGTATTTCGATGCAGAACAGATAACCCCCTTCTGCCAGCAAGTACTACCAACACCATACATTTTAGCAGCATCAGTTCCTCCTAAAATTACTTAGACTCAAGACAGACAGCACATGGATTCCAGTGCTATCAAATCACCATTACAGAGCTGTCGTATTGTGCCTGACAGCTTTGCACAAGGTTTAAAACCAGGTAAACCTTGAGTTAACTTAGTTGTACATAAATACGGGAGCCAAGACAACCTCACACAAGGGCGCTGTATTCCACACCTTGCCTCTCATCCAGAGGAGAACATCTTAGAGGCAAGCCATGCATTTCTTTCTGGTACAGTTTAACAATCTCTATATATAAATGTGTATACACACAAACACAGGCACACATATTTACAGTCTCACCTTCACCCTGAGAGTGTTTTTCCTGGGATTTGCCGTTCACGAAGTACTAGAAAATAGTGCTGTGAGTGCAGACAGAATGAGACATGGTATTTTCAGTTTGGTCTACACAAACATATCCTCTGTGTGTAGGCTATAAAGAAAGAGTTACTCCTTAAACTTTCAAGGTTGCAGTGACTGCTGTCAATATCTAGCTTTTCCCAGCAGGGACTTCTGTGTGGAAAATTCTCTAAAAAGCTTATTTAGGAGAAAAAAAACATCAAAAGCAGTGACAGACCAGGACATCCTGCAGTCAGGTGGAGGTGAGGCAATGGGATTTAGTCTTATGTGCACCCGAAATCAGGTTGCATTTTTTAGATTGTTTGATACTGAGGTTCCTTATGACATGGGAAGTGAAGGGACGAGGTTTGTCAGACTTATGTCAGCTTTTCTAAGCCATCCTTCAAGTGACTGGGCTCAGAGGCATCTCACACATGTTTTTAGCTGCTGCTATTTCTCCTGCTTGTTTAGTTGCAAGACTACTTGTTCATCTTCAAATGATGTTTGACATCTCACTGTAAATAGTCTGGGTTATAAACATCTCAAGTGTCAAAGTCTGAGTGTATTTGCCTGCCATTCTGGTTTGCATCTCTTTCTTATGCTACCTGCTCAGCAGCTATGTCCTTGGTAACGACTGTGTTTGAACTTGGAATCTGATTTAGACACAGGTTGGGTATTAACCGGTTAATGAAGCTGGCTGGAAGATGAGTTTTCAGCTCCAAACCAGGAAAAATTACTCCAGAAGGGCTGGCAAGGAGCAGGGGTCCTGGAGGCCATGAGTACATGGCTGCTGAGGAGACACAGAGGGGGCTCAGTCCCACAGCACATGAAGTCACTCGAACCAGGTACATCCTTGCTTCTATCTGCTTCTGGCAGGATTTCCGAACAGCCACGTTCCTGCAAAGCATTTCCTACCGCTCTCGGTCAGAAGTGCTAATCCAGGCAAGTGAAGGCCACTCTTCACACGGGAGATTTTTACCAGTCCATCTCAGCCTGATGTTGCGGACTCAGGCAACCTGCAGTAGGCTGAACCCTGGCCAGCAGTAAGAATCTGATCCAGCAATAATTCAGGGGCCAAAATTCTCAAAAGCACATCAATTTACATCATTATTTTATCGGATTTAATTGGAAACAGTAATTCATCAGAAATATGTAAGGATGTAATTCTCCATCCACTAGATACTCTATCCGTATTAAGAGAGACACACAGAAGCAATTATCTTCATATGCCTTTTCCTATGCAAATGGATTAATATCATGCTTCTGTTTCAGAAGATATTCAAATGTGATTTGGGATTAAGTAAATTGCGAGACACCTGAAGGGGAAGTCAAAAGCATGTACACTTTCTACTCCAGACATTTTAAAACAAGGAAAGATGAATATTTTACCAGCAAGACCTTTTGGTCTTGATGGGGAAGAGGAACTGAAGACCAGCTTGGGAATCTCAGGACAGAGGACAGAGAACAACCCAAGCCATGAAAATGTACGTGCTTGTAATTGTAGCTACCACCATGTGCCACTAATGGTCTCTAGTCTCCAGCAGCAGTTGAAGGGCTAGTGAGAGGTTCCCACAGGCACTACACATTGTCCATGTGACTATTTAAATTCGGGTTACCTACAAATCGACAGCCGACCCCTTTAGTGACAAGTCAGGTGATGGCAGCAGTTAGTTTGATTTTTGGAACTGCTTTCAGTTGCTTCCAATCCATCACAAGTATCTAGGCTGCAGCTTTCCACCCCCTGCCACTGCAGAGAGAGGTGGGGCATCACTGGAGGAAGGAAGGCTAGGACTGAAAAAGCACAGACAGACTGAGCAAGATGATAGGATGAACTTGAGAAGATGTAAGGAAATAAATGCTGGGCAACCAGCAAGAGGGGAATAAATACCTGGTTATGAAAGGGATGTTGGGAGCTGGTGAAAGATGGGGAATGGAGCTGGGGATTGCAGTAGCAAATGTGTGGATCAAAACACCTGGCTGTGGATCTTTCTCACCTGGTTGCAAGAGGATGACAAGACCCACCTGCAGCAGCGAGCTGGGGACCCCCCCACACACACACCCCCCACATCCAGGGAAGAGGGAAGGCAGCAGAGGCACTGGAGAAGCAAGAGCAGAGAGCACTTCTCCCTGCAAGGCAAGATGGAAATTCCAGCACCTACAGCGGGCACTGACAGTCAGGCCAATGCTGAGTGGAAGGAGGCTTTGGTATCTCAGTGGCAGGTTGCCAGCGTTGTTGCAGGCCACCACTGCTTATCCTCCCTTCTTCCATGGCTCACAGCAAGGTGGGTTGGTCCCAGTGATCCATGAGGGTGTTCCGTTACGTTGACCAGGACTCCCTCTGCCAACCCTGCTCCCCAGCTGTGTCATCTGCTGCCTTTGCTTCATTTCCAGTGGCTGATGCTGAACACGGAGCTGAGCTCCCCATCTCACCTCCTGCAGAGAGGCTCCAGGTTGTCTCAGTCTTCTGCCCCAGCTTGTTCTAGCCATTTGGGCAAGGAGGGCTGTGCAGCATCCTCCAACCTCCGTGCAGGAAACCCCTGCCACTCATCTCTCCATCGTATATAAGCTCACACACGTCAGAGTCTCTGAGAATAAATTCACCTGAGATCAAAGTGGAAATGAAGTCCCAGTGTCCACTGACTCCAGCTCAACACCTTTCTTGAGCTTTCCCACCATACCAGCTAGTAGCTCCCCAGTAAAACATAGCTTTAATGTAATTTCCCAATTGTTAGTGACTATTTCCTGAAGGATTAGAAGCTGGAGAAAGTTTGTGGAATGCAAAGAAGTTAAGAGGAAGAAAAGAGCCAACACTGTCTTCAAGGAAGAGCTGAAGGAAAAATGAGATAGCAAACTGGCTACTGTGCATCAGCCAGAGCAGAGCAGCTGTCAGTCTGCCTGCTACTACTTTGTATAGGAAAGCAGGTATCCCAGCAAAGCTGCAAGCCCTGGTGGAAAATTTGTACCATAATCTATATTGTTGTGAGTGTGCCTGGGGGAAAGAGCCCAGTTACAGACAGGGATTGGTTGGTTGGTTCATGCGAGGTGCCTTCCTACCCAAGGCTGTTTGTTCGTGTGCCTGAGCCTCTAGTGCTTTTAAATTGAGCTCCAGAGCCATTTCACAACCCGCATCAGCTGCGGCCACTCTGGCTGCTGCCCCTGCTCTCTTGGCTAATGAGCTTCTCTCTCCACAGGAAATACTCCTCACACAGATCTCTCCGCTCCCCGTCCATCCTCCCCCCCGACTCCCACTCACTGGAGACAGGATGGGATCCAACGGTGCTCTGCCAAGTTACAGGGGCTGCCTGACAGCCACGATGAGGGAGCACTTTATCTTTCAGAGCTCTGAAGAATGATTGCCTAATTAATCCCCATCCCCCACCCCTACATTCAGTATAGAGTGAGGATGTCTCGATTTTCTCCCAACGTGGGAACCTGCAGCATGGCAAACTTCAGCAATTTGCTCCTGGTCAGCCTGAGAAGGGACCTGGAGAGAGGAATTTAATGCCAAGACCCCCCCGCAAAGTAAAATACAGAGGAATAAAGAAGCCATCTCACGGGCTGGACTCTTCCTCACCAGCATCCCTCTCCACCTCGCTGTGCTCAGAGGACAATTAAATTACACTGCCACTTCCCTTTCATTATGATCCAATTTATGGGGGAATTAACAGGGGCAGAGGAAGAGGCCGCCTTTTCTTTTCCAGGCCCATGTGAAGCCAAAGCCAGGGCAACTGGCAACTATGAGCCTTCTTGAAAATGTGATGCATGCCAGAATATCTTTATTAGAGAGGAGAAAGGGGAGAGGGGAAAGGGCTGCTGTAGGAATGAAAGGCAGATACAGACATCAGCTTGTTTACAGCAGGGATTTTGCGCTGGTGCAGCTAAACCCTTCAGTTCAAAGTCCCCCCATAGGCATCTGCCACCAGCAGAGGCTAGAAAAAAAATCACAACTGAGACTTCTTGGTGCTTACATGAAGAAGAAAGTCTGTGATACAAGAAGGGCGTTTGGCTTGCTTGATCGCGCAGGTCCAGAGCTCATGCAGCACCTTTGAGCGATGATTTCTCTCTTATCATAGAAAGGTTTGGGTTGGAAGGGACCTTAAAGGTCCTTGAGTTCCAACCCCTCTGCCACGGGCAGGGACCCCTTCCCCCAGCCCAGGGTGCTCCCAGCCCCATCCAACCTGGCCTTGAACACTCCCAGGGAGGGGGCAGCCACAGTTTTTCTGGGCACCCTGTGCCAGTGTCTCACCACCCTCATAGTGAAGAACTTCTTCCTTAGGTCTAATCTAAATCCACCCCCTTTCAGATTAAAACCATTACCCCGTGTCCTATCACTTCACTCCCTGATAGAATCCCTCCCCTCCTTTCCTGTAGCCCCCCTTTCAGTACCAGAAGGCCACTATAAGGCCTTCCCTTTCCATATTTCCCATTCTTCCCTAAGGACCCCCTCCTCCCCTGAGCTCACAGCATTGCTGTCCCTCTGGAGCAGCCCTCTCCCTCGCTGACAGTGCCACCCTAATGGGTGACAGAGCGTGCCACAGTGCCTGCCAGGTGCTGGACACTGTCGTGGAGACACACGTACTTGAAATACAATAAAATCCCAGCTTCTTGCAGGTTGCTTGTCCAGGCTGTGGGTTTTCGGTGCTGCAGATGGAGACATTTCAAGCCCAGGGCGGTGGTGTGGTTTGGCTGCCCTGCTCTGCAAGCCCAGCCGTTGCTGCTATTACCAGCTGCGGTCCAGAGGCACTTTGGCAGCTTTTGCACAGCACGGAGCCGCAGCGATTAAACCATGGGGCCAGCGGGCTCTGCGCGGGACACACACAAGGACGCTTTGTGTAACAGCTCTCTGTGTAAAGGCAGATGGACTCCAAGGGCATCTTGTTTGATGGCACACCTGCTATTCCAGAGCAACCAGTGTACCCCTGTGCCACACTGCCTCACGCCCCGGGAGCGGTGCTGTGTGGTAGCACCGGGACAGATCTGTGCTGACAGGGAGCTGGCGAGGGCGGGAGCCAGTGGGAACAAGAAGAACAGGGAAGAATTCTTCCCAGGTCCACAATCCCTCTCTGCAGAGCCCCCACGCCACCTTTGCTCTTTGTTATATTCCATGTGATTGAGGTTTTTCTGCTCACTTTGGATGGTCTCCAGGATCTTGGAGAGCAGAGAGTTGATTGCACATATCCATCCTCCAGTGTCCAGACTGAGGAAAGAGAGAGGAGACATGATGTCCCTGGAAAGTCGCAGCTCAGGTAGTTGCATTGACTACATCCTTAAATTTACATCTCCAGTCCCTCTGGTGCTGGAATGGCATGGAACTATTTTTTGCATCTAATGCTTTTTGAAAGTCCACACATATTCAAACTGTTGAGAAGTGCTCGAATCCCTCGGCACATGTTAACTCCCTTCTGTGTGTGGGACAGCCTCTCTAGATGGCAGATCTCATAACACATGAGAAACTTCATTGTCATTTCTCTCCAGAGCTGGGAAAGAGCAACTCTGGTCAATGAAGAGTTTCTGAAGAAACTTCCTGCCCATGGACTTCTCCCTGACCCCAGGGCAGTGGAGGTGGTGGCACAGCCAAGGACTGAAGAGAAGGGCTAATTTCCTGCCAGGGCTCTGGGGACAAAACCAGTGCAGGGCAAAAGTAGTGGGTCAGAAACATTTTTGGAGCCTGGAGACTCCTGGACAGGAAGAAGATGGTTCCAGAAGTCAAAGCAGGTAGATCACCCACCCACAAAACTGTGAGATGGTTAGAAAAGCCCAAATAGTAGCCTGGGTGAGGAAGAAGACAGCACTTAGCACCTGCCTGTATTATGTACCTTTGCACATGCTGATTAGCAGAGCTGTACAAAAGTGTAACTGTTTCTCAGGAGCACAAACAGAAGGAAATGAGGATTCTTAATTTCAGAAATAAAATGACAACAGGGGGCAAATCAGTAGTGAGTTAAGTTACTTGCATTCAAAAGAAACCAAAGACTTAAAATTGCATAGTGAGTGCACTGGTGGGACCGTGTATTACAACCTGATGAGGAGATAGGAAAGCCTGTGAGTATCTGGTGGATGAATTAGCTGTTAATTCTTAATTTTCATGCCTATATCCTTCCATCTCATTTTCACCTGGGGCTGCCTCTTGATCAGGCACAACGGTACTGATACATCCTTGTCAGTGGGACCAGTAGGCTGAGGTAGCTCGGGGGGGGCTGAGAACAGGCGCTCTTTTAGGGCAGGTTTATTATCCAAATAATACCCTGTTGCTTTGTTTTAATTACTGTTGATTGAATTATGATGTTTGGTCCCACTGGTGGGGTCCACTTTGTGGTACTGTTGCTGTCTCCCACAGTCCCACAACAGCTACCCAGCGCGGCTCCTTGCAGACCTGATCTTGACCTTGATCTTGGTTACACCTCATCAACCTGGGTCTTCCCCACTCTCAGTATTGCGGCAGCAGCAAGGACAGTGCGAGTCTGTCTAAAATGTAACACCCCCCGTCTGTACTCCCAGTAATACTCAAGCGACCTCCAATGACAATCGGGCACCCAATGCTTGCGCGACACAACCAGAAGGTGTTAATGGTGTCTACTAATGAAACAAGACTTCTGCTGAGCTTTTATTTAGGTGGTGATGGCATGAAGATTGTGGGAGACGGACATCCTAGCCAGTGACACTCCGAAAGCAAGGGGAAGTGTGCTAGCAAAGGGAGAAGGAGCTGGAGAGACTAATGTCACTGACTTCAAAGATGGAGGATTCTCTTTATACTCTGAAAGTGACTGAATAAAATGACTGGAATCATTACTTAGCTAAATAGGATTTTCTACTTGTGTCAGATTATTTTAAACATCAATTTGATTAGCCTGATTGCTGTTGATTTGTTCCTAAGAAGTGCATAACATTAATTTAGCCTTATATTGAGAAAATACTTTGAATTATGATACCGTTTATTAACGTGCTTTTCTTTCTCTCAACAGATGTGTTAGCTTCGCCCACAGTGCTTGAAGCTTGGTTTTTGAAGTCAAGTTCACAGTGTGAGTTTCAGCTGCGGGCAGAGCTTCCCTCTCCATGAACGCTTCTGAGCCACCTGGTCGTGAAGGGACTCCAACCATCCTGTCCACTTAGTAAAAGAGAAGGCAGATAACCCCTTGTACCGAGCTGTGCTACAGTCACCTGAAGGGCAGGGCTAGTTCACACATTCTGGATAATCCCTGAAATGATGGAAAAAGCTGCTTTTCCTAATGTTTTTAAGGAGAATGAGTTCTCAGGAGAGGAAGGAGACGGAAAGCTTACTGCATCCTTGCTGAAAGCACTGCCAAAGGTGCACCGCCTCTGGCCCAGGAATGTAGTCAGCATTAAAACCCATTGCACTAAGGTGTATGATTAAGAATATGATTATTCCACCTCCACTTCCCAGTTGTGAACAGTGCTTTTATTCACTGAAAGCTTCCTGGTGAGCTCCTATATGCGCTCAGCCACCCATGGCACCAGGACAGAGATCACTCCTCATCTTCAGCCACACATTTTGGAGCCTTCCTCCTGATAAAAGGGCACCTAGAGACCCAAGTAGGCATTTTAAGGACATTCTTGCAAGATTTTGCGCAGATCGTATCGGCTACTGATCAAGGCATCTCTTAGGATGCTGCTGTATCTTTGGCTGCAAAAGAGCTGCGACTCTTTGCTCATGTGCCTCATGTGTGGGGCCCAGCCCTGGAGACGGTCAAGCACTGCAGCGAGTACCCATAGTGAAATAAAACACAGACTGACACCCTCCTCAGGCTAAAAGCAACTCAGGAAGGAGCATCCTCTATGAGTCCACCCAGAATTGCTGAAGGACATTCTCAGGAAATTTTAGGATTGGCCTTGGCATCAACAGGGCAAACCCAGGTTATTAAATCCCACAGCCAGCTACGAGCAACCACAGCCCTTACTCCTTTGGCTGCCTCTTATGACCCAGACGTGCTGGGAGCACTCCCTCCTATCATCAGCTTCTCAGTCCTGCCAGGTGAGGGAAACGTTTCCAAGATTTCATTTAATATCTGCATTTAATCCATTAGCTCTCCCTGAAGACCTTCTGAAGGCTGGGCTGTGATTAAGGAGGAGGTAAGTGCCCTGGTTATAGCACGCCTGACACTTCTCCACTTTCCTCTCCACTTCTACGGGCAGTTTTCAACCCCACTGCCTTGGGAGCGCCCCTGGGGCCCTGAGGGTCAGGGTGGATCGAGGAGGAGAGACCCCCGCCAGCTCCAGCAACGCAGCTCTCATCCTCCTGTGCCCGCACCAGGGTAAATGCCCCACGCGTCACAGAGAGGGAAGCTTTGCAGGCAACGCTACCGGGCACTAAAGGGAGCAGATCCGGGAGCAAAAGCCTTGCTCCAGGCATCTATAACTCCGAGCAGACGTCTGTATTATCAGCAGTAGCCAACATGGATTCACCAAGGGGAAGTCATGCTGGACCAACTCGATAACTTTCTGTGAAGAAGGGACCGGCCTGGTAGATGAGGGGATGACAGTGGATATTGTCTACCTGGCCTTCGGGAAGGGCCTTGACGCCGTCTCCCATGAGATCCTCATAGAGAAGCTGATGAAGTACAGGCTGGGTGAGCAGAGCGTGAGGTGGACTGAAAACTGACTGAAGGGCTGGGCCCGGAGCTTGATGGTCAGTAGCATGAAGTCTAGTAGGAGGCCAGTAACTAGCGGTGTACCCCGGGGAGTCAATGCAGGTTCCAAACCTGTTGAATATCTTAATGAGCTGGATGATGGGGAAGGGTACTCTCAGCAAATTTGCTGATGACACCAAACTGGGAGGAGTGGCTGATACACCGGAGGGTTGTGCTGCCATCCAGAAGGACCTTGACAGCCCGGAGAAATGGGCTGACAGGAACCTCGTGCAGTTCAACGAGGGTAAGGTCAAAGTCCTCCACCTGGGGAAGAACAACCCCATGCACCAGTATATACTGGGGGCCACCCAGCTGAAAAGCAGATTTGCAGAAAAGGACCTGAGGGTCCTGGTGGACACCAAGTTGAAGGCGAAACAACAATGTGCCCTTGTGGCAAAGGCGGTGAGTGGTATCCTGGGCTGCGTTAGACAAAGTATTGCCAGCAGGTCAAGGAAGGTGATTCTTCCAGTGGACTCGGCACTAGTGAGGCCACACCTGGATTCCTGTGGCCAGTTCTGGGTTCCCCAGTACAAGAGAGACATGGACATACTGGGGAGAATCCAACAAAGGGCTACAAAGATGGTTAAGGTGCTGGAGCAACTCTCATCTGAGGAGAGGCTGAGGGAGCTGGAACTGTTCAGCCTGGAGCAGAGAAGGCTCATGGGGAGATCTTATTAATGTGTATAAATACTCGAAGGGAGAGTGTGAAGAGCATGGAGCCAGGCTGTTCTCCAGCAACAGGACCAATGGCACCAACCGGAACACAAAAGGCTCCATCTGAGCATCAGGAAATGCTTTTTTACTGTGAGGGTGACCAAGCACTGCCACAGGTTGCCCAGGGAGTCACCATCCTTGGAGATATTCAGATGCCATCTGGACACGGTCCTGGGTGCAGCCTGCTCAAGGTGGCCCTACTTGAGCAGGGGGGTTGGACCAGGTGACCTCCAGAGGTCCCTTCCAACAACAGCCATTCTTTGATTCTGTGATTTTGTACAGTTACAGCCTTTGGTGTGAGGAAAAGTTATCAGCAAGATGGACCAAGAGTTACCTGCAACCACCCGTTCTCGATTCCTTGCCATTAAGCTATAGGCTTAAGCATCATCTGTTTTGTTCTCCTAGTTTAAAGTGCAAATATTTTTTTGTTTTTCATATTTTCCCTCTTCAAAATACAAGGGAAGGGCTGGGGGAAGGGAGGGGAAGTGGCCAGGCCAGGAAGGAACGAGAGTAACCATCTCCAGCAGATTGCACTCCATGTACAGTTTTTTCCACTAATGTGCTCCATGAATCCTGCAGCATGGCCATGGCTCCTGCAAAAACCAGAGAGGACAAGCATGAGTCTCTAAATCACAACAGCTCTCCGTGTGCTTCTGCAGCTGTCGCTGCTACAGCACAGACTGCACCGGTCTCGCGGAATGTTTGCCTCCTTCTAGCACTAAAAAATGCCAGATTTTCCGTTCAGAGCAATCCATCAGCAGCTGTAAGATCAGAGCATTTCCCATTTCTGCTTCGTTGTTACATCCCCAAGTGCCAAAGGGTGTTTCATATGGGACAGAGAAGGGTGCTGGTTCACTGCCCCTTTCTACTCAACAAACTTTATAAATAAAACCTTAGTAATATATGATTTATTCCAACGTGGATTTCCAGCGTTGATGTTCTTCTTATTACTGAGTTAGACATGAAGCAGTTTTTATGTCCCCTGCAGACTTGAGGTGTGCTAGACACTTTCTGCAAACAGGGAGCCGTTCGCCTCTCGTTCATTGATTTTGACCACCTGAACAAATGGGCTTCCTCACGGAGTATTTATTTGGCTTGTTTTTGGTATTTCTAATGGCTTGACTCGCACCTTTCCCAGGGCAGACCCCGTTAGCATGGGAATTAGCAATCCCAGAAGGAGCTCATTAGTACAGTGCCAAGCCAGGGGGTGTTAGTTCGTGGCAGCACCTGGTCCACCGGTGCACCAGATGCTGGTGCCTGCTTCTTGAGCAGCCAAAAATGCAAAGAGTTAAAAAAACAAACAGCACTGAAAAGGCTGAAAATGTGGCATTTTGACACCTGTCCAACGGGAAGAATCCACGTCTGCCATCTATGGAGATTAAGCTCTTTTATTCCAGACTTCAGGGAGGCTGCAGTGACGTCACTGTCAGTATAACAAACCCAACAACTATTATTTGCTGCTCTTGGCAGTAGCTCCCACCTAAACAGTACAAAATCCCTCATTTCTTAACATTCCCAAAGGGAGATGTGTCTCAGGAGGGCGGGGTAGCCCCCCACCTGAGTTTGTGTGCTTGTTTCTCCTACACAGACATAACAGCACACTGAGATGAAATGTTCAAGGAAAGAGGAACTTTCTTTGAAAAAAAGATATCAAATCCAGTCCTACCAAATCACATCTCGTTCAAGCAGCAAAAATGCGACACCAAACTCATTTTAGCAGCTCACTGCTGTGAGGTACTCTTGCACCCAACCTCCCAGCACAGTGAAAGTAGGAGTCAGATCATTCAAACAAACCTGCAGGCTCCTGCTGAAGTTGACTGATAACTTGGGACCTTCCTGACGCTTTGGTATAACTTCCAAGAGGTTGGCACACTCGGAGAATATTACCCTTCCTAATGGATTCTGAGGCAAGGGAATACACCAGGATAAACATATCATGAGCCAAGTCCCTCATCAGCATATTGTACTTCTCCTTGCTTGGATATGGCACCCATGTGGCCTGGGAGAATATGTGAAAGTGAAATTTCTCTCAAGATGCATCATAGTCTGAAGGCCGTATTTCCCTCTAACCCCATTTCTCTTTATTCTTCCTGTTGTAATGGGGATGGTTTTCATCTCCTGACATCACCAGAAAGGCTGAGATGTTGAAAGCACTTCTTGGAAGAAAGCACTGTATGGGAAAGGAAGAATAATTGTGGTGACAGTGCAGGGAGAGCAGATATATCTCCCTAAAAAGATTTTACAGCCTCATTTGCATTAAAAAAAAAAAAAAAGGAGGTGTTTTTTTTTTTTTTTGTTAGAAGCAGCAGGGAAACATGAGAAATGCAGCAACTCAAAATATTCCCAAGGGACAAAAAGAACAAGGGGTAAATAAAAAAAAAAAAAAAAAGGCAGCAGATCCAGTCCTACCAAATCACATCTAGTTCAAGCAGCAAAAATTGAGTGTATGGGAGTGACCAGCCTGGGCTGATGCCAGTTCCCTCCCCACTGGAGGGAATTAGGGGGCCTAGCAGGCATTGCCCCCGAGCCCAGACAAAGCTTCGCTCCTGGAAAAGGCATAGACCTACCATGCACCAAACCTCTCTGCCAGGACACGGCAGAGCCCGAGGCGGTGGTGGCCAGGACCTGCATGGTGGGACCTCAGCGTGACAGTGCCACGTGCCCAAGAGTGGAGGCGGCACAAACCAGAGCTGCTTGGTGGTGGTGGTGGAGAAAGGACTGAAATGTCATTTTAACTGGAGATCTGCATGTGATCACTGAGGGGTTGAGTTTATGAGAGCCCATCAGCGCTGACTGGGAGAAGAACCAGCACCTTGGCAAAGAGCAGGCATGGATAAATCTGACCAAAATGACCCAAGCTACCATTCTCCCATACGGGCCAGGGCTGGTTCAGACACTGCAACCTAAGCATATCCAGGTCAGCTGGTAGCAACCATTAAATGGTGTTTGGCATACTCGTCCCCCCTTGTTAGGGGAACATATGAAAAGCATGAACTCTGTTAACAGTGCCTGGCAAATCTGGCATCGGATCAGGCAGATTTCCATTGTCAGAAGCACAGAAAAAAAAAAAAAAAAATGTTTAAGACTAGGAGGATCCCTTTACCAGGTGGAACCTAGCCAGGCTTCTCAGCTCTACGCACAATTTTAGCTCACTGCAAAATTACCACTGCTCACCCTCCTTCTTCCAGCAAGTAATGGGATGGCAGGGGCTGGCGACACGGATTCCAGGCGAAAAATAAGCAGAAGCAATATGTCAGGGCTTTAATCACATCTGTATGAGATGCGATTTTTCCTCCTTGCTAGACGTTAGCTTTTTTTTTTTTTTTTTGTACACGGACATTAATGCCTGTGGAACAATATTTGATCAGCCTTAATTTTCAGGCTGGATCCCTGCCTGTTTTCTCCGGCTGAGCAGCCCAAGGTTTCCTCCTGCTGCTGTGGCCGGCTCTCAGCAGGACCTGCGCATCTGGCGCTGCGTGCAGCCGGGGCGAAGCGCACGCAGGGTCTCTAACGCACTGCAGTGGAGCCGAGCCGCTTTCGATGCGGCTGGCTCAGCCCCCTCTCTGCCATCCTCGGCTGGTTCATTAGCATCGAACTGTTCAAAGGGATGGAAATTAAATTATATTTAGGTCAGAAACATACTTTAAGCAAAAATACCTATTATATTGAAAGTGTCGTGTTCAGAGACTCCCTGTCTGCTGCTTCCAGGATGGTTGCACAAATATGCACTGTCCTGAATATGTTCTTAAATGATACAGCAGGCACGTCCAAAATCTGATTTTTGTTCAAATATAAATTAGGTTTATTCTCTCTCTCTCAATCTAATTAATGCTGGTAAGTAAGAAACCGCCTTCTGGCAGCATACTTAGGTATCCCAAACAAGCAAAAGCCCAGATTTCCCTGGATAACTTTGAAAGAGAGAGAAAATAGCTCTGCTGTAGAGAATGACGGGGTTGGCAGCCCGGCGCTGCCGGTGCCTTGTGCTCTGCTAGGAGTGAGCACACAGGCAGGCGGCTTTTCGGGAGCACCAGCAGTCAGACATCATCCCCCCAAGCTTCGGGCTGCCACTCCTTCCAGGCAGCGGCCTCTCCACGACCCTCTGCGCAATCACACCTTAAACCAGCTTCAAGCACCTGGCTACGCCTCCCAACAAGCCTGTACCAGCGGTCACCTCCTTGGACTTTATAAATATTGATCGTTATTCTGGAAGCAGCTCAGCAGACAGGAGCTACCCTTCAGCCCCAGCTCCCATGCTCCTGGAGGAGAGGCAGTGTTGACTCACCGGCAGTACACCTTAAACTGGAGTGACTTGTGATGCTTAGGGATCCTTGGCTGTCCACGCTTGGATCGATACTCCGAAGCCTCCTGTGAACAAGCCAGGGACGTGACCTTGCCCAGGGCTTCCAGTGGGAGAAGGCAATGCCAGCCCTAGAACAGCCCAAAGCAATTTTCTGCAGCGCTGAGCGACACCTCCCTCCTCCGAGGGACCAAGCCCACAGCCCCGTTTGATTACGCCGACACGTCCCAGAGCAGAGGAGCGGGGCTGCTGCCGCTTCTCCTCCACAACCCGCCCAAGGAGGGCACAGCGGGCAGCCCGCTGGCTCGCCCTGCTGCCGACATCTCCTTCCACCCGCTCAGGGGCTTCCCGTTTCCGTGAAGGCTTTCGCCTTGCATCTGATTCCCGAGACAATTTTCCCTCTCCTCCTAGGGGCGGCACAGCGGGAGACGGAGACCCGAGCACAGCTGGCTGCTTCCCCCCCGCCCCAGGCCGTCACAACTTCTGCGCAGCACGCCCTGGCGCTGCAGGCATCGCCGAGGCAGGGCTCCTCAGATGTCTGGGAGAGGAGGTGATGCTGTTTTTCTGCCCTTCCTCCCGGGGATCTTCAAATCCCTCGACTCTCACAGAGCAACAGCCGGTCGAGTCTGTTTGAAGGAGGCAGCAAACGGAGGAAGCTGATTTTTGAGAGCTTAGTAGAAAAGATTAAAACATTCCCGTTTTCCAGCACTGGTGGTCATCTTGCCCTCCATCAGCAGCTTCACTGATCTGCTCTCGCCTGCTTTGTGCTGGGCCAGGGAGGACATCACTCTACCGCAGTTTCCCTGAGCAGGGACAGAGGCAGCTCTTACCCAGCTGGAAGAGGCACCCAGTGCCTCTGACCTTTGGGAAGAGGAGCATTAGCAGCATGAGAAATGCATTTTTCCTTCCAGCCTGAGCTACAGTGCCCCGGCCTCAAGTGCACTCGTCAGATAAAACGCACTTTAGGCTGAAAGCAGGAACTAGGTTGAATGGGTTAGAGAGATTCACCCAGGAAGGCTTCAGCGCTCGGCCACGTTCACGGCGTTATCGGGTTAGTGTTAATGCAGCACGTGTGGTCCAGCGGCCAGGGGAAACGGCTGGGGGCCTTCACTCGGAATTGATGGCTTTATCCCTTTCATCAGCACCAACCTGCTGGCTTTGGCTGGCAGCAGCTTGCAGCGGCAGCCGTTCTTCCCCTCCTGGCACACGTGCAGAGCCCTGTTGCAGTTGCAAAAAAAAAAAAAAAAAACCAACAGAAAAAAAAAACCCACAACAAAAAACGTTATGTGGTCCTGCTCATTCATGATGTGCTGCTTGTGACAGGGCAGTAGCTGCAAACAGTTGTCCTTCAACGACAGCCCTAACTGGCTGGAGCAGAGCAGCCTTCCTCTCAGAGAGCCAGAACCTGTTAGAGGGCAGGAAACAATCACGGCATCTGCTTGTGCGTCTTGACCTCGCCAGCCCTCCTGCGGGCTGTGTGGGGTGGATGAGAGGTGGAAGGCATGCCCTACAAACCACCGCCGACTCCCTCACGTGCAGGACAGGCCTCGCTGAATCACAAAAATTACAACCGCCGTATAAACCACAATTAAATGTCTTTATTACGTAAACCCGCCACTTTATAGGTTATTATGCTGGATAGAGATGCAGTATCAGTGCTCTTATAGTAAAATCCTGCATTTTTTTCCCTTAAGCTTTAACAAACCTCCAGTTTCGGTTTTGCAGACTAAACACTCGGTATAAACTACTGGTGAGTTGTGAGCATGAGTAGTTGTACTGTATTCAGGATTAGTTCTCAGCTTTTCTCTTCAGCTCCTTGTAAATCTACCTGCTTTTCTCCAGAGTTAACCTTGAATTCAACCAGAGTAAATCTAGACAGAATTGGTACAGCATGTTTTTTTCTGTTAGCTGATCACCAAATCTGACTTACCAGATCTGTGACTTGATCTGGAAGCTTGATGCCAGATCTTGGAAGTCTGTCCGCACAAGAGTACCATTTTAACTAGCAATACAATGTCTGTAAGACCTCGACCATCAGCCTCCCTTTCCATCGAGGAAGGAGGAAAGGAATTGAAGTGCTGATCAAAAAGGGCCTCCCACAGCACCAGTGTAATGAAACATCCTTCCTGGAAGGGCAGGAGATTCCAGGAGGCATTCAGGGAAGCTCTGGTGAGGAGAAACAGTGTGCAGTGGGATTTCAAATAGTCCTTCCCTCAAAGAAAAGCCTCAAATTGGTTTTTGTTTTTATTTTTTTTTTTCCTCGAATCACGTAAATCAAAATGATAAGCAAACAACATGCCCAACTAGACACACGACAAGTTGGAAGATGACAAAATGGAGAAGTTACTGTTTATTTATTCCTCTTCAAAATGACTTAAAAGCAGATTTAAAACACTATTAAAAAAGGAGGGGATTCAAAATATCAAGAAGCTGAAAATAAAACCACAAAGGAGGCATTACAAGGTTAGCAGAACATAGAAAGCATAGTTAGTATAAAACAGATTTACAGTCTCAGTGGACAGCAAATACATGCTGTCCATGTAAATGGAACAGCATGTAATACTGCCCCTACCCTCTGGAACACAAAATTCTTTTATCATTTTCTTTTATTGTAGTAGTGGATAGGAAAACACAACAATTTTAAAACATTAAAAATATCATATTGTTCTGTAGGCACTGATAAATGTTTTTCTACGGTAAAAGAGCGTGCCAAAGCAGAATTCAAAACTGCATAATTCCTCTTAAAATGATACAGCCCTGGTCTGACTGCAAATAAAACTACCCATGCCATTCCCCTGGCACTGCCTGCCTGCAGCCCTGCCCACTACAAACAGTCTGCAGCACTGGAGGAGTTTGGACAGGGCTAGGCAGAAGCAACAGGCAGCAATACTGGAAAATGAAGGTACCTCCTGGTACGTCAGAGGGGTCTGACAGCTCAGATCCACGGAGGGCTTTCGTTACACAGACAAAGAGTCCCTGCGTGCGCTTGCCGAAGCTTTCACTCTGTGTGTTTCAAGTTACACCTGACCTTGAGGTGCTGAGAGCTAGTAAGGAGCAAACAGGATCAAGGAAAGGTTGCTGCCTACAGGCCTGCTTAGAAACAGCCCCTCGGGCGGCCAGTGGCTGCTGGCAGGAGGGCAGCTACAAGCCCTGCCCGAGCTTGCCATCAGCAGACGAGCGCTTCCCTCTCCCCTCACTGAGCTCGGGCAGCTCTGATGTTACTTACGCCCTCTCTGATCAGACTGCAGAGCCGCTGTGTGCTCTGAGGGCAGGGACAGGGACTGCACCGGGATCGGTAGGAGCTGCAACAAAAATCAACTCAAAGCAATGGGGGGGGGGGGAGGCAGCTGCTGGGGCCCTGCAGAAGGTTAAAGCAGTGCCTGTGCAGGGCATCCTGAAGCAGATTTTTACCTTGCAAGCATCCTCGCTTCTGAGGCTTGTCCTCCCCTGCCTGTCTTGGCACATGCAGCGTTCCTGCACCCCGGCCATAGTGAGCAAGATGCCAGAGATCAGCAGTCCCAAGCCCCGCTGTCCCTGCACGCAGGGGAGGAAAGATGCGCTTCAGTCTTCTGTTTTACTAGGGAGTCTCTGGCTTCAAAAGTCACTTGTTAAAAAACGCCATGGCAGGGAGCAGTTAATCAAACATGTCCTCAAACATGCGTTGCCCCATGGCTATGTAAACCTCCTTTTCCTCTGGCGTCATCTGGGCCACCAGCTCAGGGCGCTGGCTCACTTGGCTGTACGAGTGTGGACGCCCAGCCACTGTGACAGTGGGGTCTTCTGCCACCACCTCAAATTCTTCATCCTCCTCCTCGTCCTCCAGCCCGAACGTTGTGGCGGCCGTGGCGGGAGGGCGGGGAGGGGATTCCTCCTCCGACTCGCTTGTCTCACTCTCGGAGTCACTGGCGTTGGTGCCGGAGAGAGGAGCGGCACCTCCGACGGCGACTGTCGAAGCAGAAGGTGTCTTCTTCTCGTGGATAAGCAGGGCACGCATCACCTCCTCGTTATCATCCAGAGCTGCCCGGCCCTCCTCACGCTCCTGGAAGGCATCCAGATCACGGCCCCCTGCGAAGAAACAGGGAGGGAATTATGATTTTCTCGCAGAGATTTGGGTGATGGCCCTGAAGGCTTTCTGGACCTGTATTTATTACTGCCACTGAGCATGCTTGGCCAAGTCACACCCTTTTTCTATGTCAGCTCCCACTCTCCCTTAAAAAACAGAGATAGTTATGGTTTTTTCTCATAATAGCAGAGCAAGTATTGACATTTCCTAGGAGCTGGGAGGCCTGGAGTTACCGTGGCTCCCAGCTGGGAGCCCTGGCCAGGAACACACTGCAAGAGAAGGCAATAAGCACATGATGGGCAGGCACCTGGAAAAGACCCCCCCTAGGAAGGTGTCCAACTCACCAGGGAGGTGCCCCTCACCTGGGCTGATGCCCTTCCCTTACTGTGGAGCAGAAAGCCGTCCTTGGGATCTAAATCTGGGCTTCCAGCGACCCAGGCTATGCACCAAATGACGACACCTGTCAGAGATAACAGCAAGCACCCCCATGCTGTTTCACAGGCGAACAAGCGCAGGCTGTTTCCTTTCTGTCCCTTTGTTTCCAGGTTGTATGACCACAGCCTGGAGGACTTGCAGGGGTGACCAAGACCATGGAGTGTTGCTGGCACAGACCATAAATACAGACCCAAAACCAGGACCTGCCCTGCCGAGCTCCCCATCTATAAGGATTGAGAACCAGATGAATCCAGGCAGAGAGGGAGTACATGGAAACCACGTGTTAGACAGCAACATTCAATGAAGCTGTGTCTGGTAAGCTCAGAGGTGCACCTATCAGGCAGGAAGGGGAAAAGCTCATCACAGGAACATGGTGGTGGTATCGAACAGGATCTATCTTGCTGTCGTGGTTTAGGCCTGGTTGGCAGCCAACCACAATGCAGCAGCTCTCTCTCCCTTCCCCTCCGGCAATGAGAAGGGACAGAGAGCCAGGCTTGGGGTTCAAGATAGGACTGGGATGGGGAAAAATCCCCCTTTATGGTCACGAGCAAAGGCAGACTCGTTAGGGGAAGAAAAAAAGAACATACATTTATTACAGACACTAACAACACATAACAGAGTAGGAGAGTGAGAAGCATTGCCACATCTTGAGAACACCTTCCCCCCACCCCTCCCTTCTTCCCGGGCTCAGCTCTGCTCCCGATATCTCTACCTCCTCCCCCAGTGGCACAGGGGCAGGGAATGGGGGGTGCAGTCAGCGCTGCCACTTCCTTCATCTTCGGTGAGGGGAGTGCCTGGAACTTGTTCCTCCTGCTCCATCGTGGTCCCCCTCTCACAGGAGACAGTCCTCCACAAACTTTCTCCGACATGAATTCCTCCCACGGGCCGCAGCGTTCCCCACACTGCTCCGTCATGGGTCACTAACTTCCTCCGACTGGATTCCCTCCCACGGCTGCAGCCCTTCCCGAGCTGCTCCGGCGTGGGACTCCCCCGCATGCTGCAATCCTCCCAGCGCTGAATTACAGCAGCGGGGCTGCCTTTTCCCATGAGACCCTGGCCTTCTTTGGGCACAGAACCTTGATCATCCAGGTGGAAGCCACAGGCCATAAATCAATGTCTGCTCCACTGTAGATCGCCATGGGTGGCAGGGGGGGGCCGCCCTGCCGTCTCCCCACAGGATACAGGGGGGTCTCTGCTCCGGCACACCTCCCCCCTCCTTTCTTCCTCCGTTCCTCCACTGACCTTGGTGTTCACGCAGCTGCCCCAACTCCTCCTCACCAGTCCCACTCCTCCTCACCACGTCCCTTCTTAAATACGTTATCGCAGAGGCGCAGCTGACTGGCTCGGCCTTGGTGCAGAGGTCGAGCTGACTTGGAGCTGGGGGGGCTTTGAGAAGCTTCTCACAGGGGGCCGCCCCTACAGCCCCCTCTCCTGCCACCAAAAAAACTCCACCACTCACTCAACCCAGGACACTCACGAAGCAGAGGCAGCTTACAGCCTGCAGCCCAGCTGCACAGCACAGTGTGGAAGGCTGCAGTAAAACAGCTCTGGCTCTCCAAGCTGAAACGCAGTTCAGCCAGTCTCTCTGGCTCCCTACCTGGACCTCTTATTTGAAGGGGACTGCAGTCTCCCAGCTGCCAGACACGCGGCCTGTGCTCCTCTTTCAGTAAGCTTGGGTGTGCAATAGCTGGGAGGGTTTCACATGGCTTGGGTAGGCAGGGTGTCTGCAGTTCACGTATTCAAAAGGTAAAAATCTGTTCAGAAAGTTGCATTCTGCAGAAAACTTCTAATCCTACTTTTGATAAGAGGACTGTGAGTCCCCCCAGCACCAACAAACCTACAGGCAGTATGGAAAAAAAAGAAAGAAACCCAGAACAAAAATGAAATACAGAGAACTTCTGTAAAAACAAGGCCTAAAAAGTAGGACAGACTTCCCGTGGCAAACTTTTTTTTGCACCTAACGATGCTGCCTATGAAAAATTGCTGGAGCTGAGGTGATGGCATTCTGCTTTCATACATTAATGCCACTTGCCTGCTTCTCCAAGACCTGGACCCTCGTGGTTTCAGCCCCACATCCAGGCAGTTGGTGCTCAAGCCTTTCCCCCAGGGTCAAAAATTCACTGCTTACTTTTTTCAACTTGAGATGAAAAAAAACGCTGAGAAACAGGTGAACTAAGGAAGTTCTGCATTTAGCACTAAAAGTCAGGGGAGTTTGTGGTCATTCCTTTCCTGTGGCAAAATAAAGGCCAAGAGACCTACTCCTGACTTCACTGGACTTGCGTTTTTATTGTAAATGAAGTTGTAGTAATGGGTGATGGCTGCAAGTACTATTATTAATGCACTGGAAAAATTCTTGAAAGAAAAAAAGAATGAAGGTGTTCTGTTGGCAGCCTTGTGCTTAGCCTGTTGCTTGTGACTGCGGAGCATTAAGAGGCTATTGGAGAGCATCTCTCTGAGATAATATCATAGGTCATCACACTGAGAGCTGTGAAGCAATCACAGCCTGGGGTAGCTCCACAAAGCCTGAGCCACAGAATCAGGAGTGGGGCTCTTGCTTGTATGAACTGTTCCTGCCAGATCCAAGTAGCGAGTCTTTCCTGTCAACAGTCCCAAGCTTCCTTCCTCCCTCTTTATGTCATCCAAGAGCTACAGAAATGTGCTGCAGCAGCAATTTCAGGCTACTTCCACAAGTCCCCTCTTCGATCTCCAGCAGTGGTGGAGGTTAAGGAGTGATGCCATCATGCTGTAAGGAGGTATAGTCCCCCTCCATGTCCTGCAGTAGCATCTGAGAAACATTTATGCTGTGCACACCAAAAGTCAACTCAAGGAGCCAATTTAAACCGACAGGTGAATTGAATGTCTAGCAGAAAAATGGGGTGAGAACTCACCGTGGCTGCTGAGTAACATCATCTGCTACAGACTGCAAGAGGAGGTTGTTTCAATCACTTCACTTTGCTTAATCTATTTGGAAAATGTTTTGGCATCTGTATGCTTGAAGGGTGTTACATGCAAACAAGATCATCAGATAGATATCCTCTGACCATTATTTCACATTCATTTTCTTCACTTCTGCTCTACCTACATACTCCTCTGCTGAGCACTGCACTGATTCCTGGTTCTCTTTTGCCATCTGCTCTCCTAGGGCATCAACAGTTTCATTCTATAATCCTCAAATTACTTTGAAAATTGCATCTATTGATTCACACTTGTAAAAATCATAGAAGGTCTCTATTTGCTATTTTCAGTGTGTAAGTTTAAATAGCACACTTACCAAAGCAGAATGTTTCTACTAGTCATTACAAGATCTTGACTATTGTCTGTGGACATTCTGATCCCAACATGAATGAAAATAAAAGCAGAGATGAAAAGAAACAAACAAAGCAATAAAGACTCACCTGCCATAGTGACAGACCTTCCTACTGTACTTGCAGAAGCTTTATGTCCGACACTTCATATAAAACATATTTTTAAAAACAATTGTCAAGAAGGTGGCTGGGAGCACAAAAACGCTGCTGGTAGATCTGGTAGGCTTCAGAGTGACCAAATGTTAATAAATGCTATTTTTCAGCAGTGACCTATTAGGGTGGCAGCTCCCTAGATGAGACTAAGAGACCTTCGTCCAAAAGCAATAAACTTGAGGTGGAACATATAACAAATAATTAATATTTTAGAAGCACAAACAATTTTTGTGGGCAATTCAGCTTTACTGATCCAGATTTCAATCCTGGATCTAATAAACTAGGATCTTTTTACATCTACCTACACACAGGTGCTTTGCACAGCAGAGGGGAGCGGACAGAATTTGGAGTGTAGGGAGAAGCAGCTGTACACACACAGGGGAACATAATTTTGACAGCACTCTAAAAAGCATCACATAAGCAAAGCAGTACTTCTGCTCTGTGAATTTTCTTACCATCTTTGATTTCATCGGGGTCGTAAGCCCCCTGCACTGTGCTCTCCCGTAGCCAGATCGGTCTCTCTCTGGCTGGCTTTCCTTCACTTGCAGATCGGTTAAGATCCTCCTGGTCCTCCATGCTGATAACAACGTTCTGGGTATATAAGTCCTCGTACGATGGTCCTTTTGTAGTCCATGCTTCCCGATGGTGTCCACCTGCAAGGCCAGCTGCTGGCCCTGAACCAGTACCAGCTGCACGCTCCTTGCTACACAAAGGTCAAAGAGATAAAAACAGCAGTCAGAACAAGCCCTTCCTCGGGCAGCACTGCAACACTTAAACGATGATTAGTTATTTCCCATGAGCTGCCCCCCCCCGGAACCTGCAGTCTGATTTCTAACACTTGGTGCCAGGAATTCCTACACCAGCGTGGTGGTTTGGAGAATTTGGGGGTCTCTAATGGGAAACCCTGCACGAAGCCAATAGCAACTTCCACAACAGACACTAAAAAGAAGAGACAGCGCTACAGCTACTGATGCACTCACGTAAAAACAAACATAAAATCCCAGAATACCCTGAAATAGAAGTCACAGCAGCAAAATATAGTTGAACAGTAATCTGGCATTTGGAAAAGTCTCTTTTTGGCCTTTTCACAGCAACACTATACTGCATTAAAAAAAAAGTTTAAAGAAGTCAGATGATAGGCCCAGAGACCCAGCATGCTCAGATCCGTGAACAATTATTAATCATGGGACTTGTGAAGGAGTTACCTCATCAAGAAAAACACAGTTCAAACTTCTGCTTGAATTGTGAGTGACACGGTTAAGTCACATCTCTGTGTTACACAGGAGATGTGTACCACCCACAGACACAGCCTTGGGAGGTCTAGGGAGTCCTGGGACAAGAGGACTAGGGCTGGGCAAAGGGCTTTGTGTGGTCGTGGTGTGTGGGAGGAAGCAAGACAGAACTCCTTTTGTCATGGAAAAGCTGGAGAAAGAAACGTGATGACTGATGAGAAGGGTTCGGCAGTCAAAGCCTAGCCCCACTTTGTTTTCTGAGAGGAGGTGCAGCCAGCACATTTTCCTCCAGGCTCCTTTCTAGCTCAGGAGACTGATGGAGAAAAGAAACATTCCTGCTCGGATCTGATGGAAAGAGGACATCAGGTGGAGTATTTTCTGCATAGTGATGGCAATAAGCCTAAAATACTCTCTCTGGCCTGTGCTGCTACATATGCATTAATCAGGGAAAGCAGCTGAATGGAAACTCACTGCTGCCTGGGTGGGGAAAGCCAAACATGACCATTCCTCTACTTCAAAATCCTATTTAATCTTCTCAGAGAAACAGATCTGCTGCAGACTGCACCCACCCTCAGCCATATAACTTCAGTCATCTGTCTGCCAGTGGTACCTAAGGCTTTTCACAGGTAACAGGCCTGGCTGGGCTCCTCCTCTTGTCCAGAGCAAATCCAAAGATACTCGGAGTGTCCATGCTCTGCTGCCAGCTGAGCTGACAGAAGTTGTCAGTGAGCACGGTTTAGTCACTGCTATCCACCCAACAACCTTTCCTCCAACCGAGAAGCTTAAAATAGGGTTGCATTTGGAGAAGACCTGAGTAATATGCATTTTTTATAACTCAGCGAAGACTTAACCACTGCTTGATGAGCTAATTCTGCTGGATTTTTAGAGTTAAACAGTGAGGGGGGAAATATGCAGGTTGGTGACCCTCTCTCTTACCCAGATAAAAAAATATTGGTGTGTTCAGCCATGGTTTGGATTGAGGGGTACTCACAGCCTCCCAAGAGTGAGTTTGCTGGGGTCTGTTAGCAAAATACTTCACGGCATCCCTGTTAGCATGTGTCCACACACTAACTGGTTCTCTTCTGCAGCCAGCCCCGCTAGGAGGGCTGCACAGCAGCCTTGAATTTTGGGGCAGAACTCTCATGCACATGTATTGCTTATATAACCTAAGGAACTACACAGAGACCTTCTTCTCAATGCGTTATTTCAAGTGTTGGTACCTTTCAGCTCTCCCAAGACAGGCGTGTGTTCTGTGAAAAGCACCACTCTGCTTCCCACACAATAGAAATCTCTAACTAGCGTTTCCCTGACGATTTTATGTAATCCACTTTCCTCACAAGATACACAATGCAGCTCTCCTCCAAGCTGTCCCTCCCCACGACTGCAGCGTGACAGCTAAATACTCAGTAGTGCCAGGAACTGCCTAATAATACTTTTGCACAGAGGTCCCCGTAAGTGTGCCTGAATGGACTTTTTTTTCCTACGCGGTATCATTTAGCAGCAAAGCACTTATTCCATGACGTCAGGAACATTTCAAAAATGAAAGTAACAACTCTAAGAGACACCTACAGTACTAATTACTTTAAGCCATCTACTGCAATGTCCCACGCTTAGATTGAGCCATCTAGACACTTTCTGTCTACTTGCGGGCCCTGGTGAGCTTTGTAAATGCGTCTCAATTTACTTCTTTGTTTGTGGAACTGCATCTTCAGCAACACTGTTGGTAGGAGTCAGCAGCCCCTCAAGACTATGTGACCAGGGGAATACTCCTTACTGCTGGAAGAAATCTTGCTGTTCAGCAACCCTGTTCCAAAGCACAGGATTAAACACCATGGATCAGGCACCTGCAAAAGGCCAGATGTACAAGTTGCCTTATGGGCAGCACAGAGCAGATGAAGGGAGGGCACTGTTAAATACATCCCTCTTAGATCCAAGATCTGTTTTTTTCCCCACTTAGGTCTAGACTTTGCATGGCCATCCTGCTATCAGTCAGGAACTGTGGCAGCTCACTGGCCCAGATGTGGCTACATTTGCCCTGTTACCCATCCGTTGTTTTACCCTGATGGAAATCCCTTAGCGAGTGGTTAGCTGCCTTTAAAAGTGACATAAATAATCCTTGACATAGCTGAGATATGGCCCACAAACCACACTGTGCAATGGGGAAACAACTTGAAATTTTCATCTCAATCCTGATATTAAGAAAAGACCTTGCATAATGGGGATAACTCTTTTTGTGCCACATTTAAAACAAAGCACTTTTTCACTTAGCTGCTCTTCAGAGCTTCACCTTCACAACAGACAATCCATGGTCCTTGATAGCACGACCGCAGAAAATTTAGGCTGTGAAGATTTTTGCTATATAAAAATCATGTAATTTTGACATAAGAAAATGGAGGGAATATTAAAATCCATCTCTTTTAGAAAACCACAGAGAAGGGCTTAGGTAAAGCAGGTTTATTTCGAAACCTGTGGGGCTAATTCATGCTCTGCCAAGGTTAAGAAAATTTATGGCCTTCCAGAAAGATATAAATGAAGATCTGCCCGGATCCTCATGGCAAGTGAATGACAGTTATGCAATGTCAGTGTCGTCGCTTACAGCTGTAAGTCTCCTGAAAACACATGAGGTTGCCTGTGTCAGTGCAAAGAGACAATGTAGGCACTTTGTGACATTTTCTGTTTGTTTCGGAATCACAAAATGACACTTTTGTCAATGATTTCAGACACTCAAGACTCCATAAAAACAGAGTGAATAATTAACCTAGGGTTTGGCACTTCTTAAAAAAAAAAAAAATCTCACAGCAGCACTTTCATGCAATTAGCTGCTTTGAATTAATAAGTTAATAAATAATTAAATCATTGTATGTGCTGAAGCAAGTTGTGTTCAAGTAAGCATTTAAAAAGTCAGCTATTTGTTTTGTCATTCCTTGCACAAAGTAATTAATCATTTACAACGTTTTTTAAGCATTTAAGAGTCAAGTAAGTGGGTGCTGCTATTTGATCATGGGACTGCACCAGGCTTCTGCTGTCATAATTTCCTGTGCACAGAAAGGGAAGACTGAGAAATGACTCTTTTGGTGGGGTTATCCCTGTTCTACTACTCAAACAACAGAAAAGGGTTTTTAAAGCAAAAGCTAGTGATTCAGCTTGGGCATAAAGGCTTCAAAGACTCCCCATATCATGAAAGACACGTGGAGTGACCTTGTAAAAATCTCTCCTCTCTATATTGCTTCTGTTTATCTATCAGAACAATGATGAAAATTAGCTACCTTCCTGGCTAGAAAAAGACTATGCATATGCCCGGGTTTTGGCTGAGATAATCTTCCTTCTTAGTAGCTAGAATAGTTCTGTGTTTTGGATTCAGAATGGGATTTGGTGTGAGAATAATGTTGATAATACACTGATGTTTTCAGTTGTTGCTAAGAAATCAAGGACTTTTCAACCTCCCATGTCTTACTAGCATGCAGGTGTACAAGAAGCTGGGAGGGAGCAAAGCCAGAGCACTGGACCCAAACTGGCCAATGAAATATTCCATATTGTGTAATGTATTCCTCAGTATACAGAGGAGGGCTGGCCAGGGGTAAGGTCTGCGCCCCACCTGTACAGACCAACTTCTCAGCTACTAGTAGCAAACATTCCCCTACTCAAGAGAAATGGTTAAAACCCCTTTGGTACGGAGAACAGTGGTTAAAATATAGATACGGGGAGGCCCCCACTTCCTGGCTGACCCCCCTCTATACGAGTATGACGTTATAAGATATGGAATAATTCACTGGCCAATCTGGGTCCAGTGCTCTGGCTTTGCTCCCTCCCAGCTTCTGGTACACCTGCATACTAGTAGGACATGGGAGGTTGAAAAGTCTTTGATTTCTTAGCAACAACTGAAAACATCGGTGTATTCTTCTCACACCAAATCCCATACTGAATCTAAAACATAGCACTATTCTAGTTACGAAGAAGGAAAATTAACTCTATCTCAGTCAAAACCAAGACAGCACAGACAAATAATTTTTTATCATATTAAGTAGAAACTGTCCAGCATGAATATATGAGGAACATTCCCTCTCAAGATTAGCCTGAGAGAAAGAAAAAGTATCCTGCTTGCTCTCCCATTAACTAAAGCCAAGCACCCCAAGGCACTGTGGGAATGCTTCCCCTCACGGTACATTTTTTCCCCCTCTGTGTGTTTAATTAATTTTTTTTAAACACAGAGAAGTGCATCACATTTCACCACAGCTGACAAAGCTGACAGCTCCCCACATCCTTCTGCATTATTTAAACATCATCTGTTTTTCTACAGCTAGGAATGTTCTGAAAGAAAGTGTCATTTCCCATGGGTAGGAACATTTTAAAGAGTTTTTGACTATAACATGGTCTCCTCCCGAAAAGAAGAGGTGTGTAACAAGTAGGAGAAAATCAGAAGAAAAGTACCCTTATTACAAGTAATGTCTTTGAACTAGAACACGAACTGTAGAATGCAGATAGATTAGTTTCAAAAGCTGGGTAGAAGAAAAAGGAATAGATAGGATCTGAGAGAAAGCAGACAGTGTAGATGGCACCTTCAGAGCTTTGACAAATGGCTGCTGTTTGCATTTCTTAAATACTGGGGCAAGGGCTTGGTATACATACCAGCTGCAGCACAGCAAGCAGCAGGTAATTCAAGTTCCCCACCCCACAGAAGACTACGTGCAGGAGGCTACCAGAAGAACAGTCATCAGCCTTGTTTAGTAAAAAATGGTTATTGCCCTATGCCTCCATATAAGCCAGACATTCCTTGGGGAATCTGTCAGTTGCTTCCATAGTTAGTGCTGAACAAGTACATCCTCAATGCAGCCAGAGGCTGCACGAGTTTGGGGAAAGCCTCTCTGAGCAGATGAACACTCTACAAGGAAGCAGCACAGTGAGAGAAGAGCAGGCGTGTTCCCACCTCTGCTTCAGGGCAGGAATCTCTGTGGGTTCTGGCTCGAGGATTTCATAGGCTAAGTTGACGTCTTCCGTCTCACGAAGCAGTGCATAGATGGGCTCAATCTGCTCATTAAATCTTGCCACGAGTGTCCTTGCATCCTTTTTGGGCATTGCAGATTCATCTTCTTCGACTTCAGTCTCACAGAAAGTACAGCGGAAAGTTCCTAAAATGAAAAAAGTTGCTAAGCATTGGAAGGAAAGCAACAGGTCCAGCTCTTTATTCAGTCTTTTAAACAGCAGTGCTTTGCTGTTTTCTTAGCTTGATGCTAAACAGCTTTTCTCCCCTTGACAATCCCTTCCCACACACAGTGTACCTGGTTATTATTTAAGCAGACAACAAAGCGAGCATTTTGGTGCCATCCAGTGATACCCACTTGGGTACAGTTTCTCACTCTGAAAAGCTCAGATGGGCTGCTGTACCTCTACTGAGACATCTCCTAAACTCACTCCTTTTTTCTTGCTGCACGTTTTAAATGTCAGCTATGACTGAGCTGTGATAAAAAACTCTACCATATAGTCTTAGGAGTTCAAATATCATCTGTTTCAGGTACTTCCATTGCTATCTCCCAGGCCACATGAGCAGGCTAATTTTACAATGAAACAGGTGTAGTTTTACACTGCACCAACCAGCCTGAAATAACTGCTAGTACAACCATTTTCACTCTGCAATTAATGCAAAAAAGATGTCTTTTCCTCCTGTTTCAGGGCCAAAACATGCAAAGTAGTCATTACTGCAGAGCAGCAAATGCAAAAACTTAGCCTGCCTAACGCCCATATTAACTTCTTGAAAATAAGAATGGCAAGATAAGAATTATATGAATGGCAATTAAGAATAAGCTTGTTTTACAGACTTCATCGGGATCTATAAAAAAAAGGTCAAACATAAAGGCAACTGAAATGATTGCATGGCAATGCAGTTACAAAAACCCTACTGAACTCCTACACAGCTTTTCAGTTTCATCGCTCCCTCATGCAAGTAGGACCCTTGGGGCAGTACATGAACAGCAGGACCTTACCATATGGTCCACTATGAGGGGAGCAGCACAGTGTAATGACTTATCCTTGCAAGTGCTGGCCCTAGAACGTACTGCTGCCTCCCCAGAACACTTACACCCAGAGTGATGCTCACAGGCCTCTTGCTTTCTTTTGTTCCTGTGTGATTTTTTTATTTATCCATCATGTGGCACCTATCCACATCTAGCATCACCTCCCAATAGCCCAATGAAGAAAGGAAAAGATCTTTTTACCAACAGGGAGCCTGAAGATAGGTCATATCAGGAAAATTATAAGCTTCTGCTTAAAAATCATAATTAGAATCAGTATTGAAGCCTGCTATGTTACTGATGCTATGTACAAACACAGTTGAAAGAATGGGGTTTGCCCAGGGCACACAGGCATGATGTAATGAGACAGGCTGGCAAGCCAGCACTTCTGGTATCTTGTTTTGATGCTTACACAGATTTGCTTGTCACTTCATTTTTCAGTGTACCTCCTTCTCTGCCTGTAATACAGTGATAAAAACAGACCTAACTTCTTCACTGATGGCTGTGAGGGCTAGACAATGCTTGCACGCTTCTTGGAAAACACCCAAAAGTGCTGTTTATGACAGGAGGTAGATCTGTTGCCTTTCACCACAGTCTGTAGAGTTGCAGTTTTCTACCTCAGCACCATCTGAAGTAGTTTTTGCTCACTGTTCCTCATAAATGAATGCGAGTGTGTCATACATGTGGTCTGTAATATGTATTCATTTCCTGCAAGGAACTCTCTCTTTATAAAGTTTTTCTTATCTACATGTAAAAGCTAGAGCAGCCAACAACAGCAGTATGCAAAGGATAAGTGGATAAAGCCCTCTTCTCTCCTGTCCAAGCATGAAATACTCTGCTTATTTTTTTCAAGGGCTGTTAAAATTGCCCCTACTGATTCAAAAACTGCATATTATATAAGCTATCAGCCCTGCAAACACTGAAGCCAAAGTTTGGTTTCGTTATCCCACATCTGAGGGTACTTGCATGACAAACTGGCAAAGAAGTTGATTCAGTTTAAAATAATTAGCATATCTCAGGTTCTGTAGTGGACTATGTGAACAAACACAGGTTAATGAGGAAAAGTCTGCTCTTTTTACAGCCCCCCCCCCCCGCCAAGTCCTCTTATGTGTTCCTGAGACAGCTCAGACTTTTCACGCTTCCATCTGTGAACCCCATGAGTATTTGCAAAAGATTAAGATCATAGGGAGAATGGTTCCAATTCAGAGTACCAAAAAATCAGAAAGTAAATACAGCTCTAATGAAACGGAACTCCTAAAGCTATTATGGCTTTGCTGCAACTTCCACCCCTCAGGGTTCTTAATAAGCAAAAAAAAAAAAAAAAGTTAATAGATGAATTATGTAAAGAATCTGGCAATGAGTGAAATGACAAGCTTCCTCCATTAATATGCTGATTTTTTTCGAGGTGATGCAGCATTTCACAAGAGGCATATGTGAATAGAGAACTGGGAAGTTGCTTTGCCATGGCAGATGGCATTTATATATTGCAAACCTTTCGTTAGACTTTAAGAGGTCACAAAATGTCACCAGAGCTTTTATGACATGACACATCACATCAGCAGTGACACATGTTCCTTACAGATATGAATTGCATGTGACAAACATGAAGTGGAAGCCATCTGAAGGCTGAGAATGGCAATGTTCCTGCTCCGACGATGTTTTCTTCCTTCAGCCCTTACACGATGAGAGTTTTCCATTCAAATATGCTGCATAAACCAAGTAGATATCCTGGAGCAAACATACACGAGGCTTTCCTGCATCTTGGAAATGCTAGTGGAGAGCACATACATCCCCTCCTTTCCACACATGCTCAGGCATTCAGCAGACCTCTCTGGCTCCACGTTAAAAAACAGCCATCTGAAAGAGATCTACTCATCTGCTCTCAGACTCACCAGGGCAGATAAACTGGTAATCTGGCTCCCCAAGGCATACTAAGATTAAAGCAGCTCAAACTCTGAACATAGGGCAGGGATATTTAGAGATAATTCCTAATGACTTGATTTCACTTGAGAGAAGGAAAAGGTCAACCACCCACACAGATTGCATGCACGATGTCCAAGTGTGCGTACTGCATCTGCTATAATTAACACATTTAACTGACTACATCCTCCTGAGTCTGAGCCCAGGTCCTGTTCAAACCCTTCTCAAAGGTTTCAAGCTTCATCTCCAGCCTCTTCCTTCCACTCTGTCCTTTGGGATACTGCCCCAGACTCTCACTACTCTGATACTTACAAACTATTTAATTTTCAACCTAAACTTATTCCCATTCATTTCAAAACTATTTACTGTTGTGCCAAAAACTGTACCTCAGCTCAGCTAGCTTCCATCTTGCTGTTAATCCTCCAGATATATTTACAAACTGCTGTCTTACTCATCCCTCCACCTTCATTTAGCAAGGCTCAATGAGCCACACATTTTTTTCTGCTTTTTAAAACCGGGCACTCATTCCTCCGACCATGCTATCAGCCTCATTGGGCACTTTCCTCAGTTTGCTCTCATCCTTCTGCTATAAAGCTGAAAGTATATACAAGTGTCCAGATAAGTTCTCCCAAAAGCCCAACGGCATTAGTGCTTCTCTGATAGCCTTTTGAGATCCCAGCATAACAGATCATGAAAGTGCTGCCTCAATTATCACAAGACCTAGCAATGCTCCCAGATTTTTATTCCTCCTTTGTAGTTGATGAACTCCACGTTTATAGAAGACATTTGCATTAATGCTAGGTTAGGACACTGCACTTTATAATATAATCTTTCAGCTCCTTTTTATTCCTCCAGCCTTCATCCTCATCCAATTCTTTATTATTGACTGTGTCACAAAACATTAAGCTCATTCATTTTCAAAATCTCCCACAACTTTCTTTTAGAAGTAGCATTATTACCATTACATGGAGAGTGAGCTGAGGCACAGATGGCACAATTTCAGAAGTAACTGCTGATTTGAGCAGTCCTTGATTGGAGAGGCCTAAGAAATCCTTTTCTGAAACTTCTGTTTCAGAAAAGAGCATGCAGTATTTTTACCGATCTTCTTTCAGGCTTTAGATTGGGGATCTCAAACAAGTTAGGTACAGCAGCAGCTAATGAGAGCCTTTGTAAAGTTTAGCTCAAAATGACTAGTCCACCACCACAGAGGAACTCAGCTGGCCTGGAGGATCAGATCATGTTCCTGTGGCTGGTACAGCCGTTTTCTTCAGATAATTCCCCAACTTTCACACTGCATGTTTTTCCTTCTTCTACAGCAAGTCTGACAAAAAGCGCATTATATGGGCACAACTCCTCTCTCTCACTGAGCAAAGCACATGTTTAGTGGGGGGGGGGGGTGGGGTGGGGTGGGAAATGTCACAGAGAAAAAGTTACAGGATGCATAAACAATGTTAATTTCAGCACTCGCTCCCTCACCCCAGGTGCTTCATTTGACATTAAAAAGAGAGTATTAAGGCCTTGAGGAATGGACAGGAATTTCCTAGGTTCCTACCAACAGGAAGCCGGACAAATGCCTCCAGCCATGTGATGTTGTGCTGCCAGCCATGTGGTTAATCTGCAGATCTGGAGCCCTCAGTTCTGCGCAGGCCTCCATCGTTTGACTCAACAGAGAAGATGAAGATGACAACCTGCTAGTGCTGCAGGGGGAACAGGGTGCCTGGCTGGCTTGCTTCCTGGCAACCGAGGGAGGATGAGAAGGAAACCACCTTGGGCCCTGCTCTGGCTTCTTGAAAGAGATGTGATCTGCGGGAACCTGATACCCTACCTGCTAGCCCCAAGCCCAAGGTTTCCTACCCAGCTCTTCCCATCTGCTCCCATCACAGTTCCTGGCTCTTCCCCACCCTGATGGTCCTATTCTTGTTAGTAAGTCCTGGTCTACTTAGTCCTGCTTTCTCAGCCTGGGCTGCTCTCACTTCTCAGACTTCTCTGTCCATCTTTTTTTTCCTGGGCTGCTTTTTCCAACCTCAGCCTCTCCCCAATCCTCTGCCTCTCTGCCCCACACTGATCAGCTAATTCTGCTTCTTAATTTGAGCCCTGGTCATCAGATTAACTTCCTGTTTCAAGCCAGAGAGATGGAAAGTTTTTTCACAGCACAATCTGTCATTCAGAGTGATGTAACACAGGCAAAGGAATATACATTTCTCCGGCCTCCTCTTCCATTTTCTTATCAGCCAATATGGCCAAACTGGGTTTTGATTAAATTTTCCTAAGCACTTTAAACTTAGCCATATGCATAGAATGTGAAAAACTCAGCATAAAGTGTTTGACAAAGTTCTGAATGGAATAAAAAACACGGAGCAATTCCTGCGCCTGCCCTCCACAAACAATCCAAGCTCATGTAATGGAAATATTTAGCAGCCTAAGTAATAGGCAGTGCTGTCAGTACAAATTATAATTAACTACCTTTCATTTCTCATTGATTTTCAAGATTTAGAGGACTGTTTACGACAGCACCTAAAGGCATTTCTCTCCTGAATCATTAAAGACACAGTCGGCCGATTGGCTACAACCGACCTGGATCATTAGTTATCATAACATTCTCCACATTAGGATATAAGGATACTCACCTACTAGAAGCAGCAACCTGAGGGGTTAAATTGAATCAGAGTTTTAATGACCTTAATCGACCAAGTTAGTAACAGCTAGTTGTTAAAACAATTGATTGTTAAAGGCATTAATGATAATGCAGATTAGACTATAGGAGCTGTTGGTCTTTAGTGACTCCCAGACTTAAACACACTTCTCAGCCCTCACTAAACTGTCTACATCATCTCAACGAGAAAGCAGCCCAATATGTCTGAGTGGGAAATGCGCCCCTGCTCCAAGGAAAGATGAGTCTCCTGTTGATTTTATCGGGTAGCCTTTTCTGGCCCTACCTCTCTTTTCTCCTCCTGTATTGGAGACCTATAGTCCCAAGTATATTTGTATTTCATTTGATTTCCAAAAACCCAGTTGCTTTAGGCAAAAAAACAGAGAAATCCACCAATAAAATCTCTCTCCTGAACACCACAGCAATACCATTCTCTCTTGTAAGTAATTCAGTGTTTCTACATGTGCATTAAAAGAGCCAATTACAGAGCACAGTGTGTTACACAGAACATAATGCCACATCTCATCTTTCTGAGACAGGTTTCACAGTCCACCGGATCTCAAGCTCTTGAGGACACTCCACAGCCTGGGGCTGACTGAAGTACTCTATCTTGAAACATGACACAGAAAGACGATGTTTTTATATTAGTCCTGTTTGGGATAGTCCAGAGCAGACGCTGTTGTCAGAGCTTCTCACGGTACAAGAACAAACACTGGACCATGTGTAGGAAAGGTCTCCATTTTGAGAAGATTTACTAACTCTGCTTCTGGAATAAAACATCCAGCTTTGCCACTGAAACCAAAAATGCATCAGGCTTCATCCCACCAGTCTGAAAAGACTCGCTTTAAAATTTCTAACTCTAGAAAAGACAAGGTATACTGCAACTGAGATGCATAACACTGGGCAGAGACAGTGACAGAGCAAATCAACAACATGCCAGTGATATCTGAAAGCAGAGAACTCAAAAGTAGACAGGGCAACACTGCCCAGAGGAGATGGTCAGTGCAGTGGCTGTAGTTTGAAGCCAAGTACACAGCACCCCTTCAAACGGCACCACAACCAAATCATGGCACTCGCCAGATGAGGCCTGAGCAGACCTGAACACGGACTGCTAAATACAGCAGCCTGCCCCCAAAACTGGCAGTTCTCTTCATAACAGGCTAAAAAAGTACAGCATCTCCTTTAGCCCTCTTTTCCTTTCTGCAACAGGTACTGCCAGGTACATACAGTTAGGATTATGGTAAGAAGGATAGCAACAACCAATACTAAAAGCTGTCTGACACATCCTATTATCAGATCCTAGGCTGAAATTTGCTAAAACATCTTTTATATCATAATTCTGCCTCAGATGAGTGAGGAATTGTGTGGAGTGCGTGTTTATAAAATGTCAAGCACAGCAGTTCAGCTAGAAATAGGGTAGGAACAAATAATGTAACTAATACTGTTATCTGAAGAGAGATTTTAATCTCTTTATGAATTTTCCGGCAATATCTGAATTCTTAAGAAAGTCGTGTTATCTGCTGTTTACAAATGGGATCAAGACCCCAAAATGAAGGGGAAAAAAAATTCCTTTTAACTTTATACGCCACAAATCTAGGCCCAGCTTCTTGCAGGTCTGTACATATTTTAGCATAAATCCTACTGAGTCAACAGCTATAAGATTGATACTTCTCAATATCAGACCATAAGGTTTTAAGGACAGGTTTCTGTGAGTTAAAAGAATGAGCAAGGATCGTTCACCTGCAAACAGCTTGTTTTCACTGACCTGTTCAATATGAAATGGGACTGTATGGTGGAGGCAGGAGGATAAAATCCAGATCCTCGGGACAGCATTCAGCTGTCTAGCTCACATTTATAACAGGTTTGGGAAGGAGTCTTATATACTTCTACCTTCCAAATCAGCCTTCAAAGAAGGTTTATCCTATGAATTCAGTAAGTGCAAACAACAGTATTTGATCATACAATTCAACATAATTTCATAATATATGCACACCAAGATAAGCTCTGACTTTTGAGTACCTGATTTGGAGTCTTAACGCTTCTTAAACATTTTTATTGTTTAATATAGATTCAGAATATTGAATTGTCCACCACGTATTAAGCAGAGAGTAAACACTTCATCTGGGATTAATGTCAATCAGTTTCTTTTCACAGCTTCTATTATTGTAATATAGATGTATCATGCACAGCATTTAAGGGCACTTATGCAGTAGCATTATTTCTGATTCAGATGAGGTAATTCTGCCAGCAACATGTCCAAGAGGGTTCAAAACTGCAGCTCACCAACATATGAAAAATGTTCAAAACAATTTGTTTAAAAAATAAAACCAAGATGGCAACTTACAACAAAAAAGATAAAGGTATACTCTTAAGCACACAGGAGGATTAGGAAAAGATGAAAGAAATATATTATATAATTGCTATTAACCAGTGTCTCACTATAATCAGAAGGAAATTTCACTTAGCCAGTGCATATGTTCACGTATTATTTATTCTCCCTGAGAGCGGTGTGTAAATGTATAAAAATTGAGGGACTGGCAGTCCTGGAAACAGAAGGTCTCTCTGTTAAGCTGCAGAGTGGAGTTTACTCAGGCAGCTACATTATCCTAGGCATAATTTGGAAAAATGGTGGTGCTGGAATGTTATTACAGGTGGCTGAGAAGAGTGTCCAGCACTTGTTCTGGACCCTCTTGGCAGAAAATGAAACCTGCTGTTAACAATAAAAGTAAGAATTGCTGAGATAAGACACCCTTGGCAACACTTCCGAGTACATAAGGTATTTTCCTCCCTGAATATCTCAAGAAATTATGGACAGGGAAACAGAAAGTTTCAGGGACTCATTCCAGATGCCCCTGTTTCAGGCAATGGCAAACATGAAATACTTCCCATGCCTCAGATCCCACACCAGCACTTCTGATTTTCTGGAAGAGATCTATTCTTCCATCTTCGCCGACACCACTGAATCCCTTTATTAACACACAACAGATTCCCTGAGGAGAGATTTATAACTCTGGCACACCTAATGTGCTGCTTGTAGTCAAAAAGGGATTCACATTCAATAGATGGTAGCTCAGAAATGCCAACAACTGAAAACCCTTATTTTCAAATTCTCTTCAGAGTTAATGTGTAACAACAAAAATTCCCAACTGCATGAGCTTCCTCCACAAAGCTACTAGGGCCACCAACAGAGAACAAAACAGATTAATAAAAAAATTTTAAAATGTCATTTTCTCCTCATTATAATAAACTCCAGTTAAAAAGAAGGGTACCCAAGGGATCATGCCATGGATGCTGAGATTTTGCATTTAATGCAAATCTGTTCCTGTACACACAAGAAATCTATTTAACAACAAAGAGCAAGAATAAAATCCTTAAACCCTCATCCCAAGGCAGTATTTGAAAGGCTAACAGGGCTAATGTCAGAAGCATGCATTTCCATACCAGTGCTTCAAGCAGTGGTGAGTCCTGGGATGGCAGCAGCTGGCAATGGCAAGAAAGAGGAAACAAGGCAGCGAGCTCCAAAGCAGTGCATTGTTTCCAGCCTTATTTTCAATGGCATCACATAATGGACCAACAACAAGAAGACAAGCTGCTCTTCACTTTACTTTTCCTTTTTGTTTCCCGAGAGGCTCTGGAGTCCCTTCACAACAAACCAAGCAGGTTTTTCAGATGCTGGCTACTTAATAACAAAGATTGTCTGTTATGAGAACAGATGTGACGTTACCCTCTTTCCTGAAGGTCTGGAATAGTTCACGGGACTCACCAGCTATTTACTGGTGTGAGAGACCATGCTCCTAAGTCTGCAGTTTTTGAAAGGTGTCCCAGCACTGCAAAAATGTACAACAGTATGTGATAAGAACCGATACCACCCTCCAAGTGACTTCTGCAATTCACTTTTTCCTGGGAATATGAACGATGATGCAAGCTAGCATTTTCTACTCAACTAACTTGCATTCTCAGCTATACAAAGGCAACAGATCCACTTCTGAGACCTGTGCACATACCCTTTGCTTGGAAGTCCCACCTTTTAACTGCTGCTTTACACAGTATTTTCATAAATCTATTGATTCTTTTAATATTTCTCTCATTTTATCACATGAAGTCTCACCTGTTACCTGCCGTTAAAAAAACCGGAATATCCATGTATTCTTTTTTGTACCTTTAGATAGTCTTCTGGATAGCCATGCCACGCCCCGTTCTCTTTTCTTCTTAATGTTATGGCTTTTAAAAACTCCTTCGTGCATAAGTTCTTTTTTCTTCTTTATTCTCAAAGGAAATATCTGTTCCCCGTTTCTTGTGAAAACTGGGCATGGCACATGAGACACTCCCAAACTGGTCCAAGCAATGCTGCATGAAGGGCTACCCCTCATGGCCGGGAAAGGATTACAGTCTGAGCCAGATCCCACCTGCAAGACCCTCTGTACATGATCTAGTGCTCAGCGCTGTGGCCAGAGCTGGAAGAACAGAGCAAAACGAAGTTCAAAGAAGTGTGATGGCAAAGCTTCCTCCCAAGACGGTGCACTTGGTGCCTGATCACCCTCCTTCCCTCTCTGTCCATACCGAGCCATTTCCAGTGATGGGAGCGGCACAGAAAGCTCGGGCAGCACTTCATGGCTGAGGCAGTGGCTGGCAGGAAGGACCTCATTTCCTCATTACAGAGAAAAGAGAGAGCAAATGGAAGGAGAGGCTCCTCGGGACCGAGCTGAGCTCCAACTGTGGGAAGGTGCCAGAACTGCCACGGAGAGAAAAAAGTTGGCAGTTTCTAAGTGGCAGAATCGCACAGATGCCAGGAGGTAACCTGGAACAGAAAGGGAAGCTAACACACACGAGGCCTACAAAACTGTTGGAAAAATAAATTAGGCAGGGGGAATAACAGGGTACCAGGCAAAACATGCGGGAGGAATTGCTGAGGCTGCTCAAATGCTGGCCCATGATACCAGGCAGGATCTCTTGTGAGGTCTGGTAGCTCTCTCCCACACCGCCTCAGAGAAAGAAGCAACAGGGAGGATTTATTTTTTACCATCCCTTTTCTTCTGACTCATGCAATAGGAACCACATGGGCCTCTGTAGGTGAGAGGGACTAAAACAACAGCATGGCCTAGTGAGACAGTCACGAGTGCCATGGGCACATATTAAAAACCAAGATTTCTGCTAACAAGCCTTCAAAAACCGAATTCCCAGCACTCTTACCTCTACTACCTGTTTGGAAAGGAGGTGCTGTTTTCAATTACTGCTCATTTTTAGAGGAAAAATACCTTCTACAGCTACAGGCAATTTTTGCCTTCTGTACTACAGTCTCTCATCACAAGTTTCATGGTAAAACTGAGTAACACTCACCAATGGAGCTAGGCACCTCCACGCTACAGCGTTTATACATAACCCCATCTTATCAGCATCCAACCACTTAAAAAGATTTAAAGAGCAAGCCAACTCATGTGCACACAACTTTCTTTAAACCATCCTCCCATTCCAGGAACTTGCATGCCAAAAGCAGCAGTTTAGAAGGGCAAGGACAATGAAATAAATTGGTTCCCAATATTATTTCACTTATTAAAACAAAAACACAGAACGTTTCAGCTGCTAGAGATCCAAAATACTAAGAGTCTGACCCTCCTGCAGTGGCACACAGGAGACTTGATCAGAAATAAGACTAGTTTTCCAGTTCAGCCTGATGCATGCATAACAAGAAATAAGACAATAAAGTAACTTCCATTCTTGTAATTTGCAAAACCAGCAATAGAAAAGGACTTGTTAGTATCAGAAGCATTTTAACAGTGTTTCTGACCTAAAGATTACTTCTGTTGCAGACAACCCCCTAGTGATTTGCCACCTCGCTCATGGAACTGCTAAAGAGATACTGATGAAACTTACAGTAATGCTAGACAAAGCAATAAAAAGCCTCCTTGACATCTGCGAATTTTGAGAGTCCAGAGGGACCACCTCTCTTTAGGTCATCTTATTTCAGCTTTAAGTTAATTTCTTCTTACTACTAACATCCCAAATTAGATCACCTGAAAAATAAGACCTGAAGATGATTAATTCAGCCTTGCCTTGTCTTCCACAGTTACATACAGACAGAGCCCTCCGATTATTTTGCACAGGAAATACCTCTTTAACAACTTAGGACTACCACTTAAAAAGAAAGTATACAAGAAAAGAAGAGCAGTTAAAAAATGTGAAGAAATAGCAAATTTCATCCCACCTTTTGTATTGTACAATGTATGTTTGTGGAGAACACTATTTAAGGTAAACTGTACAGACCTGACAATCTTAGATAAAAAGTATTTAACGTATCACCTGAAATGTTTTCGGAAACAAAAACATATGTTTTCCATAACTTACACCCCAGCAAAATATATCTTTGGACATCAGACTGGATGTACACTGAAAGGAGATGCCATGACAAACAGTCTGGACAATAGAAGCTGAAGACAGAAAAGGAGAAATGTAGTTTAATAAGTGTTACTAGGCTAACAAGACTAGACTAACTAGACTGACAGCTTATCTAAGTGGACTAAGTGATAGAAATTTACTGTTGATTTCCACAACAAAACAATAACTAAAAGTGTACTCTGTATTTTATTTCTTAATTTGATCAAACAAAGTATCTGCTAATTCTTCCACCATTTCATTAACCTCTTAAATCAAGCAGAAAAAAAAAAAAAAAAAAAAAACAAAACAAAACAAAGTAACATGGATAAACTACCCTTCAGATTGCTAAAGCATCAAAACTCTGGAGTTGCAGCTCTCTGATACTGCCTTTGCAACTCAATGGGTTGAGTCAGCTTTCACCTAGCCTGTTTTTTTAAGCGTATAGAGAATTAATGTTTGTGAAGTGTTTTGAGCACAGCAAGTGTCAAGTCCTTTCCTCTGACACAGACCACAAATCCAAGCCAGGCACATCCATGGATGATGTTTCAAACTATCCATACAGATAGTGCTCGTAAAGGTCCTATAAACCTCTTTAATGTTTTTATTTCTGATGATCTACAATTCCACCAAGACAAAAGCAAGAAGAAAGTGGCCAAGTTTTCCCAGCTGCTTTTTATGAGCTAGACATACCTGCAGATATATAAAAAGAGTGTGAGTACATTAAAAAAGGAAAAAAAAAAACCCAAACATTAAAAACATTCCCATTTTTCTTTTTTTATAGTCTTTTTTTTTTTCCAAAAGAAACTTCTCATATCTTCAAGAACAAGTGCTTCTCCAGTAACTCATTTTACAGAGCTGCTTCTCTGCTCTTCCTCCCCTTTTCCCAGGGGGAGCAGTGGCTTCACTGATCGTGTGCCACAACAGCTCCTGATTAATTCTGATAGACAACCAGCAGTTAGCTGGCACATCATCATCATCGCCCTAGGATGAACAATAATCTGCCTTGCCATCTGCTCCCAAATTTATTTTTAACCAGTCATCGCTCCCTCCAGCGTGGCGAGCGTGGCAGGAGCGGCACACTTCCCCCTGGAAACGTTGTGCTGCACGGCGGTGTGGCAGGGGCTGAGGGGGGAAATGTCTAGTCACCTGCCCCTGAACGGTGGATAAGAAACAACAGATGGATAAATGCAGGGTCAGAGGAAAGAAAAATTGCTGCTTCTCCCTAGGGGCAGGCAACTGCCCAGTCTCCTCCAGCAGGCAGGGAGTACCCCGCCATTTCTCAGTTCTGCAGGCAGGTTTGATAACATTAAATGGACCAAGGTGGTAGGAGAAGGAGGGAGAGGTGATGTATATTCACCGTTTACTGAGGCCTGTGCACAGTTTCAACATAAAAGTTGTTTTGACCAGTTCAACGCTGAAAAACTATACAACGTTCACAGGTACTGGCCCAAGGAAGTGGTGCTGTTGTGCCAGTGAGTCTCAACCTGTGACACCCCTTGTGTAGCGTAGACTTGGTTCATGAACTTCATTTGAAGAGGAGCACCATGATGGGACATCAGCATGGGAAGCTAGCTGGGAGCTGTGGGAAGGGCATGAGCACAGGCTCGATAAAGTCATAAGGCAGTGAGGAGGTTAGTTGTGAGTAGGTATCAATAAAACCTACAAGTGAGTAGGTATCCATAATTTGGTATCAGCTGGGAAAGCCCTATGAAGTACGGCCCCCAACGCCAGTTAATATTTTCTAGTGACTAGCAGATAACTGAATTCTGTGAATTTAGTTCACCATTTAGGGGGCAGGAGGAGTTACAAATGCTTCAGGAGACACAATTGCAATTCCAAATGGAGAAATGCTTGGAATACGTGTTACGAAATTCAGTAGAGACAGGTAGAAAATACCGTACCTGAGTTTTAAAAAATGGGAGGGTGGAGGAGTGGCCAGAAGGGGAGAATTGTTTTGGCAAGACACTGCAAAATACTCAGGTTTATAAAGGAGGACAAAACCAGGAACCAAGAGTGTTATGCTGCAAAAAAAGTAAAATAATATCTGGCTGATACATATATTAGTAACTACGTCATGCAGAGCATGAAACAATAATATGTTATCCTACTTTATTCTGCCCTACGAACATCCCTGCTGATAAATCAGGTGCAGCTTCAGATCCCCTACCTGAAGGTGGGGACTGACTAACAATTCCAAAGGAACAAAATGACAGCTTAACAAGTTTCATTAGGGAAAAAGTTGAAAGACAGACTTGTTTAGTTTTAAGAAGGTGCTGGTAGGGAACCGCAAATTTTGGATATTTAGTATGTTACAGTAATGGAAACGGTGACAAACTGTTCTTCAATTTCACACATACACACAAAGGATTACTCACAGCTTTAATTTGGGGTAAGAAAACACTTTAGGTTAGAGTATTAAGAAAAACTGAGGATAAGCAGCACTGGAATATGCTAGCCATGGAGGTTAAATTTATCCTGCTTCAGAATAGAATGATAGGCTATCTCTTCTAGCCCTGCACTGTATCTGAAAATACCCTTCAGCATATTCTGAAATGCAGGTATCTTTTATTGTATACTCTTTCCCTACTTTGTACCTACTTTTCAAAGCAGAAACAAACATAACATTTTCAAAGCTGCAAACATAGATTTGACAACCGAGTACAAAAAATTCAAACTGAACTTCCCTCCCACCACTGCAGGCTGTTTAATAAATAAGGTTGCTAACAACAGCTTTCCTCAGAAAATCTGATTCTGCATCATCGTTCTGATTCACAAACAAATGCTTTGTCTCTTGTTTTAGGCTTTCTTCTGTACATTTTAATCAACTGATTGCCAATTTTAGAATATGTTTTTCCACTATGCTTATGCCGAAAGCCAGTAAGCCAGGGTCATGATAACTGAAGTGTACCAAACTGCACACAACCTCTGGAGCTCTGTACTCCTGACCGAAATGAACCCATCAGTGGTACGAAAACAGTGTCCAGAAAGAACAGGTTCCATATGCAAACTCTGTGCAGCACCGTCCGCCCAGACAGAAAATCTGGCCCTTTTAGAAGGTACTGGAATCACCGCAAACGATCAGGTCAACTGACCTTTTGCAAGCACAGCAGTCGTCCGAGAGCCACGAGATACACCCTCCCCTTGCAGGAAGGAGCAAGGCAGGCTGCCCTGGAGGAACAGCTGCGTACTGTCACGCTGCTACCCGGGAGGCTGCTGCGCAGAGCCGGTGACCCACAGAGCAGTCAGCCCGAGCGGCTGCAGGGCTGTGCGGGGCTGTACAGAGCGCTTGGCCTTCAGGCCCGTGCTGCACGTGTGCCCTGGCTGCAGGATTAACTTGGCCAGTTAATCACACCTGAGGACTCCGAGGCAGTTCTCACTCTGCCAGTTCTATCACCACATCTCTATCTTAGCGAAGCAACGTGCTCTCATGCAAACTTGCTTTTGCTCAACAGCAGAAAGTATTAGTAACATTTTCTTCTAAGAAAATCCTGTAAGAATGCTGAGGACCATCATGCTGGCAAACCTCTCCACAGAGGGGCACATCGTGCCGTGCCCTGACTAAAGGTCTGCCCAGTCCTGCACAACACGGGATTCCCAGCACTGGGAAGGCCATAAGATCCCTTCTCCCTTCCCTTTTTGTTAGTTCCAATGATATTTTAATCAACCCCTCACATAGTCTGAGTGCCTTTCTTAGTGGGATCATGGCAAACACTTGTACCAATACCTTACACACATGACTGACACAGACCATCTGTTAACCTGTTTAAGTGAAAGTCACTGCTTTTCACTTTAACACAGTATTTCATGTCTGACTCAGCACCGAGTATCTCATGATGCTCTTGTCCTTCCCAGTCTCCATCACGTGCAGGCTGAAAGCAGAGTATAAAATTGCAGTTTGATTCCTATGAGAAATTCTTGATCCTCACTTTCTTTTCTATTGCTCCTGGCATGCTCATTTACCAGGTATGCTGTAAGGCACACGCTCACCCTCTGGGAGACTGCATAGAGTGAACTTGCTGATTTGAGAGTGAGCTGGAAGAGCGCTTAATTCAGCTTGAATTCATTTAAGTGATCGCCACTAAAAAACCAAACCAGTAACATTCTTGATCCTTTGCACTTTTAAGCAGCTTCAGGGGTAAAGACAAAAATTTACAGATGAGGAATGTTACCAAAAGCTGCCTTCACACTCAAAACACTGTCCAGCACCTGAGCCAAGGCATTTGTGATCTCAGTTTGCTATATGTGGTTTTAACAAATCAAAATAAAGCACAGTAGAATAATAATGAATAGCATAAAAACTGTTTTAAGATCGAGCGATACTGTTCATTTTTATAAAGTTTTTTTTAATAAATAGTTTTCTTAATGAAAACTAAAACCTATTATTTTTGTAGGACAGTTCAATGTCTTTCCTGGATTGGACTGTTCTTTACAAAAGAGAAGTTTAACATGTAACAGAACATATGTAAACTTAATTTTAATGTGTGCCAGTTGAACAGGTCTTCCAGAGTCCCTGAATGAAACTGGCAGTCGGAAAGGGATCTCCCCACCAGACTTAAAAGACACTTAAAATCAGACACAAACATAAGGGCTACTAGTCTGCAGGGCTCCCTTCACTGCCAGCAGAAAGAAGCCCCGTTACAGACCACCTTCTGTCTCGGGTGTCCACGTCTGGTCTGTAAATGCTTAAGGTTAGAAGAGAGAAATACCTTGTGTCCAGTATCAATGCCCATGCTTGGGAGGAATGTCTCCTCTCCCATTGTATTGTATTAAGTTGTATTATTGAAACATTTTTTAAGATCTTGCAAATGCATTTTTAAACAAAACCAGTGTTGCGGCTAATCTTGGCTTTTTCCAAAGTCTTTAAAAAAGTAGAAAAGTTATCTGCATCAGTTTCCTGACCTGCATTTTATTTTTATTTCAGCAGTACTAACTAATGAAGAGTGCCACTCTACATTTGATATTTTCCCGCACAGGCAGATGAAAGGCTTAAGAGTTTCAAACTGTGACTTGAAAAAGGAAATAACAATGCACCAGCCTTTCAGGTTTTCTGTGAGGATGAGAGTTTGGAAGTCTGAACTCAGCGTCTCTTCCCAGGTTTGTCACCAAGTTATTTCCAATTAGGCACACGCCATATACATATCCATGCAACTTACGTTTACACATGTATATAACTTCACAAGACCTCACTGTGACAGTCAGTTATTGCCACTAGAGAATAACATTACTCACACAATTATTAGTTCTTTTTAATAAATTAATTTTGCTGCCAATAAGTGCCAGCATATTTTAATATTATACATGAAAATAGTTTAGTGCAATCATACAGTGTCTGATATAGCGTACAAGGCAGTAAAGTCATTTACAGAAAAACGAGACTGCATTTCTTTTGGTAAGATCATTTGCATATTGTGTCAGATGCATATGTACAGAAATAAGAAACAAGTTGCAAATCTATCTTAACATTGCTAATTAACTGATGTTTGAGTATCAGTTATCCACTCTTTTTCAATCAAAGCCAGAAAGCTCCAGTACTATTTTGTTTAGATCTTTCATGTCGATCACTGCAGTAACTTCTAGAGTCTGATGTCTATAAATTTCCTTCTCTGCTCTGCCCTGCCTCCTGGAATGTACACATTTTTCAAAAATCTAACAGAAACAGTGTTCTGAGTACATCTCTATTCTTGTATTAAATATATTTTTTTTTCCAGAGCAAGTTTCTACCAAAAATTTCTCTTCCCACTCTGATCAAGGGTCTTTACTTTACACAATCCACAACTTTTGCATCAGCTTTCCTTAAAAAAAAAAAAAACAAACAAAAAACCAACAACAAAAAAAACCCCAAACAACTCTGACTTTCCTAAATATTTTCAAATTAATTTTGCCTCATTCACAACAATCTAGGGAATGAAGCAATTCGCTCTGGTTCCATTTGAACACACAGGGAGCAAGGGATGTTTTGCCTTAGAGCTATGACTAAATGAGGCGAATAAATAATAAAAACAAAAGCAAAAACCCCAAACCACATAACCTCACTCTGCTGGCACCTGCACTGATCACTTGCTGCACTAAGAAAAGCAGAGCTTTTATCGGGAAGCCCGCACAAAAGCAATCACTTGTTATCACTACAATCTCAAACCAGAACACTCTCAGTTCTCCTTGGGCACAAAATGAAGAACAGCACTACAAAGTTAGTGGCATCCTCTTCTGTGTGCTCCAAGGACTACCTTTCAGCTAGTTTCAGCTAGTTCATCATGTAAAAGTCACAGCCATCCTCATTTGATCTGTTTATTGTCTGCCTGATGCACATCACCACAGCAATGCAGGTCAAAGATGCAAAAGAAATATATCTCTGTTTCGTAACAAAGAATTCAGTACCTATAAAGGATTTACTTCAGGGTCAACGAAAGCCAGACAAAAGATTGCAGTTGAAGCAAGAAGAAACATTCAGATTTTTGACAGAAGCGGTCAGCAAGAGATCAAGGTACTTTACTAAAATTCACCCAAGTCTTCTAAAGAGCACAAAACACTGCTTTTCACATTTATAAAGAAATCCTGTCTGATTTAACCTTTAAATAACAAAATGATAATGCTCTGGATTAAAAAAAAACAAACAACCAACCAAATAAAAACAGAGGACAAAGATCTGAATACTGGGTAAGGAACCGACTGGAAGTTATCTTTGGAAGGGAAGGGGGGAAATTTTAAGCTTTGGATCACTGGTCTCCAAACTTTTTGATTGTACACCCCATCAGTAAAAAATTTTTTGAACACACCCCCTCAATAAAAGGATATTTACTTACAAATTACATACAGGTACTACTGTACTAATATATTATGTCCATTATAAACCATACATTAAAATATTAATAGGGTGAGATAAAGATGAAAAACTAGTTTACAAGTATTTTATTTTATTAATAGAAAAAAATATTTTCTTCATACACCCCAATGGATTGTTTTGCATGTACCCAACTCTGGAGACTGCTGCAGATGACCATTTCTCTTCCTTCCTACTCCCAAGAAGAGTATCTATACTCTTGCAGCCCAGTGATGAACAGCATTTACCTTGAGCTAATACAGAGACAACTATGATGGCAACAAGCTCCGTGACTGGCATTCAGGATTTGGGGAAGGGTGGAAGAGAGCTGAAACTCACAGCTCATTTTGGTAGAGATTACACTTCACGACACACTCGAGGAAAACTGGAAGTTGGTAGAGGCCAAAGCACAGAAGAGAATTTACTCATATGGAGGGAACTGAGCAGGTATATGAGTTATTACGGGGAAAAAAAAAAAAAAAAAAAAAAAGAAAAGTGAGCCCAGTCATAAGTTTTGGAGAAGCTAAAGGATAATGGGAAAAATGGGAAGCAATCTATTTTGACTGGGGGAAGGGAAAACCTTCAACTGTCTGTATGCCTATCAGCATAGTCCAGATTAATTAATCAGAAAATGTTTGCATAACTGGTGGAGAACAACACTTGTAGAAAAAAATCATGGTTCACTGTCAGCCTCAGAGGGTAGTTCAAGGGTCTATCCTAGTTCACTTCTCTTTTATACTTTCAGCTAAAGATTTTGATTGTAAAATTGTATATGCATATGCAATGTATTAATGAAACAAAATGGGAAAAGGCGGCAAATCCCTAGAAGATGACATAACTGAAATGAAAAACTGTCTTTATAAACTACAGAAATTGTCAGTAGTCAACAAGATGATGTTGACTAAAGTCTAAAGCATCATGTTTTTTATATTATTCACCCATACCACTGCTACGCTGCCCACAGAACACTGTTGTGAGCCTTACAAAGGCACCTTTGAATTGGCAAAATAGGGATGAAAACACAATGTCGTATCACTGTTCAGACACTGCAATACTGGGGCACTTACAAGGACCTACACAGACAAGATCAAAGTGAATGCCTATGCTTGAGACTATCCCACTAGGTATAGTCTCAAACAAGGTGTCCTCGGAGTAAGATACCAATTCCAAGCTTTAACTGCTATAAGGTGAAACGAAAAAGCATATCACAAAATATATTAAAGGATTTTGCAGCATAGCTGACAGCGGTTCCTAAGTGAAGAGTCATCACAATTGAGGAATCAATGTTTTGACACTGAGAAATCATATAGCATACCTGCAAGCAAACACTGCCATTACATTAAAGTAAGTTACTTTATATAGCCTTCAAGAAGACAAAAAAAAAAAAAAAAAAAAAAGATCAGAAATTGCATATTTGAAATCTTTTGTCACACAAATTCTGATACAGGCAACGATCTGAGAAGAAAAAAAACAACTGCATAAATGAACTCTCAGGCACAGATTTCCAAAACCAATTTCCTGTCTCTCAGCATTCAGGAGCTTACAGGGTCTTAATGCTCCTTTCAAAACTGATTATAAACAAACATACGGACATTAATTGCAAATCTCTCAGCTCTCACAGGGAGTTTCAAATAGAAGGCCCACCGTGCTGTTTACTCGCTTTTGCTTTCCTCCTCCTTAAGTACGCACTCATGCTTGGTACCACAAATGCTTCTATCAGAACAAGCAGAATTGGCACAACTCCAAGGTAAACTGCCATCTTCCTGGTAGAAATGCATTGTGCACAGATTTCACTTGTGTTTTACCAAGTTTGATATAAGTGTGATGATAAATTAAAATTCAAATAAAAAGAGGTTAAGAGAAACAAGCTCTTATTCCTTTCCTTCACAGGTGGAAGAGCAGCAGTACAGCAATGGACCTGAATTTGTGTTGTAACTCATCACCTGTACTCCAAAGAAGGAGAAGCAGTGTATAAAAGATTCATTTTGCCAAAGATAACAGAAGTCTCTTTAAATCCAAGAGAAGAGAGAAGGACAGAAGAACCTCAGAAATTTGTAAACACTTGTTTATCATTTTGTCTTCTGGTTAAATATGAACTAGAAAGGTGAAATTCTGGAACAGTGCGGAAGACTAGCAGAGACTCATTGGTATTTCTGAGGCATCAGTCCTACTCACATGGGATAGAGAGGCTCAGACTTGCACAGAATTGGAGCCCTGCAAAAAATACTTGGTAAGAAAAATTCTGCTTCTGAAGCTGTCGGTCTAACCAGACAAATCAAGCAAGTGTGAAGAAAAGGTGTTATACGTTCCCCATTTTGAAGATGGAGAGCTTAAGTAGTAAGTCATAAAGCCATACGAGTATGTGGTAGAGGGGGGGATTTCTGGAGCTCATGCCCAGTATGTTAAGCTGCAAGTTTCTGCTGTGGTATCTAAATGACAGTCAGCCAAGGAACGTTTAGGAGGATCCAAAAGTTGCATGCTGATACGGGCATGGGTCGAGCTCAGGCTTAACCACATCTTCTCCAGTTCCACAACTGAAACTGTTTGTCCCTGCATTAGACTGCAAACACTGCAGTCTTGACAACACATAAGGTAGCAAATCCTTAACACTCAAATTCCTGAATGTATACCACAGATTCAGATGATCAGGTTTACATTTTGGAAGCAAATATTAAACTGCTGAGTTGCTCAGCAGCCTTCATTGCTTGAAAGCAGCAAGTTCTCATCTGCTTTACAAGATACTGCTTTTGTGGGTCATTAACTTTCAGCTTCAGGCAGATTAAGATGAAACACCAAAGCATTTACCAGTGGCAAGACCCTTGGACAAGAGGAGGGACTACATAGGCAGCACTGAGGAACTCATTTCTCAGCAACAACATTCCAGTCTGGACATACAGTGTTCAGTTATCACATAAAAATATTAGGGTGATAGCAAGCAGCAAAACTGTGTGGTGAGCGCACACAGATCTCCTCAAGTTAAATACTTTTAAATACCAAAAAGGATCAAGTCAAGCACAGAATCAGCCCAAAGGTTTAGCTGATATGACGTCACATACAGAAGGTGAGGATTATTTCCTCTTCATCAGCTTCTCTGACATTTTTAAGATTTTACATCAATATTTTTTACACAAATATCAACCAATTTGATTGTTATTGACTCATATGAAAAAAACATGGGATTTTGTTTGGTTGTTTTTAAAATTGTTGTGGTCTGTTCTCAACAGTAATTGCTTATTCCTGTGATCTTGTTCACAAAGCAAGGAGAATCACCCGAGACTGCCATGTCTCCATTTCAGCTTGAGCGAAGCATCACAAATCACCTAATCCTTTGTCTTTTATAGTCAAGTGACATCCTTGTCCTCCACTCACTTCAAGATCCTACACCTGCTTCTTTTTAGGCTTGAGGGTAGACAAGCAAACCCCTCTTTAATCAATTTCACCAGCTCAGTGCAATTATTACGGAAATTAAAAAGCAGGTCTCTCTTCTCTCAACTCCTGTGAATCACATTCGGAAGTCGCTAATCTTCCCTTTGCAACTTAAAACTACAGTATCCAGGTATTCCTGTAATCAGACACATTAGTTTATACATTCAAGCCCTGCAGTAAAACTGCTAAATGCATTTATCTATTTGTCAGTAAGATTGTTTTCAGAGGCAGTTTAACCCTTTTTCTCGGCCTCAACTCAGTAAACTGGATCACACCCTTTCAGACTAACAGCCAAAGTAATCCAGAAAAGACAGCCTGCCTTAGCTCCACCTGTAAGCACAACCAAAGAACTTGTATTAGCCACAGTTAAGTCCCCAGAAACAAGCAGAAAAGCAAGAATAAAACTATATTAAACAGCCCACGAAGAAGAAAATTTCTGACTGCAAAGAGGGAAAATTCTTCCATGATGCAATTTTAGACTGGCATTATCAGAATGATCTTGTATTATTGAGTTTTCTCCTGTTCTGCCAAAGCAGCTGCCTGTTTCCTTCCTACACCCAGATTTCCTTTAATCATTGAAGACAGGATGCTGTGTTCTGACGAAATGCCTTTCCTGGCCTTCCCTGATGGAGGGAATTAAAAGCCTTGCCAATTCTTTTGAAATGCAAATCTTCACCAAGTAGGTTTCATGCCTCTTCCTACTGTTGCCTCTCCCTGAAGAGCAAACCTTAGGTGGAACATTGAAGAGTGGACTGGTTACTTATCTTCTAAAATGAGTATTGTGTCTTGCACTTGTGATCCCCTAATCTCTCCACTTTCATTTTCCTCTTTCCTTCTCCCCACATCTCGTACTTTTCAAGGAAAAAAGGTTGTTACTTCTAGATGGCAAAAACACTTGAGCCTCCAGCAGCAAAATCATTAATTCTCTTACCTGCACAGCCAATATAGCTTCATAGAATTTCTTTCTTCAAATCTTAACTGTTTCTGTTTTACCTGTTGAGACCTTAGCAGAATAAACATTCAGTCCAAATGCTTCTTTTCGCGTTGTTAACAGAAAAATTCTTCCTCTGTCCGTTTTTGGAAAGCATGGTCAGGGGAATAGCTTTTTAATTAAAAAGGAGGAATACAATTCTAATGAGTAAGAAGCACACGGTCCAATAATGTAATATACAACAGGAGAAAAGAAGATACTAAACCCGACCCTCCCAGGGAGCAAGGAAGTGTCAATGTGAAGAGTCCTAGCATAGTGTTATTCTTTTGGTTCAATTTCAGCCCACAGTTGCGGGGGACAATGTAGAAAGAAAGATAAATACTTCCAAAAGGGAAAGACAAAAGTTTTGTGCAACAGGACAAAGTTCTCCAGATAAAATCTTCTATGCTGCAAAATATTCTCCTGAAGTTAGTGATGGGGGGTATACTGAATCACCAGAATGGTTACAGCAAGACTGAAAAATACAGTGGAAGTACGCATATATGAGCAACTCTATACTGATGGAAGTGGAGTTCAGAGGGTTTTTTTTTCCTCTATTTTAGGAACAGAAATTAAGAATTTTACACTATTCAACAGTGATAGGTTAGTATCAGTAAGAACTTACAGACTCTAATATGAAGTTTTCAACAAATTCAGACAGAAATTTGAATGTTCATAGCTGATAACTGATTAGCAGCATGCTTAACAATACAAACCTTATTTTTGGCTTTACTTTGTAATGAGACTCAAGGAAAAAAAAAAAAAAGCAAGCAATGAATATATTACCTATAGGCATTCCCAATTGCATCGATTCCTCGGAAAACATGGTTAGCAAGAAACCATGAGCACCATTGCTTGTGGAACATTTTTGTCCCTTCAAATATTTAAAATGCAAATCTGTTCAACACTGGCGTATAGTGTGAGTTTGCAATTTCAGTTGTGCAAGTTTTAGATATACACCAGGCTGCCTGCACTTCTGATTAAAGAAAGCAACCATAACCAACATACAGTGTGTGGGCAAGGAAGGACTCCAGAAGAATTCACACTTGTGTTCCTCCTGCCATCTTCTTTCAAGAGTTGCTTTGCTACAAGCATGCATATCAGGACACATTTAAGTAGAACCACTGAAGTATAGATCCCTTGAGTTGGCTGCCTCAAGGCCACATGTCCCAGTTCAGAAAGAGTATTTCCAAGACAATGTTCTAATTCATACACCTAACTTTTTTGAAATGTGCAGTATCTTCAAACACAGTGGAAGATCAGGCTCTCCTGTAGCTCAACAGAAGGCTGACAGAAGTAAAGAACATTTGCTTCTCTTCCTACCTTTGTAACCTACTCAAATCTCTGGACAAGTCTCTCAAGTGCTGTGCCTACATTTCTCCATATACTATACTGACATTACCTTTATCTACAACACTGATCTGCACACAGCTTTGCAGCAGTTGGCCACTCGTTTGGAAAACCAGCTGTCAAATGGCTTGCCCCAAAACATCACAGAAGATAGAAGGAATCAGCAAGTTTCCATTAAAATAAACTTCAATATTGCTTTGAATTCGAGATTGCTGTTAGTAGCCTCAAACCCATCCACCACATTTAAGAACCAGATTGAATCTGGCGGGACACAAACAGTTCTTATTCTTGGAAATAAAAGAAAGCAGATTTTGTGCGCTGGCAGGACACACGTGGATGGCAACTGCAAAAAGTGTATGTTTGGCATGTAGGGGGATGGCACTACTGCCAGCTATCGAGCATTTCCATTACAGCACCTGCTGCAGTTTCACTTGGCATGCTCCTGCAAGCAACTGTGTCATCACAATACTCAGCTATTGTGAAAACTGGCTAGAAGATACCATCCTCACTGGAGTGTCTGCAGCACAATTGATCAGCTCACTATAGAACCCCATATTTCTCACTCATTCATACAATTGATGTTTCTTGGTAAGCTGGGAAACCAGTCTGAACTGACATGACAACAAAAAGAACAGCTTGAATCCTGCCAGAGGGGAAGTTGTTAATTTTTCAGACAATGTAATAGATTAGTGGAAAAGGATATTTGTCCAAACTCACAGATCAAGGTTCAAACATACACTGCTTGAGTACAGAATTAAGTGGCAATAGGACGTTGATCTTCTTTTCAACACATGACAATGAATTCATGTTTTTAGTGTGAAAAGCTAAATAGAAAACAAAACACAACCCAAAACCAACCTGTTGTGGTTTAAGCCTGGTCGGCAGCCAAACACCACGCAGCCACTTTCTCCCCCGTCTCTTCCAGCAATGAGAAGGGACAGATGAGCCAGGCTTTGGGGTTCGAGATAGGACCGGGAGGGGAATATCACCCTCACCCTTTATGGTCATGAGCAAAAGGCAGACTCGTTAGGGGAAGAAAAAAAGAACAGACACTAACAACACTTAACAGAGTAGGAGAGTGAGAAGCATTGTCACATCTTGAGAACACCTTCCCCCCTCCCACCCCCCCTTCTTCCCGGGCTCAGCTCTGCTCCCGATATCTCTACCTCCTCCCCGCAGCAGCGCAGGGGCAGGGAATGGGGGGTGCAGTCAGTACTGCCACTTCTTCCATCTTCAGTGGGGGCAGCTTCTGGAACTTGTTCCCCCTGCTCCATCGTGGTCCCCCTCTCACAGGAGACAGTCTTCCACAAACTCTCTCCAACACAAGTCCCTCCCACAGGCCACAGTTTCCTTACACTGCTCCAGCGTGGGACACCAACTTTCTCCAACTGGAGTCCCTCCCACGGGCTGCAGCCCTTCCCGAGCTGCTCTGGAGTGGGACTCCCCCGCATACTGCAATCCTCCCAGCTCCAAACAACAACAGTGGGGGCTACCTTTTCCCACAAGACCCCAGCCTTCTTCAGGCACAGGACCTTGATCATCCATGCGAAAACCACAGGCCATAAATCAGTGTCTGTTCCACTGTAGATCTTCATGGGTGTCGGGGGGGGCCACCCTGCTATCTCCCCACAGGATACAGGGGGGTCTCTGCTTGGGCACACCTCCCCCCTCCTTTCTTCCTCCGTTCCTCCACTGACCTTGGTGTTCAGGCAGCTGCCGCAACTCCTCCTCACCAGTCCCACTGCTCCTCACCACGTCCCTTCTTAAATATGTTATCACAGAGGTGCAGCTGACTGGCTCGGCCTTCGTGCAGAGGTGGAGCTGACTTGGAACTGGGGGAGCTTCAAGAAGCTTCTCACAGGAGGCCACCCCTAAAGCCTCCTCCCCTGCTACCAAAAAACCCCATCACTCACTCAAACCCAGGACACAACCCTCCAAAAAAAAATCCCCAAACAAAAATGCACGCACCACCCCCAAAATCAACAATCCACAACAACCTAAAAGCACTTTACCAGACTGGCAAGACTCTCTTCCCTTGTTTTCCCAACCCTCAAGAGTAAGAGATTTCACTATTCTGCCACAACCGCTTTACATCAGGTTATTTTCAAATTCAGGCATTGAAAAAAAGATCAAAGAACAGAAGATTACTTCACTAGACATACCAAAAATTATGCCTGAAAAGGCACTGTCCTTTAAACAAGAAGCAGCTGAACTTGGAACACTTCACAAGGTACGGTATAACATCTTACCTTGCAAGTTGTTACAATTTCTTCTTTGGTCTGTAGAGGACCTACTTTTCATCCTCAGAGAAATACTATGAAGATCCAAACACTCAAACCAAATTAATGAGAACTCCTCTAACCATGCAACTGGCTTCAGCAAGCCATTCTGGGAACCTTTCATTTGTCTTCTAGAGTTTGTGTACAGCTTAGTAATCTTTTCAAGACTTTTACATCTACTTGTTTAAATCATGTTCTGGTCAGGACTCCCGGAAGACTCCTTCAGATGGGTAAGCAGTTTTCGCTGTGTGCATCCACACAGCAGAAAGACCGACACACCTCTGGTGCATCTGAGAGCTACATGCAGGAAATGGGGAAAAAAAAATAAATAAAAATTCTTCAGTAAAATACTTCTTGAGGAAACACCAGATGACCACAGACACTTTGCCTTTCCACTTTACCCTCTAGCACTTGTGAACAGTTGAAGTAAAGCTAATTGAATCTACATAATGAAGCATTTCCTGATAAAGCCCCTGTTACCACCAATCTTACAAGATTTACTTATAGACTCATAAAGTATTCATACAGATACCTGTCACATTTCACTGCTACTTCATCGTGACTTACCATTTTTGACCACCATAATTATAGTAGCACTAGGCCATCTTGCCACCTGTCAGGCAACACCAACAGTGCATCAGCACCATATGCCAGACCTGCAGTGTGCACTGGAAGACATATTTCAGTACAGGATGGACACGCTTGAGCCCTGACAGCACTTTGGGAGAAAAAACACCGTGTTGTATTACTCTGATCTTAATTTGATAAACAAAAAGACACTAGCTTTTTCTGGACCAAGGACCAAGTACAGTTCTACAAAGACAGTTCAGGGGCCCAGTCAGCTGTTTAAAATACATTTCTCTAGAGCACTGCTATGGGATACAAGCTAATAAGCTCTGCCAGGGGGCCACAGCAGGTTATTAGTGGAGAATGAGGCATGCAAGGTGCTCTAAGGGCATAGTGGTGCTGTAAGTCAGTTGTGAAATAGCAACTGGATCACAGCCTGCAATGTATATGTGAAACTGCCTGTATGTATTTCTTTCTTGGGCATAGTTTAGGTAGCAAGCTCCAGAAAATTAAAAAGTCACCAACCAAATTTGCTTCTGCACTTCACAACTTTAATCTACATTTCATGCTACAGTTTCCCCTTCCTGCCGACTTGGGTTTGCAATTAGAGAAGGGGAGCAATTTAACATTTAATGTCTTAAAAATAAAAAAAAGCAGCACCTTCAGAACTACTTTACATTATCTAGAGGGTCACTGAGTTGCTCACTCATCTCATTGGGCAGATCATTTTTAGCCCAGCTAAATCAAAAATACTGTAACAGAATTTTTGAACAAAGACATTTCTCTTGAAAAGGTAAATTAAACATTCAAAAAACAGATTGCATAAAACACATCAAATTATTGATCGTTCAGAAGTGCATGATGATTTAATATGTACTCAATATAAAATTGGAAAAGGAGAGGAATCCTTTCTTCTTCTCAGTAAAAGCTACTTCTGCTCCTGCTCATATGCACAACCTCAGCAGCTCTGAGCTGACAGAGTTCTTCCTTCTGTCCCACTGTGGATAAATGAAGCCAGACAGTAAGCAGAGAAGGATGCAACTGGACAAAGGGAACATCCAAAGCAAGCTCATTAGGAATTAAAGAATTTTTTTTTTAAACTTCAGCCAAGAATACTGTGCCAAAATACCAACTGAGCCAACATACTATACCCTTGAACTGCATCCAAAAGCAGAGACTGCAACACAAGTAACAGGATTCTCCGTGAGCTCCTGATCCGACTTACAGATACCCATGCCTAAAAGGATGACACACTTTGCAGATGGTATTACCAAGGATGCAGTTTCAAAAGAACAGCAAGTTACTAGAGTAAAAGATAGGAATGCTGCAGTCCAGTTTTCACCACTGCAAATGCCTTAGCATTATTCACAGATTTTACAGAGATCTTGCTGTTATCTATTTCAATTTGCAAAGCCAAGAAAAAAGTTAAGTGATAACCTTTACTTGAAGGGCAATTATTTCCTGCACTTCTAATAGTAAAATGTCCTTTGCTGACAAAAAAAAAAAAAAAAAATGGTATCGATACTGTAAATCAGGGCACATGTTTATCACAGACTTTTTTTAAAAAAAAAAATCTAAGAGACACAGCACACCAGCCAGAGGTCAATGTGGATTACAGGGAAGTGACCAGCCAGAACTCTACTGGAAACAGCTTTTCCGAGTTACTCCAGGGACTTATAATCCTTCCAGTCTGATGTTCTGCATAGCACAGGCTCTAACACTAATTTCACCTATTTCTTCACCAAGCTGAGAGATGTGTGGTTAGACTACATGGTTATCTTTCAGACAGGGTGTCTAACTCACAGGGAGAGAGATCAACCTATAGATGGAACCTACACACCCCTTTTTAAGTCATTCTAAAGAGTATCCTTACTTTTAGAAAAACATGCATTAATTCTGATATGTTTTTCTCAGTTTTCCCTTCCCTGTGGCTTCAGGCCTTATCAAGCTGAAGCATAGTAAAGCTGACAGGAATACTCTTGGAGCTTTTGCCAGAAATTTGAACAGAAACAGAGAAACTAAGCAGAGCATGGACAGTTTCCTTCTGATGGTGTTTGCCAAAAGCTTACAGTGGCAGCACAGACAAACAAAATGTGTCTGTAAAGTCAAGAAAAAAAATCACACTGAGGCATTTCCATACACTTGGAAAGCTAACAATAAAAAAAATCTTCACAGAACTTGAAGTTGTTCAAAACAGAACTGCTCTAAATCCTTTCTTTTTCAAGAGAAGTTTCTGGTATGTCAATTTACAAAAAGACTTAAGTCCTGATTTTGACCGGTAAAAAGCTGTAAATTGTTGTAGTTGTAATATCATATAGCACATGCAGAGCAGTACATGGTAGACAAAGCTATCCAGAAAGCCTGTTCTGAAAATCATTGAACCTGAAGGACAAGAATCAACAGCATAAAGATCAAATAGGATTGACCATATAGCATGAACATGTAGAATAAACAGCGCTAAGTGATTTATTTTTCCTAATGGCTGGAAGGGACAGAACACAAAAAGAAATGTATCAGAAATGGACACAAGAGCTCCACAAGAAAAGGCAAGGCAAAGAGAGAAGGCAAAGGATAAGAAAAAAATTAACAAAATAGATAGGACAGGCTCAAAAGTAATTTGAATCAGATGAGGAAGATTTGAAGCCAGTGTAAAATTTGCCCGAGGAAGGAGAAATTCAGAACAAGAAGAGAAGACAGATTTGTTCTGAATAGCTCACTGGGGATGAAGTGAGAAGCTGAGCACTCAGAAGGCAAGGCAGTAGCCCCAGAAGTCAACACATAAGGCCAAAGCAAAAAAATCAAAGACTAGTCAAATTTCTAATCTCATAATGGGGCCCAAACCATACAAATGCTCAGCTGCATACAGACTGCCTGAATGTGATATAAGGTGCCTTGTGACAGGTACAGAAAGCCAGCCTCTGAACACATTATGTACAATTCTGTTACAAAGTACACAAATGACCTGCGAGAAGCTGACAGTAAAACAGGTGGGGTTAAAATGAAGTTCAAGTTGTCTTCAATTCTATAAAAATTATATTGCCACCTTCAACTTGTTCTTCCCAAATTAATTTTCATATCAGAATACAGAATAAGGGGATCCAGATACACAGTACGTTACAATTACAGTGCATCTTCAGGAACAGTAAAATAGCTATATCCAAAATCATCCACCAAACCAAGAGCAAACTCTGGGAGGGCAAAAAATAGACAAGTAATTAGCTGCTATGATTTCCAGTAACAACAGACTCTAGTGATTACAACTGCAATTAAGAACATCCGAAAAGCATCATCTTCCCAATTCGCATTACCTACTTACCTCCCATCATTTTCTTTCCACTATTATTCATGCCTTATCTAACTGAACGTTATGGTGAGGACACTTACTGTACAGATGTACGTAAGAAAGACTAACTGTAATTATAATTTACCATTAACAAAGATTTTTCTTCACAGTAACAGAAGGGGAAGAAACACAAGACTGGATAAAAATTATATTGCAAAGGTAGAAGAGAACAGAGGGAAAACTACTTCATCTAGCCTTATATTTTCTTTCTAACATCAAATTCACCTGCTACACTGGTGAGTTATCCTGGTGCAGTTTGGTATTTAGAATACCTAAAGAAATCCAGGGCTGAATAACAATGTGATGCACTGCAGGATCTCATTTCTGTCACTTGTTCACTTCAACCCTACTCTCCCTTTTGCAGTTTCTAGTCACATACTTTCTTTCAAATTGACCTTGAATGTAACAGTCAACTCCAACACTACAGTAGATTTACAAATATGATTAGGGTATGAGAACAGGATACATCAGAGAGATCTTCCCCAACCAGATCCAATTAATCACGCTACAGAACACATAGCCAGGAACATAATTTCCAGGTTTGTGACATTCAATAAATTAATCAACCCAAGCCCATATGTAAAGAGAAAAGAAGACAGCTCCCTCTGCTGGGTGAGACAATGCAGCTCCCTCCCATCCTTCCCCCCCACACTCTGCAGAACAGACTCTTGCATATTTAATTGACCAAGAATTACTATTATTTTTTAAATCAAATCCACGAGATGGTATTGAGTTGTTTAGGTTGCTCTGCAATTTCAGGAACTGGCCTATAGAAACCAAATTTTGGTAGTTTCTACATCTAGAAGCACAGGGAAGAAAATTCTTCCCATGGGTCTGTGTAAGAGCCTTTGAAGTAACATCCTACCTCTATCTGAAACACTTGAAAACTCAGTGTCCTTACCTCAATGTCCACTGTCAGCCCAAGTCTGGGAACAGAGTTCAGTAGTGTTACTGACAGTATAGATTTAACATCTGGCTTTTCTTACTGCTACTCAATTAAACTCTTTCTTGTACATCCCTGCCTCAAGAGAAAGCCCTTACCTTGTTTAAGGGAATGGCTGCAGCTTTCCACCTGCATGAGGCTTCATCACAACAGCAGCACTATGCAATTGCTCGCATGCAGAATGAAGAGTGATGAAATATCAGAGCACAGGTAGACAGCAGACAATGGCACACGTGAAAGGCAATGATCTGTATTTCAAGTGCTTATATTAGGATCTTCTAGGAAAACTACAATCCTCCTTTCTCAGTCATCCCATCTGAAACACAAGGCTAGAAGTAACACTCATACAGCATTACTGGTTTTCTTTCTGTATGTCAAGAAATACTAGTCACTTGGCTTCAGTAAGTTAGTTTTAAATAGAATTAATCACTCAGAGTCAATCACTTCGCATTAGGACGCACAGGTCATAGCATAATATTGTGTGATTTGATAAAATGTTTGTCTAGCAATACTTACTTCACATGAGTAGCTAGATTTGCTGAAGCCTTAGGCTGCAAGCTGTGAATTTTCACCTAGATTTGATGAACTTGACCTAGGTAAGTAAAAAATGGCCTCCAGAGCCAGTGCAAACCAGAAGTTAAGGAGGCTACAACCGTCAGCAGAAGCTGCAACTTGACAAGATAACAGCCTGCCTGGAGACAGAGGAGAAATCCAATCAGGTGTTAGATCTCAGACCAGAATCATGGTTGGACCAAACGGCATGTGAAAGACACATGAAGAAGGTGTGAAGAGTGGGTGCATAGATTCTAAGGGTGTAATTGCCCAGGGGCTTCTTTGTTTGGGGTCCATCTCCAGAGGCAGCCAGCTCAAGCTGTTTTTTTTTTCCAGCTATACCACTTGAATAAATTCTTTTTTTGTAAGACTCCATAGCTGACACTCTGCTACGGGAAACCTAGGGTTCAAACTGTGGGGATAATAATGGACACCCAGACAGCAAAGAAACTTCTTTAACATGTAGATCTTCAAACACTCAGAAAAGTGGGTAAGAACTGTCCACTCAGTGTAACAACCCAGCCTACAGCAATTCCTGTCAAAGGCGCAGCCATGTCAAGAGGCAAAGTGCAAAGTTGCGACCTCCTGAATCCGAAAGTTCTTCTTAGCTTTGCTTCAAGTTTCTGCAGCAAACTTTTGCCATGCAAAAGCACGCTGTGTCCAAGCTGTTTGCTTCTAAAAGCAGAAGTTACTGATACCACTTCTTTGGAGGCAATAGTCAAAACTGCCACTGAGGAGAAAGTGTGGTATCTGGAGATCTGTTCCAGCTCTTCGTTTAGAGCAGATGGGACTAAAACTCGTGACCTGGGCACACGGTGCATAGAGCTGGCAGGCACTGACTAGTCATACAACCAAGTGACTCCTCCAACACAACATGTGTTTCTTTTCTTTTCACTTTTGAAAAGATCCTTTTGTGACTTGAAGCAGCAGCAAAACTCTAGTTTTTCTGTCACTTTGACTTTCACCATCTGACAGTTTCTTTAACATTGCATGATCCCGGTCCTTGAACTTCTGATAAGTACCAGACAATATTTGTTCAACCTTTGACAGCATAGTAAGTTTTCAAAGCTTTTTGGGGTTCAGATGCTTAATGGCAGAAGAAGGGATGGAGAATAAAAAACATATAATACTTTTAAAAACAGAGATCACACTCATAAAGCAGCATTTATACCATTTAAAATCTACATTTAATATTGCCTTAGTGGCAAAATTACTACTCTGCTCAAAAATATTTTTCCGAATACATTTGATGAACAGCAACCAAAGCACATCTACACCTATGTGCCCTGAAAACATACCCTTGTTACTATCAATTATTTTCTCTCAGCACACACATTTCAACCTTCCAAAAACATAAATAATCACATGTTCTGATGAAAAAAATAAACATCTCGGTTTATTTCATAATTACTCACAAATGGAGTAAAGTTCAGACTGAAAAAGACTCCATTTGAGGGCTGGTAACCTATAAGAAACATACCTCTGCTAAAGTCAAGACACAGATGCTGTGGTAAAAAATAAAGTGCACTACAGATCAAACTTATGGACAGGCTCTTCACAACCACTCCTAATTCACAAATTTTGACAGCAGAACTACAGGCATGGAGAGATTCTGGAAACCTCCTCACCACTACTGATAGGGATGGGCAAAAGCAGTAACCTTCTCTTCTACCCCTACTTTCATTCCACAGCATTTGCTCAGAGTTTGAATTTGAGTTTTAACTACGGAAGAGGAAAGCAAAGCAAAAGTAAACACAGACCATCTAAACCATCTCCAGCTCTAAGTGACGAAGACAAGAAGCAGACAATCAAACAGGACGTCTTTTAACAACAGTTCACAGCTTGGTCTAGATGAGTGCAGAGGATGCCTTCCATCCTCTGCCTGCTCCATGGACTAACAAACTTTGGCCCTACAGGTCTTTGAATTCAGAGAATTTTATCAACATGGCTGCAATCCAGGAACAGCTCAGGTCAACTGTGACTGAAATTCATGTGGCTTTCAGCTACCCTTCAGCAGTCGTACTGCCATGGGTTTCAATCAGTGAGAAAGTTTTATGCATAGAGCTGAGAGGGACTAAAGATGTGCTTGAAGAAAAGGATGTCTATTCACTGTCTAATAAACCTTGTTGCTCTACATGCCTTGTCCTCGTGAGCTCCCTCTGTGAGACACCCAAAGATGTCTCAGTTCTTTTCTAATACAGAATTCCAAAGGAGCAGGAAACATATGCAGACAACACAATCCACTACAACACAAAGCAGTCATTCTCACTTCAGAACAAAAAAATCGCCCACTTTCTTACCTGGAAGGGAAACAATCAGCGATCTCATGGTTTGGAGACAGTATGAGCCCTTCTTAAACAGTAACTGGAGAGCCCTATCCAAACTGGTATTTCATGTAAAAGCTCCTGAGAAACAACAGTATCATCATGCACTATCTAGATTAAGTTATCATTGACTTAGAAGTTATACAAGGAGAAGTAAAATATACATAAATTCCAGACAGGGATTTTCTGATTGAAAATAAGTGAAGGTAAACTGGCTATCTTGTTATTTGCATTAATATTGACAGAAACAAACCGCTGGGAATTGCTGGGAAAAGAGCACTCAAGCTTTCCTTCCATCAGCAAAACTGCAAAACACTCTGCACACCTGTGAATGATTTTGCATTGTGAAAGCAGCCAGTGCCTGTACTGCAGACAAACCCTTGGTTGACCCCAGCAGTTCCTGGAGCATAGGCCTTGCTGTCCCAGCTGAATCCCATCATTATGTCTTCTGCATCTCCTCAACAGCCGGCTCTTTTCTCTTGGAACTCACTCCCCACACAGGCTGGGAGAATTCACCTGCCAAGTGTTACAGGTCCCTTGGGATGAGTGTCTCACACTCCCAACCATGTTTGTTCTCTGCACAGGTTCTCTATCCTTACTGAAGCAAATGCAAAAGAACTATTCCCCTTCAGCCCAAAACGCACGACTAGCTGCCACAGATGATCATTACTGGAGAGAGCATGTACAGTTTCTGTACTCAGTGGTGAGCACAGAAAACCCGTGCTGGCACTGCTGGTTTTGGTGCTCCATGAGGGAGCAGCTTCTACCTGTAGATCTGCACTGAATTACAGTGATGATTGTTATTTGACTTAGTGGATTTTGCTTCTCTACTACTAAATACCATTTGCATGGTTGTTCCAAGTAAAAGGAGCTTCACAGCTCTTGATCTTTGGAGGCAGGAAAGAGGGAAGATGATAGGCTCAACATTTGTTAGGCATTTGCCCTTCTCCAAAGCAGATTAGACATCTGATGTAATCCTATATTAAAAGCTTCAAGACCTCTAAACAATTAATTTTTAGTTTCTCACTATGATAACTGGCACAAAGCACCACACTCCAATGTTTGAGAGCTCTCCTGCCTTTTCCTCTTTTATTTTTCTGGAAAAAGCAAGATAAGGACAAAGAATTCAAAGGGAAAAATGAAAAAAAGAAGCTAATTCAGAAGGTGGAAGCCTAACACCCAACCCCTGCACCCTGTCTTCCCCACAAAATATTCCTAGCTTAGACTAGCAAAATAGGATCTCATCAGGTGCAGGTGTTCTTCCTTTTCTTCCCTGGTACAGAAGCACAGAAGATACAAAGTATTTGGACTGCTCCTGTAGACAATGACAGCCAGAAAAGATTCTTATTTCATATGCATGAGAGATACACACCTCCACTGAGACACTCACTTGAAAAAGAATCTTGTTTACTCCCAACCACAAAAAGTCTGTAATTAATTTCTTTTAACTTTCATGAGACTGCTTTACACTGGGGAAGCAAGGTTATGCAGTACAGAGCTGGCTAGAAGAAAATCAAACAGTAACAACTCACTCCTTGCATGACCATCTCTAAATTACAATTTTTTTGCATTCCAAAGTCATATATATATATACACATATATATATACACACACACACACGCATGCCTTCTCTGCAAACTACCATACAATTTACAGGCAAGACCAGGTTATACTGAAAAGCCGCCAGCTTCCAACAAGGAGAGACTGCCTCATTCACCCTTGAATTTGATTGTGATAAGACCTCAATCTCTCTATTGCTTGTCACTCAAGCATCTGTACAAGCATTTGACAAATATTGTTATTTGTCTGTACAGACTGTATAAGAACTACTGCATCCATTACCGAAACAGCGACCAGTGGGGCAGAAAAATATGACTGTTTAGGTTACAGCAACAATTTACAGTATTTTCATATTTTACTCCAATACTCACCACTTGCAGAAACAAAGTGCCCCCTATCTCTGCCCAGACTCAAAAGAATTAGCCTAAGAGTCTGTTTTCTTAAAGCCCAGCACTTACATGACGACGCAGAAAGCAACAGCATTCTGTTACCTGTACTCTTACCTGTCCTGGGGTCAAACAGCTGGTTGGCTTCCAAGTCTGTGAAAGTGCTGAAGCAAATGGGGCATTTAAAAGAGGCACGATTGGTAGAGTCTCTTTCATCCGTCTCAATCCTCCTCCTCATGTGGTCCAGCTTGTACTTCACCACATTAACCAGAAGGCGGTAGTTGATGAAGTAGTAGTTATGACGGGTGGTTTTGCCATCTGGAGCCGTCTCTACCCTCATCCTGCATTTGATGAACTTGTCACCCTTGAGGGTGTTGAGGACAGCCCGCAACTGCTTCCTATCAAATTTAAGGAGCTCTAACATGTCCTCTTCCTTCACACAGGGGTTCCTGATTAGAATGTCCAGAGCCAAAGCATGTTCAATGCCATAAAAACCACGCACCACATATTTGGCAAGGCGTTTGAGAGCTGCTGGGACCTCAGTGAGGACGTCTGGGTCAGTCATAGCAGGTTCAGATCTCAAGCTTCATGTATACTGCAATGAAAAAAAGGCAGATGGATTCTTAGCTAGTCTTCTGACTTCCCAAGTTTTGGTTTATCTCACTTAGAGCTAAGAAAAGGATGTAGTGTTTTCCATTTCTCTTTTCCAAGCCCTCAACTGTCCCCTTAAGGTGTTAATAATGCCAATGCTACAGAAGTAGATTTAGGAAATGGTACCTCTCATTCGTAAGAAAATTATAGAAAACTTTAAAAAAAAAAAAATCGCAATAAATTGGTACCATAACATATGGCAGATTTCATCTCTACTCAGTCACAGCCAACAGATCTGGAATAAGAAAGCGGTCTTGAAGCTGAGCTCCAGTAGACAGTTTCATGATCAGCTCAGACTTGTAGCTTGGGAGAAGCAGAAAAAGGCTACAGCAAGAAGGGTCCTAAGACAGCCCAAGAGAGTGGAGAAGTCTTATGGCCCCAGCTGATGTCACTTGATCACATTATAAGTAGTCTTGCCTGCTTCTACTCCTCAGGCTTCACTGGGCAGAGCTATTATAGGAGGACAGCTTGCTGGTACAGACTGGTAGGCATTCAAGCAAAAGCTCCCAGCTGCACAATGAGAACAGATAGACTTTTTCCTTACTTTCTGATAAACAGACATTAGTCAACCATCTGCAGCATGAAAATTGTTAGCACTACCGACTCCTACATCACAGACTACTTCAGCCTTGATCTTAGATGAGCGAATAGGTCCTTCCAAAGGACCGAGCCCTCATTTCAAGTGTCTCACATTCAAGTCTTAGAAGTCCATAGATAATGTAATATGATAAATTAAGTAAAAATCAACTTAGTGAACGTGAAGAGATGATGTGTTTAAAAATAAGTAAGTATTCCATGAAGTATCTTTCGAGTTACTAATCACAACTTACCATGCTGTGACAATAATTTCTTAATACTGTATTTTTACTTAATTTTTCCTCACCTTAACATCAAGTGGTACAAATGGTCATGACAATTACATGCATCTGTGACATACATGCGATCGTGTATAGGATTGTATCATGCAAAGAATTCCTCACATTGTCACTCCAACCACAGTCATAGCCAAAAATCAAACCACAGCAGACAATTAACAGCAATGACCTTCTGAAGCAGCCAGTTTTGTTGAATGGAGAGAAAAAGTGAAGCAAAGCAACTCCATAAGACACAGAGTAAAGGTGTACTATCATTTCACAGGCTGATTTTGCACATTTTCCCTCCACTTCTTCAAGTCTATATATCTGTAGGCAGTAACAAAATTCCCATGTATGAAAGGTTCCAGATAAGCATAAAGTATTATAGGTGCTTTTGAAATACTCACTCAGGGGGTTGTACTTCCAGTTAACTTCAAGTAAAACTTTTAATAGCCTTTTTCAATATGAGACTTCTATGCTGGTTCAGAATATGAATAAGCATTTCTTAAACAAAAGTTTATTTCAACCGAAGAAAAATCCCACACGTTCAGTTCTGTTTGTTCATCACTGCTAAGCAATGTTTAGCTGTGAATATCATTAACAGTAAAACTGCCAATCTCAATTTTCACTTCCATTAGGTGTTTCACATGCGGTATGTACATACCTTCCCAGCGTTCAAGTATCAAATAAAGGAGAGCGACAGCAGAAGAAAGGATCTGGATGGGTATCCTAGTTTCTTCATCACTATTGTAAAACCTATAATATCCTTTTTGACAAATACCATCACAGAACTTTTCTGTACTCCCCACACTAAGACATCCCCCTGAAATCACCAAGCTCTACATGGAAGGGAGTTGTCAGCTGCTTGTTTACATCAAGACTACTCAAAAAATCTGTGATCATTTATCACAGTAGCCTGCTTGGATTTTTTTTTTTTTTAAATGAGAAACACTGCTCTCAAAGAAACTTCAAGCACCATTACTCACTGAAACTTTACTTCTCTCCAACCTCTACCCTCTTCTGCATCCAAGATGTTCTTCGCAAGGGTTATGACCAGTGTAAATTCAAAGCAATCAGGCTGTGGACTCTGGAGCTTAAGAGTAAGTAAATTAAGATTGTCCTGTCTTTTCTGCCTTTTGGATAAGAAAAAGAATTTCATTTTTGTCTTTTAAAATGCTTCCCTGCCTGAGCTTTTCTTTTTTGCTTAACTTGGGGCCAACTGGTATTCGCAGTGCACAAACTGCAATGAACTGTACAACATCTGTGCTGACTGCTGGTATGCACACTGAGAATAGCTTACAGAAAACAATGCTTGGATGTCCAGCTCCAGCCTCCCTTCAAGGAAATTAAATTAAAATACATTTATCATGGCAGGAATTAGCCATGAAACAAGTACTTGTAGAGTCAGTTAGTTTCTCTTTTGCATGCCAGATACATAATGATTTATTCTCACACAAAGGACAGTTTTATAGAACTCTGCATTAAAGGTAAAAGCTTTAGCAATAAATGATGTCCCATCATGAGTTAGCCAGACAGTATTTTTGAATCTCTAAGTCAGACCCAATCTTAATACTGTCACAGGACATTGTCCCTGAAAATCAATTTCATTCTGTCAGTATTTTTAGTCTTTCAGTCACTTAAAGATAAATCTTGCTTTTGACTAAATCTGTCAGCAACATACAGATACTATAAAACAATGTCAATGCAGCAGCTGGCCAGCAGCCTTTATTTATTCAAACCGATTAACTCTTACTCAGAGTTTAAGCACAGCATAACATTAATGTAAAGATCAATTTTAAATAAAACCTGGCATCCCAGAAGATATTTAAAAAGTCAAATTTGTAAGGCCAAAATGTTTCTAAGTGCTGATTTTAAAACCAAGCAAACAAAAGAACCCTACTTCTCTCTTCATCAATTCACTGTCCCCTAAAAATTCCTTGCAGAAAAACTTTATGAAACTCACAGTGGGCACAGTGACCTTCAAAGCATCAATTATAACAAACAAAAAAAAAAAAAAAACAAAAACAAAAGGAGTAAATTGTTTTTAAATAAGCACATCTCACTCTGGATACCTCATCTGAGAACTGATGGAAAGCATTTTCTCTGCAAGAATCTCATTGAGAGGACAGCTGCAGAAACAGCTGCAGCCACTTTCAAAACAGATTCAAGGTACAATTCTTGAACAATGCACTCAAACAGCTTAAACTGGGACCTACAAGGGACCAATAAATAAAACCACCTCTACGAGTATATACTTCTCCCTAGTTTGCAGTAATAGTTAGAGATTTAGTAGTATTTCTTAATGCCAATCACTAGAAAATACTTTTTTTCATCTAGTGGGACCAGGAGTTTTTGCACAATTTTTTCTTCTCCTCTACTGGGAATTTTTAGATATGGAAATACAAGCATTCTAAAAACACCACAAACCATTCTTTCCCATTAGCTCCACTTCCAAAAGTTGATTAACAAGAATTAAATTCTAAATTCTGCAGAAGACAGCCTTTGGGTAAGACAGCCAACTGAGTAGTATCAGGTAAAAAAAAAAAAAAAAAAAAAATAGGCAAGCAAGCCACCAAAGAACACCCTCCTCAGGCTTTGCTACATGAAGGTCAACAACACCAAACACAACAAACAGCTCTGAAAACAAGCATAGGCACATTTCAGCAAATATCAGTTTTTATACTATGCTGAGGCATAATGCCAACAAGGGCTCAAACAAAAACTGTATGGTCAGAGGAAGGACATATTTTGCAACATCATTCTTCATAATCACCTTCTCATGTAAGTTAGGTGACACAGAACAAAGGCATGAGAGAGAGCATATACCACTGCCAAAAGCAACCTGGCCAGGGTCTAACAAATTGGTTTTTTAGGAGAAGCTGGCCACCCTGCCATGAAGAATCACAGGCACATGAGCTCCAAATCCTTACTACATTTCACCAGGCAAGACAGACAGTGAACCAGCTTACAAATGGTAATCCAGTGCCACAAGAATAACAGTTTAAAATTCAAATCCAGAGGACTTGACTATCGCATCCTTGAGAAGCAATTTCATCTTCCATTGAAGCAGTAAGTGAAACCTGAAATAATTATGTGTGCAAAGAAATATGATAACATCTCCTAACAAGATTTTAATGGACGTGCATCTGTTTCATAATGTCTGTACTGACCTTAATGTATAAACATCAAGGGACATTGTTGGAGAAAAAAACAAAAGAAAAACAATGGCCAATATAAACCAATGGACAGTAAGCACCTACAGCACCAATAAAGCATGCTGGACAGGATGATATTCAGAAACACCCAAATGAAAAATTTCAAAACTGAAATATAGGCTTTATTGAAAGAGGCAGTTGCTGGGAAATTGTTCTGGGTAATCATGTGAATACAGTTCAGTATTATGGGTAGAGCAAGAATATTTAGGGTTGTGGTAAACTCGCAGAGAAACATTCAATATGATGGGACCAAAGACCATACAGAACCCAGAAGTTCAAATTATACCCTCCCATAAAAAAAGTCTTTCTTTTCCTTCCCAGCCTTCAGCCACAAGCCCTGCCCATGCTGGGCTAATTTTGCCAGTCACTTATTCGTAGAGCAAGGTGAATCAAACTGATAAAAAGTAACATACCAAAAATTTAAGCAAGGGGTAAAAGTTCTTTATGCTACCAGAGTAGAACCTATGCAAAGCAGAGAGAAGCATGGGTAATGATGTAGAAGAGTGAGATTTCCCCAAACGGTGGCAAAGATGTTAAATTGACTCAACTAAAATGTGAAGCTGCTAGAACATTTTAACCACTGACATCAGGAACTCTTAGAATATGAGCATACACCAACACAACCATTATTTTGGAGACTTCTCAGCATTGGCCCTCATATAACAAAGTGGCAAGGTTTTGTTCTGTTTTGTTTAAGGGAAAAATTAAGACTGTTTCTCACAACTATCAAGCCTAAGAAGTCATGACTACACTTAAGTACAGTGGGCTTGACCCCAGCATTCTGTATTAAGTTTCTGATAGCAAGAACGCAGTAATTATTTTCCATATTCTGGATTCAATGAGACCTGGAACACCACACTTCTCATCTTGATGACACGAGTGGTCTTGTCTGACTTTCAAAACTTCCAGAAAGAAGACCAAAATTTAAGGAAGCATTAGGTTCAGAAAAGTTTTAGTTCATCAGGGTGTAGCAAACAAGTGCATACACTCTGGATGCAAGCAATAAAAAAACAGAGAAAATAAATAACAAGATACTAGGTTAAGCTTTAATTCATGTAGTTTCTTGTTTAGAAGAATTCCCTAAAGCATCCTCTGTGAAAGGAAACTGTAAATAGTATCTTAAAGGAAGTGGAAGGTAGGAGTGAATCTTCCATCACCCCTTATTGCTGCAGAAGGGTGTTTGCTCCTCTCCCAAGCACATGGCTCTGCTCTCTCCCGTGCCAGCTCTGGTACTCACAAGACCTGCCTGTGCACCAGTTTACATTGCTAAAAGCCAGAACAATACTACTTTTTTTTTTTTTTCCCATCCTTTTACTAGTGTTTTTTCAACAGTTTAATCAGTTGAACCAGCTAGTGGAAAAGTCCAATGAGCAACTGAACCAGCAGATGTGAGAAGATGCCAGTGCAGGAGATGAAACTACCTTTCATGGCTGAAAAACATTAAACCACCTATATGTCATGAAAATGAGACTTAATTGCACACTGCTGAACACCCTTTTCAGAAGGTTGATCTTCCTTATTCATTCTGAGTCATTTGTCATGATACAAGTTTGGCAGCTGGACTCGTCTAACAGCTTAGTATCATTATTAGACATGATGTTCACCTGCTTCTCAGGGAACCAGCAAGCTTATGAAGCCAGAAAAAAACTAATGAACAAAAAGAAAGTATCTTGCTGACCTGGAGAACTGAGTGGTTTCACTGTATGGGCCCAATCAATGGTCAAACCTGGTAAAAAGAAATGAGCTAGATTTGTTACAGTGCCAGTTACCATTCCGAGTCCCATAACCTTGCACCTTCCTTCAAATGACAAACTGCACAGAGTTCCTAGACTACAGTAGCGGACAAAGCTTTAATGCCAAGTGAAGCAGAGAATCCCTTATACGATCTGAAGTTTCCTATTCCCTACCCACTTTTACACACGGAGTTTTAAACATCCGATTGCGTGGGATCCTGTGGGACATGAGACTTGGAGGGCTTAGTAGTATCTTCTAAAAGAACAGAAAAAAAAAAAAAAAAAAGAAGACAAAACACGAAGAACACCCCCCCACACACAAACAACGCAGGAGGCGGCGAGGTAGCCAGGGGTACGGAGCGGAAAGCGAAGCAGGGGCCGGGGGCAGCGGCCCAGCCGCACAACGTGCGGGGAGCGCGGAGCCCCGCGGCCGGTGCCGGCGTGCTCGGCCCGCCGGCGGCACCTCAGACTTGGTGGAACGGAGCGCCGGGTCGGGGACCCGCCGCGGGCCGCAGGTACCGGCCGCCCGCCGGGAGGGGGGGGGGTGGTGGGGGGGGCAGCCCGGCGGGCCCCCTCCGGCGCCGCAGAGCGGACAGGGCCGCCGCTCGCCGGGGCCGGCACTGACCTGCCGCCGCTTCCAGCTCTCCCCGCTCCGGGCGGCGCTTACCGGCGGCTCCGCGAGGCGACGTCAGAGCCGCGCACACCTGTGGCGTCAGAAGGACGCCGGACGCTTTGCCTGACGCTGCTCCGCGCATGCGCGACACCACCCCATCTTCCCCTAACCCCCGTTCGCGGCACGCAGGCCACTCAGTGACTGAGCGGTGAGCGACAGGAAAAAGAGCCAATCGCGTCCTCATAGAGCCCCTAGCGCTCCCGCCCTCACATGCGTTAAACCAGCCAAGAGTGAAGGCGAACGCGGGCAGCCAGCCAATGGGGCTGAGCGAAGAGGGAGGAGCGTGCGCCCTGATTGGCGGCGCCGCGTAAGTGGGCGGTGGTCGCTGGGGCTGTTGCTAGGTAGAGTAAAATGGCGGCTTTGGAGAGGGTCAAGGTGCTGGTGTTGGGCGACTCCGGTAAGTGTCCCGCCTCCCCCCCCCCCCCCATTGTGGGCTCCCCCTTCCCCCCACCCAGTATGCGCGCGCACAGCGAGGGTGGGGGGCGTGTTTCCTCCTCTACCCACCTCAGCCGCGGCGTCGGGCGGCAGCCGCCCCCCCCCCCCCCCCCCCCCCGCGCGCGCTCTGGCGGAGATGGCGCATGCGCAACGCGCCGCTCCCGGCCCCGGTCCCTCCGCCCGCTGCTGCCGGCGGGCCCTGGGGCCGGGAGTGCGGGCCCACCCGCTGGGCCCTGGGGCTTTGCTCCTCGCTTCCCTCCGCCCTTTGCCATCGGTTCTTGGGCGCTGCTGTCCGGACCGTCGGCGTTCAGGGGGTGCCTCTGCCCGCCGGCGCGTGGCCTTTTTTTTTTTTTTTTTTTTTTTTTAAACCCGTCCTTGCGTGATCCCCCAGGAGTTGTGTCCTCTGCACTTGCAGGTGTCGGGAAATCTTCGCTTGTTCACCTCTTATGCCAAAACCAGGTGTTGGGAAACCCGTCCTGGACAGTGGGCTGCTCGGTGGACGTTCGAGTAGGTGACGCACCCGACCTCTTGGTAGCCTTAGCTTAAAGTGAAGAGAAGGGCCTTGGCACTTTTTTTTTAATTTTCATTGCTTACCGTCCCAGAAAGAGGAGTGTTTCCATGTCTTGTCCTGCTGACGGCTTAATCTTTTGAGGGAAGTAGTATTAAATGTGAACCAAGCACTCGTGTGAGCAAATTTTCACCTTCCAAGGTTGTGGAAGTCAGACAAGATACTTGTTGTTTGTTGTGCCTCACTGCAGTGACCGCTGGTGTGCTACAAGTCATGGAAGGCCAGTTTAAGTCAGAAGGCAGAGTTTAAAGCACACTTCCCTGAGAAATAGCTAATGCACAGCTAAATTGTCAGCCAAACATACTGGAGAAAAACACTTATTTAATTTGAGCATGCTGACCGTGACCATAGTGTTGCTTCTCCTCCTGTCTGCTCATTGCAGGGCCTACTATCAGAGGCATGAGAATATTCTTCTAGCATCTTTTTGGTCCAGCCTGAAATCCTCATGATAAATGCTTTTTTCCTTCATCACTATTTGCTGCATTATCTTGGAAATTCATTGCCATAGGTTAGGAATACATTTCTGAAATTTGGGGAAGGAAACATGGCAGTCCTGTTTGACTGTGAAGCAAAACTACCTAGCAGGTTCAGGAGCAAAAATTGTTGATTGATTAATTCAGTTGAGATGTCAATGAGAATTTGGAGAGGAAAAAGATGTGGTCACCTGTGTTAATATTCTTGCAGTACTACCGTGTGGGTTTCAACGACTGGAAGAAGTCATGAACTTACTTTTTCATCTGCTTTAGCAACATGCCATTTCTAAGCACATCATGAGGGATTAGGTTTGCTAATACTGAGGTGAAAAGGATGCTCCCTGCTGACTCACCAAGTTCCATCTCATATGAGAGCTGTGATATCCAGTGGCCACTGCTTGACTCATTCCATCTCTCTTCTATTTGAGAGATTTGAAATGGTGTCAGCATGAGAATTTACCAATTTCCATCCAAGTACAATAATCCTTTCAGCTGAATGTGTAGGTGTGTGATTTAACTCCTGTGAACTGATACTGTGCTCATGTATGATGTGAATTTTTCATCAGATCCATGACTACAAAGAAGGGACTCCAGAAGAGAAGACCTACTACATTGAGCTGTGGGATGTTGGAGGTTCAGTGGGTAGTGCCACTAGTGTGAAAAGCACACGAGCAGTATTTTATAACTTGCTGAACGGTAAGTTTGCTTGGTGTAAATCTGTTTTTATCACTGTTTCTGTTATAAACTGTCTCTTGGTTCTGGGGCAGGATTCCTTCAATTCGAGTTGAGGGCTATATTGTTCTCTTCTCTGTTTCCAGTATGTTTATACAGGGAAAAAAAACCTGATACCATTCATAGGCAGAATTTTATGGATAATAAAAGGATAATTCACTAAAAACAGATGTACACCAGATTAACAACTGTTTCTGAAAAACTGTCTCAAATGTTCGGTTTGATTCCCTTTTCTTGTTCCAAATCATTTTAGGGCCATTCGGTAATGTGTTCAGGTATACAATAAACGTTTTTGCACTGTGATGACTTAACTAGTTATTTCTTCCTCCTTTCTCAGGAAGGAGTCTGTGTGTAGGTACCTCTTGCTTATATTGTTAATCAGACTTCTGTAAATAAGGTTTGAGCTGAGTTGTGCCCTCAAAGCAAGCCTCTTTGGTATATGAAAAAAATAGATTGCTTTTTGACACCAAATCCACAGTATGCCAGTGAGTGTGGGTCAGACTTGGAAATATCCTAGAACAGCCCATTAGGAGATGAAATCTTGAACATATGTGTCTGAATTATAATTGATGATGTTATTAAAATAGAGTTATTTATCTCCACTGCCCAAAAGACATTACTAGGCAGCTCTCATATGAAAACTGTTGACTATGGTAGGTAGCCTTGGCTCTGGTTTCTTTCATTAGATTAATTCCTTCATTAGAGCTTGTCTCATAAATTGCCTCTGTTTGACCTGATTTAGGATGAGAAGATGAATGTGTTCCTTCTGCCTGCCTGCTTGTGCTTTCTGGGCTTGCAGTGGTGTGAAAACCTGAGATCAGAAGGCGGTTAACATTTGGTTGTGGCATCATCTCTGCAGGCTGTCAGGGAGACCTGGTTGTTGACAGTTTTAGGTACAATTTGCTTTTGGTTTGACCGGAGATCCCCTGCTTTGGTGACCCTGGAACTGGTGTGTGGACTGTGATAGTCTGGGACAGTGACTAGGTGGTAAAGCTGTGCCTAGCAGACCTTAATGGGGGAGGAACATTTCCTTGGGTAGTCATTGTCCCTGCCTGCTCTTTTTCTGATGTTGACAGTCTTTTTCTGCTGGTACCACTAACTGTGTAGGTTTTTGGTGAGGCAGATAAGGGAACTGAACAATCAAAAACATAACTGAGGAAGAGTGTCTGGAGGTGGAGTGTATTTCTCGCAGATTATGCTGCAGTGCCTCTGAATATGTTGCAGTAAGCCGAGTTATGTTGTATCAAGCTTTTTGTCCCTATGCTGGGGGTAGACGCGCAGTTGAGTTGCCTTCTTGTGTTGTTACTGAGATAAATGCTTTGAAGTAGGGCTATGGTTGTAATACACTGGGAACTCTCATAGGAGAGTCTGCACAGTTTTGTGGGGTAGTGGAAAACGTTTGTGGAAATGTTGTTTGTTTGTAGTGTGTACAGCGGGTGGCACCTTTGGGAGTTTAGGTGAAAGATTAAATTAATAAGTTTTCACCTGTAGACTGTGAAGTGTGTTGGCAACGAATTCTGATGAAGGTAAGGGGTATAATTCCATGTTGTCCTTGAATTAGTGGTGGTTTGAAGTCTGGATGAAATGGAAGCATTCTACAGGTTGCAGGAGGTGTGAATAAATAGAAGACATTTGCTAGCAGGGGTTGGTTATTGTGTTAGGAACTGTGGTTATCAGAAGTGGGTGTCTGTTAATAGCACAGCTAGGAAGTTTGGCTGGCTGTTTTTCTATCTCAGAATTTACATTTTGAAGATCATGATAATGAAAAATCTTAAAAGCTTAATCTTAAATACATGAAATCTTATTAATTCATGTTTTTACCAGCCGTTTGGTGGACGATGAAAGTTTATCAGTCTTTCCCCTTTGGATACATCCCCAAATCTGTAGCATTAGTTCTTGAAAATACAGGAAAGCAGGAGTGCTCTCTAAATTCTTTGAAGCAAAGAAGCAGCCTTTAGACTTCTTAGATGGTGCAACAAAAGGTAGTTATGTTTACCAATTAGGTAAAACAGTGAAAGGCTAAATTCTCTACTGCAATAATATAGAGTTTCAGTACCATTAGGACTAAACAGAGCAGAATCAGGGAATGCCTGCAAGCCTTTTTCAAATTAAACCCTGTGGTGGCTGTTCGTTTCCTCTTTTCATGAGATTTTTCTCTTAGCTCTTATCCAATTCCTGATAAGCAGCTTTTAAAAACCTGCTACATCCTGATATTTTCATCTTTACTCATTTACTGTAACTGAACCGGTTATACATCCCTTTCTTCATTCTGGGATATCTGGGAACCTGCAGATGTCACTTTGGTAAGATAAGGGGGAAAAAAAAAATCATTAAATAGCATCTTGCTGCCTTCTGTTTCACTTTAGGGATAATTTTAGTGCATGACTTAACCAACAAGAAATCATCCCAGAATTTGTATCGCTGGTCTTTGGAAGCACTCAACAGAGATGTGGCTCCAACAGGAGTTCTCGTGACAAATGGGTGAGTGAAAAACATATGTGTGGGGTTAAGACACAATAATTTCAAGCTCTTATGGAAGCCTTTGTTCATCCCGAAGGCAACTTGAAGTCCCCGTGAAATAAGATGTGGCTAGACTTTTAAGAAAGAAAGGAAAAAATGGGATATATCAAAGAAAAACGCTGTTCTTTTTGTTTTACACTGCCAATCAGGCCATTCTGCCAGTTGATTCCCAAACTGTACGGTGGAGACCTTGCTTTAAGGGAAAAGATGTTCACTACATCCTTCATTTGTCTGAGGCATCTGTGAGAGTGGTTCCAGTCGCTGATACCTGAAGACTTGTGTGTCTGTACCGAGACGTGCAAAGCCCTTGTGCAGGAATTGTAATGGGATGTCATGTCTCTGTTCCAAAAGGCTTTCCCTCCATGCAACAAAACTGAGGAAGTTCACTTCATTATTTTTTGGTTTGGGTGATGGGGGAATTATTTCAGGAGTGTGGCTGAAAAAGAGCATAGAAAACTATTTAAGTAGCATGTTAATAATTAGCCTTCCAACCTATTGTCAAGTATTTTCTCCTGTACCTCCGTGCTCTGGTTGTACATGCAGTCAAGGAGGTTTTAAGATCACTGATAAACCTCACACATGAGCAGGGAAGCAATAATAAGGGATAACTTTTTATGGGAGGAATATCAATTGTTTATCTGCCCATGCTGGTATGCAGGCGTTTCTGCAGAAACATGGGAGAAGGGAAAAAGAATTTGCATTGTATAAACTGCAAATATCTCCAGTTTTTCCACATACAGGTTCTTCACAATTGTTTTAATTTTCAAAAGCTTGACTTCTGTCAGAGACAGGTGCTCAGCCAGTAGCAATTGTTTCATCAGGTTGTTGCTGTTGATTTTAAAATTACTTTATAGAGAGCTTGATTTAGGTAAAAATGAAAGACTAAGTGATTATACTACCTGAAGAGAATGATCGGAGCCTGGATTTGTGATGGCATTTAATTGCAATGTTATTTATTTTATAAAGGCTATCTTTGATCATTTTTCATAACTGAATCAAGGCTTGTTAGAAGTCAGCTTATCGTGACTATCTTTACTTGAACGTAGAATAATTACTAACTTGACATCACACAATTGTTATTTTATCCCTCTTTGATCTAATATGGAAAGGGGCAGTGTTTCACAGTTGCAATTTATTTCATTAAAAACTGTATGTGTGTAGGAACTTCAGATGTTCAGAGATGCCATTTCCCTGATCTGTCTCTGGTGGCTGCATACACTTGGTACAATACTGAAATTCCTGTTTCTTTTCTGCTTGTGTGAGCATTTCTTCTGTGGCTCATCTACGCTGAGAAGAAATCCAGCTCCTGGTTTCTTTTCTCTTTTCTTTCAATTCCTGTGTAGTGACTTAGATGCAGAAACCCATCCTTAATTTACAAATACAGCACATTGTCACTTAAATAATGACGCTTAATAAATAAAAGACTGTTATTTGAAAGGGACAGGGGAGCTGATGGTGCCTCTGTGCCCGCTTCTGTGACCATCGCTTCATTTAGGATTGTATTTGTTTCCCTCATCAGTGACTATGACCGTGAACAGTTTGCTGATAACCAGATTCCACTGCTGGTAATAGGAACTAAGCTGGATCAGATCCCAGAAACTAAGCGGAATGAAGTTTTAACCAGAACAGCTTTCTTGGCTGAGGATTTCAATGCTGAAGAGATAAATTTGGTTAGTGTCCATGCCACTGGTGTTGTTTTTCTTTTAGATGGCAGCGAGTCCAATTTTCAGTAAGTAAAGATGGTGTGACAAAAATTGGGCTTTTGGAAATTTTTCTCTGTAATGCTGGAGTCATGCACATCCCTATTGCTTAATGAAGCTATTGTCTTTGTTTTGCTATAGGGAGTTATCAGGGGTGTTAGATAAGGTCACCAAAGCTTAGCAATTGTGGTTGGGACTTAAGTTTTCTCTGGCCTGTTCTTAGTTCTGACACAGACTCTGAATGAAACCTCGAGATCACTTTATGTATATATATGTACAAAAATATACATGTACTGTGTGAATGCTTGTATACACACACACACACACACACACACACAGCATCATGTGTAGCCTGTACAAATTATTTGCTGACTGCATAGCTGGTGGCAGAAGGACACATGGAGAGCATAGAGGAGTACTTAGTGTTCTCTGGTTGATTGACAGAACAGAAGTTGGCCTTTTCTCTCAAATGACTGTGGAACAGAAGTCAGCAGATCTGCTGTGTTTTCCCTAGCTGATTGCATGTGCATGTGTCAGGGAGAAGGGTATGTTGCTTTCTATGTGTATGGCTTCCTTGCACTGATTTCCTTGTGCTTGGTTTGTTGTTCTCTTCCATGTGTTGTAGGATTGCACCAATCCTCGCTACCTGGCTGCAGGTTCATCCAATGCTGTCAAACTAAGCAGGTTTTTTGATAAGGTAAGTCAAGTCAATTAAATTATTGTTTTATGAATGCTGTCTGTGATTTGAACATGGAACAACAATTAGCTGCTCCTTTTACCTTCCACTTACTGAGTTGATTCATGCCAGGTGTGGGGAGGCTAAAGATTAGTGTGCTTTTGGAAACCTTCAGAAGACAGCTGATCTGCTTGAAGATTTGATTCTTGATCTGCATAGAGCAATGAAAAACTCACAAATGTGTGAAGACACTCTGCACGTGCTTTTGGAGTCCTTTGGCAGGCCAGAGGGTTTGCAGTGTGCTAAGGTAGTAATGTGGGGAGTTACAAGACTGGTTAGCTCTGCTGATCCTGGTTAAAGCAAACTTCTGGAACTTAAGAAATTTGACATATATATTATTCTCCCTTCCCACAAAAGAAAGCATCAAGGCATACTGTGAAACTGACAGAAGGAATGCTCTGGGTTCAGCGTTTCGTGGACAAAGATATCATAGTGGAGCAGGTCACCTCCTGTTTTAGATGATGCTTTAGAGGAAATTTGGCCTGAATTTTCTTTGGAGGAGGGTGTAGGTTTTACAGCGTAATACAAATCGCTTTTTGTTTCTTAAATTGACAGTGCTGCCTCCATAGGTATCCCTCAGCACGTGCATCATTCTCAGAGCAAGTCAGGCCACCTCTTCTCAAGAATCACCTATGCCCAGGGGCTACTCAGAACCACTGCAGTTGTTACCCACCTGCAGAATGAGCTTTTTCTAGCACTCAGAACCTGCATTTGCAGAGAAGGATGGGAATCCTTACTCTGATGCAGTATGGAGACACCCAAACCCATCATCTCCATTACTAAAGAGGGTTAACTAAATTAGGTGTGTAGAAGTTGAGGATAACACAGCTTTACTAAGAATGGCTGGAGGTGGTAGTTCCTTCTGTGTGTAAGAGAGCATTGCACTTAAAGCAATAGGCCTGGAGCAGGGGATGTGGGTTCAGATCTTGTCTCATTTAGCTGTGAGTTTGTGCTCGTGTGAAGTGTTGATTGGAATCTGAGGTTATGCATATGCTGTGCCAGCTAAGGTCATTCTCTGTTTTTCCCAGGTCATAGAGAAGAGATACTTCGTAAGAGATGGCAATCAGGTTTGTCATTTTTTCTCTTTTTCTGTTTTGCTTCCCCCTGTGTAATGTGAACTGCTGGTAGCGTCCTCTTGAAAACATGGGCTTCATGCAACTTAAATGATAATCTGTGCTGGTAATTAAGTTTTTAAATCTGTGGGAACACCGTTGTTTTGGATAGACAGAAAAATGACTGACTTCTGTCAGCTGAAGTATTTGTCTGTAATGTAATTGGAGGTGAAATAATTAAGGATGCTAACATATTAGAAGTTGCAAGAGTGAGGTAAAATGGGCAAATATGATCTCTTCCAGATCTATCAGCGTCAGGCTATTTGGTTGCAGATTTAGGCCAGCAATGCTGTCCTGAAGGTCAATGAAAAGGCTTTTTTTGCACAGCTGGAACTAGCATTTTATGTTTTGTGCAGATAGTTTTCATAGAACCAGTGGAGCCACAAGGAAAATGGCAGCATGAGACCAGCTTGTAATTCATTCCTAAGTGGCTGAATTAACTGCTTTCAGTACAGTTGGTGAAGAACTAGCAAAATTACTTTCCCAATTTGGGCAGGCCACTTCAACTTTTTGTGCCCCCCACCTTCCCATATACCGCCTACCATGCAGGGAGTAGTGAGGTTCTATTTATCATATCTGTGAGGTGCTTGCAAAGTACTGTGAATAGCACCATGGAAATACAGTCGAATGTATCGTTAGATGTAGCTGTGCTGAGAGCCTCTTGGGGATAGTGGGGAAAAAATAGTCACAAACTACAAAATGCTTACTTTCTTTGAGCATTTTTTTATGCCTTTTAAAAATAAATTTGCTTTTCCCTGTTTCAGTTATGCGTGATGCCTTTTTTACTTCCCCTCCTCCCCATGTTCCAGTGAAAGGAAGTCTCCCTTTCATGGGGATAATAGCTTAATGCAGAGATCTGCTTGTGTGCTAGTTGTCTTTGATGCATGATGTAAGATTTTTATTTTTCTTATTTGATAATTTTTAGTGACTAGCCAGAGATTAACTCTGTATTCCTTGTGGCCATGTGCCAAAGATTCCAGCCTTCTGATGACTACTTTCATCTGCCTCGCTGAAAACAGCTCAAAAGCTGAAACAGATCTTAAGTCGTATTTAGAGGCAAAATCTGAGTTGGAACTGGAGATTTCATTATAAGCTCTTAATGTTATTATTTGAAATTATCTACTGAATGTAAATCTTACAAATGTGTTTGTGGGTTTTCTACAATAGGTCTCTTCGATCACTCGTGTTTTGAGGTATTTCTATTATAGACTTCTTCAGGATTAAAAGAATGATAAGTTTCAAATTGTTTGTAGCTATGACTTCGATCAGATCTCTGATAAATAAATAATTGTTACTCTTAATTAGTGACTTTGATATAAAAAATGCTAAAGCAGTTAAGTTTTTACCTGTGATGTCCTTTTTGAAATCTCAAAGCAGTCTTCGTGAGATGAACCTTTGTGCAAAATCTGCCTGATTTTTCCCTTAGAGATAATTGCTTTTCAGAAATGAACAAAGCAATTCCTAAATTAATACCTTGCATATCTGTTTGAGTTTTGGACATGAAAACCCTAAATTGTGGGGGTTTTAGTGGACTTTTATGTTAGGTAAGCTCTTCAGCTTTCACAGTTTACCAATGAAGTATGTAACCTAAGCAATCTACTTTGTATTGTAAGTTATATTTTTGTCCCATACCATCCATCCATGCCCACGTTCTCTTGGCGTGATTTGTAGTGCTTGGTTGACACCTTTCATTTTATATTGTATTTCCTATGCGAGTGTGGAATTGTTTTGGGAGGGTTTGTTTACTGGGTCTGCTGTTTCTACTTGTGTGTAGTTAGATATCTAAAAATTACTCTGGACTGTTATCAAATAGCTTTATGATGCCAATAGGACAGACATCTTACATGGTATTAGAAAGCAGTGCATCTCTCTCTTTTGGGAGATTCACGAGTGCATTGGATTGCAAATCTGTTTGAAATACTGTTAAGCCAGAGAAGCTTCTGATGGTTTCAAGTAGATTTTCTTTGTAAGCACTTATTGTCACAGTGTAAGCAGTATTTACAGATTGGCTGCAGAAGCAGGAGTGCTAATCCTTTGCATTGTTGGAGCCATTTCTGTTCTGATGGTTTTCTTAAAGTTTTCAGCGATTGATAAAACTGTACTTTCAAATAGCTGCTGTCTCAGGTTACAACGCATAAAGTCTCAAGAGCTCTTTAACAGGACTTGATAATACTATTTTATAGTTTTAAAAATTAATGGAGGAGAAATTCTTGTATGCATTTAAATCTGGGGGGAACTATGGACTTTGAAATCTATAATTAACCGGTTTAGGATTTGCCCAAAAAATTAAGGCCTTCATTGTAACCCTTGCCAAAAAGCCTTAAGGAGCTCTGTAGAGCAAATGAGCCATACTCAAGTTTTACAGCCTGTTTAATTAATGGTGCTCCTCTAGCAGTAAGCTGAAGCATTTTGGTCCTGATGCTGGAGACTGTGTGGAAGAGGAAGGCGTTGTTGCAGTTGGCTTGGTGACAGGCGCTCGGATGTGGGCTAGAGGGAGCTCATGCTGATTCTGACATGATCTTTCCTGTCCTAGATTCCTGGCTTCTCTGAAAGGAAGAGGTTTGGAGGAGGAACACTGAAGAACCTTCATTATGATTGAACATGAGGAAGTGGAAGTTGACTTCTCAGAGTTCCTAATGACATTCCCATTCCAACTGGATGCTTAAAAGACAATAATGTATATGTGAAGCAGAGTAAAATGATACGATGGCCGGGTAGACTGCTGAAGCTGGTTTCGCTGGAAAAAACTTGGGGAAGAATTTCAAAAAAATCTAATCTGAGGCGTCGAGTGTTTTTTAGGATTGCAGGCCATCTGGATGTATGGGAACATTTGGGGAAAGTGTGCAATAAATTGAATGCCTCTCACACAGCTGTGGGAAACTTTATCATACACAGAATGTATACATGACATCTTTGTCTCCATTTTGGAAAACTTATGGACAGTCTTTCCAATGAATTACATTAATTTTACCTCTAAAGAAGAGATGACAATGAGTGTGCTTCTCATTTACAGTAAAGTGAGCAAAACAAGTGAGCAAAATGTAAGGATGAGTAAGGAATGGTCTGGAAAATAATAGAATGCCTTTATTAAATGAATGATGGTGTCTCACCTGAAACAGTCTTCAGCCTTATTCAAAAGGGATAAAAGAAATAGGCAAGAGATGAGAAAAATATTTGAAGCCTTAAAAAGAAAATCATAAGGAGAAAACAAGTGGTGTTAATTCCACTGCTTAAATTAAAATTGTTTACTTTGTACTCTCTGAAGTAAAGCAGGTACTCCTGTTTATCTTTTCATAATTGAGTGTGGTCTTGTTCTTAATATTAAATTAAAAGGCAGTGCCTGGAAAGCTGATGTAAAGAGTATGTTTTGATACAATGCTTATTTGGAACAAATGTGACATGGTCTTACTGAGCCTGAGGGCTTAGCGGATTGAGAAAACATGAAATGTAAGAACATCCTCTGAATTAGAATGGATAGACATTTAAAAGGGATATAAAACCCTGTAAAAAGTAGGAACTGAGTATGATTGGAAGGAAAGTTCTATGATAGGGATGTTTCCTTTTCATATTTAGTACTAAGCATAAAGGAGACTGGACCTGGTCTGGTCTACTGTGCAAGCTCTTGTCTTCCTCAACAGCCCAAGCTTTACACAGTTTCTCACTTCCCCAGAATTATATGGAGTGGCAAAAGCTTGATTTATGACAGTTTCTTCTTTCCCCTCCTTCCTCACGGTCACCTCTAATGGTTAAGCCTCTGGCAAAGGCTAACTAAGAGCTGGAGTTAGATATAAATACAGATTAATAATAAATGGGGATAGAAGAAAGTAAAATGCTGATGTGAAATTGACAGCAAGCAGAGTTCTGCCATCTCCAGATTACATCTGCCTGCAGCTCTTCTCTAGCAGCTGCTTGGAAATAAATGGAAAAATGCCTATTGCCACTAATCAGGCACAAAAATGACAGCTAGGTGCACCAGTCAAACTTATTAAAAATATGGATACTTTGCTTTTCCTTAGGCCATTTCCAGAAAGGTCTTGGAACATTTGCGAACATGAGTGCAGTAAGTTTTTAGATGCCTGTATGAAATAGATTATTAGTTTACATTTAGTTTATGACCAGGGAAAATAAGGTACTGAAATATTTATAGCCAGATAAGGCACGTCTGAGCTATGCAGCTCACAATAGCACCCATGTCTCTGCTCCTTGGACAATGAAAGCTGGAATTGTTCTCTCAAGGTCAGGTGCTGTCTTAGGGTAACCAGAGCTGGGCTCGCTCAGGTTGCCAAGGAACTGTGGAGCAGAACAAGCAAGCTAGGGCTATTTCTTCCTTTGCCCTGTGGCTGCTTTAGGAGAACGGGAAGTGTTGCAGGGTAAGGGAGGCTATTTAGTTTAAGATGTTGCATGAAGCAACAGTTGCACAGGTCTTTGATTTGGGGGAAGCAACTGTACAAAGTAGCTTTAATGGTGCTCTTCAATTAATGAAGCAAAGAAATACTGCTCAGCCTGCTGCGGGGTGGCCTAAGCCCTAGTTGCAGCTTGCCTGTATTTGTGTGCTTCACTCCTTGGGTTCTACAAAGAAGAAACAAAGTCTTTATATGAGAAATCTTGTGAAGGTCAGCTCATGCTCCAGGAAGAGGAGACAATACCGAAGTCCTGTGCATTGCTGGGACTGAAGGTTATGGCAAGCAGAATTTGGGAGCAAGTTAGAAAGAGGTACAGTTGTGGTAGGAGGGAGAGAAGATAAAGGGCGTAGTGCTGAGGGAAAGTAGAGCGTGTAGGCAAGTGGTGGAAGGTTAGCAGACTGAGAGAGAAGTGTGGTTGAGGCTGTGGCTCCTGCTCTAGACTCAGCTGAGTTTGCTTGGGCTCACTCAGCCAGCTGTGAGCCATAAAACTCATTCCAGAATATCTCTGTCCACTCTTGAATTGACCTGTGTGGCCTGACAAGTGACTTCATGATCAGTGTCACTGGCTTATCTGCAAAACGAAGGAGGCTTCCCTGGAGGCATGGTTCTGCTGTATCTGTTTATCAGATCATGGTGTTTCCAGTATGTTGAGAGTTCACCCTTTTTTTTATTTTAGTCTGGATGTTTAACTTGAAGAAAACGAGGACCAGAGTGGTTCCAGACTTTGTGTTGTCACAATATTTATTCAGGTATCACCACTCTTAAATCTGTCCTGCCATAAACATAATTTAACTTAAATAGTTAGTTTTAATGCATTTGAAATCCTTTAGATAGCTGACATTTGGTTATCATTCTAAAGAGTAAAGGCTAAATTTCTGTGCTGTCTCCATCAATAGCCCTGAAAAATGATTGCAGACCCATCTCACCATGATTGCAGTGTTTTAGCATTTGTGGTTCCAGATTAGAATAGATTGCTTTGTAAAACACCTGTGTGGGGTTTTTTGTTGTATTTTTACCCACTTTTCTTCTTGTATTTCATCAGGGCTGAGTTAAGGATATTAGCATATTCAAGTTATGTTTAAATATAATACTGAAATTTCATAGGTTTCCCATGCTTGGGGTGTGGATAACTGCACTGTCCCTGTTTTGCAGTTTTTACACTTACGTGACTAACACACTGTAGCTTTCTTGAAATAACTCCACATGATTTTTCTTTGGGGTGGTAGCTCCTGTTTTCCTAAATGTAATGCAGAGGCAGAATGGGCTGATAATTAAAAATTAGACAAACCATGGGAATTGGCAGTTGTTGCCAGCACCCTTAGCCTGCTCACTAAGTACAGGGTGGGATTAGGTGCATCTTTCCCTCTACGTTAATCAGAGTTAGTGGCTCCATACACAAGTGCCACCATACCTCGGCGGTACCCATGTTGTTGTGCGTAGAGCAAGACTCTCACACTTGCTGTGGTGTGTGTCAGATGTCTGGACCCAGTGGGCAATGTGGAATGACCATCCCAGTTATTTTTATTGACTTTACCCTCACTCACTGCCCCATCCCTTCTGTGCTTCTGCTTTACTTCTGTCTTAAAATGTCTAAAGATCAGTTGTAAATTGTCACTTAAAAAAAAAAAAAAAAAGCTGTGTTGATATTTCTCCCAGATATTCGTTGTCCAGCTAAACCCTTTCTGTTTTAAGGATCACAGGCTTGAGTGTAGTGGTTGTCTTACACCTGTGTTAATGTAGTGAATGCAGCATCTTAGCTGATTTAATACAAATAGGTCTCCAGTCCAGATTAAGTATCTTATTTGTTTAGATCTCAGCAGGTAACTACAGTTAGGTGTAATTTTTCCTTTTAGGACAAGGTGGTGAATAATGGAGTCATGTACGTTGATGGCATTGCATTTACTTTTAAAGGAAGTGCTAGCTTCTTGTCAGAACCAGGAGTACCTGAGCAGCCAGAGTTAGTTGCGTTGGTGTTTGCACCTCCCCTGTTTCAGCTGCCCAGAAAAGGTTCACCTCCAAGCTCGGGGCTGTGACACCAGACAGCTCTCTGTCACGCTTCGGTCCTCCGATGCGTTTCACCTTTCTTTTCTCTGTGCCTGCCTGTGCCCTCTGTGACCCTTCTGTCTTGCCTCTGTCCACCCCCGCTACCATTCACTGTTCCTCCAGCTCCCTTTCTGCCAACTTCTCTCCCTCTTTCTCACCCCGGTTCCCATGTCCCACCTGCCTGACCCCTCCATGTCACCGTGGGTCACAAAGACCCCTTTCTTTGTGCCCCCTGCTCTGCCCTCTGACGCCCTCTTTCTTCCCCCCGTTCTTCTCTCTGTTTCTCTCCAGCATGCTTTGTCTTTCTTCCTGATTTATCTCTCTGTCTCTCTGTTCGCCTCTCCCCGCACGTCTCTCTATTTTCCTACATCACTCCTTCTCTTTCTGTCTGTCTCTGTTGTCTGTCACAGGCAGACACATTTCACATCAAAGCACTTTTACCCAGTTCTTTTAAACTGGAACCACTCAATCTCTCCATGTTACTTCCCAGACAGAAATAAATGCCCAGATGCTGTGTACTAGAGGTGTCAGTGAAGATGGCTCATGCAGGTACATTTTGAGATGTATTAGACTGCACACCCAGGTGAAATGTATAGCAAATAAGCAATGAGCCTCTCCTCTTTCCAAGGGGCTTGGCAGAGCTTTCTGGTTGATTTATGACCAGTTTGGTGACATGTTCTGAGTATGGAAAATCCCCCAAATCTGCCCCTCTTGATTTCCATGCAGAAAAGTAGGAAACCCGTGTGTACAGTAACCTTAAATTCTTGAGTACACACTTTTGTTCTCATAGCAACAGGATTGCCTTCTCCTTGCAGCAATCTTTAGCAAAAGTGCCATTGGCTTTAAGCATCCAGTAATGGGGTTTTGGGTGCAACCTTAATACAAATTTTCATTATTAATACTTGCAGAGGCAGCTGCAATATGCTCCATTTATCACAAATGAGATATGAACTGCTGCATCATAGCCTAGAGTCAGGGCTTGAATCCTCATTTCTCAGTTGGTAAGAAGGCGACAGACTTTACTGATCGAGAACTTGCATCTGCTGTTTAGCAAAGAGAGCTTAATCCTTCTATTGCTTTTGTTAGTCAGCTCTTCCCATTAGAAGTCATGTTCCTGTCTCACTTCCCTTAGGAGGACGCTGGTTACTTTGATTACTCTGTAGGGTTGAGCAAGTCTGTCTCTTAGTACGCTAGTTTTCTTTGACAAAAAGCTATTATCATTATTGATGAACCTGTTACTGGCTGGCAAGTTACCAGAAAGTGCTCAGAGGTAAAGCTTTCCTTAGGGAGTGCTTTGCTGTAGCACTGTGTTAGGTCCTCAGACAGACACTGGCTTTGGAAAAAATATCACGTAGGTGTCAGGTGGAAGAGGGGAAGGAGAATAAAATCAGTCCCAATCCTCTTTAATTGCAAATGTCCCATCAACGGCAAAGCTCTCCTACCTAGTGAGGGCCTGACATGTAGCCAAAACTACTGTTCTCAGTATTATCCCCTTGTGCTACTGTGAATTTATTCTAACTTCCCATCAGTAAATGAGGAAAATATGTTTCTTTGTGGTACCTGAGAACCCAATGAAGAAGTTAAGAGTCTTCATCACTACCTGTGGGTATATGAGGAGCGTAAGGGCTTTCAAATTATGCAGGCAAAGGTGCAATAAACCGTGATTCTCGGGACCTGAGTCTAAAGAGATCTTGAAATTAGATGTAGTTCTCTAGCAGTGAGAGTGATGGTGCCTGAAACAGTTAATGAAAAAAAAAAAATATATATTTGTGAATGTTTGGGCTTTTTCAGGGTAGAATTTAGTAGCTTTCTGAAAGACGTGCTTTAGCACAGCTTTGAGGAAAAGTCCCCCAGCATATTTGTAAGGAAGTTGGTTTAGATGATCAGAGCTATCTGTGGCAGCAAAGAGACTGTGATATGTAGCTTTGGCAGTTCAGCTGCTTAGCCAACCCCTGCTGCAAATACTATTAAGTACAGCAATGTGTTTTCTTTTTCCTGCTTTGGCATTCTATCACTGAGATAGAGCTTGTTGTGCCCATTGGGCTTATCAATGCACAGGCACTCTGGTTCCATACCTACTGAAATCACCCAGGGAAATTCCTTCTCGGCATATCGCCGTAGACCTCTCCCAAAAAGATGGCAAATACAAGACAAGCTCATAAAAAACCCCACATGTACTTTCTTAACTAGATCAACTGAATGAAAGTCTGGGCTGTGTGGGCAATCCAACTTGAAGTTCAGACATTTTTTTGTCTAGGAGGAGCACAAAGTGAAATAGTGTGTGATTAACCCATGCACATCTACATTCCCTTTGACCTGTAAGTTAACATTTACAAAGTGGAAATGCACTGCTGGCTTTGGGTTAAAGATTTATTAACAGGCAAGGAGGCCCAGTAGCTTTGAAGGCTATGACTATGTTCAGAGTTCTTATCTCGCTGTCTGATGTCATCCTCTCCTCACGAGGCTTGTTCTGCTGTGGCTTATTTGGGCTTGGCAGGCTGTCCTACCCTTGATGAATGAAAGGTCAGATCACAAAATTCAGTGACTGTCCAAAATTAGCACGCTCTTTAGCCGTCGCACCAGAGAGAGGGAAAGGGCAGAAAAGGGCAAGGTGACTACATTTTCTCCTGATTCCTAGGAGTGGTTCTTCTAGCCTGAAGGCAGAAGCATCACCGCACAGTGAGCAGGTGGCTTCTCCAGCCTCTATTCATGCAGCATCTGCTTTTTGGCGACAAGGAGTGTGCGCTCTCCATGGCAGACAACTTCTTTTATGATCTTTCCTGCACAAATATATGATAATAATTAACCTGTCTGGCATCTGCTGATGAATGGTGGTAGAAAAGTGACAAGGACACATTTCATAAGAGCCACTCTGCAAAAAAAGTACATGTTATTGAAAAGAACCTCTTTTGCCGCAAAGCTCTTGGCAGTAGTAAAAAAGTATAAATATTATTGCTTTGTTTTCTCATATTATAATGAAATGTTCAAAAAAAAGAGTTTAAATCCCCTGGTACTAAGTAGTACACTAGCAGATAAACAAAGACAGCTGCTCTAGAGAGCTCCTGTCCCATTTGGCAGCACATAAAAGGTTAACAAACAAGAAATGCAGGTTGGGGAAGCTGATGTCACAGAGACAAGGAGTGAATGAACATATTAATAAATATGTACCTCAGTGACTGCATTTTAGCTGGACAAAGACAGGCAGGAGAAGAGGTGGGTCCTTTTAGAAGCAAGCTCCATCCCCACGAAAAGCAGTGGTCCATTGCAGCAGCAGGTCCACAGCTGCATCGGGAAGGATCTGGTCCCTCTCCGTTGCTTCATACATACGTTGCTCACGGAACAGAAGAGCTTTGCTTTTGGGACTGGACAACCACTCGCTACAAGAAGCGATGGTGAGCCATGATCCAGTAATTGCACGCATCGCAGCGGCACTGGCAGGCTCCAGTCCGTGCTGGGAAGCGGCTGTGCTAAGCATTGAGTAGAAATTTATGAAGGTGTTGGCCCTGCTCTGGAAAGCGTATACCTTAATAGACAAGGTAAAGGGGCAGGGAAGAGTATACTGCCTTGCCTCTGCCACATGACATGACACACACATTGCATAGGAAAGTGCTAACAGAGAGCACAGGGAAGCAAAGGGACTACTGTCCCATGCCTCCCTCCGTTTTCTCCCAGGGACCGAGGTTATTCACCCATGCAGTGCCCCACTAACTGAACTTAAAAGTGATGCAGCAGGAAACAAAAGACACTTTAATGCACATGCTATGAATTCAAGTTATTTGAGACCCCTTTGTCTACTGGATCAAATATAAGCTGCCTCATCTTCTATTTGAAAATCTTTTTCCATTCTCCTTCTCATCTTTCATTCGCCACTGAGAACTTGAACACCAGCTGTTAAATTTTCAAGCAAGCCCCTTGGTACTTTCTCTCATTCTGCCTCTGACTTAGATGAACTACTTGCACATCTCCATCATGATGCCTGTGAGAACAGTTCACATCTAATAAGCTGCTGGTATGCAGGTACCATATAGTTGCATATACATCATGTAGGAACAGACACAGTTGCATTGATGTCTTATGCTTTTTTATATATCTCTTGCATCTTGTTATATATTTCAGCTGGAATCTCCTTGGAGTAAAGGCCACGTAAAGCCATGCACTGAACAGATGTCATAAACCCAGCAAGATAGCTGAGAAGACACTGAAATGCTTGTTCTTTCACACTTAATTCATTGTGTTTCTGAATCATATTTGTGTGATAGCAAAGACAGATGCTAAAATATTGATGATATATACTTAATGTTTCATAAGATCTATACTTAAGAGCTGCTGCAGCTAACTGAAGGGGTTGTTTAAGCTAAATCACAGAAGATCAGAAGTGACCTCTGGAGATCGTCTAGTCCAACCCCCCTGCTCAGGCAGGGTCAGCCGGAGCAGGTTGCCAGGACCGTGTCCAGCTGGATTTTGAATATCTTCACAGCTGGAGAATACACAACCTCCCTGGGCAGCCTATTCCAGTGTTCGATCACCACTTAATATTCACACTTAAGGGCAAAAAGGGAAGTCCACAGAACTACAGGACAGTCGGATGAGAAGGGATGCTCCATCGCTTCAAGGCAACTAATCCTGGAAACCATTTCCAGAGACATGAAGGACATGAAGATGATCAAGAATAGTCAGCATGGATTTATGATTTCCCCCTTAAATGGAATGAGTTAGGTCAGAAACACCACAGAAGAGTTAAGAAATCTTTTCTGTATTTCATAGAATTTGGAGGTCAATAAATCAAGTGTCAGTTCTACAGTATCTCATTAAGTAATGTTTTTCCCTGTGTGGAATGGAAAAGCAAGGTTAGGCAGCCCAACAGGCTTTAAAATATTTACATGGCCATCTAGAGAGTAAAAGGATAATACCTCATCCTTTCTTAGGAAACACAAACAAGCGGGAAGTAGGTCTACCTATAATTAAAACCCAACACCTTTATTTTTACCTGTCCCACAAGAAAAGAGAATAGGGCCTGTAGAGAGGTGTGAGCAAGGTGGTATGTAGGTTCCCAAAAGGGAGTGTACGCTAAAATGGGATGTTATTTCTCTTGCTGCGTGGCTTAGCAGAATGGGATCTTGGAAACCCCTGAAACTTTGCGACTTTGGTTTGCAAAACTGTAGTCCAACGTATAATTCTTCACTGTCATAAAACAAGTGAGATGAACCCCTACTCTTAAATATTGTCTGGTAGGAAAGGAGTCTCAAGGGTAGGTGGCAGGTGCCAGGTACTTTATTTCTTTGGCAATGATGAATCACTGCTCAGGGTGAAGTAAGATATTTGCAATCTCTGCCCTGAGCTGGAGAATTCCTCACTGCTGGTGCATTTTTTTACGGCAATGCTGGAAGAGGCCAAGGTATGGAGAGAGCCTTCCCGAGCAAATGGGAAGATGGAAAGAGGTAACAGACACCTGAAGAAGACTTATAACTTGGAGATCACTCAGCCTATATTCTTCTAGAGCCTAACACAAGGGACTCCAGGTCTATAGTTCAAGACTTTCAGGTACTGCTGTAATAAAATGCTGGAAGTTTCCAGTTGCACTCATCCTCAGCCCACCCACATTGTAATGGGGCTAAATTTTGATCTGTCTTAGAGAAAATATTTCCTAATATTGTATAGCCAGGTTAGCTGAGTCTGTTTCTGGTGACTACGCAATAAAACTATTAGCTTCATGAAACCAGAGGAGCCTAGCTTAGCCCTGGAACTGTTCCTAAGCAGGGACAGTTGGAGGCAGTGGGTCAAGGTGACTCTCAAGTGGGCGGAAAATCCCTGTAGAATTTAGGAAAGGATGGGACCTTTGCTTTCTTAGCTCATCTCTCCACAACACTCTTGCTTGTTGGTTGTGAGGCACCAGTTCCAACCAGTGCCACCAATCAATAAGTCTAGCTACTTTCCAGACAAGTCTTCAACTGCAGCTCTCTGTCTCCATTTCCAAGTAATTCCCCCTCACGCCACATCTCCAGAACCGTATCTGTGCTTGCCTTGTTGCTATTTGCTCAGTGTTCGTCATGTGTGAAACTACACACAAACGATGACAGAACTGGCTCGAAACGTCTCGGCTGTGGAGATAAGCAAAATGAAGAAACGAAGAACCAGGTGAGGTGTTGTGGCTTGCCGGGGCTGTGGTGTTCTTGCTCTAGTGAGACAAGTGTTGTAGGGGACGTGGAGATCCTGTGTCTGGTTTTGGGGCACCCAACGCAGGGCAGACCAGTGACCTGCAGCAGGTTCAGCAGTGGCCAACCACCCTGGCTGGGGCCTGGAGCCAAGATCCTGCAAGGGGCTGGGTCTGCTCAACCTGGAGAAGAGATGGCTTTGGAGCAACCAGACAGCAGGTTACCATACCTATGGAGAGGTTACCAAGAAGGTGGAGCCTGGCTTTTCACAGCAGTGCATGGTGAGAGGGTGAGTGACAACTGTCACCCGCTGAAACAAGGGAATTTCAAGCTGCATATAAGGAAAAGCTTTTTGACCATGAGGGCGATCAAGCTGTGGAACAAGCTACCCAGGGAGACTGTGCAGTCTCCATCTTTGGAAGTCTTCGGGACAAGACTGGATAAAGTCCTGAGCAACCTGGTCTGATCTCAGAGCTGAACCTTATTTGACATGAAGTTTGGGCTAATGACCTTCTGAAGTCCTTTCCAACCTGAATTATTGCATGATCCTGTGACCTTAAGACCAGAGGGGACAGCCAAGGAAAACTAGTTCTCCCTCTCCCCCTCCACCATCCATAACCACCGTCTCTTCCTACACCCCATCTTCTCCCATGTAGCAGACAGCCTATTCTGCCAGAACTTACAAAGTGGCAGATTTTGGTGGCTCTAATGTATTACTCAGGGTGGTGTGAGGAAGTGTGATATTTTAGAGAAGACAAAACGATTAAGAACTGTCCTTCTTGCTGGCTGCTGTGGGGGCCATGCAAGCTGGTAACCGCTTTGTGGAGGGAAAGCTTCCAGGATGCCCTGGGAGAGGAGGAGCCATTAACTCCAGGGTTACATTTGAATTTCAGTGTGTGCCTCCTAGAGATTTCCTCCTGGAAGGACTTATAGCAGAGCAGGTCATGGAAAGGAAAAAATAAAAATGACTTTTTTTTTTTTTTTTGGAGAGATGAGAATTCAAAGTAAAAAAAAAAAAAATCAAAGAAAATCAATTGATTTTTTTTTTTTTTCCTGCAACTTCTGGAAATGCAGAGCTACTTTCATTAGTATTCTGTAGCTAAATGCTTGTTGCAGCTCCTTTCTCAGCAACAGCTTTCTGGAAAAGTATTAATATTTCAGAATTTATAAGTTTCCCTCACTAGCTCTAATCACAGGAATACAAAATCCTCCCCTGCTTTTGGCCCCAAAATGTTGTGTAATGTTGCCACACAGTGTTTCACAAATACCACTACCTTCACCAGAATGGGGATGTGATCCTTTCTATCCCCAGTGTAACACGGCTCGGAAGCATAATGAACAAATATTTGTTACACATTTAGAGGGCTGTATATGAAAATTGCTAGGGGTATAATTTATGAAAGAAGATTATAAAACAGTTGCAAAAATGGCTTTTCTTAAACACCTGGTTCTTTCCCCCACCGCCATGTGTGGGAACTATGACCATTTTTTAGCATCTAAGGAGGAAAAGGAGCAGAGAGGGAACGCAGTCCCCCCTCTCCCCTCGTTTATTATCTTCAAATCGATCCTGGGGTTGGTTTTGCAGAGAAGGCCAGCGTTTGGTTAAACACAGACTGTGCTGAGCAAACAGTTTGAAAACTCCCTTGGACTTTCTCACTTCCAGCACTGTCAGCCTGCCGCCAGCCCGGCTCGGTCAACTAGCTAGCAAGCTTTGCTTGGCAGACTGCTTCAGCCAGACACTTGCTAAGGGTTTGTGTAGGGTTTGTGTCTGCTCCAGGAGGAGGAGGACCAGGAGGAGGATGACAGGCTTGCAGGTAAGGGGTTGGGCACCCGTGACCCACCGGTGCTTGGCTACGGACACCCTTTTTCTCCTGACACTGATTTTTTTGCGCCTCTGTTTCATTTTAATGTGCCCCTCTTTTATGTTTCCAGGTGTGTTTTTAAAGCTCTCTCTTGGTATAAAGGATTTTGCTGCTTTTCATCTATAAATAGGCTTTTTTTCGCTCTCTTCTTCTCCTTTGGAAATCATTCTTGGTCAGGCTGTCCCACCACAGGACCTCTTCAGCATGGGATTTGTCCCTCCCTTGTCCTTCGCACACCCCTCTCCTCCTGCCCTGGCTGCCAGGGGGGGGTGTTTCCCCCCTCAGCCTATGAAATCTGGCTGGCAACATCTGCCCAGATGGTGCAACCCTGGCTGCCATCTTCCCCAGCAACCCAGAGGAGCAGCAGCTCCGTTCCAGGGCAGTTTCTCAGCACCCGTCCCAGGGCACGCTGGCACAGAGGGGCTCCAGCCATGCCCTCCTCTCCGAGCCCCAGTGGGGCAGCTGGCAGGAGCTTCTCCTGCTGCCACTTGCTGGAGTGCAGAGGAGTTTGGGGAGAAGGGCGGGATGTGTTGGATTTATGGCTCATGCATAGGAACGTGAGACTTGTAACCCTGAATCTCCTCGGCACCTTGCTGTTGTCGCGGCGGGGGCATTGCCTCTGGGGCCGTCGGGGTGTGTGAATAACGCTGCAGCAGGCAGGAGAGGCAGGGGCCCACCCCAGGACCACCGTGGGTCTCGAGATCTTGTGCAGGGCCATCACGTTTCTCCGCAGGCTTCGGGGCTCTCGTTGTTACCAAGCCTTTTCTTAGCTCTGGAAACGCCTGACATATATATGCATATGCTCCTTCACCACCTTCTGCAATGTTCATTATTTTACATAGTGGTCTTAAAGGTCTTACTCATCTCTGAACAGTCCTGTCTCCTCATACAGTAATATTTCACCATGCCTTTCCCTTGCCTGCCCCTGACACTCTCCAACTCTCACCATCCTCTTTCAGCAGCAGGGCAGCCTTGTCCCCGTACCGCTCTGGATGAGTGGCCAATTGGTTTCTGTCACGGCTGTGACAGCATCTTCCATGTCCATCTTCAACTCATTCCTAGCAGACCCTAACACCTTGCTGGCCGGTGTGGCTGCAGGTCTGCCCAGATCTGGTCATGGGAATAGGCTGCTCTGCCAGCACCTCCTCTTCGAGACGTCACATACACCCATACCCTGTCACCATGTCTCCTCACTCCACCATCTCTTGGCATCTTTCCTCCAAAACTGTTGCTTCACCCCTCCTCCCTGCTCCTCCTGGCATTCGCCCCTGTCTTCCCTCCTCCACCAAGTGCCCTGACCCACCCTGGAGCCGGGCAGGTCTTTTCAGGAAGGGTCTGACCCTGGATGATCCCAGCACTTTAGGAGCAGAAGGTTGGCAAGATGTCAGGGAGATGTCAGCTCCTGCTGGGGATATTGGCCCTGCGGCACTGGAGCAGCACCAGAGCAGAGCTCTGGTTTGGGTGTTTTGGTTTCACCCCGCAAGGAGGTTGTGGAGCCCCTCACAGAGGGTGAAAGACCTGCTCTGCTCATTGCCCCGAATGCTTCTGTCCCTGTTTCTGCGAGTTTGTGTTAGATGCTCTGGTGTTGACTGGACTGAGCTGATACAAAGTGCCCTGCCTTTTGTCTAGAGATGAATGTTGTTTTCCTGTGTCCTGCAGCAGAAGCTGATAGAGAAATGTATTATGCAGCATTTGAAGAAGGGCCTTAATTATTTTGCAGTCTATGTGTTCAGACTTCAAATGTGTTTTTCCCATGCCTGCTGTCTAATCTGGTGAACAAAAGGTTATGGTTTATAGGTCAGAACACAACACCCATTGTGAGCACTCTGCTTTGCATCCCAGTTATCCCAATCAATGAGCTTTGCTGAATTTTTTATGCTGTGCCGGGCTTTTATCTCTCCAGTTTTACTGAAAAACGAGAAAAAAAAAAAAAAACCAAAGTGGAGTCAGATGAATTCCTAAGATCCCGTTTGCATAAAAAGCTACGGGATCTCAAGCAAAATAACAACAACAGTAATTAAAAGCAGAAGTGAAAAGAAAGGAGCACAGAGAACTTTTTGTTTTACAGAGAAACCGCCAGCCTAATTATCAAAAGAGTTCCCATCAACCTGCCTGACTTGTGGTTACTCACAACATGGCTAGGAACTGTGGAGGCCAGGCAGGGACCTAGAGGGAGATCGCTTTGGACCAAAAACCTGTTGCTGCGCTATGGATAGGAAGGGTTGGCTTCCATCTCTCCAGATTTTTTCACCCGGGGGGGATGCCCCGGTGCAGGTGCCGGGCAGGCAGAAAGGGGTCATCATTTCTCCTGGCTCGGGGCTACCCCGTGCAATGCCAGCTGCGAGGTGGAGGTGGGCTCAGAGGGTGGCCTGGCCCTCGTGCCTGGCCCTCGTGCCTCTGCTCCCCACCGACCCGCATCCGCGGGGTCCCCGCGTGGTGCTCACGCCGCCTCCGATGCACACGGGGAGCTGGTGTGGCACAGCTAGCTTTGGCAGCCCAAGTAGTGTTTGCCACTGACCCCGAAAGGCATTGAGAGCACAGAAGCCCCTATGAGGTCTGCCACAGGGAGAGACAAAATAAAATGAGTGAATGAGAAAAGCCACACTGAACATCCAGGCAAAGCCTTGCGGCCACACTCGGGGTGATGAATCACCAGTAAGATGATGTCTCCCCTCCCATGGCTACAGTCCTGCCAATGTTTTTTTTTCCAGCTTTCGATGCAGTTACCTGAGGATTAATTTTTTTTTTTTTCTTGGCAAGGAAGAACTGATTTGACTAAACAATGATGCAGCAGCTCCTGCCCCCACTCTCAGGGATGATGCCGCCCCTCTCCCAACACCGCCTCTTCCCTGTCTCCCCTCCCCTGCCCCAGCCCCCCCAGCCCCCTGCATCACTGGGTGCTGACCAGTGGCTCTGCAGGCCCCAGTGATGCACAGCTGAGGAAGGCAGGGGGTCTCCGTCGGGCCCCGTGGGAAGGCGCTTGCCCCGCTGCCCCCAGGAGCGTGGGGTCAGGCAAGGTGCTGTGCTGCACCAACGTGGAACACGGAGCAGCTTCTGGCATGGGGTGCTGGCTGCCAAGCTGCTTTCCTCCCTCCCTCCCTCCCTCCCTCCCTCCCTCCCTCCCTCCCTCCCTCCCTCCCTCCCTCCCTCCCTCCCTCCCTCCCTCCTTCCTTCCTTCCTTCCTTCCTTCCTTCCTTCCTTCCTTCCTTCCTTCCTTCCTTCCTTCCTTCCTTCCTTCCTTCCTTCCTTCCTCCCTCCCTCCCTCCCTCCCTCCCTCCCTCCCTCCCTCCCTCCCTCCCTCCTTCCTTCCTTCCTTCCTTCCTTCCTTCCTTCCTTCCTTCCTTCCTTCCTTCCTTCCTTCCTTCCTTCCTTCCTTCCTTCCTTCCTTCCTTCCTTCCTTCCTTCCTTCCTTCCTTCCTTCCTTCCTTCCTTCCTTCCTTCCTGCCTTCCTTCCTGCCTTCCTTCCTGCCTTCCTGCCTTCCTGCCTTCCTGCCTTCCTGCCTCCCTCCCTCCCTTCCTTCCCCGGTTCCAGCAAGCAGAAGCAAAGGGGCTTTCAGGGATGTGGGTGGGCAGGCCAGCTGCACAGGTCACCAGAGGATGAGGGGTGGATTTCTTACAGCAAAACCTCTGTGCCTCCTTCCCGCTTCCCCCCGGCAGTGTGGCAGAGGGCTGTCGAGGGGCACACACTGGTTACCAGATACGCAAACCCACCAAAAAAACACAGACTGTCCCCTCCCAGCTCTCCGCCAGCTTTAAGTCAAGCATTTTGCAGGTGAGGCTCAGCAAAGCAGCCTGCACATTGCATTAACCCTCTCCTTACTGTGCTAATGGCAAAGCCTACTGGGCCTTGCTGGCTGTGCCTCCAGAAAATCAGCATGACCCCCGCCTCCTCCTCTTCTTCCCCCTTTCCTCCCCTTTTTATCAAGGCTGCCCCGCAGGCAAGTGTTCCTACCACCTTTACATTGCTGGTAGAGGAGGATGCAGTGCGGAGGTCTCAGTTAATTCTGGAACTGCTGCAGTCCCATCAGATATTGCTGCATTTCCGCTTAAAAGAGGGGAAGGAAAAAAAAAAAAAAAGAAAAGAAAAAAAAAGTACTCCAGTACAATACATTTGCCAAGGCTGCTTAGGTGACCTGCTGCTTTGCATATCAATATGCTTCTTGCAGAACCCAGTGGCCAGCAGAGTCCAAGTGATGTACTTCGTTTGCAAAGAGAGAAATGTCCTCTCTGACCCACCCAAAACCAAGATGTTTTCAGGTGTAGGCTAAGCAGGGCTTCCAGCCAGCCTGGTTCCCCTGGGAATGGACTTTCCTACAGGTCACTGAAAGGCACCTGAGGAAAGCACACGGTTTGTCGGGAGGTTTCAGATTTGCTCTCCGAGTGCCTGCTACACTGGGGGGGGGGGCTGCACATCGCGTAAGGCTGAGAACCCCCTGGGGAGGTAATTCGGGCACTATAGTAATATAATAAACCAGGTATAGGGGATCTGTGACTCCATCTTCGTGTCAGACCTCTGCCTCCCGGGGCATCGCACTGCACCAAGGCAGAGCGCCTGCTGCTTCCCGGGGTGTCTCAGTGCTGGACCCCCCGGCAGCTGCCGGGGCGCAGCAGCAGTGCGGTGCCGCAGCCACCCCGTCGCAGCAAGCGTGCATGTGTCAGCCAAGTGCGGGGTCTCCTGGGCTTATGGCATCCCAGCACCACTGCCTGTGAAGGCAGACGAGTAGCCCGGCTACTCTTGCAGGCGGTAGAGGGGAGCATTAATATTTAACTCTCTCCCCGGGCCACGGAGCTGAACCATCGATTGCTGCCAAAACACCTCTGTGTACACGCAGAGTTCAACAGAGTTGCTTCGTGCCTTTCTATAGCAGCTGAAGGGGCTGTATTTACATTTCTGTCAGTGCAAAGCTAAGGTCTCTGTTACACCTGCTTCCCTTGGGTGTTTCAGGTTGACTGCTGGCCTTTTCTCAGTGCCGTAAAGTTGGGAGCCGCATCCTCTGGGGTCCTGTGGCTTTTAGCCACGCTCGGACCACAGCAGGTGGAGGCAGGGCAAGCATGAGAGGGCATGCAGGTCTGTTCTATCCACGGGTCTTTGGGGTAGATGTTACCCTAGAAAACCAGATTATCACCTGCTAATGGATTAATTCTCGCTTACTACCGTGGTGGACGGTTCATGCCTAACTGGACAATACTTATTTAGGGAAAATCAGTGACATAGTTCAAGTCCCAGACGAGTTTCTCTTCCTCCCTCATCCCAACTACATCCTGACCTTTTTCTTGATGCTCATGAGGATGTCTTGCAAAAACCCAACAACAAAACGGCTCCCAGTTTCAATCCCTGAGCATTCGAGGAGTCAATGAACAAATCAGCAAGGCAGTCTGCAGATTTTGGAACATCCACCATTCAAGTGAAGTCAGATTTAACTTGGATGGTGCTAGCGCACGTCCATAACATTGGTGCGCAATTCTTCCTACGGATCACCCTGTTGTTCTTGAGTTTGACCGTAAATGTGATATTTGGCTTATTTCTCAAGTGTCTTCATGGTGCAGAATGAGGTAAAAACAGACGTGCAGCTTTAGCAGAAGAGTAAATCCTGTCTGGGCTTCCCAATCCACCACATGGTTAGCTAACGAAGTGAAGCCAGGAACTGTGAAAATGGTCTGTGGCAGTATGCAAGTAGAGCATTTGAGAAAGTCTTAATACATACAAAGACCCTGGAAAAATACATGGATAGGTTGGTTGGATAGGTTTTGTTTGCGTTTTCAAAGCACTGATGAGCTCTGTGGTTTATTTTACAGTATATGTCAGGATTTGGAAATGAACATGTTTCTGAGGATCCACGCTGTCCAGGAGCTTTACCGGAGGGACAGGTACTGAGATTTTCTAAAGTACTTTATTAAAATGACATAGAATAGAGTGAATATCTGTTCCCTGGGTTTCTTTTCATCTTAACATGTTTACTTTCTCCCTGCCACCACAAAAGTCTCCAGGAACCTTCTTTATGTAGGTCTGGAATAATAAGATGCTGGTAAAAATCAGAATTAAAGATTTCCATTCATACTTTCTATTTTTAAGTTTCTCGTGAGCTTCCAAGTCTCACCATGGGAGTTAAGATTTGCCTGAATTACCTCTGCTCAGCAGCAGGCTTTTTTCCAAGAGTTTGCAAATGCAAGTGGCTTGGCCACACCAAGAAGAAAGCCATCAGCTCTGGAATAAACCAGAATAGAAGTTTGAAGCTTGGCAAAAAGACATGCTCACACAGGAGAGTTGGGTTTTGGAATTTCTGTAGGAACTGGGTTCACTGAAGATGGCTTATATGCCTTTGTCAGGAGAGCAGCTTCTTTGGAGGGAGGGGATGTGAATACCTGTAGTAATAAACCAACAGATCCATTCTTAGAAATAACTTCTGAACATGTTTGATGAAAATAAATTATGTTTTAAAGAAAGGAATTGAGACCCACGTGATGCTAGCCACTTAGTCAGCAGAGGCAAGAATGAAACCCTGAAGAATTAAAGCTCCCTCATCTCCTTTGCGCTGGTCTCCTTTACACCAGCACACATTTTGAGGCTGGCTGTGCCCTCCCCTGGATCTCCTGTAATCCCCTGGACTTGGATGGCAGCATTTTATGCTCAGTCAATGACAACATCCCTTGGTGCTCCTCTTCATCCTCTGTGCAAAGTGGCCAGCAGAATTAAGGTCAAACTGGGAGCTTCACCCTTCGCTTTTCCTGAGTTTTCTGGATCTCCCCAGTTCGGATGTTTTACACATTGTGTGACAATGTGAATAGTAACACACAACACAAGGCATGGTAAATGCTTGTGTATGTCCCGTAGGTCTGCATTGCAGCCCACCGTGTGCCCACAAGAAAGACAAACTGCCATGCCGATGGCTCAGCTGGTGCAGTGTCTTGTTTCTGAGACTGGATATAGCAGATGGGTAGAGAAAAAAATGTAAGAAAAAGGCACCTTAAAACTGGGAGATCAACAGCTGCTAGTCTGAACAGGCAGTGGGCTGTAGTGGATGTGCTCCTCGTGATTCCTCAGAGTAGCACTGCTTTCTGGGGGAGGAGGAGGGCCCCTACAGCTCCTGGCTGAGGTACATTCATCTGGACAGAGTTTAGAATCAGTGTCAAAAGAGTTAAAAATCTGAAAATGAGTTAGACAAAAAAAAAAAAAAAAAAAAAATCTCCAGTCCCCTTTCTCCTCTGCAGTATTTATAAGACTGGCATCTGCAGTAGTGCTGGCTAAGATAAAAATGACAAGGGCTATCGATCCCCCTGCTTCACTGCCTACCCATGCCAGCAAGATGGGAGTTTGAGGGCTAGAAGCTACATGCATTATGAGAGCTTTACCTCTTCCTTCTGCCCACCTGTCAGGGCAGTGTTTGATACCGTACGGATGGCTGATCCGCTCAGCCGCGGCAGGATGGGATGACAGGATGCTAAACTAGACCTTGCAGGAGGGAGATGGGATAGCAAATGGTGTATGACTGTCCCGCTGGGGTATTTCCTGCAGTTCTTGGATGCCTTTGCTTCTTGCTGATCTCAAACACATAGATGCTGGCCTACTTAGATCGAAGTGTTTAGTTTCTGTTCTCTGAACAGGAGGAGTCTGTCCTTCAGTTATGAACTCACAAGGGCTGCTAAACCCGTGCTAGTCATACCCGCAGCTCTGCAAAGGGGGGAAGTGCCCCCTTCGTACTGCAAAGGAGGATTGTCACTGTGCAGAAGCCCTGTGGAAAAGCAAAGGCTCCCACCCAGGCCAGTCCCGCTCTCGGGCAGCAGGCAGGGGTGGCAGGAGGAAGCAACACGCCACTGAAATGCCTGCGCTGTGCCCCCCTCCCCAGGGCAGGCGGCAGGAGGGGAAGGGGGTGTGTAATGCCTACGAGGGAAGAAGCAAAGGTGCAGCTGGTCTGTCTTTGCCTTCTGGAAAGCCAGGCAGAGATGATGCTCTGAGGCAACCCCCCCACCTCTGGACACTTGGTCTCAAGAAAAATTGTGCATAATAATGGTTTGCTTTGCAGTCTGTAAGGGCTGGGAATAATCCCCTTTTTCCTGACACTCCTGTTGCTGGCCTTGCCGAGCAATGACCCTCACAGCTTCCTCCAGCAGCAGGTGTGTTGCCTCAATGGGTGTACCAACCCCTTAGGGCACTTGTGTGGCCTCTTGCACGTGGGAATGGTGATTGGGGTCTGGCTGGTAGCCACGGGGCACCCATCCTCACAGGAGCAAGAAGATATGACTGCTGGGGCCGATGTACAGACTCAGGGGTACAGTGCACCCCATGACACGGAGCTGTCGGGTTCCCATCACAGTGCTCTGCTGGGGGGGGGTGGGGGTCCAGAGCTAAATCCTGTGCTGCTGCTTCTCACTCCTTATCGTTCCTTCTCCTCCCATTCAGAATAACCCGCAGGTCTGCCCCTACGGCCTGTACGCTGAACAGCTCTCGGGCTCTGCCTTCACCTGTCCCCGGCCCACGAACAAGCGAAGGTACCGTGACCCCTGGCAGCGGGTGGGGGATGTGGGCCGCTTGGGGCGAGCACTGGGGAGCGATGGAGAGGCTGCCTCTGTGCCACCGGTACTTTCTGCAAGCCCAACAGGGTGAAAAATCTCCAGTGCGCACTGGGAGAGGGACAAGGGCAGAAAATCATGGAGGAGGGAGAGGAAAGACTTCACTGGGGTGAGTGGGTTACAAAAATGCTGAGAAAGTGGGTGTCAGGGTGGGAAAGAAAGTGGGTTTCTGAGTGAGGCAAGAAAGGGGAGGGGGTGTTCACCGGGGCCAGGTGGTCCCGACTGGGCTGTGTGCGCTGTGAGAAACAACCTCGTGGTCTCAGCCCTGATGCTACTGCGAAAATGTCACTGCTGTGCCCGGCACTAGTAAGCATCTGATGGACCAGTGTCCAACCCAAGCCTCTGAGCAGGACTCTCTCCTCATCCTAAGGGATGCTCCCACACTCTGGCCAGGGCAGTGAGGCACTGGCTAAGGCTGTACCCGTTTTGGGGCTGGCCAGGGGCTCAGACCAGTGCCAGGCACCCAGCGCCCTGCTTACCACCCCGTGCTCCCAGCAGTGCTGGGGACAGCTTGTTCCAGCCAGCAGCAAATAACCCAGAGCTCTGCCCTAGTCATCGTGCTCTGACCATGACCATATTGCAGAAGATGGGTTTCTCATTTTGCTTCTCCCACGGCAGCTTTTCTGTCCCTGCTGTTGTTCATTCAAATGAAAGGCAAATGCATCATCTGAGCTGCCTCGCAGAGCTCTGCTCTCCGGGCTGGAGCCAGCTCGCGGTGTGCGTGGGAAAGGGATGAATCATTGTTTGCCGCACGAAGATGTCCTTGATGGAAATTTTCCAGCTCTCAAGGGAGAGCTCCCTCCTTCCCTCTCCCACCCACCCAAACCGAAACCACCACTGTTAACACATCAAAGGCACTGGCAGCCCTGCCTAGCTCAGGCTTCCCTGATTAACTCTGCTCTCTCACTTGATTAACGGCCCAGCTTCGTGGCCACCAGAGCGGCAGGGTTGGCGGGGGGGCTTGCAGCCACAGACACAGCAGGCAGCAAGGAAGGAGAGTGACAGCCCCAGGCAGTGATGGAGGCAGGCGTGGGGGACCACCTACAGCAGTAGGAAGCATCATTCCACATAAAACTGTTCTTCACCACATGGGCTCCCCGGTGGTCCTATGGGACACGGCCAGCCAGGCATAGGATGCTGCTTTCGGTAATCCATCCAAACTCAGATGCTGGCTGTGACCAGTCTCAGAGCCGGTCTCAGAGACTGGCTGACTCCTGAAAGCTCCTCTGTACTTTTAGTTAGATACTGCACTGGTGACTGTCTTATCTGAGCTGCTTTGTAGCTGTGTTTAAATAGGCTTTTTTTTCCACCTCAGAGATTGTTGTATTTCAGCCACAGATAAAGCTGTACCTTTATTTTTTTATATATATAAATATATATGTGTGTGTGTGGATGTAAACATATGTAATTATATGTAAACACACATATAGACATTTACCTACACATAACAGTATATGTCTGTATTTAAAGCCTATAATAAAAAGCCGTCTCTCTGGAAGTCTCTAGCTGTGAGCTGGTGTTTGATATTTAATACACATTTTGGTCCCTTTGACACCAATGTAAATGTTATTAATGCCTTCAGAAGCTCAGTCAGCTGGCAACCGCCCCAGAGGGTTTAACCTCTTCCCCTGGGTTAATCTAACCCTCCTTTTCCTTCTTTGTAGTTGGCTGTACAGGATCCTACCTTCAGTCTGCCACAAACCCTTCAAACCTCTCGAGGAAGGCCACTTGACACAAAACTGGGATGAAGTTGAGCCCGACCCCAATCAGGTAACTGTGCTGGAGAGAGCCCTGGTCCTGCCCGGAGGACAACTGAAATATTAAGCTCACCAGAGGTGCAAAGGCAGTGAGCTGCAAGAGGTCTGAGGAGAGCCGTAGGGAGCTGCGGGTTTGGCCAGCACGGGAGCCGGGGCCTGACTGCCACCCGTTGTTCCTCCCCTACGGGGCACCCAAGGAAGCACATCCCTTGACGCGGTGCTCGCTGCTTCCCACCTCGACGGCTGCTTGTGCCGCTTCCCAGCGGGGCCACAGTGTCAGGGTTTGACCTGTGCTATCTAGCACCTCCCTTGGGGACTCCTGTTGGCCACCTCTCAGGCTGCTCCCTCTTAGTGTCCCCCATGAGAGGCTCACCAAGCCCCAGGCAGGCAGGCAGGCAGGCAGGCAGAGCAGCAGCGTGTCTTTGCCATCCATCCCCTCCTTCCCTGCGCTCGCGGCAAGGCTGCTGGCTGCCAGCCCGTTTCTCTGCAGCCCTCACGGGAAATCAAGCTTCGTTCTGGAAAGTCATGCGGAGACATGGCATTTGTCTTCCTCTGTTACGGCTTTGCCATCATCTTTCATCATAATTTCTTCCCTGCCAGCCCCAGAACATTTGACTTTGCTAATCTGAGTCTTTCCTCCTGCCATTCTCCTCTCAACATCATCTCGTGGTCATTGGTTTTCACTCCTCTCAGGTTTTGCCCTTTGATGCATCATCATTAGCTAATTTCCAGCCTCCCAGCAGCCTCGTCATTTGTCTAAATACTTTCCCAGTTCTGCTGGAGTGTGTTTTCCAGCCACCGACCAAGGAGCAGCGACAGGCTCACATCTACGTGTCTTTGGTGCTTCTTCGCAGATAAAGCTTCAGTGACTTCTGTTACCACCTCATGCATCCCTGATGTCCTTTCACAGCCTGCTTCTACCTTTATGGTTATTTATGACCACAGTACTTCCAAGATGCCCGGTTCTCGAGCATCTCAAGCCATTTACGTGTAGTACATCTTTTACCTAAGGGAACAGCAACGAAGCTCCTGCCCGCTCTCTCACCGCTTTCAATGGCAATCATCAAATCCAGAGGGGTTGTTTCCTAGCAGTAAGTAGGACCCATCTTCCTGCTTTCCTTGTCATCTTCTCTGAAGCAGAGCCAGTGACCAGGTTCAGTTTGTTGGACAAGACCGGTACTCCCCTGCGGTGCTTTGTGTTTCACTCAGCGCCCTTCAGGAGCTTTCCTGATTGTCATCCATCTAAAACGATGGCAATACAGAGGCATCTTATGCAAAGCCCATTGAAGGCCATGGGAGAAATTATCCTTTAACCTTGCCCAAAGACAATGGCAGAATTATAAAAGGCACAGGGGACAAAATGGAAAAGGAGACAAAGGTGATGAAAAAAATATGGGGTGGCATCTATGCAAGAAATGCTGAAACGGAGGAAAGCTCTCCAGCCTGGAATAGACATGACCGAGGGAAGCTATGACTGAGAGGCAGGGAGATAACAAATACCAGTAACGAATGTCACGTTTAAAAAAATATTATATGCATAAACTGTGGAACTTCTTGGCAGCGGATGCAGGTGGATTCAAAAAGCGATTGGACAAACCTTGTGGAGATGAAACCTATAAAGTAACAGCAAGCACAGAGGTGCTGTATCTCAGGAGACTCATGGATCACGCAGCAGGGAAACAACACTAAAAGCTTCCTCATTTTAAATATTTGGCACTGGCTGCTGTTGGCTGTCTTGGACTTTTCTTCTGGCTCAGGGCGCTCATTCTTCTCTTCTTGCAGCAGTGAAACCCAAATGCAGCAGAGACATGCCGGACAAACAGTGCAGAGCCAGGCAGTGGCTTTGCAATTTGCAAGTGTTTTGGAAGAAAGGGGCCAGACACCATTTTCTGTTGTGACCAGTGGGCTGGATGACAAACTCATTGCCTGCTCTCCTTGTCCCACAGGAACAACAACTGTGGAGGTGCCCACAGGGACCAAAGTGAAAATGAAGCTCTTCTGCAGGAACTACACTATACTTATTAGTTCATCTGTAGATTTACTGTTACCTTCCATATTCTTCAGTGAGAAAATTTCCTTCCCTGTAGACCACCTTTATGCCTGACATTTATTTCTCTTCTTTTGCCCGTTCTCCCTCCCTTTCTCTCTCTCCCCATAGTCTTCAGGGTCTTCTCTTTTTGTCTCTCTGCAAGCCCTTTCTGTCAATATTTCTTGTCAGCTGGGTCCCAGTGCCCAACCCTGACAGCTTAAAACAGTCATTAGAGGAACAATTCATGTTGAGATGCCGCCACTGACCTTCACAGCTGCCATGAGATGAACAGGAGCTGGGGAAGGTCCCACTGCTGGGGGTGGCAACAGGCTCTGGAGACCTTCTGACCGTGCTTTGCATTGGCTCTGGTTCGTGTCTGGAAGGCTCTCTTGGAAACCAAAGGAAAACATGCTTTAAAGAAGACCAAAAGCAAAGCCTGAGGTTCGGCACTATCTTACTGGCTCACCTGTGAGGTGTCAATACCTGGCAAAGGTCACATCTGATCTGCTGGTGGGCACGTTGTTTGGTGTCTCCACCCAGAACACGCAGCTTCTCCAACAACCCCTTCCCCTCTGCCTGGCACCCCAGCAGTGTGACCCTGAGCAGGCACCCCCATGGAGCCACCCAGGTCTCCCAGGGAGGAAAATGTGCCTCTGCCTGGCTGCGAATGAGATGGGGGGAGGAAGGGGACGAGGGATGGATCCCACCCAGGTGACCCAGGGCTGCTGCGAGGCTGTGGTGGTGGGACGCCCTTGGGAAGCAGAAAGCTTTGGAGAGCAGAGAGGAGAGGGTCAAGCTGTGGGGCCAGGCCCAGGGTGCAGCTGATTAATTAGCACTGAGCCCCTGCTTTGCTCAGCTTTACTGGCAGATGCACTCGCTGGGCACAATTGCCTCTTTCCTCCCAAGGCCGGCTCTCCAGGAGAGCCTGACAAGTCGCCTGGGCAACCACATTTTGATTTGTGTTTGAAAAGCTTCCATGAGGCTTGGGGAATTTAATATCTTTTTACCCCTTTCAAGTTTAGCTGAAATTTTACATTGTTTTAAATTTTGGGGAGTGGCAGGCACAGATACAGAGTCCCATAAACTTTGTTTTCTCAGAGCACCAGCCTAAAAACATGTCAAAAACAACCAGGCTGGGTAGCTAAAAGCAAGAAAATGTTCTCATGGATACCCAGAGTCACAGGCACTTTTGTTTGGGGTCAAGTGTATTGATGCAGGGGGATGTATCTGCAGCTGGCCACGTCAGCATCCTCATAATTTGGGGTGTTTATGTTGGTCTGCACTGAATCCCCGCCAGTGAGGGTCTCTCAATCGCAGCACCTCATTCTCAGGAGCTCCCAAAGGCCCTTAATATGATATTAGAAGTGATAAATACTTTGCACTCCTCTGGCACTTTCTGCCTGAGGATCTCAACAGGCTTTGCGAGAAGACATTAGTGCTGCTCGCAGCTCCCACTCACTCAGGTAGAGATATTTGTGCTTCGGATGTGGCGAAAATGAGGTGGAGCAAACAGGAGTGTTATGCTCAGGTCATGGAGGGAGTGAATCATCCAGTGCTGAGCGGAGCACAGGACCGTGACAATTTGTCTGTGGAAAGGCAGCTCATCTGAATTTCTTTCCTCTCAACAATGTTGTTAGTAATAGAGGAAGAGACAGCTTTTAAATAGGATTTTTTTTTTTTTTTTTTAACCTTGGCACTACACAGGCCTGCCAATTATTTTACAAAATTATGATTAAAAAGGAAAAAAGTTCCATAAATAAGAAGAAATCTGTAAATTGAATTAAGCAAGGCAAAGAGGAAAGAGAAAGCTACCTCAGCTAGCAGAGGGCAGGGAGGTGGGGGGGGCGACGGGGGTCTGCTTTGTTTTGAACAGCCACTCTTTGCGTCATAACCACTGGCATCGCTTTCTTCCTTTTCGTTTGCTGCAATCTAGCTGCGGTGGAAACCTTTTGAGATCCCCAAAGCCCCTCAGAACAAGCTGGACTTTGTGAGCGTAAGTCACGGGGCCAGGGCATCCGGGCATCCTCCATCTCTGCTCTCCCTCGAGGGCGTAACGGGGCACATGGGATGCTCAGCACTGGGCTAGCAGCGGCAGTTTTGACACCACTGGGCTTGCAGAGCACCCATGGGAGGGGAGAGGATCCCGGATTGCAACCAGCTGACAGTGGACTCGATTTTCTTCATTGCCTTTCAAGGAACCCTTCAAAAAGAAAGCCCCAGCCCCTAGCTCTCCTCAGTCCCTGGGCTGGAAAACGTCGGCTTACACGGATTTTTAAGAAACCCTTAATATATTAAAGAAAAGCCAGCACGTTTGACAAGGGGCCACACGTGGAAAGGCTGGTAGTGGGACGGGAAGCGGGGAGAGGGGGTGAGCCCCAGCAAGTGGGTGGGATGAGGGGAGGAAAGGGGCCCGGCTGCCGCTCACTCCCAACACGCTGGGTTTGCCCGTAGGGACTGCGCACCTTGTGCGGCGCCGGTGAGCCCAGAGGACGCCACGGCATCGCCGTCCATATTTTCGTCTGCAACACCTCCATGCTCGACAGGTCAGTGGCTGCTGCCCCGGCGGTTCGAGCTGCCCCGTGTGTGTCTGTCGCCGCTGTGCTTGAGTCCAGCTGCTCCCAGCGTCGCTGCCTCTATGTCCCTGCATCCCTGTCCGCGCAGGCGGAGGTGCTCACAGTGTCCCTGGCAGGTGTTTGTGAAGCAGCTTGTGCTCCATGGCCAAGCACCGGGGGAGGGAGTGGGGACCCACCAAGAGGAGGAGGGAGCTGGACGTGAAGGGTGCAGCAAGAGGGGGATGTGTTGGATCCAGGTGCTCTTCGTCCCGGGGACCGGAGCTGCTCCTCGGAGGTCAACACGCACGCAGCCTCTGATGGGCATTGCCACCCCCTGCAGCGGCTCACGGGGGAAGTCAGCCCTGCTCCCCAGTTTACGACGTTGGGTCACAGAGACCTGGCAAGAAGTCAGAGGATGGCCTGCTTCCAGGCCGGGCACATTAAACCTCCCTGCCTCCTCTGCACTGGTCGGTATATTACATTCGCTGACCTGCAAATAGCATTTCTGGTGCCAAAGGGGAGACCTCTGCCACGTCAATCTCCCAGCTCAAAGCTCCCTGTAGTTGTGGTGCGTGCAAGTGCCTGGGGCTTACGGCACCTTGACCTTCCTGTTCTTTTTCTTTAGATGCCTTTATAATTCAGATGGTGACTTCCTGATCGGTGAGTTGATGCTTTGGCTTTTCCTTTCCCTCCCGCAAGGGTCTACGTAGATTGCCACCTTCCTGCCTCTTTGTTCTTCCAGAGCCTTGGGCCCTACAGCCAGGATTTGGAGGAGAGGGTTGGTTTCACCCTCATACCATCCAGATTGTGTGGTTTGGCACCAGCAGGGCTGTTGGGTGGGTTGCACCACTCCTGTGCAGTTCAAGAGTGCACATCTGTGTCAGACTTCAATTTGGTTTTTGAGCAGTGACCCAGCATCCTTGGCAGGGTGCTCAGGGATCATTTCCAGACTGGTATTGGGCACACCACAGGCAGAGGTTTTCTGGAAAACATAAATCTCAGGATTTGTGAACAGCTTACAGCTAGATGCTTTCATTGCTTCAGTCCAAGAGTATTTGGCACGGCACCTTAGCTCCTGTGCTCCACCAGCCTCAGGCAACCAGACTGCCATGATGAGTGTTGAGGTTGGCACATAAAGTGCACACAAGCTGAAAAATATTCTGAGCGGTATCAGAAGTCTGATACTTGCTTGTATCTTTCTTGACTGAGGCACAGATATGCCTTTGGGTCACCAACTGAAACATTTCTCCCATCAAATAGCTAATAAATTGTTCTCACTCACCTCCCTCGCTACTGTAATGTAAAAGTGCCAGGGCAGGTTTTGTAAATCGGCTAGTTTTTCAAGTCAAACTGTGAGCTCGCCTGAGCCAGGACGGTCACAGAAAATTAGTGGATATTAGCTCCTACCCTCAGGAAGCAGGGAGAATTAGTCATTCCCAGACATCTCACACTTCCACAGTCATGATAAGGATGGGCATGTGCACCATTTTACATGAAGCTCGTGAGACAGGCAGGTATGGCCCTAAATATATAAAGTCCCATTTATCTGGACTGTGACAGAAACTCTATATCAAGGGACCATGATGGATGTCCTAACCTGATGCAGGTACCTGCTGTGATGTGGGGGCCATGGGGATGGTCTGGAAACTTTCCTTCCAGTGCAAGCATCTCTTCTGCAAGGCCCTGCACAGGAGAGGGAGCCCGGTTCTGCTGTGAAGTAGGGTCAAAAAGGGCCCGTTGCTCTTCCTTGGAGCCTGGGTGCTTTGGGGGGGACAGAGAAGGTGGCAATCACCATGTTCCTTCAGCTCCTCTGCCTGCGTTCTGTTTCCCCAGTGCCCCAGCAAGGGAAACTGCTCATCACAACCGAATTTGGGAAGATGCTAGTGGACCCCAATGAAATCTGTGTCATCCAGGTAAGGGATGACTGAGCCTTGACTCTGGCTCAGAGACTGACACAGGAGCAAGCCAGCTCCTGCATTCAGCTGTTTGTGGTTTGTCAGCAAAGACCTAAAAGGATCCTAGTAAGTATCTTCCTTTATTTTCCAGCAAGGGATGCGTTTCAGTGTGGAGGTGTTTGGAGAGACCCGAGGCTACATCCTAGAGGTGTATGGGGCACATTTCGAGCTGCCTGACCTGGGACCCATTGGTAACAATCTATTGTCAGACCTACAGTGAATTTCACAGGGACAGGCATGAATTGCAAGCCCAAATCCATCCTTTTATATCCCATGTAACACATTCTCCCATGCACACATTCCTTCACAAAGATGCTTTCCATCCCAGCACTGTTATTCCCCAGCAGAACAAGCATTCCCACCTCAAAAATGTGACAGCCCAGCTGTCCCAAGATTCCCTTGTCACTGAAGGGTCCGTTTCTCTCCCATCCCCTTTCCACTTTCTCTCTTCCCTTCTGGTCTGCGAGTCCCCATCTGCTGGATCTGAACCTGTTTCTACCAAAAGAAATTCAAAAGGCCATCATCACTGATGCCTCTTACTTACAGATATAACATAAACTGGAGTGATAGGAGAGAATTTATCTGGTGAAAGGAAAGCCAGATTTCAGAGACAAGAGATAGATGTTCTTGAAGCCCCATTTTACATTTAATCAACTGGGTTTTTTCCCCCCACCTCTGTTAGCAGAGGCACCTTAGATTTCTAGAGCCCAGAGAGCCTTGGTGAGAGAAGCTGTTCCCCTTGGAGAATTAGAAATCAATAAAATGGGCACCACAGGACTCAGATCAGCAACACACTCAGATCTCTGTGTTGTGCTGCCGGGGCAGATCTGCTTTCACTGAGTACAGGTCTAGCTCTCATAAATCACAGATCCTCTCTGCCTCCTGGTCTGTGCAATGTCACAGATCGTGAAGGCACAGTCCCCTGCTGCTGTGACAAAGATATTGTGAGGTGCATGTCATCTGAAGCCCTGCCGTCCCTGCTGTGATTTCCCAGCCAGCTTTCTGGAGGTGCTCAGCTCAGGTTATTTCACCTTCCTTGTCCCTGGAGTACTTGCCTCCAAACATTTCTTGCTAAGAAAAACACCTCCTGGATACTGCTACCAAGATTGCCCCAGGGAAGAGAAGTGAAACTTCCCTTGTAACAGCTAAAATAACTACAAAACCAAGAGGTGTCCACTTTCAGACCTGTGTTTTGGGGGTTGCTTGTTTTTTGGTTTAGGTTGGATTGTGTTTTCCTCACTAGTCCGGGCTTGTTTTATAACTCTCAGTGTGATCTGAAAGACCGGCCATGCTTGAAGTAAACTAATCAGGTATTATCAATCAGAAGCAAGCTTGGCATGGCCCATTTGCATTCAGGGGGTCCTTGCAAACATCTCATGGCCACAGTGAAACTGAAGCCGATCATTCTTGCAGTGGGGAACCGACCCAATTTGCAGCTGTTTAATGGGACCCCAGTTGAGCATGCCTCCAGTCTGATGTGCTGGGCACATCTCTTTCCACATGGAGCCTACAGTGATTTTTCAGCAGCTTTCCTTTTTGCCAGCTGAGGTTACCTGCCTTCACACACCTCTTGTGCCCTGTGACTGTCTCACTTGATTATCGATGCTGTAGCTTCAGCCTGTTTGTAACAAGTTTTTCCATTAGTTAGTTTTTCAGACACTGCTGGACTGGGGTGGGTTTCTTCTGTCTCCAGAAGGCAGGAATCTATTATAACATTTACTTTCTGGAGAAAAAGAAAATGAGTGCACTTGCCTGTAAACCTTTTCAGGAGGTGGTAATTATAAGAGCTCCTCTTCTCACCACCTACCTGCCTTCTCCTCAGAGACCAAGATCCTTTGTATTTCAGACTTACTTTATTCTAACTTCACTTTTCACTTGAAAAAAATGACAGCTGGGGAAAAGCACTGACTGTTAAACTTTAGCAGCAGGTAGTAATGTCTGCATTTTTATCCAAGAAATTCAAAACCACTTCGTAACAATAGTAATGAGAAGAAGAAGAATACTTCAGTACCTGCATGGCGCTTTACACTTTGAAAATGCACTCCTCACACTAACCGACCCCTCGGTATGACCAGAGGCTTTAAGTATCACTAGCCCTTATTTTATTACTCTTTTTGCAAGCATTCAGAAATGTATTTGGTCCCTTCATGACATGCCTCGTAACTTCTGCATGGCTAAGTGTCCAACCAGCAGGATGTCCAGGAACAGAGAGCAATTCATCCACTGTTTTTTGCTTAATTCCTAGTTGTTGCACGCCTTTAACTGAGGATGACATAATAATCCTGTTCAGAAGGCAACTAGGGGAGACCTGTCTTCGTCACTTAGAGGGGGTGTAGACTTAAACACTAGGATGTATTACAATTACCTACTTGTAGGAGCACAAGGAGTACGTGATTATTTCAGGTTTTGTGGTGGGCCAAGAAGCAGCAAGGTCATTCAAAATGCAGAAGGGCACCCACAGAGCCAGGAAATTGTACCAGCCTCTCACTTGCTTTGCTAGCAGGTTGCCCAAAGAGCCCTGGCATCTCCCTTGCTTTCACAGGAGCCAATGGCCTGGCCAACCCCCGTGACTTCTTGGTGCCCGTCGCGTGGTACGAGGACCGCCGGGTGCCGGCGGGGTACACGGTGATCAGCAAGTACCAGGGCAAGCTCTTTGCAGCCCAGCAGGTGAGGAGGCCCCCGGAGAACAGGTAACTGAAGCGCAGTGACTGTCGGTGCGTGGCCTGGGATGTGCAACTCAGCAGCGTGCACACAGTCCCGGGAGGTCCTGGTGGGTTAAGTGGAGCAGGACCGAGACCTTGCCTTGTTGGGTCATTCATCTTCCCAGATGAGGCTCCTCAGTCTGGAAACAAAGGGTTTGTGAAGACTCGGTTGCACAAAGGCTCAGCGGTGATCTTTGTCTCACTGTTTCCGTACATTTATAGTGACGGAGTAGAAAAGAGGAGCTCGGGCTGCTGTGAAAAGCCAGGGTGTCCTTACCAGAAGGCCAGTGTGGCAGCTGGCCTTGTTCAAGCACCGCCTGGGCACTCAAAAGACCTCAGAGGCCAAACTCCAGAGGCAGGTCTGAGGCTCACCAAGTGGAAATGCTGAGGAAAACCACATCCCTGCAGTGTTGGGCTCTGCCTAAAGGACTTCGTGCTCCAGGCTGCCAGTGTACCTCTGACCAGCACTAAACCCGTTTTTAAATCGGGAAGGAGCAGCACCCTGCATGTGTGCAGTGTATTGGAAGGCTGTGTATAGTAACCCTCTGTCTCTTTGCTTTGGTAGGATTTCTCCCCCTTCAATGTTGTAGCCTGGCACGGGAACTACACGCCATACAAATACCCTCTGGAAAAATTCATGGTCATTAATTCCGTCGCTTTTGACCATGCGGTAAGTTCTGGAGCTGAGCAAGGCAGAGCAAGGCTTTGTGGATACCATACCATGCCACCCCCACCCTGAGTTCCAGGGGCTCAGCGCTTGGTAAAAAATATGTGGTGCTCTAAGAAACAGTGTGAAATCTCTTGCGCCGCTTACCCTGGGCCCTGACCAAACTCTTGCAGAGAAAGGCAACCTCCTTTGTGATACAAAGGCATAACCAGAGGTTGATCAGCTTCTTAAACAGCTTTATGCAGCTTAGCATAGGGTTTCTGTGCCCTGGAGGAGAGCTGAATACTGAAGCCAACACATACTGTGCAACTCAGCAAAAATACTTTTGCTTCAAATTCTTGCCTTGATTTATTTCCTGCAATTGCACAGACTCATTCCCCTGGTTCCTCTGAGCCCAGCACTGAAATTCGTCTGAAGAGCTGGCAGCTTTCATTGCAATAATTTCTAGATTTTATGGAAAATAACTAAAGCCAAAACTAATGTGAGCAGCTCTTCTAAAAAGGAAACCAGCCCAGTGGGAGAGGTGCCCGCAGAGATGCCATCTCTTGGCGCTGCTTCTGCAAGTGGGTGTGCAAGGAGACTGGAGCATTTCTAGTGAGACAACCAACAGAAAGTATTGTTTAAACTCCAGAAAAACCTGCCAGGAGAAGGATGGCTTTGGGATCAAAGCCCAGAAAATCACTTTACTGGACTAGAGATTGCAAAAATCCTTGAAGCAAGCCACAATTTCTCTGCAATTTGCTCTTCCTGTTTGTAAACTAAAAGGGCTGTGAGGCTAAATGCCCTCAGCAGGATGTTCCTGTCCTCTATGACCGGCTAAGGAAGAGGTATGGTTTTGTGGTAGGATGAATGCTGGAGACTGCCCCTGGAATAACAGTGCCTTATTATGTGGGGCTGTCCCTCCCCTGCATCTACCCCACCAGTCCCAAGGGCATCGTGGCCAGGGCAGGAAAGGCTCTCCCAGGCTGCTCAAAGGAAGAACCATCCAGTCCCATCTCTTGTCCCCCACGTTCAGCATGGGATCGAGATGCTGGGTGTCGCCACACAGGGTCACAAATCTCAGGTGATAAAAGTATTTAGGCAAGGGAGAGGCTGGAACAGTCAGGTTTACTGGCTGGATGACCTGAACAGACAGCTCTGAGTCCTGCTCTGCTTCATGCTTTTTGCTTTGCTTTTTTCAGGATCCTTCTATCTTCACTGTCCTGACAGCCAAGTCGACCCGTCCTGGAGTGGCACTTGCTGACTTTGTCATATTCCCCCCACGATGGGGGGTAGCTAACAACACCTTCCGGCCACCATACTACCACCGTATGTCTGCTTTTTGTTGGTTGTGCTTGATTACAGTACTGCAGAAAAACAAACAAACAAAAAAAACAAACAAACAAAAAACAAGCCTTCATTTATGTCAGAGCATGTGCAGGGAAGAAGCAGTCTGATTTGTTGCCCTTGGCAGAGCTAGAGTCAGTTTCTTGGAGTCAGTCAGTCCTCCCTGGAAAATGAACAAAACCAAAGATGTTCCTATTTAGAGCATCTCAGGAAAACTCAGAGGTGATGGGCTGTTGTGTCTACATAGATGGATGTGTCTGTACTCAAGGGGCTCCCACTGAGACCGAGTGCATATTGAACTTGGCATTGCACAAATGCCTCAGAAATTGTCCTGTCATGCAGCCATGAATTGCTTAATATCTCATTAGAGTACATAGATAAAGAACAGGAGAAAGGAAAATACGGTATCACAGGTGGTGAGAAGCACGGAGGGATGCAGAGCTGCCCAAGACCATCACAGAGTGAGATCAGAGTCGCAGCAAAGGAGTGAATCGGCTCGCCTGAGCCCTTCTTCACCACCTGCACAGTGATGGAGGTACCTCTGGCATTTAAAAAGCCGGAGATCAGGAACTGGGCTCCTTCTCAGGCAGGGAGTTGGTTGATGTTTTGGGGAGTTGGTTGCCATCATCAGAGCCCTTTTCTTTTTGGCAGTTTTTTGGTTTCTCCTTGGCAGAGCATGGCCACGAGTTGCATTCAATGGATGCTAGAAATCCAGCTCCCGACATGGCATTGACCTTCCAGGGCAGGGATGAGGCAACCTGCTCTGTGAGACTGAGGGGGAAAGCTTGCTCATCCTGAACCCCTTCTGTCAGCAGCTAAAAGGCCCCATCTCAGAAGCTATCCAGGTCACACTGTGGTCACTCTGAAGTGCTGAGGGGCTTTCTGCACACTTACTAACCACAGTTTAATAGCCATGTCCTCCTGCTACTTAGACATATTTCCAAGTGTCTTGGGGGCTGGCAGAATTAGTGGCACTTGCAAGCACAGTAAGCAGCTGTGCCGGCATCCAAGTAAATCCCACAGGCAAAGTCCTGCCCTGTCATTCTGCTTTCATTTACAATAATGAGTGTGACATGGAAACATGTCTCCTGACCATCTGGGATAGTGCCAAGTCACTTTTATTAGACCCTAAAAGGTGAGAGACACTGCTGGTTAGCCACGATTAAGTTGCTGCTCATCAGCAGAGCTGTGCTAGCGCTCCACAGATGCCTTGTGAGCCATACAAATAAAAAGTTGTCCAACTTTGCTTCATCTGAGGTAAAAGACAGCTGAAATAACTCTCATTCTTTTGTCCATGTTGTGATCTAAGAGTACCCATGCAGGCAGCTACCACAGCTACTTGATCACAGTACCTCAGCCATAGGCTTGAGCACTAAATTCATGATGAGCAGGTCAGTTGTGTACTCTAGCCCAGCCATGGAGGGGCAGAGCTTGAGTGGGTAAGGCAGACATTGCAACAGTCAGTTATAAAGACACTGCACACACGAGTTCCCTCTGAAATTAGTGCTGTACCATTAAGAGAGGCGTAACAGGACAGAGCAACTCTGGGGTAGGAGTAGCACAAGTTCAGTGCTACTGAACTCTCTTCTCTCCCAATATTTTACAAGAGGCCTCTTTTATTTGCCAGCAATCCTCTGTTGCCTCCTCTTCTCAGGTGCAGTGGAAGGCCTGTGTTCAGAGAATTTTAGTGCACTCAGAGTCATGGTTTTCATCTTGCTTTAGTTTTGCCCCAAGTATAAATATAGCAATGGTGGTCCAAAAATATTTCCCCTAGAGACCATAACAATTTCACATACGAAGGTGGCTGTGCAGCTCATAAATACTGACTTCTCTTGGTCACTTTTTTACACCCTTGGAGCCTGTAAATTATTCCTAGTGTCTCTGGACCACGGGTTGAAAAATGTCTGATGCAGTTTTAATACTGTGGGCATATTGCATCTGTGTCACAGAGTACTTGTATGATTCTCATTACAGTGGGACCTAATAGCTAACGGCCACTAAGGGATTTTAATTTCACAGCAACCTGCTTGTAGAAGACAACGCCATTTTACCAATAGGGAACGGAGGCACACCTGTGTTGTTGTGGGTCATGTAGGAAATCTGTGAATAAGTAAGAAACCGGACTCAGCTCATCTCTTAAGTCCCAGCCTGGTTTCCTACTCACCTGCCCATTCTTCCTAAGCGATATCATCAGTTCTGTTGTGGACACGTTGACAATCCAGCTCTTAGGGCCTGTACAGCAGTCTGAACGTGTCAAGCGCAGCACATGAGCAGGTTGAGTGAAAAGCCTGTAACAGTCCAGTCTTACACGAGACACTGACAACTTGGGATGAAAATTAATGAATGTTTGTATACATATATAGGCCAACTCTGCTTTGAGCTAAATTAATTTTGCTGTTGAACTTTTCAGACCCTGGATTGTACTTAATGAAGACCGAACTAGTGGTTAAAAAGAGCTATATATAACATAGCTACAGAAACGTGTCCTGGTTTTGTAAAAACTGACCACTAAGCAGAAAGTTGCCATACTGTTTAGTCACATCAAGTCTACTAAATTTGAAAGCTTGGGATGGTAGTTGTTAAAAATATTTTCTTACAGGGAGTAACTCAGTAAGTACTGAATGATTAGATAGAGACATCCTTTCCGCAGTTAGTGGTATATTACTCCATTGGTTTCAGAGGGTCTACTTAAAGTATTCTTTCTCAGAGAAGGACAGAATTTGGCTCCTTGTCTTTGGGCGTAGAGTGGCTCTTGAAAAATGGTAGATAATGCATGAATCAAAAGCATAAGGTACTGAAGGACCTGGCTGGTCTGGAAGTGGTAGAATATTGAACAAAATTATTCCATGCTTATAACCTGGGACAGCAGAGAGGCTCTCTCACCAGACTGATGGTCAAGCATTTTGTTCCTGTAACACAGGGATGATTATACAGCACTTCCTTTCCAATGCTTTAAATTCTCTAATCCAAGTCTGTAAATATCAGGTTACACCGTGCAGTCCGTATGCAGGCGTGGTACTTACACAGCTCGAGGGGGTAGGAAAAGCCCAGGTCTACCAACATCAGCGCACCTTCATTAGGGAGCTCTGTTTCTGAATCCAGGTAATTAAGGGTGGAATAAAACCTGTACAGCTTTGCAGGCATCACGTGTAGGATCCTCGACGCCCTCTCATGCGATACCCTGCTTAGGAACCTCCACTCCACTCACTGCCCGGCCCAGCTTAGCTAGGGGGTTTCAAGGAGCTGACAGCCTAGCTGTTGATGCCTCCCAGTCACACCGTGCTGCAACCTCTTCTCTATGCCTCCTGCAGGGAACTGCATGAGCGAGTTCATGGGGCTCATCAAAGGCCACTATGAAGCAAAGGAAGAAGGCTTCCAGCCTGGGGGGGCCAGCTTGCACAGTATGATGACGCCTCATGGGCCGGACGCTGACTGTTTTGAGAAGGCGAGCAAAGCCAAGCTGGAGCCTGAGAGGGTGGCAGAAGGGACCATGGTAAGGAACCAAGGGAGCTAGCAAGGTTTTGAATGCAGCGTGGCATAATGCCACTGTGCCACTCTCAAAGTACAGCCTAGCTTCTCGTTGGCAAGTTGGGAAAGTACTCGGACCAAACCGCTGCAGCAGTCACATCCCTCACTGATCAGCACCCTTCAACTCCCAGAAGCTCTCCTGGAGATGTGTGATGCCAGGCAGATTTTATCATCTGCCCACATAAATTGTTGCCTGAGCAGGAAGCTGGGAATTTTCACACTGATTAATTTAATTTTTGTCTTAGACTATGGACAAAGGAGCAAACCCCCCTGATTGTCCTCCTTTCTCCACTCCCTAAAATCTAATGATGATCATCAACAGATCTTGAACTAGAGCTTTTGGAACAACCTGGCTTTCCTGGGCATTCAGGGACTCCAAAGTCACTCCTCAGACCTGGTTAATACCAACGTTGCAATGCCAGCTCTGAAGAGCTTTCTCCCTCTGGGCTGCTCAGGCCGGAGGCAGAACGTGGCAGTGCTGGACCATGCGTGCAACTCCTGTTTGTGGTAGAGCAAAGCCACCTTGCCTGGATTTAGACTCTCGCTCTCCTGCCCTAACCTACCTTCCCTCTTCCCAACAGGCCTTCATGTTCGAATCGTCCCTCAGTCTTGCTGTCACCAAATGGGGCCTCCAGACCTCCAACCGCCTAGATAAAAACTACTATAAGTGCTGGGAACCTCTGAAAAGCCATTTCAACCCTAAATGCAAGTAAAGAGAAGTATTTGTTGCTTGCAGTATGTGAGTGAAGGCTGGGAAATCCAGCATACCTACGTGTGCTGGCACAGTCAACTCAGACAACGCAGCGTGCTCCAGCACAGAATGGCATTTCCAGCAGCCACCGAGCCACGAAAATGATCATCTCTCTGTAACTTGGGAAATTAAGTAGAAAACTACCATTATTCTTAACTTTCAAGTAGCCAATTAAAGCTTTCCTGGTGACACGCTGAAGCTGAAGTACTTGCGTGGCTCCCACCACATGTAGTCGGCATAAATGCTGCACCTTGTGCGATGCAAGGTGACAGCCAGCCCCCGCTCACAGGGCCTCCTGAAAATACAGCCCCGCGTGTCTTTCACAGGGAGAAGCTAAGGATCAACAAAGTATTTTGTACTGTCTGTAGGAAAAGAGCTTTACAAACAGAGCTGAAGGCACTACCAGTTCTAAGCCTCTTTTCAGAGCAGGCCACTTCAACCTGCTGCTGTGTGGAGGGCTGCCAAGGGAAAACTTGCTTGTCAGAAAAGTAGGCTGCAAATTAGAAAAGGTTGGAGAATGCAAAGCACTTCACTGCTAAGTAAGGGAAAGTTTCCTTTCCAATCCCATGCTCTTCCCATCCTTCAACATCAACTTGTCAGCACTTGACAAATTGTCTCCCTAGTCAAGTGCCAATTCACAGCATAGAAAATGGGAAAGGGCTTGTCTGGCCAGTCCAGGCATTTAGTCCTGGGAAGGTACATGGAAGAAAGCTCGAGTGCAGACAACATTGTGAAGGACCTCAAAATTCATTGGAGTATGCAAGCCTCACCCTCAGGCGGTGGGTTCCACCGGGTGGAAGCAAAAAGTGAAACCCCAAGTAGGGTGGGAACCAGGAACACAACCCAGGCACCCCAAACCTCAGGCCTGCACTTCAGCACGTACCCACATGAAGCAGTTACTAAGCTTGGAGCTCTCAGGATCTATGTTTCTTACTTCCCAAGAAAACAATCCTCAATTTTCCAAAAGAGAAAGCAATGTAGAGCTGTGACACCCAACTTCAGTCAGTTACATCCATCATCAGTTTTGGATCTGCACTAGGTCCTTGGGGGGAAAAAAAAAAAGCATCGGCTTTGAGCAAAGTATTATATTATAAAATCTACAGGGATATGTTTACTCTAAAATAGCCAGCTCAGAAAAGGACATTCAGGAGAATCAATTTGTCAGAGAAGCTGATTTAATCAGACTGATCCAGAAATAAGCGAGGTCTAAATGTTTTGCAGGTAGAGGGGAAAAGCTTGTTTTCTGATTGGGATCTAATTTATCATCCAGTGACCTGCAGGCTTGAGTTTCCCTTGCTATAGACTCATCACTGAGGCAGATACGGGTGGTAACACATCAGTCAAGGGCAAAATTCCAAGAGGCACATTCACTCCCCTGTCTTCACCCTACATTTCTGAAGGGAAACTCCCCTTTCCTCCCTCTCTGTACCCAGCACCACTGCCTCAAACCACCAGCCCCACCTCCAGCAGCACAGCACACTCGCTCCTTGCAAGAAAACAGCTCGGAGAACTCTGCAAATAATGAGAGGAAAAAAAAAAAAGTAGGGCAGTCTTTCCCCAAGCACCATGCTCAAATCTGCAGGGACTCTAGCATCAGACACTCTTGTCTGCAGAGGGAAGGGCTGTGTTAAGTGCTGCGAGAATCAATCCGAGGCTGGCCTAGAAGGCTGGAAGCGCTGCACTCATCTACAACCCATCCCTAACCATTTGCTCAGCTGGCCTGAAACAAATAAAGCTGCAAGGGAGAATTTACACCTGTGGCAACTCAAGTTCCAATTAGCTGAGGAAATGGGTCCTGGGAGATCAAATTAGTTTGTGGCAGCAGGAAGATAGTTAATTTAGCATACTCAGACAAGCAATTATTTCTTTCCCTAAATACCACTTTCTCCGTGCACTGATGTCTCTCTGCACTGACCCACAGCCGTATCTTGTAATATCATTTGTGACAGCCTTTTAGAAGCTGCTCTGAAGAGAATAATCTGGGTTTGCTTTGGTTAAGCTAGCAGAAGAACAAACTGCAGCCACAGGTGCAAGAGGGTTGGTGGGAGCACACATGGGATTGCAAAAGCAGGCCACAGCCTTGCACAGCTGCTGCGTGCAGCATGAGTGCCCAGCTCCCCACAGCCTGAACATTTCATGACCTAGGCAGGAAAGGGAAGAACTACAACAGAGATCTGGTTTATGGTGGTTTGGGTTTTTTTTTTTTTTTTTTCCTCCATTCTGAAAAAATAAACTGTCAGGAAACACATTTTTACTGTGAGGGTGACCAAGCACTAGCACAGGTTGCCCAGAGAAGTTGTGGAGTCTCCATCCTTGGAGACTCAGAAACCCTCTGGACATGGTCCTGTGCAGCCACGCTTGAGCAGGTATGGGACCAGATGACCTCAAGGTCCCTTTCAACCTCAACCACTCTATACGATTACATGAAAAAGCTCATCACCTCACTCAGAGAGGTACTGCAAATGGCCCATATTCACATCCTAATCATGCAGGTGAGGTACTTTGAAGAGCTGCTTTTGCTGACTTCCCATAGGCTGCCTCCCCAGCAGGCAGAGGGAAGATTTCAGCTTTTGTGTCAGCCCGCGCTTTTGGAACGGACCTCAGCATTTCAGAAGAAACCGCTTCCATACAATGTCTGAAGAATGAGGGTTGTTGTTTGGATCATGATGGCACCTGCAAGCTCTGTGAAAATTCAAGCGTGAATTGGAAACCTTTTCCTTGCACTCATATTTCAGTACTTTGTCAGTAACAATTCCGGAGCCCCCTACACCAGTTGACCTGGGCAGAAAAGGCTTGTGTTCTTGCAAGAATAAGCAGAGAAGCACCGTTGCAGGCAGAAGGTTCAGTTATGCTTGGTGAGGCCTTTTATCATGGCCCATTCGCAAGGGTGAAATTGAATTCTCCTATATTGTAAGGGAATCAGTGTCAAAAATAAAAATCCTTATCTTTTTACTTCTCTCCCACTCACAGGAATCACAGAATCAGTAGAAATGCTACTCTCCTATAGCATGCCAACATTCAGCTCACTCACTCTTTCCAAGGCTGGTGCAGTGATTCTATCCAGAAGGTTACTGCACTACACAAATATATGGTTTAGGTTTGTATTTTATTATTATGGAAAAGAAAAATTAACTTATTGAGAGCAGGCAGGCTCCTAAAATTATTAAAAACATATCACAGGACTTGCCTATTATCCAATTAAGGCAAACTCTGTAGTCAAACTGACACCAGGAAGAAATACCTAGTAGGGAAGCAAGCAGTAGTTCTGCAGGAAACTTAACTGCTTTGGACTTGCTTAACATTTTAGCCTAATTTTGAACTTCAGCCTGTGCTGCTCTGACAGCAGCAACTTCCACGGTAAGAAGCCTTTGCGTGTAGGCCAAAGTAGCCCACTGGTTGAATTCAGGACACTATATCTAACACAGATAGATAGGGAAATGAAGATCCTGCATTTCTGCACTTTCCATAATTGCTAAAGATGCAAAACAACCAACGAGCAATTCAGATTTATTCTTATGAAGAAGAAACATCAGCACACAATACATCTTATTTTATTTATATTTCACGATCAGCACTGCAATTCCAGGAACTTAAAACATACTGAACGGTCGGTTGTATTTACCTTCTTGGATAAGCTTCTCTTTATGATCCTGTGGAAGAAAAAGAACAATCACTGTTATACTATTAAAGTTCCCATCAGCCTGGGATAAAAGTCATTCCAGTATTTCAGCATGGACTATAGAAAGATAGCACCACATGATCTCTTTTCCAAACTAAATGATTCTGTAAGCACAAACTCTGGTAACAGCTGTTGTGGTTAAAAAAAGTAAAAAAAGGGCAAGGCATTTAGCTTCACCTACCAGCTACAGAAGACATGCTCAGATTGACCTCTGCCCATATAGCCACTCTCAGAGGACAACAAAGACCAGCTGCGTCACAGTTAATTTATACACTTAGTTTCTACCTCCTCCTTCTGGCTGAAAACAATCCAGTTTAGATCTCTAACTATGGAGAAACTTAGTAACTTGCCCAAATGTGCCCATGTTCACTTTCAGCCCATTTGTACCTCACTCTGCAGCCATGTATCTTTCTGACAGGTATTGTTATGGTACACCGACAATGCAGATACTACCCAGTTGCGTTCTGCTGGATAAAACTAGAAGACTTAAGATTTAGCAATTTATCTCTTGCTTTCCCAGACACAAAACAAACAATCCTCAGAGAAAAGAGTATAATAGCTATGGTGCTTTATATACTACCAGAAAACCAAGAAAAATCCCCAAACATCAGTGAAGGAGCTGGAATAAATAAAAACAAATTCTCCTGGAGACTACATTAAAGACTTCAGCTTAAATATTCCCAGGCACAGGTTTATTTTCAAGCACTCACATGGTAAGCCACACTACATGGCTAAGCCCAAGTGTGGCTTCACATACCAAACAAAACCAGCATGAAAAAATACTGCAGAGATGTTGAAGTCTCAAAAACATTTATATCAATATGCTCTGTGTGTTTCCTAAAACCTGTATTTTCGATTCATCCTTGAAAACAACATTCCCTACAAATACTCTATTAACTTTAACTGTTGTTTGTGCTTCTCTGTTTATTACTTGATCTAAAAATGCTCTTTTGTGCAAAAAAGGGAAACAAAAGTGTTTTACAACAGCCACAAATTCACTAGTGAAAACAGCCACTGTCTGCCAGTCACCTAGCATCTTCTTATGTGTGTACATAGCTGAGGTTTTTTTTCAGAATGATCTATCATTGCTCAGATTCTGACACCTGTATTTCAGGAATTAGAACAGAAGCAAGATAAACCTTCCCAAATCTTAATCATCCAGTTGAGATCACGCACCGCAACCAGCATAAGTACTCCTCCCCATTTGCTTCATGAGATGAGAGAAATGGTCAAGCAATTCTCAGACACACTGCTGGGCCCGTCATCCATAAACTCGTTATTTATTTTAAAGTGCAGTTACTGCATGTCAACAGCTGAAAATAGTCTCTTATTATTACTTTACACTGTCAGTGCTACAGAGAGCTCTACTGTAGCAAAACATCCTGACTGGTGAAACTGTGACTGGCCGTACCTAAGGGTATGATATAGGGCTCTAAGCACAACATAACTTTGCAACCAGTTATAAGGATTTGAGACAGTAGGCTCAGCATCAGCCTTCCCTCCCTCATTACTTTATTAATCATTCTCAGCTGCAAGAGGATCCCACCAATTAAGTCTCCAGGCAGATGTACATTTTACAACTTGGTGTTCACTGACCCTCAGTGTCGACTGACTTACCCGATCAATTTTGAAGACGGCAATCCAGAAGAAGATAGGGCCTAGACCAAAAACAACTCCTAGAAAGGACGTCTTGGGCGTCGGGCGGAAAGTAGGATAGACATTGTGCGTCCTAGCATGGGCCCAGCGGAGGACGGCAGGATCTTCCTGGGTTGGACAGAAAGCCACAGTGAGGCCCCAGGGGCCCTGCAACAGCCGCTCGGCTCGGCGCGGCCCCCTTTGCCCCCGCCGCTGGGCTGGGGCCGGAAAGGCCCCGGCTGCCTCCGGGCCCCGGGCGGGGCGGGCGCCAAGGTCGCGGGGAGGGCAGCGGCCCGCTCGCACGGACCCGGCCTCGGCCCCAGGCCCCGCTCCCTCCGGGACGCCGGGTGAGGTGGACAAGCCCCGCGTTTCCGTGTTTCACACACACACACCCCCCCCACACACCACCCACCCACCCCCCCCCCACTCACGATGACGACCGGTGGGTTCGGGTTGTTGAGCTGCAGCTGGTACTGCCGCTTCAGCCGGGCGCGGATAGCCAAGCGCTCGGCCTCGGCACGGCGCTTCTCCGGCGACGCGTCGTAGGCGTGGGGGTCGAGCTCGGCCGGCAGCGAGACGTACTGGTTGGGCCGGTACAGCTCGGCGGCGGTGGGCTGCGGCCCCGGCGCCATCTTGGGGGCCCGGCACCGCGACGCGCTGACGGCGCGCGGCCGCGGGAGGAGGGGCGGGGGCCGGGCTCGCGCCGCCGCCGCGCCCCCTGCCGGCCCGCGCTGCGCCGCGAGAGGCGGGAGCAGCGTCCCCCACCCGCCCGCAGCGGGGGCGGGGCTCGCGCTTCGCTGAGGGGCGGGCGCGTGCAGGGAAGGTGAGGGGGGGGGGGGGTGGGGGGGGGGGCGCGGTGCCTGTGGTGACCTCAGTGCCCGGGAGGTGGAATGGCCTCTCCCCTGGGAAAGAGAAAGGAGCTCCCGGGCGGAGCTGAGGAGGTGTGAGGGGTTGTCCTGCTGCCGACTGTGTTGCGTGCCCAGGGAGTAACGGGGCGGCCACTGCTGCGTTACCTTTCGCAGCCCTACGCCATCCACGTTTAAAGAAAATATCCGGTATTACGTCAGTGGCGTGTCACAGGCGGGCTGGAAGTTGCAAAATCCTGCTGTTAATGGCTTTCAGCTTCAAATCGTCTCTTTGATTCTTCAACCGAGGCCAGGCTGGTTGGATAAACTGCCAGATAACCTTTGGGATTATTTGGAGGTGACTCACCGCCCTGATAAACTTTAACTGACAGGTTCACAAATCACCCTCTGCTGATGAACATGAGGTGAAGAAAGCAAGCTCTGGCCCGAAGGTTTTGAGTTTAGGAAGTGTCTGTCTTGCTGGTATTAAGAGCTCTGTTCTCCAGAGATTAAAAAATAGACGCAAGTTGTCCTTCTGGAAAAAAACTTGCCAGTAGACAAGTTTTATGCTGTTTTTTTCCTCTTTTGGTATACTGAGCAATGATAGCAGTTATGCTGATTGGAATCGAGTAAGTTAATGGCTGTGTTTATATAGTTATGGCCTCATTTACACCGGGGAGAACTCTACAGACTTGGGTAATGTTGGATGAGGGATTACAGTTTGCTCCTAAACAAACACAAAAAAATATTATTGCTGACTTTATTTAAGATATTGTGCTTTGGCACCACAATAATAGACCAGAAGCTCTGCCTTGCATCTTACGATTTCACTCTTCATTTACCAAAGCACTTGGAAAACAGATGATCTTTTGGTCTGAGCAGCTAATTGGGAGCTGGGGCTTTGTGTCTTGCTTCCAGCAGGATTAAATACAGGTTGGATATCCCTGCGGTTTGTGTACCTTGAGCACACCCCCATAGCAGCAGGTACTTTTCCCTCTCTCAAGTACAGGCCTGCAGTCCTCTTGGAAATTCTGTCCTGGTGTTTCTCCAGCTTTTCCACCCTCATTTTCTTCACAAACATGTGGCTGCGAATTCAAGTGAAATCCGAGCTGTTTCCTTCACAGTCACCTCCCAAGGAGGTACTTATACGCCCTGTTGCTTTTTGCTTTCCCTGGGGCTTTCAGCTTGGGACAGTGGCTCCTCTTGCACAGAACAATTTACTCCCTTTACTTTCCCATTTTGTGACCATTGGATTTAGTGAGCTCAGTGTCCACAGCACCACGTTTGTCACTCTCCATTAACGGGCACGTGGAGAGCCACTCTAGCAGCACAGTACATATACCAGCAGCACTGCCATGTGGCACGCCTGTGGTACTTTCATCTCTGAGGGTTCCCAAAGACTTGGCAGCCTGTGTTTCCCTGCCCATGCAAGCCTGCTTCTTTAAAATCTGTTCCTCCCTCCTCTTTTTTATTCCTTAATAAATGACACATGCAGCCTTGAAACAGAGAGATTCCTGGCAGGAACAGGGGTGTAGGCACGATTACTGTACTGGGAAGGGAGAGCTGCTCTGTGGGAAATGATGGGTGTTTTTCCCCTCTTTGCTGCATCATAGAGTGGAGCAGAAAACTGTCCCTGCAGATCTCCCAAGGGACTTCGAAACTGCCAGGTGCTTTTCCCCCAGTCTGCTGGCTCCTGAGGTCTGTCTGTAATGCTGTGGGGCAGTTCCTGTGGTCAGAAGCAAAGATGGTCGTGTGGTGAAGTCACTTGGCAAAAGCAGCGGGTTCAGCTTCCAGCCCTGTTGCAGACTTTGTGATCTTATCTGTTCAGGTCCAAGCTGTGCCTTCTTCCTCTCCCTGAAGCTCACAGCTGTGAGTGTGCATGCTTGGCATGCAAAGAGTGCTGAAATTAATTCTACTGGGAGAAAAACAGAAGGTGCAAAGCTACATTTCCATTAACAACGTAATGTACTGTATTAGAAAATCGCACAGCCAGCCGCTATGCTGAAAACACCTTTGCATTTCATCTCTAATCACTAACTTATCCTCCCTCCCAAAGGATCAAGTTCCCCACAGGGAGTCTTTTCTGAGAGATGCCACTTGATTTATGGGGTAAGAAAATAACTAAATCCTTTCCAGAGAAGTGTACTCTCTGACACTCAAGCCTGTGTATTGCAATTTGTTGTTTTCAGTCTTCCAGATGTGATTTTGTGCATTATCTTCATTTCATAACAGCCATGTCTTTATAACTCAATCATACAGCAAAAGCCTGAGACACTGATAAGAAGGGTCTAAACCTTGCATAATGCAATGCAGGAGAAAGACAAAAATACTGCAGTCAAAGCACTTGACTGAAATCACTGATTACTTTTTTTTTCCTGCTGACAGGAACTGCTGCACACAGTGAGAAATGCTGCGGTGACAAACTGGACTCCTGTGCAGAACTTCTGCATCATCTGCTCCTTCTGGGTCACCCTGTGGCAGACTGAAGTGCTGCTACTGCAAACCACCTTTGAAACAAAAGATGTTTTTGCTGGCCAGATCATGAAGTTCATTTGACTCTCCTCCTGACTGCTAGTGTTGAACTAAGACAGGCAGCAGGAATATAAAACAGGCACTAATGAGAGTGGGGCCACTCTCAGCAGGGTAACAGAGGCTTGAACTAGAATATGTAGGTCATAAACCCACGTTCTTGTGGTCTAAAACACTGTGAGATAAAAGGTAAGACCCCAAGTGTTTTTCTTCTTTTTAATCAGGGCCAGTTATTATTGAATGTTTAAGGTTGGCAGTATTGAATCAAATTGACGATTTTCAAATGAAAATGCCTTTGAAGTTTACATCATCTGTTTTCTTTGTGGTCATCAGTAACCAAAATGGAAAAACCAGTCAAAAAAGTTAATGTTTGTCCAGAACCCTGTGGAGAGTTGACCTTGACTGGCTGCCAGAGGCCCACCCATCTGCTCTCTCACTCATCTTCTTCGAAAGGACTGGGGAAGAAGACGACATGGAAAAACTCATGGGTTGAGATAAGTACAATTATTAAGAAAAGCAAAAGGTGCATACAGAAGCAAAGCAAAAAGAGGAATTAATTCGCTACATCCCATCAGCAGGCAGGTGTCTAGCTACTTTTTGGCAATCAGGGCCTCGGGATGTATAGTGGTTGCTTGGGAAGACAAATGACATCACCACAGATGCCCTCCCCTCATCCACGTTTTTTTCATCTCCCAACCTGTTGACCACCTCTAGCCTACAAACCATTAAAGTTGGTGGTGGGGTGTCGGAGAGAAAGCCTTGAGCAAGCACTGCTCAGGAATAGCCAAAACACTGGTGTGTTACCAGTGCTATTTCAGGCACAGATGCGATGCATGGCACCATACAGGCTGCTGTGAAGAAGGTTAACTCCATCCCAGCAAGACACAGTACAAAGTCATCTTGAATACTGTCCTACACACTGCTGAATTTCTGAGAGTGTTCTTATCCAAACTAGTCTGAAATCAGGCACACTTCTATGACAGACTTGTTAGTTGAAGCTGCAAATAATTTCCACCTTGAGGTTACAGTAACCCAAGTTACTGACCTTCATTTTAGACCTGTGTGATTTTGTTGGTGACTTTTCCATCATGCTCTGAAATATACACAGACTGTATTTGTTTGACTGCGTACACAAAGTCACATCCTCTCAGAGCGGCCAGGCTAAGTGACTCTAGGCTTCAGGTGAATAAACGAAAAATTAACCTAAATCACAGACCTGTCTACCTATCTCTGAGGTGTTCGTGCATTATGCTTTCAGAATAGAGAGGTTAAATGTGCTGTCATCTCAAAAAATACTTGTGTCTGTCAAACTTGTGGTGAGTGCTTGCAGTTGCCCTGTTTGCATCAGTTGTCAGGCTGGGTCAACATGTTGCTGGGATCTGTTTTGAATTCTCACTGACCTTTTGCAAAGAAAGCAAGCTGGAGAACAGGGGAGAAGCTGAGAAGATCACTCATGTCACAAGAATGTTCCTGAAGAGAGGTCCCTTGCTTCTAATTCCCACCTATAATGGACAAGAAGGGTCATTTGGCTCCTGTTCCTGTTCCATACAGGTGAATGAATACTAATGTGTGTGCTGCTGACCTTCTTCTGAGGGGCATTGGTATCAGGCATCCGTCTGCATGGATACATCCATGGTTAAAAGTGTAGTAGATACAGGAGGGGAGCAGTGTAAAAGGTGTTAGGACACCGTAGGACACTGTTAGGACACTGTTTTTCTGGGCTCAGAACAAGCGTGTCAAATTGCAGCATATAGCTATGTTAGTAAATTGTCTGGATAAATGTAATTTGTTCTGTGTTAAGAACTGAAGTCCCCAGTATCTTTATCTCACAGTTGTTTAAAGGAAGCCTGGCACGCAAAGGAATGAGTTAACATGGTTAGGAGAATTACGAATAGTTCAATCGTTATTACAGCCAACAGGCCACCCATAAATGTGTATCAAATGTTGAGCTCAGCAGGAGTTAGTTACAAAACTAGGACACTTAATGAGTCATAAAATGCCAGGAATAATGAGAGGCGGCATTAAACAAACCATTTCTGCCTCTCCTGGGCTTGTCCAGAGACAGTGACAAGAAGCCCTCTGCTGCTTCAGCTTTTCCTGCCGAAATAACATTTTTGACTCACACTGAATTATAGCTGTGGTTGAGCTGCCTGAGCCGGGGAACTGGTGCCACCTGGGAGGCTCCGGTGGGAGAAGGAGAAGCTGGCTATCTCTTCTCCACTCCTTTGCACGTCATTGATTGTAGCATTTTGTAATATAATTTTCTTAGCTCTCCCTCTGCTTCCAGCTCCTCTCAGGAGAGGCTATTAAGAATCACGTAACATTGAAGAGTTGGAGAAGAAGAGGTCTTAGAATAAAGTATGGTGGCAATTAGAAAGCTGAATGTCTGAGGGTAGGTCCTGTTATTGACTAAGTGTTAGAAGTGCTTAACCAGCCAAGGGGTAATGCTGTTCCTGGGCTTCCCCTCACACTGGCTGTCAGGAACTGGAGTACACCAGCAAGCTGTCATTGCCCCAGCCAGCCTCCCCTGGACATTACTCACTGGGCTCAGGAGCAGCGTTGAAGCTCAGTCCCTTGGCCTAAGCTCTTGCCTGAGCTGAGTCAAATATGTGTTGTGTCTAACCTCGGGCTGCAGTGGCTTGAGTTCCCAGCTTGACCTCAGACCTTCCTTGTCACTTTGGCCTTGCCTGGACATCACTGGACTCAGGCTGAATGTGGTTATTGCCACTGGACCTGCCCTGATCACCTTGTTTGGCTCCTGGCTTGCCTTGCTCCATGGAGCAGCCCAGTCTTGCCATCCCTGGACTGCACTGTCACTCATGGAACGGTTCTCAACCTCATGACCGTGGGGAGTGTATACGGCACCAAGAGTGGACTCATACTGATGCCAGTAAAAATTCAAAAAACTATTGCTAAGAAGAGTCAGTGAGAGGAAACTCAAGTGTTGCAGGAAATATCTCATGCAGGGTAAGGGGAGGCATGTTTTCTGGCCTGCTGCTACTGACACAGATCACCACCAGCAGCTGATGTTTCTTCTTTTTTTTTTACCCTGTTTCTCCCCAGGTGTTTTGCTCTGACCACAAAAGAAAGGATAGAACTGCCTTGTTCAGTTTGAGTAGTGGTGCCTGCTGTGAACTCTGCCTGCATCTCTCTGACACAATGGAGGGAGTTTCAGATGGTGAACCCTCCTACCCTAAAACATATCTGAGAAGCTGTGAGCCATCCACTGAAGATCCTGTCTTTCCCCATGGGCTGTGGAAAGACTCTAGTTTAGCCCAAATACTTCCCACCCCCCCGAGTATCCAATATGTGACAGAGTGCCGTGGCTTGTGTAGCTCTGGGCCAAATGTTATGCAGCCTTTCTATGTACCTGGAGGATGCTCCTGTAAGTTCTGCCCAGACCTATGGGTGAAACCCTGGACTTGCTGACAGCAAAGGAGAGCCCTACGAAAAATTACTCTGGCCCACAAAGCCATCAGATTCCCAACAACACTTTACTTCAAGTTACCTCATGGGTTTAGCTGGATTTCCTTTCACAGACAAAATCAGAGTGTGAGGAAAAGGCTACTGTTCAAAAAGCCAACCAAGAGGGGCAAGTGAGACTTTAATCCCCAACAGATATGGCCACTCCTACTCCTCAGGACAGAAATACAGTGCCCCAAGGATTGATTTGGTGTCAGGGACTTTGCATGTCCTGATGGGGTCCACTCATGAACGCAATCTTGGAGGAAGCCTCACTTTGTGGGATCATCCAGTCCAAAACTTCTCCACAGTCCGAAATTCATTTTTAACTGGAAGAGGAGCAGGACTTTATAGACAATAACTCTTTAAGAAGTCACTAATTTCTCCTTTGTACAGGAAGACATTCAAGCTCTGTGTGGGGAAAAAACCCAGTCTGAAACCTGTGATAGATCATCATTGAAGGAGAGGCAGCTCCATTGTACAGCTATGTAGGAAAAGATACTCACTTTATTTTGCTTTAGATATTTGTTAGAAGTCTGGAGCTTAAATTTTAAAGCAAGTCTTTGGGAACACACTGTGAAGCAGACCATCAGTATGAATAAAATATGTTAGCAGGGATATGTTGAATTTAGTATGACTGTTTGGCAATCTCTGTAATCGCAGTGGGGAAGTACTTAGTTGTGGCAATGCAGGGTGGGGTTTTTTTTGCTCAAGTAAAAGACGGAATACAAATAAGGCTGTTCCTGCAGAATGCCAGCTATTGGGAAAGGTATACAGTGTCCAGCCTGGGTATTTCAATGTTTAAAGAAACAATGATGGCAATACTAAAGCCTTAAACTTCTGACCTATAGAGATAGAATGGCAGAGCAGTGCTTTCCTTGGGCTCTTGTTTTCACTGTATAAATCAGGAATATGAACTAAACAAGAAATATCCAGTAGCATTGCAGAACCCTGTATCCATCAGGTTTCATCTGCCTTGTTGGGGAGGCTGGATAAGGCAGCTGCCAAGGTCAAAAATTGCCTCCTAAACTGATGTCTCCATATTTCTATAGATAGCCTCTTAGCAGAGAGGTTTTCTCTTTGGATAAGCCCCTTTTGCTCACAATGGCATGTCCTCCTAATCCAGCCAGTGCCATTGTGATTTGCAACCCCTAAAAGAAAGATTTCTACCTCTGGTGTGATCCTGGCAGGGCCCTTTAGACAGTGCTTTCCCTGCTCTCCTGCTGTCCCTCATTCCATCCCCTTACACGCATCTGCTTCCCCCCTGCTCACCTGCAGATGTTTTTGCCTTACCCAACCCTCTCCTCCAACACTCTCCCCACTGCTGAGGCACTTATTACTCCTTGAACCTACTCTGACTTCCTCTGCCTCCTTCACTTGCCGCTCAGTCTTCTTTCTGCTCTCTCCTGGCCATATCTCACTCACTTTCTTCCAAGCATCTTCACAAGAAGATCCAGTCATGGTGGCAACCACTTGCAAAATGCTTAGCAGATGGCAACTTCCAACCTTGTGGTACTCTGCTCCCTGTTTCCTCTTGTCCTTTCTGTATCAAGCATCCTGTACAGAGCACATTGGGAGGAGGAGCATTCATGTTCTTCCTACTTTGCTTTCATTTACTTTAGATTCTTCCTGTGTCCTGAAGTCAAGGGAATTACAAGCAGCCATCATACGTCTTTCTGATTCTCCTCAGCACTTGGGTACTGATCAAACCCAGTTTCTGCAACCTGCCTTCTAGTTTTACAGACCAGTGTCGTCGTGAAGGCTATGGAGGAGGACCCATCCATCTCTGTACAAATGCCTTGCATGGTTAATCCTTCCTTTCTTCATTTGTCATTGTATTCTCAAGAATGAGTTTATCTTTTCTCAGGCACAGGCATGCCATCCCCACCTTCTGCTGCTGTGTTGGTCTTGCTGTGAACTGCTCCAGGGAAGCAGCTCCCTCTTGTTCATGACATGGTTCACCAGTCACTGCAGTGACCGGAGCTGCCCACAGCACACGGTCACAAACTGAATGAGTCCAAGGCAAATGGCAAAGCTTAATGCTGTTATGTCTGTATCAGTCACCTACAGCTGGCTGGGATGCCTCTTCTGTTGGACCCATAAATAGGGCAGTTGCATATCTCCATAATTTCTATGCGGAAACATCCTATTAGCTGAAGGAACAAGGGCAGTGACTCACCCTTCAACCTGCCGAATTCTTTCAAGGATCGTCATTCCCACCAAGGACTGAGAATTTCTGGGATGTACCCACAGGAGAAGCTAATATGCTAAAAGCCGTTTGTCTCAAATCCAAATGAAAATTTGAAATACGATAAATCAATCACTCTGCACAATAGTCACCAAAGTCAAAGTGCTTTTTTTTTTTTTTTACAGTTGTATAACTCCTCTCCAGCACAGAGCAAGACCCTATTTGCCATCCCTTTGCTTTGCCCTGTGGGACTACATATACTGCGTGACCATTACTTGTTTTACTTCATTGTAGAAAGAGCTTGGTCAAAGCAGGAAAACTGAGCCCCTAATCTTAAAAATCTCCTGCGTATTTTTTAAGACCAGTGAAATTATGAGGCTGAAACCTTTGGTTTCCTTGTTCTTAGAGTTCTTGCAGATGGGTCACAGGGGTGACATCTGATCCTGACGGCAGTGCTGCCCTTTTGTCAAGCAATGGTGGAAAAGGTCTTTCTGGCCTACAGAGCAGTCTCAGAGCAGTTACCTCCATCTGTACCCTCTCACTTCTGATAGTAGTCAATCAAATCCTTTCAGCTGACAGCTTATGGATTTTTATCATATTTTTTCACAGCACAGCCTCTTCCAAATACCAGCATGTCTCTTTTGTCTGAGTGGACCTATATTGCATCTGGCACCAGCTTTATCAGACATTGTGTAAACCTGTCCAGCAGCTACATTTAGATTTGTGAAAAGATTTGGGACAAATTCTTCTGACTTGCTGATCATGTAGCATTACTGCTCATACAAACTTCTTAGATGCCCTGTGCATGATGCACAGGTATGCAACTGCAAGATGTGATTTTGTGGTGAGAAGTGTCTTCCCTGGGACCTCTAGGAGGGAGAAGCTGTCACTCAGTGTGCTAACTTGACCTTGTTCAGAAACAAAGGTGCAAAAGTATTTCTTGATCCTAGAGTCTAGACAGCCACAGGTTTGCTCAGTACTGACTTTAAGCAGTTTCCTACAGAAGACACTGGCCTTTGCCCATGGCCTTAAGGAGGACTTGGGGCATAGCTTGCAGCCCAGCTTCTTGCAGGGGAGTGTCCCTAGCAGCTTAGAGCTGATGATATTGTTAGCATTGGCTTGTCCTTGCCTGATACCTTTTTCTTGGAGGAAAGAAAAAGTCAGAGGTTGGGTGAGATCTCCCTTGGGCAGAACACAAGCTTATGAGAGCATAGATATTTTGAGGTAACTTCTTCTGGCAAAGGATTACTTTCTTGCTTGACAGTTGCTTGTAATTTGTGCTCCATGGCAGTGAAAGAGCAGGATGTGGTAAGGAAAAGGTGGTCATTAGTACAGGGACAGAAGTTTATCACCAGCTTCACAGCTGGAATTGCCCTTGTGACACTGCTTGACACACTCCTGCTTTTATGGCCTGATGCTGTCTCAGGAGCTGAGGTCTTTGGATCCACTCCAGGACTTCTGAAGAAATCATCAGTCTTTCCTAGCAGTGAGAGGTAGCGCTGAAAGCACAGTGGGTTAATGATGATGGTGATAAAAATACCAATAAAAATAGTCTGAGAAAATTTCCCCCAACAACCACTTGCACAGATTTTCTGTTTTGATGCAACATTTTTGTTTTGTTTGGCAGAAACAGCAGCGCTGTCTCTCCCTTCTATTAAAAAAATATTTTTGTTTGCTTATTTTTCACCTCCATTTCTCCTCCTTATGCTAGTTGCTAAGGAAAACAGAGGAGTAGACAAGAGGGAAAAGTGAGCGGAATAAAGAAGAAGAAAACAATTCAGGTTTTGTTATTTTGAATAATTTTTTTCAATCAAAACCAGAAATATCCTCATGATAAAAATATGAGAAAACTCCTTTCAGCAAAAGCTTTTGGTTCTCCATGCTTCCTCAAATCAATTCCTGCTGTACTGTGTGTCCCTGAGTGTAGCAAAGTCAGACTATAAGGCATCCAGAAAATGTTGGCTCCTGACAACATCCCTGGTTCAGTTTTAGAACTGCAGAAAAGCAATGTTAAACAGCAAATCCTATTTATTTTCTTAACAATTATCCATAACTGATGCTTCACTTTACAAAGTAACGTTAGGTTAGTCCTCTCCACACTGGTGATCAAAGCCTCCTGAGACTCTACATTCTCTGGTCTGGAGGGTGTGCTGCAGTCTGGCCAGATTTGCTGTCGCATGCTTGAGCCCTGCTCTGAGAGGACTATTACTGATGTGGAACTTCAGCTGCCTTTCCTGAGATGAAATCTGTGAAGCTCTGCAGAAAGCAGGAGGTGAATAGCAGTGATGCAGCAAAACTCTTTCCTAGAAAAGATCTTCTACAATGCCCTGCAGAGACCAATGGAGACAAAACAAGCTCTGTACTCCTAAAGGTGGTATCAAACATCTTGTAGTGAAACTATTGTTCTTTATTAAGCTCTAGAATACTTTTCAAAACATTGGGTAGTCAACAACTATGCACAGCTGAATGGGGAAGGGGACTTGAGCAATGCAGTCCCAAACTAGTAAAATAGTGGGAGGGTTCAAAAAGGAAGGGTTCTCTGATCTAATTCACAACCTAATATATGTTTTCAAGATGTGTCTCAGCGGCAGAAGTAAAGGTAATAAGGATCAATAGTAATTCTGACCAGTATGCAGGGTTTCAACCCAAAGAAAAATTCCTAGAGAGAAAAAAAGAAAGGTTTATAATAGAAGTACTGACCAGACTGGACTGACCAGCTGTGATCAGTAATGCTTCTTCTACACCTTCATTCTTAACCCTGAGATGCTTTGTGTGGGTGAAAATAGCTGTTGCCAAAATACTAATTACTTTAAAGAAGCTGCAGTGCCATCGCTTCCAGAGGAACTTCCTATTGTTTCTTTGTACAGTGTTAAAATAAGCATCTGGATCAGAAGATAATATTGGGGTTGCAATAGAGCTCTTCCAGCTGCTGCATAACTTTCCCAAAGAAAACAGTGTAGGGGAAAACTGAAAATACAAGAGCCTTACACAGAGCCTTCTCTTTGCCGTAGGCAATGCTGAATACCTAAGATCTCAAGCTGAGCTAAGACGTAGCTCTGGGGATCCATCCAGAGGGGTCCCTGTCAGAGGGCTCTGGTGGGTGTTGGTGGCAAAGGGAGGGTGGCATCTCATTGGGAGTGCAATGAAGGACTCTTCACCAGAAAGGAAAATCTGGTGCCTTGGCCCTGCAAAAAGGCATGAAGGAAGAAGGACAAAAGCAATCTCTCTCTGCTTGGTCCAGTAGCCAACGCCTGTCATAAAGATGCAGTGCATGGGAGGGCTGGAAAGAGAAGAAAATACACTGCCAGGCCCCAGTCTTGATGGATTATTAAATGTCAGAACACCTTAGCATCTGATGACGGGGTCACAACTTATTCTTAGGGCTGCTTTGAAAGGCCCGTGCACAACACGCCATGCTACGAATGGGTGAATAGGAGTTCTGTACCATTCCTTTGAGGCAGAAGAGCTCTCGATAGGGCAGGGCTGTGCAGCCCTGCTGCCTTCTGCAGAATCCCAGGAGGCTTTGTGCATGCTGAGGGATTTACCATCAATCTTCAAAATGGGCTTTGCCCCTAATGTGCAGTACGGCCCATGATCTCTGTTGCCATTAACAGTGGGACAGTCAGGTTTGGAGATGTCTGTCATTCTTACCCATTAAACCACTGTGAGTGATGAGCATTTACAGTGATGCTTGTCCATCTGCTTTGTGGGGAGTGCTCATTTATCCTTCACTACTGCCAGCTGCAGCCTAGTGGCTTGTGTCTAACAGAAAGCACTGGGAGGCCTGATTTTGCTCTTGGCTCTCTTGCTGACCTTGGGAAATCTCTTCCCCTGCCTACTTCAGTTTCTCTGCCTGCACAGTGTTAGTAATATTTTTTATCCATTTTTGTTCATGGTGTGGGGAATTACAAATGGACCACATCCTATATGCTGTAGAATCCCATATTCTTAATGGAGATTGTGTGTTTGTTTTTCCAAGGAACCCAGGATTATGTCTGGAGTGTCATGGTTGCTACATAATCATCTTGAGGCTTGACCCTACTGCCACAAGGGAGGCATAGTCCAATGTCTGAGAGCTAAAGCTAAAATTTATCTATGGGAAGCTCAGTAAAGGATCCCCACTGGTCACTGCAAAAGGACCATTAGAGCAGATCCTCCCGGGCTAAAATTCTGGGTAGAAAGAGAATTTGACATCTGAGTTATCTAGGTCCTTAGTGCACGAGGTCAAGAGGTAGTCCAGGTTTTTCTGAGTTCCTAATTCAGAAGTTTTGCCCAGGGACATTTCAGATTACTCACATCACCTAATATTTGGAAATACGTATAGAGGCATTTATAGAACCAGACATTTTCATCCAAGATTAATGCAGTGGGATCGCAGTGCTGCCAGAACATAGTCCCTCGATACCATCTATATTGTGTCATTGGCAGAGAAGACTAAGAGCCATTTGGTGACTGGAGGATAAAGATTTAAAAGTGGACAGAATTAATGTTTTTATTTGCTTCATGTTGGGCAGGAGATACTGAAAGAAATAACGGGTCACATCACAGGGGTTTTACCATGATGATGATGGGTTCTCATTGCTATTTCTTTTGGTGATGGGACTGTAGCTACCAGGCTGGAGATCAAACATGGAGGAGGAGTAGTGGCTGTATCACACCATGGGCATCTGCCCACCGTGGCCTTGGTGCCCTGCCTTGGGCTTTTGCAGTGCTTTTGCAGCCCACAGTTTTAGTGCCCAAATTTAGTGCACCCTTTGGGAGGAATTCCACCAATCTCCCTGGAAGGCACCCCTCAGTCATGTTGTACTCCTCTTTTCTGGTGATAATTGCCTTTAACTTTCTGAGTTTTCGGGGCTGGCTGGCTGGCAGCTTCACAGCCTTGGAGGCATCTGGTGCACATAGAGAGACAACCTGTCAGGGTGAGAGGAAAAAAACAGATGTTTAAGAGACCCATAAAAGACCTGATGATGAGCCTTCATGATGAAATGCTGATTTGTATACGTTTCTGCTTACATAAAGCAGATCCTTTCAATCACCTGCTATTTTTAGTACTCTGATCATTTTCATGGAAATACAATCTTGGTTGCTTGGAAAAATTGTATGTCTTGAGTCACTGCTTGCAGACTACTAACCTTTTCCTGCACAACAGGCTCTCATACCCATCACTTGGACATAGCAATATCTTAGAGTGTCTTTTACTTTTGCTTTTACCAGTGAATTGCTAAATTCCAATTCATATCCATTATATCTGAAAAAAAAAAAAAAAAAAATTTACTATTGTTCCTCCCTATTATTAAGTGACTGCTTGGGTAAGATCATGTTTGCCTATTTTGCATGAACTTTTGTTCATATGGATGGAAAATTACAGTTATTTATAACTCCATACATATTTGTATCTGAACAATTGTATTCATCATGATCAAAATTAGTAGTAACTAACGATAAATGAAATATTAATTCATCAAGCTAAACCAAAAAAGCTTCACTAATTCAGTTTTTGTTTCTAAACAAAATTTCATTATTCTAATCAGCAAGTCAAAAATCTGACGATGCCACTGTTGGAGACCAGGCATATGTGTCATACCAGGAACAGCAAACAATTTGCCAACATCTCACAACCTGAAATGCTTTTGCATAAATTCTTGGATGAACACTCATCAGTGAGAAACGCATCTGGAAAATCAGTCCTGAATCCTCATAGAGCATCAAAAAGCCCATGCTGATTTGGAAATGCATTTGTTAGACAAAAGGTGGCCAGCTTTGCTGCAAGATACAATTTTTTTGTTTCCCAGTGGCTGTTGGAAAGCCTTACTATAAACTGAGTAGGACTAAGCCTCAGGCTAGTGCAAATTACAATGCACATAGCATTTCTTCTTTGTTTTACTGTCAGTGTTCCTGAACTCACCTCATTCTGACTTCCCAGAGGCACCACTAACATCCTATATTTTAGCCTATATTTTATTTATGGTAAAAAGAGGAGTAAGTCGAAAATGGCTCAAATCTGTGGTTGCTCTGGTTGGATTTCTGTTATCACCTCAAAGCAGAGGACATGCTGGTTGTCACACTGTGCTGGCAGTGGCTGCTGAAGAAGAAATAAAATAAAATGTGCTGTTTACTAAGTGGTCTTTGCAGGAAAAAGGTCACCATTCTATCACTCTCTGCCCTGCATGCCCTGGTTTTGAAATGGCCATGAAGAAGGAGAGCATCTGGTTCAGTACCCAGCTTGCTTCCCACAGGTCGAGAGCTGCAACAAGCCTCATCCACCCGTGCCCTGGTCTTTGCCTGATAGCAGGGTTTGTGTCCTGGGGGATGAGGCAGAGGGTTATGACTTCAAGCAGAAAATAATCTGTGAGGTGCCCAGTGCTGTCTTCTAAGTACAAGCCCATTTCCAGGAGCTCCGGGGGACAGACAGGGGGATCCACTGCCCGGGACTCTCTTTATTCTTCATCCTGAAATAACAAGGCTTTTCAGACATAGGGTGGTATCTCTCCATTGCCTCAGAAAGGGACAGTCCCTGATGTTGAAAACAGGGCAGTACAGACTTGCATAGCTTGTCCTCTGGCACCAGGAAATGTGGCTGACTCCAAGGGAGGCCTCTGGTTGCTGCTCACACCTGTGGCATGGTGCAAACGGTGCAGAGCTGAAGCACGAGACCCAGCGTGTTGGCAGAGCTGCTCCTAGATGGAGTCCTGGTAGGCTTGAGCCATATTGAATGCTCTCCCAAGGCACGCGAAGGGACAGCCGGCTGCCTTCCCGTTAGCCTCGGCAAAAGTTCTCAGGTACTTTCTTCTTAGACAGGGGTCTTGGTCTTGGTCCAGCCAAGAGGCTGAAATGCAGGTATAGGGGGAGGTGGGAGAAAGGGACTTCTCCATCAGCCCCCTGCCCTTTTTGGCTGATGCTTCCCCTGGCAGGGAAGGGAGCCGTGCCCTCTGGTGGCAGAAAAAGGGAGAAATAAATTAAAAACCTTTCCAAATCTCCAGTCCACGGGCACCAAGACAGGATCTGTACACCCTGACCCCTGCCAAAATATTTGGCCTGCAGTTAGGCTTGTACAGCTCTTGAAATTCAAGCGGCTCCCACATTCGGTGGGCTGCCCGGCTGCGGCCGGGGTTTCCTTGATGCAGCCAGAAGCTTGCCTGTCCTGAGCACGCCGTCGTCCAGCCAGGGTGGCGGATTTCGGAGGAGTCCTCCAGAGACTCGTTGAGTGCATGTCCCGCTGCCCAGCTATTGCAAGTCCTAAGTACACAGCCAGGATTACCAGCATTTGAGTGCTTCGATACCGGCTCTGTTTCTCAGAACTTTATAACAAGCCCGTCGCACGGCACAGTTAGGAAGCTTTTAATAGTTCACGCTGAAAGATTAAGTTGATTCAGATTCAGATGCAGGCAAAAGGCAAGCAGAAGAGTTTTGCTGCTTGCAAGGGAGAGCCCAGACCAAACAGGTTTTGGTAACAACACCTGTGATTAGGGTGAGTGAGCTGTTTATCAGACTGTGAAGCTTTTGTTTCCTATGTATGATGTCTTTATGCTTCCAGAGCAACCTTCTGCACAGTGACCATGTTGTTCTTGGCATTGGTGGTACCCATCCCTCATGGGACCGTGGCTTCATGCCTTCCTGGGTGCTTTCCTTTCACCCTCACTTGCTTCTTTGGGAGTGAACTGCAAGTCCCTGAGGAATGAGTTTCTTACAGCTGCTTTTCGCCTAAAGGAACATGGCAAAAACTTTATATGTGAACGACCTCAGCATAGGATTTGAAAGTTGCTTGAACAACTGACCACCCCCTGCCATCATGCTACAGGTGCAGCACAGCACAGGCAGGAGCTGCTGCTGTTGCATCCACTCCTGCTGTTGTGATCCTGCAACCTAAGTTTGGGGATCCTCACTTTGCAGACTGGTTGAATCCTGACTGGAATGATATTGTTGCTCCTAGGCACACAGAGCCTCCAAAAAAGACCCTGATAACTCCTCATTCCTATTGGCTTTGCTACTAGAGGTCAGCAGCGCCCTTTTCTGCTGCAAAACCTAGGCTGCTGAGTGCTCCTCTCCTGCACCTTTCTTTGCACAGACAGTTGGGTGCAGACCACACAGGGTCACACCAGGAGTCAGGGTGTGGAGTTTAGAAGGGATAGAGCGAGGAAAATCGTGAGCATCAAGTCCCCAGATGGTTCCTCATTAGTACAGTTGTATGTTATCACTAGCTGTAGGTGAATACACTAGACCTGCTGACTTTAAAAGGACTTTCCAAGTGAAATCTCTACCTGGTCTCTCCCTTTCTGCCTCACCCTCAGCATTTCAGCAGTATGGAGCAATAGAGCAACGACAGCTTTCATCACATGAGTCTGCTGCATCTTGGTTTTGATTTCTACTCAACCAAGCTCAGGGCTTGGCACTTGGCGTAACTCTTGTTACTGATGCTGGAGGGACATGGAACATGTTTGGGGATATCTGAACAGGTTTGCACATCACCGTGGTTGCAAAGGTCTCATCAGGTGGAGCTGTCTGAGCTTGGATATTATATTATATTTGGTTATTAGGATGTTCTGTAATGTAGAGCTCAGGAGAGCTTAGGTATGTGTGTAGCAGTCTTTGAAATAATTACAATAGCTCATGTGAGAAGACTATATGGTCAGTCACACCTAAAATTAATTGCCAGGGAAGGCTGGTGCAATAGTCTGTTAGCGGAAAAATGATTTCTCAGCTAGCACCATGCATAGCGGGCTGCTCGGTTTGCTAAACCCAGTGGACCTGGGAAGATTGGTTTCAAGTGGTAAAATAGTAGATTGAGATTAACTGTTAGAGATGTCCCACAAACAGGAACAGAGTGCACAATCACAGGCTTTTTTATTTCTTCACTAAATGTGTTAAGAGCCTAAAACTGTTGGCTTGTTGTTTTAATATTTTTTCTGCTTAATTTTTGCTTCCAAGTGGGAATGCGAAGCCTGAAATTTCATTAACTTTGCTGATGTTTTGCTGAAGCTTCAGTACTGAAATAGGGATGTTGTCAGATCTGAACTGAAAGGCTAGAAAACATATCTATTCCCCTAATTGTTTGTTTGCCACTTGAGCTAAACTTTTTTCGCATAAAGCAAACAAAAATAATTGTAACAGATTACTAGCAACAGAAATGACTTCTCAACTAAAATTTGCACTCACTAGTATATTATCTTTGTGATAAGACTCCTAATTTTTCTGTTGCCCATAGAAAGTTCAAGAAAACAGAAAATAGGAAATTCAGAATTCATAGTGTAATCAACCAGCAGAACAAAAAAAATAATTGTTTGGAAGAGAACTTTCAGCTTCTCTTTTTGCACAAGGAACAAAAGCTATTCTTGCCATTTGGAAGAAATTTTTAGAGATTCTGAGTTACTAGAAAGGAGTACATTCAGTTTCCATTCTATCCTTCAGTTTTGCATAGATTTTTCTTGTTTAGGGACTGTATTTTTGCTACAAGTTCTCAGTATGTTAATCCCTTCAACTATTTATATATTTCATGATAGATTTAGATCCAGCCTTTTCCACCCAAATACACGTCTGGCCTATATAATTTCATCTTATAAAGGGATTTTTTTATAACTAGATATTAAAATACTGTCTCAGTTCACTGATCCCTGTAGAATCATTGCAACAGTGCAGTAGCAAAACACACGGAAAGCCTGTGTCTCCTTGCAGCTGATGGGGAAACATGACTTTGTAGAAGATGCTCCTTTTTTATGCAGTGGAGGACCGCAGGCAGCAGCCTGCTCCTGGGAGGTTTTTTCTGTCTGAGAGGCAACACAGCTGATGGCTCTGATAACTTATAATTTATTCACTTGTAATGCCTGCTTCAGCCACACAAAAACACCCTTTATAGTGCCAGACTAGTTACTCATGCACAATCTGTTGTAGATGAGGCATGAGAAGGTGACTTAATAAATATTAGTCCTCCAGGAAATACTCCTGTATTTCCTATAGTGTCTTATTGACTAGGCTCCTATATTTCATTGTGTCCCCATTATGCCCATATGGCAAGGACAAAATGCAAAAGTCCTCATCTCAGGCAGGTTTAAATCCATGTTATTTAGCCAGTGTTGCAATGCTGTGTCATCTTCTTACTCTCAAAGAACACCCTCAACTTTTGAAAGAAACTTCACACTTCTTTCTGGCCATTTTCACCTGCTTTAGCTGCGAGAAGGCAAAGATTAGACTGGAAACATCAAGTTCAGTCCCTTGCCCTGCTGTAAATTCCCTTTGTGGTCCCTGGCAAATTGTTTGCTCTTGCTGTGACTTGGTTGCTGTTCTGTAATAGAGAAACAGCATATTACTAACCAGTCTCCTTGTGTGTGTGGAGCAAAATTACATGGCTCAGTTACTATAGCAATGAGACCCTGAATTCTGTCATGTATTTTCCTGAGCATGGTGCTAGACATCCAGAGCGATACGCAGTGGTCTGCAGAGCCCTGCACAGCCTCTGCTGCTGCCTTTCGCATCTCACCTGGCCTCATCTCACCCTTCTCTCTTGGCAGATGTGCATGCAGGGCATCCAGCTGCATTTGAAGCACATCATGTCGTGCAAGGGCAGGGTAGCTGGGGTCCAGCCAAGCTCTTGCTGCCTGGTACGTGCAGGGCAGGATGGGACACGGTGGAGCAGAGGACAGGGAATTACTTTGGTCTGTGGGAGAAGAGGAAGGGCTTTTTCAGTTTGTTATGGTTTTTTAGCAAAAAGCTTAAAAGAGGGAGAGCAGGAGGAGGTCTAAGGAGAAGGTAACAAAGAAATGTACTAAAGGTTTATTTTTAAAACAAAGCTAGGCCACCTCACACACCCAGGCATTGATTCCTGTTGCACCCTGTGCTGCAGTGGGGGTGCCCCCAGGCCTCTACAGGAGGGGCTGGCAGCAGCAAGTCCCCACCAGGCTTGGATGTGAGTTTACCGTTACCACCTCAGGGAGGGGAACTGTCTTGTCTCTGCCGCTTGCATCCCGAACATTTCCCTTCTCCATCTCACGTTGGCTCCCGCACAGGGACCTCGGGGGAGCGGGCAGTCATCTGGCTGGACTGTCATATCCGCACAGATAGACAGGCTTGTCTCTAGGGGTAAAGAGACTCTTCTCCCAAGGCTCCCTTCTGTAGTGTAACAGGATGAGGAGGAGAGGTGTACAATGCCTAGAGAGCCCTACCTTCAAGTGCCTTCATTTCCCAGGCTGCTTGTCTGGAGGAACGGTAGAAGAGGCAGCTGCTCTGTTGATGTGAGTCTCAGCAGTACCAATGTGCTCCCACCTCGCATCTGCCTCTGCCCTGGAGGGGCGGACTTAGCAGAGGTGAGAGATGAAGTGCATCAGCTGAGGTTAGTGAAGGAGCCTGCAAAAGGTCTGCCTCTCCTATGCGTCTCCATGAGCAGCTCCACCTCCCTCAGAGGAGCGCTGCTCCCCAGGATGGCAGAAGCACTTCTTTTGTTTCAACAGCCTGTACTGACTGGAAGGGGAAAGATAAAATTTGAAGGAAAAAGAAATGTTTTTGGAGCTGTTCTTTATTTCAAATGTGCCAGCCTGCTTCCAGTCTTAAACAATCCCTTTGTTCACAAGGCTGGGACATTTTCTTTGGCCAGGAGGGAGCTGAGACACTTCAATTTGCAGCTAGCACTTGGCATATCGTTTTGCTGTTGCACACAGAAGAATGAATGAAATGAGCTTTGGGCTTCCAGGAGACCTCATGTCATCACAGCCAGGAATATTTATTATGCCTTCCCAGTGCAAAGCAATCCTGGTTGGCACGCACACCCTACAGTTTAGGTTTTAAGACAAGTTAGTTTTCTTTTAAATGTGTTGCAAGAAACAAATCTGTTTATTGTTACAGACTGCTGCCAGGGGTATGGTTTGCCCTTGGCTGATAGTGCTGGGATAGCATTCAGTCACAGCCCCTGCAAAAGTGCACCAGTTTGGCCAGCTGTGTTAGCAGAGGCTTTGTCTATACCAGTAAATCTAAACATCTGTACAGTTTAATGGGTAACGTGCTCCCTGGCCACATCTTGGCTTGTGCCAACCAGGTCCAGCCCCAAAAAGGCCCGGAAACCATTTGAGTGAGAGCTTGTGCAGAGACTCTTCCCGTTTATTTCTTTATGAACCAATTAACCCTGAATCTGGCCTCAGCTTCTCTTCACGTCAGAGCCCCCTGGATGGGCCTGGGAAAAAGACCACGATTCACTTTTAATACTCTGAAGAACATATTGCATGAATAGAGGTAGCACTTTTCCTGGTGTTTGACAGCACCTCTAGGTTTATGGACACATCAGCAGGCAAGAGGGGTTTGAACACAGTCGTCCTGTTTTGGTGGAGAATTTAGGTGGCTCAACATGACTTATACCATGGCCCTCAGGCTTTGGACCTTTCATCCTGTTTTATTTAATAATGTAGATGCAACCAGACACGGAGTGGGCCATCGCTTGGCTAGAGCAGTGGTGAGAACAACAGCTCCCAGGTAGTCCTGCTGCCACAGGTACAACCCTCTGAGGCATGGAGGGGTGGCGATGGCCTTTGGTCATCAACACGCTGGGGCCAACGCAGAGGACTCATCTGTATGCTGTGCAGCAGCTTCCAGCAAGTCTCGTTGCACTCTGTAGTGCCAGGCTGGCAACTTTTGTAATGGTTTTTGGAAGATACTTCTTTTTCATTTCCCATTTGGCCTCCCCAGTGCAGGTGCAAGTCTCTGTGAACCAGACCCTACGTGACCTGAACAGAGATAAGTTTATGCAGGTGACATTTCAACACAAAGAAAATCTGTGGGAGATCATAGGATTAACATTCACCATGAAGGCAACAGGGACTGCTGAGTCTTTCAATGAGAAAAAGGAAAAAAATGGGAGAACAGGCAAGATCAAGTTAAGAAAACCAACTCTGTTTCACCCAGCTGGAAAAATTAAGCTGGACAAGGCTGTAAGGATGGCAGAGGGTTCAAGCATAGCAAATGTTCTTGCTATTGAGTGACCCCAGCTCCCCTACAGCCTTAATAAATAGCGCAGCCTGGAGAAGAGGCTGGTGACAAGGAGCAGAGGCAGGTGCCGTAGTCTGCCAGCCCTAGCACCAAAGTGGGATGTCTTGGGCTGCGGTAGGAGGGCAGGCAGGAGGGGGGCCAGGGATGAGCTGCTGCTGAGAGACGCGGTCCTTTTTGGACTCACTGTTGGTTGATCAGACCTGACATTTGCTCTAGTCCCATCTGCTCTTCGCAGAGCTTTCAGTAGCAAATCCAGCTGTGGCAGCGTGATATTGCTTCACAAAATCAACCCTGAAAAGGCTCTGGGACAGCTGCTGAAGGGAGAGTCCCACCTCAAAGAGTGGTACAAAGCTGCCAAGAAATGGGGTGGGATTTCTGCACATCCACAACATTGGGGACACATTGGCCATAGGCTTCCTTGACACAGAGTGGCTGCAATCAGCTCTCTGCTCCCTGTAGAAACCCATAGCAGGGGTTGTGTCCTCTGGGTGGCACCCAGCCCAACGGGATCCTGGGTCTCATCTGGGTTTCCGAGATATTTCAAAGACTCCTTGCCACCTACAACAGACACTACTGGCTGCCTCTCTCCCATCCTGCCCATGGCATCGTCCAGTGGTCTGATCTCCACCTGTGCAACAAAAACACAGGTGCGCAGAGGTTTGCTGCGAGTTTCAAGGTTGTAGCTACAACTGCAATGTTATCTCCTTTGCCTCCAGCTGTTCCAGGCTGTCAGGATCAGCTGAGGTGTCCTCTGCAGAAGCATGGCACCCTGACCATTCATACCTTCAGATGCCTCCTCAATCAAGCTGAGCATCATCTTAAAACGTGGGTGCCCCAAGACAGCTATTACCTGCCTGTTATTTCAGCAAGATCTTGAAGAGCTGTTTTGATTTCATTCTACAAGTGTACCTATACCAATCTGCTCTTTGTATGAGCCTTTGGGGATTTCAGTGCACAACTCGAGTGTCTCTCCCTCTGGATGAGATAAAAAATGTCTCCTTTCTTAGTCATATTTTGCCTTGGTCTTATTTTGTAGCTGGATGTTGGTTCGCCTTCTTTTTTGTTGAAATCTTCCTTATAAAGAAAATGCTTTATTCTACTTAATGCCCACACTTCTTCCAACATACCTCCTAAAGTCTTACAGTTTCGGTGAGAGTGACATCCATTGCAGATAATGCCTTCAGATGAGAGACAAACACTCCTCTGTTATTCACTCAACACAGTATAGATGCATCAAATTCCCCGCACACTCCTGTTTACTTTGTGAAGACAAGGGCAGACACAAGAGAACATCTCTTTGTGGATGAACAGGTGCTTCCCAGCAGATCAAGACAGTATAGCTCGGCTGTGCATACCTGTATGGTACCCAGCCCATAGCTGCAGAAGCCATCTCCTGGAGCTTTTCTTCTGAAAGATGAGGAAGGGATCCCTGCCTGTCTCTTCATGTAGACCTGCTGTCAACCCCTGTCCACGCTCTTATACTCAGCTCTAAGGCAGAGACGATACTTTCTGCAGCCCCATCCAGTCTCTGCAGTGCAGGATCTGTGCAGCAACAGTTCCCCTGTCCTTCCGTGGCTGCTACAGCCCCAGTGTCTTTGGGCAGTGCCTCTGGGAAGGATGCAGTGTGCCACCTGCCTCCACTCTGGACAGTTTTCATCTACTGCCAGTAAATTTCTGCCCTTCTGTTCTACCTGCATGGAGGATTGGGAAATGTGTCTGTTGGTAAGCCAGTCTGTTTTCCTAGCTAGGAATAAGAAACTAGCATTCCCAGAGTTACTGGTGGGCAGATATTTTATACTTTAACATAAACCTAGACAAAATAGTTCATCGAAGATTTACTGTGCCTCTGCCACAACCTACTGCAAGAACACCCCACCTCTACCTACTAGGTCCTCTCTAAGCATCTTTTATAAGTATTCTTCCAGTTCCTCCAAGATAGGAACGAAGGCGTAATTTAAGCAAGCAGACCATGTCATGTCACAAAAAAGCCTTTGTTCTTGAACTGGTTTGGATGTACAGCAAGCCAGCCAACCTTCACAGCTCACATACTTTTGAGATAGCTATTTGGCTTCCATCAGCTATCAAATGAATGTATTGAAGCAGATGAGATTGTCCCAGATTTACACAGGTAGGAATGAAAATGTCTTGCCTGGGATTTTTAGATGACTAAAGTGACTTTATGTTTTCAGATCAATCTGCCAGAGAGTGACAGGTGCAGTGGAGAGAAGGCAAATTTCATACTGGGATGTCACTACACAAATCAGACAAACTCAGATTATAAGAGCAAAGCAATAGAAAGAAGTTTGAGGGGGGGGGGGGGGGGGAAAGGGTAAGTCGCCTCTTTGGTCTGTGTACAGACTTCTATTAATATGGTATTCAAGAGAAATGCTATTCTCCCCCTCTCTTTGCAGTGTCCTTTGCACAAAACCTTAAGGAAAATTTGCTTTGGCTCTGTCAACATGGAAATTGCTGCTACTTCTGCTTAGCGTCAGCTCTGGTGGCACTGGGCACTCCAGGTTTCTTGCCCCATGTCCGTCTAGTCCCACTGCACATACTGGCTGGCTGGGTCCTCAATTCCCTGACAAGACCCAAAGAGAGACCAGCGCAGATACCCATGGTGATGCGGAGATGTAGGTGATAGTAGATGAGCCTCCTTCTATCATGGCCCTGCTGTGGAAAAAGCTACTCAGTGGAAGAACGGGGGGCCACGAGCTGGTGGCAGAAGCATGGGAGGCCTTGTCTGCTGGACCAGGCCTCCGAGTGCTGGAAATTTTTCTCACTGCAGCCTTTGAATGGCACCTCCATCTAGCTGTACCAGCCTTGCTCCCTCCTGAGGCACAATTCGGTCAGCAGGAGTACTTTGGCCCGTACAGGTTATGCTGTTTCCCCAAAGAGAGCACAGCTCTCTGGCCAAAAGGATTTTCTGGCCAGCATAATCACATTTACATGAAGGCTTTTGCCAGCTTTGCTATATTGGTCAGGGGTAGAGAGTGGGCTGAGCGGAAATGACACTCTTAGAGATAGAGCTTTGCCAGAAAAACTTTTAGCATGACTTAGTCTTAACAGCTGCCGTTCTGGTGCTATATCTCTGGTTATTTTTAGTTTGTCTTTGCAATAGACAGACCCGTACCTTTCTCATGAATAATGTGAAATTTGCCAAGTTCAGAGTGCACATTTTAATTAACTCAGTGTTTGCTCGAAAGAAAATTATATTGCTGCACTTTCATTTGATAATTCAGGTAGTACTTGCTGTGTGTTCACTCCCGACCTGCAAGCCCTCATATTTAAAACAAGCTGGGGGGTGGTGGGGGAAGAAAGGCATTTTTTTGGCAAGGAAACTGCTGCTCTCAGGCTATTAATGCATCTTAATCCTGAACAGAAAATGAAATCACTTTGGGCAAGTGCCAAGCAGTACAATGACTTTCCTCTGATTTCAGGGAGTTTTTGAACAGCCTTTCCCACATGAAGTAAGAGCCATACTCCTAGGGCTTCATTCTGCTCTCATTTTACACCCATTTTATACCCCTACCAAGGCAGCGTCCCAGCAGAGTTTCCCCAGATTAACAAAAGAAAAGCAGACCTCATTGGTGCTGTGATTTATTATTTGCATTATGGCTCAGGGCCTGTATTTACTGTTGCTGACACTGGACTTCATGCCTGCAGAGCCAGAGGGCACATTTTTCCTTCTGATCGTGTTTTTGAGCATAATTACCTCTAAACTGCATCATTTGCTAGTCCCCTGATAGTGTTACTCAGAAAGAAAGATGTCTGAACCTCTCCCTGCAAGGCAGAAGACCTGTGATAGTCATCGGGCTGCTCAAAGAAGCCAGATAGCATCCCGTTGTTGCTGATTTGTCCTGGGGTGTGATGAATGGTCCTGCTTACCTACCCTGATCCTGCAGTGCCAACAAAAGGGGCTGTCCCAATTCTCTTCTCCTGCTTCACTGGGGGCTCACCCCCCGACACGGACCTGGCACAAGAGGCTGCAGGGTGAATCAGATCAGCAAACTTATTCAGCTGGAAATTAATCCAGGAAAATGTCCGCAGGGTGAGTGTGCTGGTCTGAGTGGCTGCCCAGCCATGCAATGATGGGGAGAGGGGTAGGAACAGGGTGGCTTTGGTTGACGGCTATCAATACTTAAACGTCCTCCGAGTAGTATTTGGTAAGATGTTGGCTCCCTCCTTGAAGTAGGCAGAAATGCAGGCACCATGCAAGAGAGGAGCAGGAGGTGAGGGGAAGGAGCAGAGGGGAGCAGAGCAGGGGCACAGGGGATTTCTGCAAAACAGCAGAAGAGGTAGTCTGGAGCTGAATGCTTTGTGGGTGATGGGTACTGGTGAGGAACTCAGGGCAAATGGATGGAAGACAATGTGAGCTTGGACGGAAGGGATTGGAAGGGGGCAAAGCACAAATGGAAGGGTCTGGTGGGGAAAAAAGTGCAAAAGAAGACACCCAGAGCATAACAAATTGTGAACAGAGTGATGAGGGTGGAAAACAGATGCTGCTGCCCCCGGAACTGATCCTGACCCTGACTTGCTGACTTCCCTCCCCAGCTGCTCCTGCTATTTCCTGCCACAGAGTGAACAAGGCTGGAGTGGAGGAGAGCTTCAGTGGGTGCTCCTGAGGAGAGGGGAGTACAAGTGGGGGGTGTCTGCAAGGGCAGAGGGTGAGAGCACGGTCCTGGGAGGAGCAGAGTGTGACCAGGGGTCTGGAGAGGAACAGCACATGTACAGAAGCTCTCCAAATGAAAACGTGTCTGCACAAACACGAATTATCCAGGGAATAAAAAAACTTGGGCAGGATGAGCCCAGTGGTGAATGGATAGATGAGGCTATAAGGAAAACTCTGATTTGACAGGCAGGAATGTTGCGCTGAAGCAGAAGGTCTTAACAGGGTCAAACTAGAAAGGGGCACAAAGAAAATTATTGATGAAGAGCCATTTGGCGCTTGAACAGAGGGGGCTCAGAGAGCACAGGCATCTAGAAGAAGAATGTGGAGTGGTGGTACCTCATAAAATGGAAAGCCAAGGACAGCAAAGTGCCACAGGCATTTCTGAGAGAGAAGGGAGGAAGCAAATGGCCTGAGATACATCCAGCAATTAAAGTGAAGCATGCAGCAGAGGTAAATCAGCAGGACGTCGGTGTGATGCATTGCACTGCGCAAAGCAACAAACAGACCTGGCTCTTGGGAGTCCGGGTGAGAGCTTGTCATCTGAGCAAATGGAAGGGTACCTGGCCCTACCCACACGTGTGACTGCAGAGCACCTCTGAGGACAGCAATTCAGCAACAGTGACATTGCGCTCTTCATGTCACAACACAGAGCAGGAGAAAAGCGGCGAGGCATCTCTATTTCTGGTAACAGGGCCTAGGAGACACACTGGTGACGTTGGATCTTCTCATGGGGGCACAGGCCAGCTGCCACCCTGGGACAGAGTCAAGGAGAAGCACAGCCTGTGCCACCCCGTGAACAACACTGTGAAACTGGCAGGATGCAGAGACCTGCATTTTGGCACAGCAGGGAAATGCAGTGTTTCATGCAGGCATACCTCAACATGTCAAATATCTCCAGTTCTGTGCTATAGAAATGCCAGCAAAACCAGTCTTGGGACAAAAAGTCTTCAGTCCCTGAAATATGATAAAAAACCTTAAAGCCTGTTTCACAGTAGAGAAGATCAAATGCTCTCCTGGATTTTGAAAGCACAGGATGGAGTGGCAAACACACACCTTGTGAACAGTTTGTCAGGGCCCTGAGTGCACTTTCCCCCTTCTAGGATTTTGGCTGGCAGCTCCAGACCAGCTGGTTGGTCAGGCCTGGTGAGGAAAAAGAGCCAGAAGAAGTTTTTATGGAGGAAACCCTGCGTAGCTCTGCTGAGATGCTTTCCTGGGGGGTCCCCCCTCCTTAGCCTGGGAACTGCTTTTAAGTCATGGCTCTCTCACACTTGGCCCCCTCTGAGGTGTACCGTGGCCAAGTTCATTCCAGGCTGGCACCCTGCTGATGGGAGCCCTGGCCCTGCCTCGGGCTCTTGGCTCCCCAGCTGAACCTCGGGCTTGCCTTGTCCCTTTGGGTGTTGCTGCTCCCTGCTACGGTTTCCTTGCATCTGCCAGACTGGGGCAGGGGCACTTGTCCAGCAACGGAGCTGTGCTGCAGCGGGGGATGATGGATGATCTTTCCTCTGCTGCAGGGGAAAGGAATCGGGAGGAATCATTGAGGATGACATCCCAGGGTCCCTTGGGATTCCCTTGCCAGCACAACCCCTCCCTGCAAGAAAGCAGTGGCTACCTAAAATTATGAACCCAGCTGTACACTCAGTGTGGCATCCACCACCACCAAGTCTCAAAAAGGATTGGGAAATAGAGACTATGCCATCACTAAAGATGATTGAGTGAGTGGAGGAAGCAGTGGAAGGATTTTGCGCAATAATCACAGGGAAAGAGAGAAATATCATTATAATTTACAGCTGCATAGACTACTGAGACACAAAGAGAGCAATAAGAGAAAACATTGCACTTTACACACCCAAGATGAGATCACCTGTCTGCTCTCTACAGCAAATATACTCTACTAAACTCTCCATCTGGGCGCAAGCAGTTCAGGCTGGGCCAGGAAAGAAGGCCATTAACAACTTTAAGAAAGCAGCAATTCAAGTGGCTGCCTCTTAAAATACTGCCTTTCCTGGTGATATGCCCCAAATGATTAATGAAACAACACAAAGATGGTGAAGAGCTGGAATCACTCTTGATGATGTTCTTATGCATGACAAACCCAGAGAAAAACATGACAAAAAAACCCTAATAGCATTACATACAAGAAGCAGAGAGTGCAGCCTAAAGTTGAGTCACAGCAAAATGCAAATCCACGCAGAGGAACTGAATTATTTTGTCCACACTGCAGAAAGAGGAGGCATCGGATTTGATTTAAAATAAAGAAAGCAGCTAATGAACAGCAACTTCCCTCTAGAAGTCAGCAACTGCACAAGGAATATTGACATACCTATCAAGATTTATATCACGAGTAGCATAAATGCACAGCTTATGAACTGAGGAAGGGTATAAATGAGAAAGACTAAGAAGGGATAATGGCAAGGAAACCTTGAACAAGACCGCCAAAGCAGTTGCTTTGAAATCAGACTAAATCAGCAGAAGCAAGGAAAATACCACGTGAGACAGTTAAAGCAGTAGGAAGGAGCTCTGGTGGTGTGGAGATGTACCGAAGCCAATGCTGAAAAGCTATATTCCTAGAAAAGCACTTGTTTGCCATTGTCTGGATGTCAGAGTTTTCTCTGGCACATACTGGACCACAGGCTAACATTGCAAACGATTCACAGTTCCCTAGGAGATGTTCTTCACAAGCCTCACACTCCTGTACCACCAAGTCATTAGCACATAATTCTAAGACTAGAAAGATTGAAACTGAAGGGGAATAAATAATCAGGAGAAGGCAAGTTCTTCTAGCATATCTTCTTTCTTGAAATTTCTTACAGAATAGGAGAAAAAGAGGAGGAAGAGTTTGAGGAAGGGATCCATAGTGGTAGTCCATCACTTAACAGTGTCTACAAATAAGTTATCAGAAATAGCAAGAGAAGCAGTGTGTGGGATGTGCTGGATTTTAAAAAGAATCAAAGAGACCAGGGTGACCTCCACAAAAATAACAAGCTCCCTTGGCTATCACAGACTTTTGGAATGAGAAAAAAATTGTCTGCAGAGAAAAGACTAAGGCTGAAAGATAAGGAAAAACAGTGATTCCTAGCAAAGTGAATACAGAGGAGCCAAAAAAAAAAAAAAAAAAAAAAAGATGAGTAAAAGGTATTTTACCATAGTGTTTTATAAGAAGAAAGTAAAAGAAAACAATCTTTTGAGATGGTGTGAAACCATGGGTAGAAGGAAATATTGGACATTGTTGCTCAAACAAACAGTCCTGCAAGGGATGAATCATGGTTTGTGTTATTGGCAGCAACTGACAATTAATGCACTCAGTACAAGAGATACCACAGCCTGCTTGTCGCGAACTATTGTTAGAAGGTAGGTTCTGTTTAGCTACACCATTAGCTAGCAAATTTTCCGGCTCTGTGTCGAATCCCACAAAGGCAATATTCGCTCAGTATACAATGGTACGTGCAGTTCTTCAGATAAAGATGGTGGGGTGAGATGGTTCAGCTGAAGTCTCTGGGAAGCCAAGTGCTGTCTGTGTGATTAATGTGTCATGTGGTGAGGCTGTGAGGAGCTGGAAGCCAGCTATCGGTGGAGACATGCACAGAGTTGTAGCGTTAATCCTTGTTATCATCTGCCATTTCTGAGCTGGCCTTAGAAACACCACCAGCAGGGAGGCCATTTGCACCACAAGAGATGTGCTCACTAAATGACACAGTAGACTTCAAACACAATGGCAAACTCTTCCTCTTCCGTCCACTACCTCCTCCAGCTGCCCCTGATTTGAATCAAACAGCAGCTCTGAGCGTTTTTCCATTTGTAGATGGGATGTAAAGATGGGGGAGGCAAGCTTTATGAGAGACTCAGCAAGTGATTCTGGAATCCTCTTGTGCGGGCATGTGTGTGTGTGGAGATGAACCAAGATGTCTGGTGAGAGGGAGGCTTGAGATGTTGACTTAATTCAGTGCTGATCACTGTTTGCTGAGGGCAACTTCAGCTAAGACAGTGCAAGACTTTGATATGGTATCAAAAGTATCAGAGACTGACTTCTGCAATTTTGACATTCATTAATTCAAAGAAGAAACTTGTGGGTTTGGACCAATACATGGGAAATGTGACCCAGCTAGAACCAAAGACTAAAAGACAAAAGAAAAACTTTGCCAACTCCTCTGTTTCTCTGATAGCCCAACGTAAGTCCCCAAATTTCCCACACTTGCCCAAGGGGACAAACAAGTACTGAAGCAAGGATGGCTCTTCACCTGCAACAGGTGCCAGGAGAAAAAGGTAGGGGTTTTGTCTTCCCTCTGAACCCCAAACAGTATTTTGCTTTGGTCCCAGCTGTGATCTAATTTTTGATCCATCTCAACCAAAATACAACAATTTTGCAAGGGGAGGAAGGTGGCTAGCAGGACCGTGCGATCTCAGTCTCCAACCTGAGCATGCAGGGAGGAGAAAAGAGCTTAATTTAAAGGTGGCCTAACTAAGATCACATCCAATATGCATTTGCAAAGACAAGTCGGTCCTGGCCCATCCCAAAGTGCCAGGCTCACCAAAAATATCAGCAACCCACGGGGCTTTTGTTGTTTTCAAAGGTCTGTAATTTGAGCATTTTAGGACACTGAGGAATGTAAACTGTTTAGTGAGATTAAGGAATTCCTTTGTGAAATTTGTGTTGATTTCAGTCCTGCTGCACTGTCTTTGAAGGGTTTAGCCAACAGGTTTCTACAGGCTAAGCTCCCAGAGAGTGGGTTTACTTAACTGGGAGGGCTCAGACGTCTCAGGTACTAGTTTTAGGGGACAGAGCTGGTGGGCAAGAGGGTCCCACATCACCAGAATGGGTGTCACACAAGGGGACTGAGTCTGGGAATATGCACTTATCATCCCATGTTGTAAACTGTGAGGTGACTCTGTTCAGCTCCTTACAGCAAGAATAGTTGTGAGGCTCAATGACCAGATCTGCTCACAGCAGACAGGTGACCATGCAGTGCAGCACTGGTCCAGGATGTAGCACAAACTAGCAGCAGAAGTAATTCTGCAAATTAAGGTGCTTTAATCAAGTGCAAGATAAATGCTTAATACAGCAGGAGCTGAGTGGAGTTCTGTGGCTTTGATTTATGGGTTACTCAACTGTAGGCATGTGCCAGTCTCCCTCCCTGGCCAAACCTCAGCTATAAAACTCTGGCTGTTTAAGCAAATCTCAGTCCTGTTGTTTGTGAGGTCCTACAGTTGCATTTATTCAGAGTCAGAGAACAACTCGAGCGGGAGGAGACCCCTGGAAGTCTCTAATCCAACCCCCCACTCCCAGAAGGGCTAATTCTCAGGTTATATAAGCTTGCTCAGGGCCAGATGAGTCCTCAAATCTCCAAGGGAAGAGATTCCCTGGTCTACCTAGGCACCTATTCCAGTGCTGAACCACTCTGCCCTGCCAAAAATATCCATTGGGACTTTTTTTTTTTTTTTTTAATTAAATCTAGTTGGAATGTCCATTGCTGAAATCTATGTCCATTGCCTCTCAGCCTTTCAGCCTGGACCTCTATGAAGAGTCCAACTCTCTTGTAGCACTCCTTTTAGTCAAAGACAGCAAGTAGGCACCCACACAACCTTCTCTTCTCCAAGATGAACAAACTCATAACTAGCTTCCTATTAGACTTTGGAATGTTGACCTCTACACTTTGAGATCACCTGTCCAGCCTGTTTTTCACTCACTTTGTAGTCTACTCATCCAGTCCATACCACACTGTGTTGGCTACAAGGATACTATGGGCCAATGCTCTAGTAATCCAACACTTCATTTTGGTGGGGGAGAAATACGCATGCACCTAGACATCAGCCATCAAAGAGTTTTCCTGTATCACATTTGGCCACATCTTCTCAGCTGGCAATAGATCAGCTGGACCAAAACCCTCTGAAAAGTGGTAGAGTGGGACACAGGGCCAGGACTTGCACATGGCAGTAAAACTGTCAGGGAGTTATGGCAAGTGGCCAGAAGCACAAGCTGTGCTATGCCAGTCACAGATGGGAAATGGAAATTTGTGACATTTTGTACTTCAACCAGAAATCTGAACAGATTTTCATGAGACCACATTAAAAAAAAAAAAAAAAAAATCTTTCCCTGACTTATGTACCCTGCCAAATCTCATAGTCTTGCTGCAACACTGCAAGTATCGCAAGAAAAAGGAAAGTCACAAAAGAGAGAGGGAGGAGCTTTTAAATTTTATCTTAAAGAGTGTGTCAGACTGACAAGATTTAGGAGTGTGAACCCCTCTGTAAAATCATAGGAATTGGGATCCACAGTTTTCAGCCAGGATCTACTGGTTATTGCCACCAGTTAGTCACAGCAACCAGTTAGCTGTAGCCCCAAAAGACTGGTATTTGTGCTGATAAATCCAAACACGGTTTCCTGAGGGGTCTGATACACTCAGTTGAGGATCCAAAAAAAAAAAAAAAATTAAGGCAATGGCTCCTCTATCTCATCTAAATTCTTGCTTCGGCTGCCTGAATTTCTACTCCTTTCTGAAATGGTTGGAAAAATGAGTCTGCACTGTTAAAGCTATTCTTTTCCCAAGCCCCTTTTCAGAAAGCAAGGATGCTATTTCTGTAAGAACTTAAAAGGAAATACATGTCTGAGACAGAGAGCAAGAATGGAAAAATTCAGTACAAACAAACGGTGAATGTTTGGCAGCCAGGAGCTGACAGGGTTTTGTAATATGCTGTAAGAGAGGGGTTGTCTTGTTGGCTCTAACAACAGTCACATTTCTAAGGAGGAAAAAAAAATGTGCCTGTTGGAATGTATTTTCTTTTGCAGAAAATGCTCCAGAAGGCTGTTGCAGTGGAGAAATAGCAGTTATTTTTTCAGATGAAATCCAGTATGTTCCCAAAAAATGTCTGTCCCCTCCTTCTCTTCCTTTCCCTTGTCCCAGACTTGGCCGAACTCTTTAGCCACAACTTTTTTTCTTCCTCCTGCTGTAGTCAGCCTTCCTAGCTCCTGCCCACTTCCTTCTGCCTTTATTTTACGGAGATCAGCTTTGCCAGCAGTGTGGAAAGGAAAACAAATGGCTTTAGCTTGTGTTTTCTGCATTCTGGAGGGCTGTGAAATGATGGGAAGCTTTGGTGCAACCTTACAGGTCTGTCAGGAACATCAGTTGATGTGAAGTATCATCATTAGGAATGCCACGCTGCAGCCAGCAGGTTTCACAGCCTTTCCCATCTCCCATCAGGAAATGACCCGAGGATGTGCATTTCTCCACAGATAATCTATTGCTTTTCCCAAGGATACCAAGCTGGTTGTTTTAAGAGGGCTTTATTATGTTTCCATACACAAACACTAAAATGAAGCATTTCCACTACAGAGCAGTACTTTTGTTTTTCAAACAAAAAAAGGTAATCGGCCAGGAGAAGGTAAAATGGAGCTGTGTCTGAGGAGGAACACAATGTCCGTATCTCCATGTCATCACATCAGCTGAAGGCCGCTGAAATGGCCTGCACACTTCCCGCACTCTGGGTGGGTGCATGGGTACCACCTCTGGTCTTCGTAGGTTTGGGTGAGGGCAGCAGCATGAGTTTCTTCACGGGGTGGGCCCGTTTGATTCCTAGCTGGAGGCAGGGAGCCTGTTATTTCTGTGCTCTTCTGATGCCTTTGCCGGTTGCCCAAGCAGCTTGGAGAAGGAAAGGCATTTACCTGCAGTGCAGAACAGAGTGGTGAGGACCAGGTGGGAAGAAAAGGGGTTGTATTGGGACAAGCCTCCTGCGGCTGAAACGGGGAGAAGGTAGTGAGTCTGGGTGGCAAAGGAGGACCAGGGGTATGTAGGAGAGGAACGATAGGATCTGGGCTACTGGGGTAGAGCAGACTGAGAGTGGGCAGACAGAGCCAGGAGGATCTGAGGTGGAGGGACTATAGAAAGCCTGAGGAAAGAGACTGGCAGGTAGATGAGTGGACAAGGAGATGAAGGAGGGAGACTGGGAGCAGGAGATGAATGTATGGGGAAATGCTGGGGAGAAGAGGAAAGAGGCTGAGGCTCAAAGCTGAAGGTAGGCGGGTGCTTTGGGGGACAAATGGAGAAAGCAAGCAGGGAGTGATTCTGAGGAATGGAGACAGTGACCGGAGAGAAAATGGGACTGGGATGGGAAACCAGCCCTGGGTACTGGAAGGACCAGGGCAAGGTAGGAATGAAGGAACCAGACTGTGAAGAGAGAGCTGGGTCACACTGTCACCAGGAGTGGCTGGGCTCTCTTCCCTGGGGCACCACTCCTCCACACGGGCAGCATCCTCTCCTCCTGCTGGTCCACTTACAGAGGCTGCCCCATACACCCCGCTGGTAAAGGCTGTGGCCCCACTGTTGTTCTTGGCAGGTGTCCATCAGATACCTCGGCATGGGGTTTTGTTGTTGTTGTTGCTGTTTTGAGGTTTTGGGGGTTTTTTTTACTCTATTGTTCTGGAAGATGGGACAGATGAGAGTCTTGCCAACCTGAAATACTTTTAACCATCAGGACATGGCAAGATATTTAAGATTGTCCCTTGAATTGCAGCGAAACCCCGAGTGACCCGTCACATCTGTTGCTCTGCAGGAGCTCTGTACGTGGTCCCCTGCCAGCCCATGTGCTGCCACCTTAGCTAGGACACCCTCGCTCACCACTTCCCTTTCTCTTCCCTCCTATTTTCTGTGGGCCAATGCCTGTCTCCTCTGGGTGACACATCAGGTCATCCTCTGGGTGGTACATCAGGAAACCTCTTTGTGTGCTTACTGCGTGGTCTCACCATGGGCTGCTCCAGAGCCAACCCGTACCTGCAGTGATTGCAGTGTGCCCTCTGCTGTCTTGCTGTCCACGTAGGCCAGCGTTTCTGAGATCTACAGAAGCTGAGCCTCTGCCCAGAAGCAAAAGCATCTGTGACCCCCCCACACCCCCCCGCCCTTCTACCACCTCAGCAGTGTGTGTCCTCCTGAAATGAGGGAGGCAGTTCCTGGCTGGGAGCTGCTGCGGGAGGTGCCCTGCAAACAGCTTTGCGAGGGCTGGACCTCAGTGGGTATCAGCGTGGCTCTCCTGCATAGGCACTGTGCCACCTGCTTCCAGACAGCCACACCTCAACCCCGAACTTTTGTACATAGATCAGTGATTAAGACATCGAAATGTAAAGAAACACAAATTTTTGAAATGAAAAAGATCCCACGCAGGTGGGGCATGTGTGATCTGGTTCTGTTAACTACCTTCGTACTTCACTAGGTATCACCCTCCCACTGAAGGATAGATGAAACTTTTTTTAATTCTTCTCTTTCCATCGCTTTTACTACCTGCCCTGTCTTTGCACTCTCTGATGCATCCCTCCAGATCTGAACCGTCCCAGTTTATCTGCCTCAGTTCTTTCATGTGTGTGTTTTTTTTTTTCTTTCAAACATCAGTATTTCCTTTTGGTTTTCCTCTTTTTTCCCTATTACCTGTTTTTGCTTCTTTGTTGCAATAGCTGATATCTCTCCTTGAGCATCCTGCATCTCTCCTTAAACATGTGTGAACTGACAAATGAACTATCACTTCCTTACCAGAGTGTCTCATCTGTTCAGAACAGATTTCACTTGGGCAGTGTTTCTCGGCAGCCAAGGAAAAATCACCATTGCTTTGGGGAAAATGTCTGATCTTTGCTCTGACTAAACAATGTAACTAAATTGCTTTTAATTTTGTTTACCTTACCGTTGCAGTATAATGTTTGCAAGAAAAGAAAGAAGAAGATATGACCCCTGAAGGGGGGAGAGAATCAGCTAGCTGAAGCAGTACACCATTAGTCTTAGATAAATTTGGCACATTTTCCTACTGTTGCTGTATCTGTGCTCAAAAAGTAAAAAAATTAAAAGAGCCCTTTAACCACCCTTATGCCTGATCAGAGCAGGAAAATAGGAGCAGAAGGTGGCTCTGTGCAGTCAAATGCCTCTTTACCCACTATTAATGAAAGAAATGCAAGTGGAGGATTTGGAAGAAAATAATTAATGTAGTCAGTTATGCATTTTCAGTGAGAATTTTAGATTGTTTTTAGGTTTGTAGCAAGTTTATACTATGGATGCCTGAATACAAAATTATATAATGACCATAAGACCTAATTTGGAGCCATAGCTTAAATTCAAGCTAATTCCTGATGTCGAGTAGACTGTCATGCCAGAGCCTTCAGCAATGACTCAGGTCACCTGTGGCCAAGACCTGTCCAGATCCAGGAGGTTTCTCAGAGCAACTGACAGCTCCATTTCAGATCACTGACCTCCTACATACAGAGACCCCTACAGATGTTGAGGAACCCCACGTCTGGTGACACAGGAAGGGGTGAGGCTAAGTTTAGGGGTGGTGGGTAAACACTTAAGGCTTCAGTGGGACAGTGGTGCAGCACTGAAAGAGGTGCCCAGGGAGGTGGCGGAGTCCCCCTCTGCAGAGATTTTTCAGACAGAGGGATGGTCAACCAAATGTTTGTTGGCGATAGCCCTGCTTCAGGTAGGAGGCTGAACTACACAGCCACCAAAATCCCTTCCAAGCCAGAATTTCTGTGATTCTGCAGGACAGCCCAAATCCCCATGGAGGCCCAGCCTAGCAGAGGTGCTCAGATCCCCCTGCACTTTGATAGTTGATCTCTGCTGACAGCTGCCAAGGAAATAGTTGCTCTCCATCTTTTGCCATCTAACCATGTGCTTGGAGCATTTGTCCGGAGTTGGTGAGACATGTTGCTAGGTTTAGGGTGGTAAAAAGGGAGAGATAAGGAATTTTCCAACACTTCTGTTGAAACCATGGGCTTGTGAGTGAGAATAAGTCAGATTCATCAAGCCACTTGAAATGAGGTCAGGTCCAGAAGGTAGGGGTCATGAGCCCTGACCCTGGAAACCAGGTCTGCATATGCCTTTTGCTTCCCAGAATAGCCTGATAAAATGCAAAATGTAGCACTGTGAATAGCATACCTCTGCCCAGACCTCCCTTGTCCTAGGGCAGCCCTTGATCATGGAGCAACAGAACCCCACTTCTTCCTCGTTAGGGTGCTGACAGAAGAGCCCTGGCAAATCTTCCTGCAGCAATGTAAGATGTGGCTGTGAGTGTTTTACACCTCTGCTGCAGTTTTATTTCAGCTCCTAGAGCCGAGTTGGCTGGAAGGGGCCCTAAGTATGTGCTGTAGGGAACCTAATTTTATTTCTGGATGGTTCTCATCTAGTGGCTCCTTAGCTTTCACGCAAACATGAAACAAGGCAATGCAAACTTTCCTTCTCAAGGCAGATGAGGTCATGATGTTTGGAGAAACTTCAGCAGAAGACTCCAAGGACCACAGTGTCAGAGTTATGTAAGGATGCAGAAAGGGGCTTCATGGGTTCTTCAGATGGGCCCTCCCAGCTTTCTGACCGCCTCTGCAGCTGAGCTGGATGGGACAGGGAATCTACCGGGTGGAGCCTGCTGTCATTCCAGTAGCTGGTTTCTGTTTGCAGGAAGGGAGTTGCTTGGGTCTGTGCAGTAAGTAGGTGGTCCAGCTTTGTACATGCAGTTCCCCCCAGCAGAGGATTGCTTTTTCAGAGGGGAAATAAGAATCCAAACAGAAAGCCTCACTTGAGTTTTCCTTCCCTTCCTCCAACCGCCTTCGGTAGTTTTCTACAGCAGCGGCAATTTGACCCCCCAGAGAGAGGGGTCTCACAAAGTATGAATAGGTCTCAAGGGTGCAACACAAAGGCCCTTTGTGCTGTGCACTGCGGAGTTGATCATCAGCCACAGTTGTCTACCATCAGTCTCCATAACCAATTCCACACAGTGTGATTATACCTCATCAAAGTTAATTTACCAAGCTGTTTAAACGGCTGTACAGTACAGTGAGCCTCCTCCCACCACTAGCATCTTTTTCAGCTGCTCCCCTGCTGAGGATGCTTCAGGCTGGGTGGTCCCAGCAACACCCCGCAGCATTTTTCAGTCTTGTCAGCAGCCTGGAATAGGGTCCTTTCTTCTGAGTGCTTGGCTTCATTTCCCAGCCTAAGTTACAGGAGTCCTGTGGAAAATGATTTGGAGGACAAGAGGCAGCTCTGATAATGGGAAACGTCTGTGAGGGATTGGAACATTGGCTTGTAATCCCTGGACAAAACTGCCTCATTCAGAAAAAGGGGGGCAAAAAAAGCATGCAGAACAAAGATCTTATTTCACTTCATGAAATGAACACGTGATGTTTTCTCTGGAATGCCTTGCTGACAAATGGGCCCAAATTTTCCAAGGACTATGGCTTTTATTTAGGCTAAAGCAAGGCCATAAATGGCTGAAAAGTATGTAAATTCACAGCTTATGTTAATTTGTCAGTTCCAGGCTCAGTGCTAACTCAGAGCCAGGCCATTACCAGGTTTGCATTTCCTGGGGGGTGGAATGGTGGGAGAGGCCTCTAGCACCCCCACCCAGCGCTTCTGGTCAGATCTTGTGTACATCATGTACAGCTTTGCACGAGGACAGAGCTACAAAGCGTGGCTCCATACAGACCTGCCCGCGTCACCTGTCTGTTGAGCTTCTCCCACCAAACTGGTGGGATAGGTACCCACAGGAGCCAGAACTGCCAATCCCAGATGTTTTGTCTGGAGTAGATGACCTTACACCGTGCTAAATGCAGCTAGATGCAAGCTCGTGAAAGGTACTGGAGGTCTGGGCTCAGTGGAGAGATTTTATTCAGCTTTTTGAGCTCTACCAGAGCTATTGCTAAACGGCTGCACCTCTTGCTGTGGGAACTCATGGACATAGCGGTTCCGACCCAGTAAACAGACTCCGTTTCTAAAGGTGGGAATGCTCTAGTGTTAAAGTCAATGGACTCGTGAGCATCAGTTGTTCAGCTGTGATTTGAGAAGGAGATGCCACACTTCCACCAGGAATCTGTCCCTCTGAGTCTGTGCCCTTCAGCTGGAACCTGCCTGTCCCCCTTTCCAAGCCCTCTGGCGGTGCTTTCACCCTTTTCTTTTGCTCACGGCTTGCTTTATTCATCTCTTCCAGTCTGTTCTTCTGCCAGAAAGGTGTCTCCCACCTCCTTTGCCTTGCAACCTAATGTAGTTCAGCGGTCTCTGCAGCACTGCACCAGCCCAGAGTGGTGAGTGTGACACCCGAGCTCGCCCGCTCTGCTCTTTCCGTTTCCATTCTCCTGGGACAACTCACCCAGCTTGCAATCACGGCTTCTTATCCACTTTGCCTCCTGTCACTCACATGTCCCATCCAAAAGCTTTCTCTCACAGAGGTTGAAAGTAGTGACCTTTTCCTTCAGATTGGCTTTGTTTATAGCTGTTTATCCTCTTCTCACACATAAGAGGTCTGCCATAAATCCTGACCCACTGGGGCAGACTGGCTGCAGCAATGGATGTCTAAGGTCAGACACTTTCTCCATACTTACAACCTAATGCAACAGCCTGATTTGCAGGTACTCAGCAGCTGCACTTGCCAGCCTCCATGGTGGAGCTGGGGGTGCTTAGCATCTCCTGCGGAATGATAGCTCTGGTTGAAGACAAGCATTGCACTTCTGCATGGAGGAAAACTAAAAGCCCTTGGTTTCCACTGCCTAGCCCAGGGCTGGGAGGGGAATATATGATTTCATAGCATTGCTAAGCAATGACAAGAGCTAGTCTCTAGGGTGAGCTGTGTTTACTAACACATTGCATATTTTATTGCTTAACAGTGCAATTTCTCATTTTATAAGAGTCCCTGAGCTAATTTTTGTGTCCTAGATCAGCTGTCCAAACTTCCATTGCCAACTCCCAAGCTTTCTCATATAGACCACCAGAACAGCCATCCCAAACTTGTGCGCTGAACTTCTCAACAGTCTGTAGTTAAATAAGGCTGTGTGAACCTCTCCTCCTGGTCTCACAGACCCCAGGTGACTCACAGAGCTGCTGTTCCACACCCGTCCCACCCCAGGCACGATTCACACAACTCAAACATATTTTGGGCAGCACAACTCCTGAACACCTTCTAGCAAGCATCCCAGACTCCGACAAGGGCTGGGACAAATAGCTAAGTGTGCCTGAGCATGTTCTATGCGAGCAGGTTGCCCATCCTTGGAGGATGAGAAATAGCTAGCAAAATTATTCAGAGTGTGGGTAGAAGAACCCAGGAACTTCTGTCCTCTGAACCATACATCTGACCTCCACAGTCCATGAGAGGGTTTTGTATATGTGTAATGTAAGGATAAGGAGTAGGTAGCTAAGGAATGTGAGTTCAAGATGCACTCTGCCAGTCCTGTAACAGCGTTGAGAGCCAGGATCTGCCGTGGCAATTGTTTGAATAGATCGGGGGCACCTTGAGGTGCACTCTGTTTTCATCATGACACACCTGTGGACAGATTAGGCAGGTTAGGAGACAGCCCCAGACAAAGCTGCTCTGCAGGGGGTCACCTCAGAGGTCTCTGAGCTCTCATCTGTCACAGATGGATTGCATGGTGCTGAGGCACACAAAAGCCTCTACGCAAAAACCCCCCCACATCTCACGAGGCTCATTAGCTCTGTGTCCATTCCCTCCCTTCCCAAAAAAGGACTGGCTCCACATAACCCAGCATCTCCTGTGATGCTCACATTAATCCAGGTGCAAGCCAGCCCTGTTGCCTCAGCCATGGGACATCTGATAGACTTTTCTCCACAGCTTCCTTCGTTTGAACAAGCTGATTTCCCTGACCAATCTGCTCCCACAAGCATCCACTTTTTCAACATGCTCTGAAGCATCCTCCTCCAGAGGCGCTTCCACAGCACTCCTCTGCCCAGCGCTGGAACAAGCCTTCAGCTTTGGCCCCAAGCAGTGCTTAAGGGGGGTTCAAATGCTGCAGGGAGGGGAAAAGGGCACAGCTAGAGAGCGTGGGAAGGGGGCTAATCAACATATCCCCTTGAAACGCCCTCTGGCTTTTCTGGCTCTTGGATCTCTGACTTGGTAGTCAAGAGCTGTGGGTCCCACAGCCAAGCCACGAGTGATGGCCTTCGGCTGGTGAAGGGAGACCCGCTGCTTCTTTACAGCAGGCTGGCAGGTGTTAGCACGCCTCTGGGGAATTTTGCTGGATATTTCATTCAAATGTTAAGCTTGGCCCTGTGTGACAGCAGCGATTGAGAGGTGAGGCAAGTAAGTGTCATGTGGAAAACTTGTGTTTTGTTGCGATATAATTGATAGGTTATAATGGCCTGTGCCTGAGCTCAAGACATCCTGGGTTGATTTCCTGCTACATTCATGAGCACAAACCCCCTACTGTTCCAGCTAATGGAGAAAGTGCTCTTAATTGTGTGAATCGGGATTTGCCGGTGGCGGACAACCGCTCGCTCCGCAGCAACAGCATGTTGGGGAGGGGGTACCTGAGCTCATCGCATGGAACATGGCAGAGCCAAGTACATCTTTGTAGCTCAATGATGCAGAAGGACAAAGTGGCTGATATTTCATCTTGCCACAGAAGAGTCCTGAGTTTGACTCTATGCTCTGCCAGAAGCAACCTTAGTAACTTCTCAGTGAATGTCTCTGCAAAATGAGGGAGATAATGGGGAAGGGATTGGAAAGAGGCGATGATTGTTCCCTCACTTAAGGAGAATAATGTCATATTTAACAGTATGTGCTGTGAAGCACGTGTGACATTAGCAGGTGTGGATGCAAGTCGGGACTCTGCCTTGAAGCATATCTGCACGGCAGTACATACCTGCATGCTGGTTTGATGTAGCATTACACACCAGGAAATCCATCTTATGAATTGTATGGGCCCATTCAGATGCACATACGATGGATAACTCACCTTACCTTGATGCCAGTCCCAAGGCTTATTTTGCCAGACTCCTGCAGTTCCCTGTTGCATTATCAGACCTCTCTCTGATGGGTCTTTCTGGGGTCAGACTCAAATCCAACAAGTTGTGGCAGTAGCATGAAGGCTAGGACCCCACAAAATAAACGTGAGTACAGATGTCTTGATAGTGACTCATTTGGATGGAATAAGGTTCTTGCTTGTCCAAACAGATAAGCCACATCTCCTCTGCACTAGGTAGATGTAGCGGGCAGTCTCTATGAACCAATCTCTGTGCTGTGACCAATCTCAGCATCTACACTATGGTGGAGACACACGTCTAGCAGCTGGGATAGCTCTTCTTCTACATGAGGGGGAAGAGTGGCCTTGTAGGTGCCAGCAGGGGCCATGGGACTGGCTGGGAACCCTCTTTCCTTCATGCCAGCTATTGCCCCAGATGCATGAGACGTTCATTATGGATGAGGAATCACAGTAACTCTGAGAGGACCATATCCCCAGAGCACAGCTTTTTGTACGGATTTTTTGCCCCAGATTTGTCAGCTCTGGCCATGGGCTAGTAGCATCCTAGGGGGCTCTTCCAGGGGATGGTACCAATCTGTTTCTGGCTGGGTAGGAGTTGTGAAAGTGCTTTTAGTTTGAAGGCTGTAGCAAACTTATAGGACAGAACAAGTTCATTGCTTAATTCAGATGGGAAGGGACCTCAGGAAGTCTCCATGCAGGGTCTCTTCTCCAGGCTGAACAAGCCCTGTGCCCTCAGCTTCTTTACAAAGGGCACGTGTAACAGCAGAGTGAAAAGCGGGAGTATTTCACTTTCCTGTGCTGCACCATGGCCTGGCAGCAAGAAGTGGCACGAGGAACATGCAGAGACAGAAGCACGCTACGCTCTTCAGGATAGAGGGACTGTTTCCACACTGAGGTTTTGAGACAGGTTTTCCTTTCTTCTACCATGACTTGGACCTGAATGTAGTTCGAGTCTACAAGGCACTATGAACATCAAGTCACCCTCGGCCAAACTGTGGCAAATGCAAAGAGGATATGGTTACACAGGCTGAATGCAGGTGCAGCCCTGGTGGGCATGGCTTATCTGGGTTATCGCACCCGGGTGCTGGGGCTGGATGGAGTCTGTGAGGAAATGATGCCTTGGGAGCTTGTCTTAGGTTACAAGAGCTAAGGGATACCAAGGCTAAAGTTTAAGGGCCAGGTTGTCAAAGGTATTTAAGCATTTTACTGCTCTAGCTAATGGGATATCCAAAAGCCCATCAAATGCATTAACCATTAGAGAATGCATCTTCTACCAACCACATAGCCTGCTAGTGCCAGACTTGTGTGCCCTTTGGTTAGCAGTGTCTCCAGTAAAACCTGCAAAATAAAGACATCTGCTGGGGATAGGGGAAAAGGGGAAGGTACAGAACTTGACTATACCAGGTCTGAAATAGAGTTTTAAGCAATCGTGATCAGGTATAAATGCTGCAGCTGGAGCAGTATCAAAGAATGGGGAAATCAGAGTGAGAAAGAAAATTACAAGAGCAGGGAAATGAAGCAAAAAGCAGAGCTAGAAGGATAGAAGAAAGTAGCTGTATCTAACAAAGTGCAGGCTGGAAGGTGAGCAAACTACAGGATAGAGATATGGACATGAGAAATGACTGCACTGTGCAAAAAGGAGATTTATCTTATTTGTGTGTCACGTGTGTATCCTCACATGATGGTTAACCATGCTTATCTCTTACCTGAGTTTGAATTTTGGTTAGACAAGTATCTTCCTGAGTTACTCTCCCTGAACCAGCGAAGCCTTGGACTCGAGTTAGCTCACCCGGCCATGCCAGATGCCCGCCCTATTTCAACTTAAAAGTTTGGATGGTGCACTGCAGCTCAGAAGCTGGGATGTTGAGAGTCATCCAGCATCCTCCCAAAGTTCAGTGTAGGAAGCTGCCCCCTTATTTATGCAGCAGTCACTCTTACCAACCTGCTACTTCCCACTCACAGGCTGAGAGCTCCTCGGGGGAGTCGGGACACGGCACACGCTGGAGGTGACGTGAAGTTGGCACTGTCACATCAGGAGGACACCTGGAGAAGGTTTGCTGCAGGCCTGAGTTCTCACCCGACGCGGTCAGGTGTCCCTGTGATCCATGTGTGACAGCCCTGGGGACCCTCACACCAACCTCGTGGTCATCCCAAGCGTTCACCTGGGCCTGACACCCACACCTTTGTGGGTGTAACCCCGCTCTAGGCTTCCCCCTCATGTCTCTTGCAGTCCTGGACTGTTTCTGCTGGGAAAGCCCAGGGGTCCCTTGGCCCTTCCTCGGGCATCGGTGCAGACCTGTCATCTGGTCCACAGGCAGTCACTGCTCACGTAGCTCAAGACAAGATGGGTGCCTCCAGTCCCACATGAGCTGAGTCTTCTCAGCTACAACCTTAACATTTTCGCTATTCAAAAATAATACCGTGCTTCCTAACTCCACCAAATAATGCTTCTGCGAATTCCTTACTCCGCAGCGGGATAGATTATTGCCCTGTCAGGAAGGCCACTTGCCACACAACTTGGTTTCTTGAATTGTCACCTAAAACACAGTGCAGGCAGGGCGGTGACTGACTTCAGCACAACGCTGCAAGCACAACCCCATCCATCCCTTAGGGCTGATGTTTCGTAGGTCAGGGGGGAAAAGAGATGTGAAGGATGCGGGCGGTGGATGGGAGTGAGGTAATGTGGAGAGGGTGATATCATGATATAGCCATAAGGGCTGGGTGAGGGCTTAAAAAGTAATTTATTGGCACGGGTTTAGCCTCATTTCCTAGGGAAACGAGGCTTACACAATCACTTTGGGTGTGTATGTGTGCACATGCTGTAATAAGGGAGAGGCTGCGGCTTCAGCGTAACCCTCATAAGACACCAGAGAGTCCAGGGGAGTGATGTTGACAGTGCCCCAAGAATGGAGAAAGCTTCACTTGGAGCCTGCATGTTATTAAGCACAGAAGAATGGACCCACCCATGAGATGTACACTTGCATGACTCCAGGCTTCGTTTGCTCTGCTTCTCAGGCAACGGCTTGTTAACGAATTTTGGTTGTGTGGCCACTTGGGCATACGTGTGTGTGTATCTCAAAATTTGCGATCCCATATGTATAACAAAATGTCTGTCTTAAAACTACCAGTGACTAGAAAGTAAGCATCAGCAGAAATTAAATACTGATGTATGTAATAGAATAAAATCTTCTCTGTAGAGCAATGATTCCCAATTTCTTTGGCCCACCAGAGCATCGCAACCTTCAAAGTTTCAGGCAAGCCTCGTTCACCCTTACAATGAAGCTTTTAGCTGAAAGCATTTTTACGATACTACTTTGGTTGTGTAGCCAGCAATGATGAATTACCATATCCATTATGGCCACAGCTTGAAACCACAACTGTAAATGCATCTGCTTTCCCTTTATTCTAGTGCTTCTGACTCAAGTTCCCTGTTATGGGTCCATCACGAAAGAGCAAGGATTCCTGGCAGATTTATTTCTTATGCACACAGGTAGTACAAACTGTTCCTTTGCAGTTTACAGTTTTAAATGGTGAAAGTTTGAAATAAAAGTGAATAGTTTGTCAGATATCGTGTATTTGGTTATAAAACGTGTGCCTTTGTACACAGCATAAAGGCTCTGGTGTCTGTGCTGAGATTGTTCCGTGCTGCCTGTACAGAAGAGATAACACACCACCTTTTCCCAGCCTCACTAAGTTTCCTGACATGGCAGACATCCATGCTCCCACAAACTACTCCAGCTCTATCACCTTTGTCATCTTTCCAGCAAAGGGCCAAGGGCTGTTCCCTCCCCCCCCCCAAGTCTACCAGAGATACTCAGGCCTCATCTGCACACAAAAGTTTTACCTGATTTAAGGGGGTAGTTGTACGAACATTTCTCTCCCTTCATGGGTGCCTGTCTCCCTGTGGTAACGCTCTCTGATGCCTGCATGAAAGATGCTTTTTTGATTTTTACCTCTACCCATTTTCACATGCTAAAAACTGACTTCAAGAAATGGGCTTTCGTGTACCTGAATGCCAATGCAGAATGGAAGATTTAATCCTTTACCTTGTGTTTTGTTTTCAGTCCTTTGATTGCACAGAAAAAACCCCACACTCACGGTGACCTACATAATCCAGCACAGTGGCTAATCACACTTACATGAGGTGACTGCCCATGGTACCAGGGAGGGAATGCAGGAGCTGGGAGACCCCTGCTAGTGCTCTGTTCCCAAGAGTGATATGAGTCACTTTTACCCTCTGGAAATAGAGAGCCTACTCATGCAGCCCCGCTTGCGCAGAGCCAGGCGTCAAGAGGCCAGAAATCTATGAATCTTTTAAAACGAATTTATCGTTTGCCACTTGTTTTTTTCTCATTGTGGCACCCGCATGAGGGTGACTCAGGGTGACCCCGATCCTATGATGCTTCTGCAAACTAGAGACCAGCTGAGTTCAGCCATAACTCTGCCTGCTCTGTGTCATGAGGCAAGGCAATCAATGACTCCGAAACAAAGAGGTACATTACGAAAGGTGAGTTTAAAAAGAAAAAAAGACAATGAAAACCACACTGCTCAGCATCAGCAATGAAATAATTAGACATCTCTTCAGGATAGATTTATAGCCTAGTACCACTCACAGACAGAAGCAGAACTTACTGGGGAGGATGCTTTATAAATGCAGAATTAGTAACAGTAGTCCTAAAACCAAAACAGGGTGAGGAAGCAGAGCCTGAGGAAGCACAGAAAAATGGCACAGATGCTGTGAACAGATCAGATGCGGGCTGATCCAGGATAACCCTTTCCCAGAGTTTGCTCCTTCCAGGAGGATGCTGGAATAATCTTTGGTCCTGATGAACGATGAGGGGACACACACAAGCATGTTGCTCCCATGGTGCTTGCTTGTGCTGAGGGCACAGAATAAAGCAGGGCAAAAAGATAGACGGCTTATGGGCATGCTTGGTTATAGAGTGGGATGGGATTTCAAAGCCAGCGCTGTCATTTTTGGTTACAGCCAACCTCAAAACTTGAGGAAAAGCCCTTGATAACTAGTGTCACGGTGTTGCTTTGCTGTAACAGAGATTTCTGTATGTGCCTAGGACAATCAGTCTCTTTGTGTTGTCAGATCCTGCCTTCCAGCTACCGGAGGCTTCTGAAATTCAGCAATGAAGAGATTAAACAAGAGGGTCACAGGTATTTAAACACAAATGAGCACCACCAGGCATTTCAGGTGGGATTTTGGCCCCCCCTGTGCCTGGCATGACACCCCACCTGCCTGTTCCCCTCAGCAAATGCCATTTGGATCCTAAGACATTCGGGCTGAAACCCTTATTTTTAAACCTCCCTGCACCCCGACAGGAAGGGTACCTGTAGCTGTGGCCGGGGTTTCAGTGTGGCCTCAGGGCCGGAGCATGGTGGCTGTGGGTTCTACCATTCCCTGCCCGTGAAGAAGCCACCTCATGCCTCAGTTTCCCCTTGATGCGACAATGCGGGGAGCACAGCTCGGAGGGCCGGGGGGTCTCGCAGGGCTCAGGGGGTCCCCCCGGACTCACCTTCTGCCCGGTCGAGGTGTTTTTTTTTTTTGGGGGGGGGTGGGGTGTGTTAACCCTCCCACCTCGGGCACCGGCTGGGCCAGGGGACCCGAGCCCCCCCCCCAGCCCCTGGACGCCCCTCAGCTTTGGGCGTCTTTCAAAGGGCGCCGGGGGACCCGGGGGGCTGCAGGGCCGGGGGCACCGCCTGCCCCCTCACGGCGGGCCGGGATGGAGGCGGCCCCGGGGCGGGGGGGGGGGGGGGGGAGGCGGCGGGGGTCGGGCCGGGGGTGGAGCCGCGGGCTGGCGGGTCGGGGTGAGGGGGAGCCCTCCCCTTCCCTTCCCGAGCGAGCCGGAGCCGGGGAAGGCGCCTCCGCAAACTCCTCCTGCCCCGCCGGTGCCCCGCCAGCCGCCCGCAGCATGGTGAGCGGGGCCGACAGGCGGGAACTTTGGCGGCGGCGGCCCCGGCCCCGCTCGCCCCGGCCCGGCCCGCGCTCACCGCCCTCCTTCCACCACCCTCCCCCCAACCCCCCCCCCCCTTTTCCTCCTCCGCTCCCTCTCTTGCAGATCTGGAAAACTCTCCCGTTGCTCTGCGCCCTGATGGCCGTCGCCCGCCTGCGAGCCGAGGTAGGCGCGGGGCCCCGGCGCCGGGCCGGGCCGGGCCGGGCGAGGGCGGGAAGCGGGGTGGGGGGGGGGGGTGGGGGGTGTCCCTTCTTGGGCGTTTTCCAGGGCGTCCCCCCTCCCCGCCGCCGCTGCCCCGGAGCGGGGAGGCGGGGAGCTGCCGGGACGGGGGTAAAGAAGTAGCAGCTGGAGCGGGAGGGAAGTTGCGGGGCCGCCGGACCCCTCCGTGGGAGCGAGGGGCCCGCGTCCCCGCCCGGGCCGGGCCCCCCCCCCCCCCCGCCCCGCCTGCCGCCGGGCCGGGCTTCCCTGGGCAGCCCCCTTCCCCTCCCTCCCGCTCGCTCTTTCTCTCTCTCGTTTTTTTTTTCCCCCTCTTCTTTTACTGCAATGACATTGAAAACCATTGAAAGCCCCCAACTCGCAACCCCCCTCCCCGCCCCAGCTCTGTTGACAGAAAATAAACGGTGCCTGAATTCCCGGTTGCGGCGGCCTCCGTAAAAGTGAGGTCAGAAACAAAATATTTGATAATTACGGCGGGGGAAATGTGGAAGTGATTTGAGGAAAATGAACTCAAGCTGGGCTGGGGAGGGAGGCCGAGCCTGTTTTTGGAGGGAAGCGGTCCCGCTCGGGGGCGGGGGGCGGCTCGTCCTCCCTGCCTGCATTTTTTCTCCCTACATATTTCTCCCAGATGGTGAGACCCACCCTAGAGCATCGCAGTTTGGCTCTGCACAAAAAAAAAAAAAAAATTAAAAAATAAAAAAAAAATGCATAAACACATCTGATTTCCTACAAACAGTTCCCTCTTTTTCTGCTTCCCACCCATGGACTGTGCTGCCCGGGTTAGGGCAAAGAGAGGTATTTAGGGGGAAGCCCATCACTGTTGCTCTGTCCCCATACGCAAAGCTCTTTGGCGAACTCCCTGCAACTGCCAGCCACTCGCAGAAGGGCCGAACAATGCAAACGCTGGGGCACGTGAGGAGCAGAGGTGAGACAGGGCTGTTGGGAGCTGACACTGCCAAGCTACAGCTCTGGTCGCGGCTGTTGCGAAAACCAGGGAGAGCTTGACTGAACCGTAGTATGGGCTAACGTTTCACATCTGCCTCTACATGATAGTATTGTAATACACTTTCTTCCCAAGGCGTGACATACTTATGTAGTCAGCATTTCCACGTGTCTTCTCTGACACTGTCCTGAAAAAGCCAGATCGGTTTTATTCATTTTCTTAGGAAACCTAAATAAACCTTAACCAGTTCTAGTCAATATACAGCAAAACCTTTGTAGGAAGGAAGTGCGCAGCAGTACATCCGTAAGACAAAGGATAATAATGGCTAAATAGTGATGGCAGTGGTCTGAGTAAAGCCTCTTGGAGTCAGTAAACCAGAGAAACCTAGCCAATATGTGTTTAGCCCTTGATTTCTGATCTCACCGGTGCCGCTAACATTATGTTCATGGTCAAAGTGCTAAATCGTGCTTTTTGCCTAATGTACTCTAATTTGGAGTACCTGTATGGCCTCCCGAGTGTAAGTAGTCATGTCTCTGTGCCTCATCTGGAAACTGAAAGTAATACAAATGTACAACCATTATCTTCAGAACTTGGTTTTAAAGGCCAGTCCATGCTTGAGTGGATAAACGAATGATTTGACTGTTTCAGGGGTAGTGGTCCAGGTGTCAAACCAGTGAATGTTTTTGGTTCGATTCCAGTCTAAGCTCAGCAAAACTTGAGAGTGATGAGTGAGGTTTGGGTCTGGTTTCAGGGAAAATTGACACCTCAGACAACTTTTGTTTGGGGGTTCAGTTTGATTCCTTGTTGCTGGTAGCTGCAGAGTGGTGAACCTCAGTTCACTCACAGGTAGCATCCCACCCTCTGGGATATCTAGACCTTCTCATTTTTTAGGGAGTGGGCTTTGTTTGCAGGTGAGCTGCTTGCGTTTCAGAGATGGCTTTGATGGTTGCCCCCTTTTAATTGTTTCTTATTACCACTCTCCCACATCGCTGGCATTTAGTAAGATTAGTACGGCATTTTCCTGTGTGGTTTTCCCTCTTCCAGATTTTGGAAGTGATAACCTCTCTGCATCTTCTGTTTCTGCTGCAGTTTGCACTTTCAGTACGTTCGGAATATTAACACCAAGCCTTAAGCTTGTAATCCTTTTGTCGGCAAAACTGTATCTGAACTGTACTGGGGTTTTTGTACAGCACTCATTTCTACAACATTGTTAGGTGCATAATTAGAGTCTTGAAAGAAAGAAAGAAAGAAATTGCTTCAGTAAATGTTCCTGGCATGACTTTGTGCAGACTGGAAAATCTGAGGCGTGCCAAAACTTGGGAGCTTTTCTTGGCCCAGTTCAGTAATAGTCACAAGAGCAATAGACGGTGAACTGTACTCCTCGGATGGAAGCCAGCCATTGGCTTCAGACAGCCCTTTTTATCTCTTTCTTCCTAGGTCAGACTCTCAATGAGGCAGCCGTTCATTTGTATTAACAGGGATGCTACAGAGGGTGAAGTTGCTTTTGTTCTCAGCTGGGGCATTCCGAAGCAGATGGAGTGATTTTTTGGGAAGCATCCATTGCGATAGAGGAAAAGGGAGAGGCTCGAAATGTCTGAGGAATGTATTAAAAGTTAATCAGTTGTTCATATCCTGCTGGAGCAAGTTACCTAGTTAACACTGGAGTCCGGTCACTGTTTGACTGTGTCCGTGGGTTGTGAAGGGCGGTGCGTGGGAGCACTTCCACTGGTGGTACCGCTGTAATTATACTGGCATCATTATATGTCCCATCAGGATACTTCTTTCAAAATACGGGTGAGGGTTTTTCTTTTTTCATTTTGCTTAAACCTGATTCAGAATCATCAAGAAAGTTATTTTCACCATGAATTTTAGATGTTAGCAGAGAGGCTTATGTCAGCATGAGTATATTGGTGCACACTGTGGGCAGAAGTCCTTTCCTGAGTCCAGCTTTGCCAAGAGGAGAGGTCACTGCCCTGGCCTGCCCTCTGCTCCTTGCCAGTTTTCCAGCCGTTCAGATTAATTTCTGGGACTTGTAACTGTTCTCCTGAACTATATTTAACCCATTTCTGGCCAAATGAGCCAGCCTTTGGAAAGGATTGTGTAAACAGTTTAATCTGATTTGTCTCATGGTGGCTAAAAAGGGCAAGAGAAGGAGGGCTAAAGGCTCTCCTCTTGCGAGGAGATCTGACAGATCCGAGGGGGCTATAACCCTTAGCAACACAGCAATGACAAGCATCTGGAGGCACATTTATAACCTTTTCAAACAGTACAGTGTTTGCAGCGTCTACATCTGTTGTAACCCTGGGATTAATTTTTTTCACCCCACCTCGTTTTCCTTCACTGTAATTTTTCCGTGTGAAAAGCTGAAAAGAGATGTGACAGGGGAGAGAAAAGACAAAGGTTTCAGCCAAGTTCTGTTTGCTTAACTCACCGGCGTGCTTCCTCTCAATCCGACTTGACTTTTGCACGCAGGGAGGGCAACACTGGACACCTGCCAGGGCCTGTGCCCCTTTTGCCAGCAGTGTGCCTCAGGGGAGATGGAGCTGGGTGTTCAGCTGGTCCTTGTAAAACCTGCTGCACTTATTCCCATTGGGCTGTTCACACGGTCTGGCCAGCATTGTCAGCTTGCTTTGGTGAAACCTCTCCCATGTTTTTGCAATGGTGAAAACTAAAAACTGCTATCTTAATAAATGAAACTGAATAAATTAAAGTTGAGATCCTGATGTAATTGCATAACTGTATTTGCATGTATTTGGCCCTGAAGCCATCATTTTAAGAAGGGTCCATTTGCCTTTGAAATTTAGTGATAAAGGCTTTGCGGATAGTTCAGTCCTCCTCTCACTGATATTTTGTCTGTGGCAGTGGAAACAAAAGACACCGTGGTGCTAATCCCATGCATAACTTGTGCTGTTTTTAATATGTACTGTCTTTGTGCAAGAAAACCCAGCAGTTACATGTAACCCGCTCATATAATAAAACTAGCTTCCCAGGTCTAGTCTAGCAGGCACATCTTCAGTCTTCAGTGGAAAGAAAAATTGCATCCATTTTTCTCCTTGAGCTGATTTTGCAGCGGTAGGCATCTTCCTCCCTGAAATCCTGCCCTTGAGTGCCAGACCAGGCGTTGCTGGAGTTGCGCCTCAAGGCAACGAGCTATTTTAAATGGGGAGGCAGGGAAAAAGCGATTCTACCCTGGGCTAACAGCAAAGGCTCATCTGTGCAAAGCCTGTTTGGTAAGGCACACGTTGTGCCGTCGGGCCGCTGCCGTGCTGCGGACGGTCCCAGGGATCAGGGTCTGGGAGACCAACCAAGCGGTTCTGTCGGAGGCACCTCGTGCTGTGCTGAAGTCGCTGGCCCAATGCCCCGAGTGTTTAAACAACCTCCCCGGGCTGCTTTGAAGGGACCGTAACCTCCGAGCAGCAGCGTGCGTGCCACGAGCACTGAGGCAGAAGTGATGCTGCATAGCACATGCGTGTGCGCGTGCGGCACCCCGATGCTGCTTCTCAGACGGAGCCGCTGTCGGATGGTATCTGCTCTGGGCAACCGTGCTGTAGCCGAGTGAATGACTTTATCTGCCAGAGTGCAAATTCCTTGCTGGTAATTAACAGGGGGGCTGCTGCTGGGGGCTGCCTGGGAGGCATCTCTGGTCCCAGCACAGGAGGAAGGGACTGGCTGAGAGTCTCCTGTTGCATTTTCCAGCTGCTGTTATTGGTACAGCTGCTTACTCATCAGGAGGCACCGGAGCACCTTTGATCTTTCTTGTGTGGTGTTACATGAGCCGGGGAATGTTTCTCTTTGTACAGAAGAGAGTTTGTCACAAATCTCAGCCAGATGTGTCTTTCTGGGCTCATGAGACTCCTATTAACCAGGCTGTGGTTTTGTCACATACCCTGTGAGCTAGATGAGATTGGTCTCCAGAAATGCCTTGTTTAGCTGGGCTGCGTCTGTCTTTGCAGGGGGGCTGGCTTCTGCTGTACTACGGTATTTGAACTAATCCGTGAATAACCGTCATTTCTGTGGAGAGATTTATCCCTCACAGCGCAGTCTCTGAGTTTAGCAAACGAGCAGAGCAGACTGCTGTTACGCTGTGAAGCACACTTCCTTCCAGAGCTGCGTCTGGATGGCAGACATGGGGTTATATACATCTCGACTTTCCCAGAGGCTGCAGATTTTGCCACAGCTAGTGTACCAAGTTAGATATGAGTTGGTTAGAGCAGGGGCTTGTTTGCTGTTGGCTATGGGACTCTGTTTGCGATTCCTAGGCATTGCAGCAGTAAATAAACAAATGACAGGTAAGCAGGCCTGGTGGCTTCGATGCTGGATTAAAACACAGATTACTGTAGCACAAGCAACAACTTCATGGCATTTTCTCACTACTTGCTCTCAGGCGTGCTCCAGTTCTGACGTGGGCTGAAGGCAGCAGCCAGCAGTAACAAGTGACTGTCCCTCCTCTCCCGTGCAAACTAGCTACCCAGAAGTGAAGTTCATATAAGTTCCTGTGAAATCTTACTACCTGCTCTACGCCTGAGCTCTCTCACGTATTGCACTGTACCTCTCAGTTTTGACATTGGGCCTGTGGTTGCTTGGGGCAGTGTGTTAGAGGTAGGGTGCCTGCGAGAGATGATGACAAAAAGCAAGCTCATGCTCCCATCTGCATATGTGGAATTTCTTGAGACACTTGCACCTTGTTTGGGGCATGTCAAGGGCTCCATAACCTGTAAAGACTTTGGAGACTCCTCTCGGAAAGAACGAGGAGTTTGGGGTGGATGCCTGGGGAGGGATTTGGTGTCTCATTAGCTCAGCTGTAGGTGGATCCCACATTTCCACTGTTTGACAGCTAAGCAAATATTTTGGCAGAAGAAACTAAACACTGCTTCAAAACTGGAATCTGGTTTTTGTCTCACTGGGGAGAGGGTGCCAGTTCTCCTGTGCCTCTGAGGAAAATACCTAATGCACCAGGAAAAGCAGGAGGTTGAGAGGAAAGACTTGTTAGAGCCTCATTCATCTCTGTGTGGGCATTGCAGGATGACTCTCTGTACAGCGTTTCCCTTGGCTGTACCTTGTCAACTACTGTCCCAGAGATAGACCTCTAAGCACTTTCTCTAAATACTGTAACGCCATGTAATGGGCACCATAGTGACCAGCTTTTCTTGTTCTTTCTTTTTTATCCTTCTCTCATTTCATTCTGCAGCTCTATTTCACAGCAGTAAAGCCATAAGCATATGAATTCGTTGTTTTTTTTTTTTTTTTTCCTCTTGATTGTATCTCTGTAGAGGGCCTTGCCATGCGAAGAGTAACAAACCAACTTGAAGGAACAATGGAGAGAAACAGATAAAAAACACCAAGGCAAAGCAGCTGGGTTTCATTGGTAGGAGCAGAGGATTTGCACACCCTATGCTCTAAACATAGAAGGACTGCTTGGACAGCTATTTGTCACCCACTGCTGGTTGTCCCTAGACAATACATGTTGCTCTTGATCCCGTCCCTGCTCCTGGCTCAGAGTCCTGGCTCAGAGTCCTGAGACAGGATCAAGAAGCCTTGGGAATATGGATGCTGGTGGAGCTTTCCATGCTTAATCAGCTGCTTCTTCCCCACAATGGAAGTTTTTGAGAAATAGTTATAGCTTCAAAGATTGTCTATAGCCAGAAGCAACTTATTTGTTTATTTATCTGTGAGGAGAACTAGGGGAGGTAGTGGAGGGACTTGTTGCAGAGGTACCTGTGTCAGAAGTAAGACTCAAGCCTCAAACATTCTTCTCAAGCTTTCCAAGTCAGGGGAGGGGAGGAGAGGATGTTAGAATCTTGGATAAAAGGGAAGCAAGAATGGGGCGACAGGGGTGGACTAGCAAAGGTACCTGCCTCTGATGGAGAGATGTACTGGTGAATCTTGTCCTAACGCCGGAGCCTGGGGGCTGGGTGCACCTCCTGCCATCAGAAATGCTGCCCCTTGGCCGCTCTTTCCTGGTCACCCTGCTGCCAGGGGAAAGGCATTTCGGGGCTTGAGCATCAGAGGGACAGAACAAGGAGTTTCTGTCCATCCACTGGGATGGATGGAAGAGGGAGCGTTTGGCAGGAGCTGACCAGTTGCCAGCTTGGCCTCCAGCACCGTCGTGTGTCCGGGGATGGTTTTGTCAGCAGAGTCTGTTGCCATTTTCTGATGAGGAGGGTGCCTGCGGGTGGGGCCCCCTCTGTGCTAGAGTGGCCCCTGCCATTTACGTGGTAATTGTAGCCTGAAGCCAAGAGTTCTTCTGAAGTAACTCTTTGCATATGTACTCCTTGCTGCTCTGGGACTTTCTTTCCCCTCCTGTGTTTTGGCCACTTTTTCATGTTTATGTTTGAGGAAGCCTAAGTATGAGGGATTGGAATTGTTGTCTCGTTTCCTATATGTAGGAGGAAGCGATTTCCTCAGGGAATTTTTGCTATGTCTGGATCGTTTCTTTGTCTGGGTGAGTAAAATTCCTCAGGGATAACTGAAAAGGTTGTGACCCAGCTCTGGTCTGCAGCTCGCACATTCAAACCCGGGGCTCTGGAAGATTAAGGTGGCAGGGGACCAAGCATTCATGCTGAAGGCATCGCCTTCAACTTGGCAGAAAAGCTGTGGTATTCCTGTCATGGGGATAGCATGTTTGCTCCGCATGATGCAAGCTCTGGGGTATTTCAGCCCCAGGACGATGAACACCACGTGAGTATTATCGGCCTAACTTTCTTCAGGCGGTGCTCCCTTCTCCAGTTGCCCTGCAGACAGACAGTGGAGAAGTCAGGTTGCCACAGGGGCTCTGTTTCTCACGGAGCTCCATTTCTCATGACCCCAGGACTGGGGACTGGACCGGTTGGTAGAGAATGATGTGTAAGGGTAAGGAGGGAGTACTTTCTTTTTTAACAGCCTGATTTATACCCGGTCCACAGTTAAAGAGCGAGCCTCAGCGCCTGGGCTTACTCATGCACTGAGCTTTGCTCAGCAAGCAGTACCTTGCCCTTCCCGTGACCAGGGCTGGGCAGGTCGCCTGCGCTGTCCCTGGCAAGGAGCGTTCCCACGTTTGACCCGCTGCAGGGTTGGGGCCGCAGCGTGGCCGGTGGCACGCATGGATGGCTGCTCCTCGGTCACATCAGCTGCTGAGCTATGGATGGGGCGGTGTCACCAGCCCGGCCCGGCTGAAAGGAGCACTCAGGAGGGTGAGAGGCATGTCCTCAGGCCTTTTTCTCACCTGAGAAGCGTATGCAGGAAGACAAGAGGGGTGCCCTCTTGCAGGATGGTTCCCCGCAGCCCATGTGTTCTGCCAAGCTTTTCAGAGGGGCTGGTGACAAATGCGATAATGCTTTTCGAGATCATTCAAAGCATCCTCCTTTCGAAAAACAGACTGTTTGTTCTACAAGGTATTGCTGCGTGCCCTGGGATCAGTAGCTGCTTCTACAAACCATTAGTGTCTTGTCAAATCCAGTTTTACACATCCCCGATAAGTGATGCCCCCTTCCTGTTCTGTGAAAAATGATACCATGCTCTGCAGTATCTCAAAGTCGGTAAGTTTATCTTCATGGTCCTCTTCTGTGAGCAAGCAGACCATCAATCTTTTTATTCTGTCCCAATGGTCCTAATTACACTCCCGTGTTCGAGGATAATGAGTGCCTCCCCTGTGCAGTTATCTCCACCTTGTACATGCAGCCAGTTTATGGGGTCCCTCAGCTCCGTGCTTAGCCCACATCTTTTAATTGCCGCGTAGCTTCCTTCCTCCTGTCAAAGCAGAACATTTTTCCCTGACTGCCTGAAGAAACGGAGTTTTATATGATCTTATTCTCTGTTTGTTGGTACCTTTGAGCCTCCTCAAATAGCTTTTAAACCCAACAGCCTGTTTCAGCCATGTTTAGCGAAGTGTATTAATTTCCTACAAGGCACTACGTTCCTCTAAGTTTTGTAAAAATAGACAGTGTAGTACAGTAGTTACTGGCCTACCTGAGGGAAAAGCTTCAGCGTGAGATCGGCTTTTACTACAGACCAGAGAAGCGTTTTATGAGTGTTCCCCTTTGATCATAGTTCATACCTTCGTAGCCACCAAACGCGATCAGCCTCAAGACAGGAATCTGTGGGAAGCAACTTGTAGAACAGCTCGTTGCTCAGCTTTGCACTTGATGGTTTTTCCTCCCCTCTTTGGCACTCAGAGCCGCGTGCAGTCTCCCAGGAGGGTGTCGTGGAAGAAACAGAGCCAAAGCATGGTTTGTTACACCTTGTGTGCACATACGCGCACACCCCCAGAGCCACCGTACTCAGCCCTGGTGGGAGTAACTTGCTGGTAACTCCTGCAACCCAGACCTGGGATGGAGGAGTGGAGGAGAATGCAGCAAAATTTGCAACCGATGTGGATTATTTGGGAATTTTGGATCCTACTAGGTGAGCGTTGAATCTCACTATGGTATATGAGTAGCCTGAAACTGCACAGTGTCAGTGCAGTGTCTGGGCTACGCCTAACTTTGTGCTTGTGAAAACCAAAAAAGATGGGGGAACAGCTGGGCATTAATACCTTCTCACAAATCACTGCCAAGCTCTTCTGCAGTGCAGCAGCACACATTCAGATGCTGGGACGAGTTAGGCCATCCTGGCTGCAGATGCAAGGTCAACAGTAAACTAGCATTAAACAGAGACAACTGTTGGGTTGTTTTTCTCTCGAGTTTGTATTTATTTGCTGTGGGGTTTTGGCAGAGTAGAGGGGCTAAAGGGGACTCTGAGCATATGTGGTTCAAACAACTTCAGAGCCTGTAGGCATCAAGAAAATGCAAACAGGCTCATATCTCCAGACCTCTTTGTTCTCCCTCTTAGCATCTTGCCATGATTTGTATGTAGGTTTTGGGCAAGACACCTAATTCGTCTAAGCTGCAGTGTTCTCATCTGTAGAATAAGGATAATGATGGTGCTGTGCCTCTCAGAAGGGTTTATGATGTTGACTGCATTCCTGTTAAGAAAAGTTTAAAAGCTCTCATGTAGAAGGCGCAGCAAGCACTACAGAGGGTCATTACCCTTATCAACAACAACAACAACAATGGTGAGGAAAACGGAGATAAAATGTGGGCCAGAACTGCTGTGTAATGCAGCAATTTCTGTCCAGGCAGTAAAGATGTGTAAAAAGGGCTTGTACAGGCCACATTTAAGATGCAAGCTAATGGCCCACAGATGGGAAGGAAGACATGGTTGAATGTTTTTATGGAGTCGGGGAGGGAGAAGAAGGGCATAAGGTGGGAGAGCTGGAGTGTCTCGGAGGGGGGATTGCATTTCTGGCGTGTGTTTGCTCTCAGAGGGGAGCAGCAAGCATCTCTCCAGCTGTTTGTAGCTCAGAGGGTACAAACTGGAGAAATGCTGTAAGGGAAGCACTTGACGTTGTGGCAATGAGCTATATGTTGTAGTTAAGTAGAGAATCTTACATGGGGCATAGTCTCTTGCTTTCCCTGACAGGTCTGCCAAAGGTTGATAAGGGAGAGAAGATGGGTTAGTGATTTCCATTGGTTGTCATGGTGACTAATGGAAATTACTTTTTTTCTTTTTTTTTTTTTTTTTTTGGTATGTCTGTCATATATGAAGATGTTTGTTAAAATGACTAGGAAACATTCTCTTTTTTTTTTTTTTTTTCTTAGACATTTTAACTGCTGACTTCTGGTCTTAAAAAGTACATTGTTACCAGAATTTTTCTAGAGACGTTATACAGAGTTTTTGAGTGCTATAAAGTATGTACTGGGGATAAGCATCTGGAGTAGGCAGCTGCTGGGCAGTTGTGTGTGCTGAGCCACTTCCCACCCCAAGACCTTCTGTAGGGTGTCCATGTGAATGTTTTCTCATTGAGAGGCCTAAAAGTAGGTGCCCAAGATCACAGGTAGCCTGTTTCCCATGTAAATGGTAAGCAGATGATTAGCTACTCTGAAAACTTTAAAGCTGGATGAAAGGGGGATGAATAATGCCAATTTATTAGCCAGTGAGTTGTCAGGCTTACTGACATAGTGACAGTAAAGAGCTTGGAGAATTTCAGTGTGGGTGAAACACAACATATTATTAGTACTATTTCTTATAAACATCAGTATGTCTTGTCACTAAAAATATGGCTGTCTACCAACTCCACTGACACAAAAAGAAAGGGGCAATTTTCCCCATAAATTAGTAGATGGTGAAGCCAGAAGGAGCTATTGTGCTTTACTTCTACCCTCTTGCATAATGCAGCCCATATATCCAGCTTTTTTTTTTTTTTATTAATTCCATTTGCTCTGGACTCTAAAGCTTGTTTTAAAAGACATCTAGTCTTGATTAAGTAATTACCACAAATGGAAAATACCACTGTGTTTGGTATGTTGCTGCAGTGGTTAATTACCCACATGCTGTTACACCTTATTTCTGGCTGACATTTGTCTAGTTCTGATCTCCTGAGTGCTGAATCCTGAGTTTAATCTGCTAAACAGACAAGGCCTTTAGTACCATGTGTCTGTTCCCCACCATTGTAACTGTGGTCTGCAGCGAGGACCGCTCCCAGTCTCGTATTTGGCAAATTGAACAGTCTGAGCTCCTCAAGCCATCCCCTGGCAAGGTACGTCTCCTAATCCCTTGCTCAGCGCTGGGTCTCCACGCGTTGCATCCCCTTTCCCATTTTGTTAATGCTCCCTCCACGTGATGACAGGGCATCTCCATGCACTGTTACTGGGGATCCGTTACGGCCTTGGGCAATATAAGTTGTAAAAAGAAGAAAAACAAAACCATTATGCACCCTAATTTAATACTAGGGAGTTCATATATGTTAACGGGCGCACCATCAGGAAGCATAGCTGGCGAGGTTTTCACAATGGGAGTCTTCCCACAGTATGCAAATGTGCTGCTGTCGTTACCAACTAAAGCCTTAGTTTTGAGTTGCCTATAATACACGCTTAAGTTAAAGCTCAATATGTAGAGGCTTCTCCACCCTCTTGACCCCACAGGTGAGGTCTGCCCGGGCTGGGGGCCAGGGGCACGCGTGCTCAGTGCAGCTCATGCCCTGTAGTAGGCAGAGGGCCATGTCACAGCACTGTGGCCAACTCAAGCCCGTCTCTGGCAGGCAGCGTCACTGCAGCCCTGCTAGAGCTTGTGTGCTCCCCGACCAGAGCCCCGAGCATGGTGTGTCAGCCATCGCAGGGCCCTTTTCACCAGACCAGTTGGCTGCCGGGCCCGTGGGCCACTTTGAGTGTGCAGGCTGCTGGGGCGAACGGAGGGCTGCTACCATAGCGTGCTGACACGTTAGGCATGGTAGTGAGGGAATTCATGGTCTCTTGCACACCTACACTTAAAAGTATCACTGAGCAGTGATGGTTTGCAGAACCGGGGCCTGAGAGCTGTTAAAGGCTGCACTGCTGGCACTGGTGAGCATGTCTCTGTGCTCTATGAGGTCCCATGAGAACACCAGTACGTACTGCTGTTGCTCTGATATGTATTCCTTTTCTCACAGCAAGAGATCGGCGGATGAACGAGGCTTTGACAGAAGGGAGAGCTCTCTCTGATGTTGGAGTTCGGGTCTATCTCTAAGTGTGACTTCTTTTAAATGCAGGCATCAGTCCTGGGACCGAGGGGGTCATGAAGAGTGTGCAGCCTGCGCCCCCCTCTAGGCAACTCAAAGCCAGTCTGACCCAAATTGGATACAGCTAGAGAGGTGCAGGCAGGGCCAGATTTCTCGCTGTTTGTTCCACCCTTCTCAAACGATCCATTTCTAACCAAATAACAATACAAGAATTTCTTCCAAGAGCAAATCTTGCTTGCTTGCTGTCCCAGGGGCATGGACTCTCTTCTGAGATGTGTTTGTACAGAGCTTGGCACAGACTGGGCTGGATCTTGATGTGGACCCTGGGAAGCTTCTGTACTAAAAATGCATAGTAAAGATTCAGGAGTTATTAAAATACCCCTTTTTTGTTTCTCTTTCCACTTCCAACTTTGTCTTTAAAAATGGGTGTCTGGGGGTTTTTCCTCCTCTCAGAGAAATAAGAAAGCTCTCTGCGTTTCTTGTTCTCAGGTCCCTTCCAGCTCACATGTTGGGAAGGCCAAGTGGGCTGGGCTGAGGGTCTGTGCTTTCATAGTTTTAAGACACCTTCCTGCAAGGCAGCCTTAACTGGGTAGCAGAGGCATTCAAATAAAGAAAACTCGTACACTTTTTCCGTGGCCAAGCTGGTTGGAAGCCCTTTATTTTGGTCACTGATGAGAGGTGAGAAGAGGTGGTTCCCTCTCCTGAGGCAATGTTTTCAACCCTGTCATTGAGCTCAAAACCCATTTTTAAATAAAAGCCTGGCAAGAGGCAACAAAGCCCTGTGTTCCTTGGGGCTGTGATTTTTTTGAACTTGGAGCCAAACTTCCTTGCAGCCTACATCCAAAGGAGCAGTGTCGCAGCGGGTGCGAGCCGCTCTGTCTGTGAGCTGCCACAGAGAGAGGTGAATGCCTCCCCGGCTTGATTTCACTGCCTGCTCCCTCTTCCCCCTCCTCTACCCCTGTGTAGCTGAATATTGAACTCTGCCCCGAAAAAACTCCAGTTGTTGGGGAGGAGGGGGTACATAGCTTTTCATTTTTTTTTTGTCTTTGCACAAGCATGAGAGAAAATGTGGGAAAGCAGAGAGCAGGGAGGGGAAAGGAGGAGGTGCCCTCCCCCTCTGCCCCGTCTCGTCCCCTGCTGCTGACCACAGCTCCTGTGAGAGAGGCCCCTTTGCTGGCTGCTCTGATTATTGGACAAGAAGAGCTTTAACGCTTTCTCAAAGAAATGATGGTCTGTCCCCATCGCCCGTGCTGCTGGGGGGTGGGCTCAGGGGATTGGGCTTGGGAAGATTTTGGCAGCTCTGAGGACGGGGCCTGGCGGGGGGGGTGAGGAGTTCGGCCGGCGTGGCCTGGAGCCGTGCCTGAGCTTGTGCTGGACGCGGCCCGGGGATTGCTTGCCTGTCCCTGCCGTGCTTCCCCGCAGTCAGCGGAGCGAGAGGCTGCCAGGGCCCTTGGCGGGGGCCGCAGCGGGGCCTGGCGAGGCCTCCTGCATGGCCTCCAGCAGCGTGCAGCGGCGGGGGGGGGGGCGATTCCCACCTCCCCAAGAGGCCGTGCGCCCACGGGGGGGCTTCCCCTGGCAGGACACGGGAGATGTCAAGCACTCGTTTATTTCAGAGATGGACTCCAGAGAGCACTAGGTGATCTACTCAAGGACGTAGGGCGCCGTGACGGAAGGATGGATGCTTCTGCGTCCACCAGCTTAATTCTGCACGAGGGAGGCTTGGTGTCCTTGCTCATACTCGTACAGTGCGTGGGCAGGGTAATGTCACAGACCAGCTTCAGTTGTTGGTGGAGAGATGGGGGTGTGCTTCCCTGGCAGGACTTGTAAGGCCCAGTTTAGCTTCCCACAGACTTCCTGTGTGGTCCTGGAAAAGCTGCTAAAACCCACGGCATTGAAGACAAATATTATATCTAAGGTTTATGGAGAACAAGGGAGTTCATCTCTTAATTGGTGGTACGGGTCTGAGCCCAAGTACTTCAAAGTAGATACTTTGGTAGGACCCCTGGTCCTACATCAGTGCATCAGATTCCCAAAGGAGAGCCTTCCACCTCATGACTGTGTTTAGGTGATAATGTGGTGCAGTTCATGCCTGCCCTCAGGAAGCAGCCATCTGATACAGCCGCTGAAGAACGTGCATACAGCTATCTCTATTTCCAGACCTAGGGCTGTTCGTTTAGCCAGCCAAGTGTTCACACAGTGAGTACCAGGAGTCCTAAATTCGTTCCTTTCAGCCTCTGCCCCATGCAGCAGCGTTATGTGGTCTTAAGAGGTTGTTGAAAGCATTAGGATGTCTGGCAGGGGAGTGCCCGTATTTGCATCATTATTTTTGATAGGATTTAGCTGTTAAAAGCCAGGCACACTGTGTACTGCTGGCTGCTGTCCCAGCATTAGTCTAGTCTGATCTCTCTGCAGTTGCATGGTTTCTGACACTGAGGTGGGGGGAGGGAAATTTCAATGTCTTGGCTCAGTTGAAGATACAAAACTCAGGTAAGATGAAGAAACACTGTGAAGTCCATGCATGGAGCATGCAGAACTAAAGCATGTGTCTCATGGACTGTTGTTTAGTGTGTGTGATGACATAGGAGAAGGGGAAGAAACAAGATTTAATGGGACATTGATGTGACTGAAGGAACAGGGTCCCTTTGGCAGAGTTGTGCTGACATCCTGGTGTTTTGGAGGATATGAGGCTCATGAAAGTCAATTGTGTTTTGCTGTAACAAAGGACTGGGAGGATTAAACTTGGGCAGCTGAAGTGCTTTGTGACCAGGGACATCTGCTCCACCCTTTGGCTGAAATTGCCATCAGGCAGCAGGGATGACTGGACAGGTCACAAAGCGTGTCCTGGATTGTTTATGGCACAGCATGCATTGATGACTGAACTCGGGTCAGCTTTGCTGGCGTGGATGAAGCACTAAGCTGCAACATGTCAGGAACTGCTTCACCACCAGTTTGGATACCTTTGGATGTAGAGCAAGCACTCCTTCCTAGAGCAGGGAAGCAGGCAGCCACAAGCAGCATTCCTTGTAGACATTTGATTTTCATCTGCACCCTTGACTTGACGTTGCTAATTGCAACATTAAAGTTCTCTTGTATATATGATCACTGCTGGGACTAGGCTGTGTTTATGTACAGGTTTCACAGAGACAAGGGTACCAAGCAGAAGAGCAGGTAATACTTGCATGGATAAAGGTTTTGTGGTTCACCTGGTGGGTGAGAATCAGTGTCAGGGCACCCTGAGGGACAAGCTCTTACAGATCAGCATAGATGTGGCAGATAGACACTCACGTTCACTGTAAGATACTAGTCTCTCTTTGGTCAGGGCTATTTTCTTCTGAGTTAGCACACTGAAATGACTCCGGTCTTAGAAGTGCTAGAGCACCTGACGATGCAAGGAGGGACACAGAGCCAGCAGCTGCATTTGTGTAGGCTGTGATAAAGATGTCAGATGTTGTGATTCCAGTAAATCTTTCATTGCAGGCTAAGATTGTTTACCTTATCTTGCTTTTGCTGTAGGCTAAAGGAGCACACACATACCATTCCTTCACCTCGCTGAGATAACTTTCTAGAGCTGGTATCTTACATGTGTGACCTGAAGTGTCTAAACCCTCACAGGATCTGGGCATTTGGCAGGGAAGGACTGGGGCAAGCTTTGCAAGTTTTATCCTAGGAGGGCTGTTAAACATGGAGCTTTGGGGGCTTCTTTGGGTAGTGGGGTTTTTTGTTCTGTTTTTTTTTTTGTTTGTTTCGTTTTTATTTTTAATTTATTTTGAACTGAGCTAACTCAAATTATTGGGGAGCTGAAAAGTAAGGTTTGTTTTTCAAAGAAAACAAACAAATAGGTTTTACTCAAAAACTGAAGTTCGGTGTTGTGTTACTGAACTCTTCATTGCACAATATTAGACTTTCAAGAATTGCAAAACCTCAGGGTGGCCTGCAGCACCCTACATCTGTTCATTGTGGCTCAATACATTGTTATAATATCACATGCTACTTCTAAAATCATGTGGGGTGAAACAGATCATGTTATATTTATTTCCTACAGTCTGCACGTTTGTACAGGTAGCATTTACTATAGCCTTGTTCAGCAAGGCAAGCGTGACATCCACTACATGAGAATAATGTCTACACATACACAGTGATGTGTACTTAAGCAATTTGTTCTCAGTATTCAAAAGGCTACCACTGATTTTTCTGGTGTGCTTAAGCCAAAGCCAGCTCTAGGAATTCATTTTAATAAATGCTTTGGGCGTGTGAGTTTCCTGGGTTTTCTTAAATCTTTGTTGAAAAAGAAAACCTATTGTCCCTTCTGAGTTTCTTATCTTAGTTTCTCTCAACACATGCCATTTTACCACTGAAATCTCTCCTCTGCATAGGAGAAGAGGGTCTGGTTACATTAGATATTGTAAAAATAGTCTGCTTATGCATTCAAGCGATGTCATTCCTGGAGCCCAGCCCTGAAGAGGGGAGAACAGTGTCAGAAGTGTAAGCCTTTGGGTCAGGAGAGCTCTCGGCTTTGTTATACCTGGTTCTAGCTGGAGGCAATGGAGGATGCTCCTAGCCTTACAGCGGGCTCTGGGCTAGCAGGGACATGATCCATGGTGATAACTCCTGCAGAGCTGGCTTTATCTTTTGCACCTACAGCTCCCTTCCCCCGCGGCAAGCAGTAGATAGCCAAACCAGCCTTTCCAACAGCAAAGGATGCAGAAGAGAGGCACTGCAGCAATTTCTGTAGAATAGACATCTTTCATAAGTTCTTTAGCCCCTTAATTGCCCATTTTTTTTTCAAGTCTCTTCTAAGCCTTTCACAGTGAGGGAGACATTTTGTTCTGTTCATGTCTGCACTTCCCCTCCTTGGATATACAGCCATGAGTCTGTGATGTTACTGAAAACCAATGATCATCAGCAGTTCAGTCTAATACACCGGGGCTGCGAACTGTAGTGGCTGAGGCACAAGCATGTATTTCTTTCTGCTGACTTTATTGGAGGAGTAATAAATTCTGGCTGGCAGACAAGGTGGACAGCCAAGGCTGGCAGACAGCTGTGCAAGCTAATGTCTTAAACTGCTGCAGTTGGATTTACCAGAGGCTGCCTTCTGAAACCCTTAGTCTGCCTCAGTTTTATGTCTATCAGAGTTCACTTTTTCCCCTCTGAAAGTAATGGAAAAAGTCCACTTGTTTTCACTGGGTGCTGCAGGAGAACCTAGCATCCCACAGGAATATCTCCTCTCACCTCCCCAGTGCAGCCCCGGCTGCAAAAGAGCCACTTCACTTCGCACAGAGACTTTGCTAATGGTGCAGCAGAAGCTGGGGCTGTCCTGTGCTTAATTGAAACTGCAAAAATAGTGTGACCTTCTTTTCAGTTACTTGCCATGTTCATTAAATTGGAATTTTTTTCTGTCGAATACCAAAATTGTTTATACTGCATTAAGTGAGGGAAACTTGCCAAATATTTTATGCTTGTTTAACTTAAAATATGTCCAAACTCAGTGTGCTCCCCCTGGCTTTGATTTGATTTTGACATAAAGCATGTAAAACGCCAAGTTTCAGCCTGCCACGGATGCCTCTGTGACGTCTGTACTGTTCCACAAACAAGGGGATTTATAGAGAAACATTAACTCAGGCATTGCAGTGTCATTGCTGGCAAGGGGAGGGCACGGCCGCTGCCCTCACTTGGCGGAGCTGAGCGCCCCAGATCAGAGAGGCTATTTTCAGGCAGTGCTAGGCTGGTGCTGTGAGCTGGGTTTCCAGCGAGGCCGAAGGCTTTTGTTTCCCTTCTGTATCACTAATTGAACGTCAGGCTGCTTGGGGGAACATTCTGCCTTGGCAAAAGAACCAAAGCAGATCAGACGATTTCCTCTTCAAGGGAGGAGGTTAGAGGGTGGCATGCAGGGGTGGATACAAAAGGTAAATAGAACATCAGTGTTCTGTAGCATGGTTCACGGGAGGCTGGGAAGCTAACCTCAGGTGGTCTGCGGGGTCACCTCTGATTCAAGGAGGAGTGGCAAATGGGAACCCCAGTGGTTGAAAGCATTGGTAGGGTTGTGTTTGCAAGTTGCATCATAGACACTCCCTCTGATTAGGGAGGCCTGATGAAATGTCCCAATGTCTGGCTTCTTGCTGTTGTAGGAGAAAACGGATACACACAAAAAATGCGATCATTAAATGAGCAAGCAAAAAAAAACGCCATGGAAATAACCTGTCCCTAAGCCAACTGAGCTGGCTTTGGTAATTGGAGATCTGTTGTCTGTGCAGAGATCTTGGCTTCCACTGCCACTATAAACTTTCAGGTTTCTGGGATGTTTCCCAAGGTCTGGCACAATCACCTTCACTGCTCAGGGAGGAATGGCTGCTGTGCAGGTACTGTTTACTTCTGCATGAGCCACTGCCTTGTCATTTAATCTTGCTCCACCACCTTTGTTCTGCCTTGAATACCCCTCATCCCATGTTCCTGAGCTCCAGGGCAGAAATCCGCTGAGCTGCAGATCCAGCTGCCATGACAAATTCATTTCTGTTGAGAGATACGTGCTGCTTGGGTGGCTGCTGCTTGTGTGATCAGGGCAAACAGCACTTGGAGGCAGTGGCATAAGGTGGTGAGACCTGGCTACCCTGACCCTTCTCGGAGTGAGTACTCTAAGGAGGTGCTGTTCTGCTGTTGGGGAGGAAGAGACCTGGGACCCATAGTGCTGAGCTCTGGCTGCAATTCGTTTGACATTCCTCAGTGCTGTTTGCCTCTGTGGTACACGGCATTTGTGATTATATTTTACCATCTGCTGCATCATCTATCTCAGCCCATTAGAGCATTTGCTGGTTAATTACTTAAGCTGCCATCAAACCTCTGTGAAGGTAGGCTGTTACTACATCTCTCTTGCTGCAGACAAAAACAAGCAAATGAAGCCATCATCACCTCGGGTGGTCTTCATGCTCTGTCTAGAGGTGTGGTGGCAACCGTTGACTCCATACCACTGAGAGCACAGGGCTGTGCTTCTGTTTCGAGAAAATATAAAGAAAAAAACAGTTGAAGGTCAGAGATGAGGTGTGAGCTGCCTATGTGCTTGGCTTTTGGATCCACAGTGCTTCCTTACTGAGTGACTGAGAAGGTTAGCAGTTTCATCAGTGGAGCAGCAATAGCTCAGCCACCTTCACAGGCAAAGGGTTTGTAGTACCCGCGCATTCAGACTGGTTCTGATACTCACTCAGGCTCTGAGCTGGATCCCACCACGCAGGTGCCTTGATGAGGGAATGTAAAACACGCGCTGGGACCTGCTGCCACAGGATCCAGGTCCCACATTGGGCTCTAGCTCCAGGGGATGGTCATGTCCTACCTACCCTGTCCTCTTCCCTCTAGTCTTAGTCATGTTCTGAGCCTGCCTCTTCTATGCAAAACATCTGTTGATTCAGCTCTCCACCCTTGTACTATTTGTCCTAAATTACTGTTTTCTTCTGGCATCAGCCCTGCAGACAGTTATGACTGATGACCTGCAAGGGAAGTGTAGTCCCCTGCCTTTCATTTCATCGCTCCGTGCTATACCCCAGGCAGCAGCTGCCTGTGAAATCCTGCAATCCAAAAGAGCTTGTTTGGTCATCGTGTTCAGCTAGTGTTTGGGCAACGTAATCAGGATCTGTGAGCTGTAAAGGTAAGGTTTGTTCTTAGCAGGGACTGAAGTTTCAGAAGTAATCAGATGCTAGGAGGATCACTGACTGTGTGTAAACTGCATGTAAACTGCTGATTTCCACAAACACATGCTCACTCGCACTCGCTACAGTCTTTGAGAGATGTGGAGAGCTCCCCACAAGCAAAAGGTTGACTCTCCCACTGAAATCAGGCTCTTGCAGAGCCACTGAGGACTGTTCTGTGTTCAGAGCACAACTACTTTAACCATTCCTTGAACACGGACAAAACAACTTAATCTTGTTCTCAGAAACAACTGACCTTTTTCTGTTGACACTTTGAAAAGCAAAAGTCAGCCTGAAGCAAACACCTGGCGTGGAAAATTTCAACCTGAGTAGTTCGGTGCTGGCAAAGCTCTCAGCAACAGAAAAGATGGTTTCATAAGGGGAAATGTCAGGCTGCTTTTAAGCATTGGGGTGCTACCCGTTCCACCCATAATGTGTGGTGACACCTTGACTTCTATGAATCAGACAGCTCGACTGCTCTCCATTCCTTTGAGGGCCTTCAGAGGTCAGGCTGTGAAGTACAAACCCACGTGAAGTTGGAGGTAGATTAGAGCTGCTGTTTCAGATACACAGCTCAGTGTGCCTTGGTCTTTTCCAGCCACAAGGCTATCTTGCAAATACCAGATGCATGGAAAACGATGCCTTTGTCTTGGCTGTTACTCGATTTCCCATTGTAGTGCTTGACTCCTCGCAGGTTGTAGCTGAGATTCTGCCATGGCTTTGGCAATGACTGCATTAATAAATCAAACATGTGCAAGGTTGTTTGCTGACCGTGAGGCTAAGTGAGATTAAATGACCCACATCTACTCTGTTAAACTGTCTTGTCTCCTAATTTAGGATGGCTGCATGTGAATTACTTCTTGATTACCAGTGGTCTGTGCTAACCCCTAAACCGTCTCTGAGAACTTGCAGACCTCACCAGTGGTCCTGCTCCCACTTCGACAGCACAGACGTTTGAGCTCGGGTGCCAGGGATTTTCCTGCTAGTGCCTGGTCCTCTTGAATTTCCCAGGCCAAGTGCAGGCTCTGAGCCTCGGCGCTCTGTGCCCATCCTGGAACCACCCAAGTTCCCTTGATTTTTCCCTTTCTGCATGGTGTTCAGGAGGGGGGTTGCTCTCAGTCAGCCGTTCTTGGCTTCTCCTGCTGCCTCAGGGTATTCCTGTCAATGGCTGAACTTCAGGCAGCTTTGCTGGGATTAGCCTAGACGTGGAGGGTTACTGAAGTATCTGTGATATCTGTTATGAATTCACTCTATTTGGTACTCTGAACTCTTTCTCCGTACTCCTGGATTAGTAGTCTTAGCTATTGCTAATGAGTTTGTTAGAAACACCAGCATGGAGATGAACTGATGGTGATGAATTGACATAGTTTGATGTGTGCCATGGAAGAGCCTTCAGACTGTTACAATTTCTTGTTAAGGGTGACACAACTGCAAGTAGTGTAGAGGCAAAAGCTTGAGTAACTCAGTTATCTGGTGTACAGGTTGTGTCCCCCCTACAAAAACTCTTCTGTGTTTCTGAGCAATGAAGAACTATGCAGTAAGATACATCTCCCGTGAAAGCTGCTCTTGTCTTCCTGTCTCTCCATGTAAAATTCCTTCAGCAACAGCTTCAAGGACAACGCTGCATTGCTCAGATACTTCATTCTGTAGAATTTGTCTTGGGAAATAATATAATTGTGGGTTTTTTCATAACAAAGCCATTATACTGTCAAAAGCTTAACTTTCTGTTGCATTAGCCGACAGCCAGCAGAGATTGCTGGGAAAGAAAGTGCTTAGCTTAACCTAAATTTTTTACTAGCAAGAAAAATGGAATGAAAACAAAATGAATTTATAATGAAATGGATTTATTTCCGGGCTTTTTCCTATTGTGCTGTTGTTTGCTTTCTTTGAGGGCATTTAGAGCTGATTAGCAGCCCTGGAGACAGAAGTCCATTATTTACCCAAAGAGTAGCCAAGAGTGGAGAGACAACAATGCAGCCTCCCCCCCTCCCTTTCTCTCTACTCCATCCTCTGCATCCCTCCTGCATTCCCAAAATGAGCCTCAAGTTTGTCCTGAAGGGATCATTCTTCAGTTGGGGGGAGGACAGCTGAGTCTGTGTGGTCTGCTGCCTTCGGCTGGAGATGCTGGCAGAGGCAGGGTATTTGCTGGAGGCCTCCAGCTCCCCAGGTCAGATCCTCGTGCTGGGGAGGAGCGTGCGATCCCTCCCCGGACTGAGGGAGGGGAAGGGCTGGCGTGGGTGTCTGAACCCATCTGCTCTTAACCAGCTTTCTGGGAAGTGGGGTCACAAGGGCTGTTTGTGGAACGAGGAGAAGGATGAACGTGTGGTCCCACCGAAGAGATTTTGCAAAAGGCTGCACAAAAATAATTGTGGGGTTTTTTTTTCCCACAGGATTTAAAGCACAGGGAACAAAGTAGGAGAGCCAGATGTGAGCTGGCCTGTGGCAGTATCCCTACTTTCCTTCGCCCTCTCTCCCAGGAATTGTTCCTGAGCCCTCCACAGGCTCCATCTGTGGGGGCACAGGCACTTCAATAAGTGAAGAGATCCTGAGCCTCCGTGGCAATTGTTGCCTGTAGCATGGTGGTTTTAATTGCAGGATAGGTAGCCCTGGTTTATTGGAGAAGGTTTACACTGTGGGGAAAATGCTGCCTTTTCAGCTGCCCACTGAGATAACAGCATGGCTAATGATGGATATTGACTCCAAAACAGTAGGGCACTTAGTTCTGGATGGGGGCTGCTCCCTCTCTGAAACACAGCCAAAGCTGCCTCACCTTAAGAGCTGTTGTTCTGGTCGTTGTTCCTAGGCTAATGCAATCAAGAGCGAATCTCTTCTACTTTCTGTCTCCATCTCTGATCTTGCATGTCACATCTTGTTGCATGGAGAATTCTTTTTCCCTGACTGGAACAGGAATTTAGTGGTCATGACTTACTGTCCTGATTATAATCTTGGCTAAGCTTGCACTGTATCAAAAATATTAAATTCAGTTTTGAAACTTTTCTTTGCCCTCTTCTGGCCATAAAATGGTGTTAAACTGCGTATTTTCACTTCTGATTTGGCCTGTGCCCCAGATTTCCACTGCAGTGAAAGAGTTTTGGATCCCATGCTTTTTTAAAAGTGTTGTTGATAACAATCAAAACAGAGATTACTTTTACAAAAGGGCATTATTTATTAAGACGGATATCTGTAATTGCTATCTATTTTCCTCCCTTATGCTGGGCAAGATGAGGGAATGAAATGCCAGGGAGGGAAACGTGCTATTTAAGTTAAAGTAGAGAATTCATATGCTTTAAGTTAAAGCATAGAATTTATTCATATGCCAGTATGAATAAATCAGTATGAACTGGTCATGAATGCAGTTAGTCTTGCCATTAGGGGAAGGCTCGTAATTGTAAGAGGGTTTTGAGTCCAGGCTCTCAATGGGTGCGAGACAGGCAAAAAGTAACATCCTGTAATCAGTCTTATGTAAATAGCGTTTTATGCCGAGGGGACACTGGTAGCATGGAGATGGACTGGGTGACTCAAGAGGCACCTCCCAGCCCTGTGTGCTTCCTACATGTAGTGTGGGATCCCACTGGGGAGTTTGCAGTGTCACTCAGAGGCAAGTTGGTGGTGGTGGAGAGTGTTGCAGGGGGACGGTATGACCAGTGTGGGGGGAAAGCGGGCAAGGAAAGTCACCTGGGGAGGCAGGACATGATGAGTCCTGGCTCTGTGGCTTGTGTTTCACCAGTGAGTCCCTGCTGCTCAGACTTGTGAAGATCTTTTCTCAGTCTTCAGGGAGACTCCTGAACAAGAAACAAGATTTAAGCTTTTATTCCTGACGCCTTTGAGAAAACGCGAGCACGGTGTCTAAGCAAAACAAGAGAGATCCGGTTTAAGTTCCCTTTTGACCAAAAGAGCCAAAACCCGAATTCTTACTCCAAAGCACTAGAAAAGATTCAGAGACCATGACTGACCAAGTGCCTTTGAGAAAACTGAAGCCTCCAGCAGTACAAAGTTACAGGAGTAAAAATCAGTTGAGGTGGGGAAAAGGCAGTCTTCAGCTTGACAACACAGAGCAATGAGAGCTGCTGGCAGCTAGAGGAAGTTCAGCCCTAACGAACAGAAGGTCTGGCACTCAAGAGAGAAATTAAACAACAAGTGGACAGCAAGAAAGGTCCTGTAGCAGAGACACCTCCCGGAGGACTTGAGTTTATTACCAGGAGGATCTTTGCTGGAAGCACCACGCTGCAGCCAAGGCTCAGCAGCGCTGGGATTCAGGGACAGAACTGTGCCAGCCACAGCTTCTACAGCAGCCACGAGTTGTGTTGGTGATCAGACGGGTGGCACAAAACCACCTTCCCTTGCACTGTGATTTCTGGGAGGTGGTGTGGAAGGGGGCTCTTTGCCCGCGTGGTGTGAAACAGGAATGATAATTGTCTGGGGGGGGGGAGGGGGGAAGGCGTGGGGAAAAAGGACCCGTGTAAAGAGGACACTCAAAAAGAGGCACATCTTTATTCTGTCTTCCTTTACAGGCTGTAATCTATCTTGTGTGCATGTGGCAGTGGAGCGGTTCATACACTCACAGAGAAAGCGCATCTCACTCACAGCCCACCTCTGAGTCATGACAGTGAAGGGAAGTAGGGGAGCACTTGCCTCAAACCACACTAACTGCAAGCACATTGCTTTTCGGAGCATTCACAACAGGAATGGGCCAGCAACAGGGGCTCCTTTGCACAAAGAAACGGGCAGAGTGGCCAACTAAGGGAGTCCCACAGTTTTCTAAGCAGTCCCTGTCCCGAGTCTGTTGGCGTACCTCCAGTTTGCTGGCACAAAGGAATGAGGGCACTGAGATCTGCCAAGATGAGGAGTTTCACCTCTCATTTCAATGAGGGCAAGATCTTTCCCTTTGGATCCAGCTGGTTTGGTGGTTTCTCTGCCACACTCTGGTGTGGTTGGTTGGTTGTTTTTGCTTTTTTAGTTTTTTAACCGGGAAATGTTTATAATTCCTTGTCTTGGTGTGTGAGGGCATGAAGGCTGCAGCCTCCAGCCAGGCTCTGAGCTTAGCTCTGCCAGCAGCCTGTGCCACAGGCCAGTGTGATCCTTGAGAGCTGCTTTTGGCTCTCCTGACCTGTGCCAATTTTGCCTTGCCGGAGGGAAGTTGTGGGTTTGGAGGGCTGCAGGGGGAGGCTGTCATGCAGGGAGGCCCCTTCTCTTGCTGGTTGTGAGTGGTAAGGCTAAGCTCCAGCACCAGTGTCAGAATTTAAGTGGGAACAGTACGTTGGGCTGAAATCCTCCCAGACTCTCCCTTTAACATCGCGATGAGGCTGAGCTGCACACTGAGACCGCATGCAAGCTTCCCTCCAGTGTTTGGGGTTAGGAATTTGGTTTGTCTCGTGCTGGTGCTGGGCAGGGGAGATGGGGAGCCTGCAGTTGCCTGCACTGCAGCCCCCCCAAGCTCCTGCTGGTTGCTCCAGTGTTGCACAAAATCCTGAAGCCTCTGCCCAGGACCTCAAGTGCTCTTTGGGTTTCCTCCCTATAGCACATGTTTCTCAGCGGTGGGCAGTGATGCTTCATGTACTTGGTCTGTGATGTGCTCTGGGAGCTGTGGGGACAAAAGAGATGAGAAACACATGTCATTATTAAGCAGGTTTACATGCCAATAGCATCATGCCCTCTACATTTTGCACCATGTCTCCTTAAGGCTGTCGTAGCCCTTAGGGGAAGCGGGGGAGCTGCCTTGCTTTCTGTTGGGCTGGTTGGGGGCCCCAGGGGGGGCCACTGCTGGCCCCAAAGCAGAGGTGTTTGTGCTAGGACCTTGCAGCATACCTGGCAAACACGGGTTTGCCAGCCGGCAGAGTGGCACCCTCTCTCCGGGCTGGGAGGCAGCTCCTCCTCCCCGGCAGCGTGCCCGCAGCTGCTTCGAGGAAAGCCTGCAAGCCAGGAATGCGTAAGGATGCCGGCGTCTCTGAGCACTCATGGTCTTTCATCTCCAAAGCACGGCCGGCCAGGCCACAGGGCAGAAAGCAAAACATCCTGGGAAGAGCTCAAGAAGTATTAGAGAATAGTTCGTGCTTTTGGAGGTGATTCAAGCAGTGATCTCTCTTCTAGGAACGCGGGCTACGGGAGGCGTGGAGAGCCTCAGGGTCACTAGCAGAGCTGCGAGCCCTCTCCTTGTAGCCCAGGGCAGTACCGAAGTTCATAGCAAGTCCCTATCGCCTCGTCTGCTGTCTCCAGAGCGGTGACAAAAGAGAGCTGGGCAAATGCTTGGGTTGTCATCGTTGCATCTAGCTGGCAGCACTTGCCTGCCCTTACTTGTTTGGGGCCAGATGGACTATGGAAGTTCAGAAGCCCTGTTTTTAAGTGACTGCGGTGATGCGCGCTCAGGTCCTTTACATCTCTACAAGTTGAGTCACCTCTGGGTGGGTGTCTAGGCAATGACAGCAAGTCTCTTGAAATCTCCCTTCAGGGCATGAGAGCTGGGAAGAGGACCCGGGCACCCGCTCCCCGGCCGCAGGCGGTGCTGAGTTGTCTCTGCGTGTGTCTCTGTGAGCCCTGGGCACCTCAAGGTGGGCTTGAGTATCTCTGTACCGCTCTGCAGCGCAGATATCGGCCTCCCATTTGAGCTTCTGCATACAAACCTCCTGACGCCTGTTAGCTTGCCAGCTGGGCTTGGCTGGTGCCAGCAGAGGGAATGATACTCCCCTCCGCTGAGAACTGCCGCGCTCCCTGCGTGCCTGAGCCAGGAGGGAAGCGATGGGACAGGACCGAGTGTTTGAGAGGGGGCCAGAGCCGAGCAGGGATGGAGAAGGGTGTTCGCAGCCCCGGTACAATTTGGACTGGGAGCTGCCTTGTTCAATCAGTGCTGTTTGCTTTGCCAGAGTGACTCAGAGGAGAGGATGCTTTCCTTGAAGCAACTTCTATCTGGGTTATCATAACCACCAAATGGAGCCGTGGCTTTAGTTTTCTGTTTGTTTGTTTTTTAAAGTCAAGCCACGGGAGTCAGCATCAACAGTCTTCCCAACTAGACAGGAAAAAATTCCATGATTGCAGGGAGAGGGGGAGAGAGATGTCTGCAACAGTTCTTTGTGATTTCCAGACACTGTTGTGAAGAGCCAGATGGAAGGAGATGAAAGAATGAGAAGAATAGTTGCTTTAGACACCAAATAATGATGTTTTAGGAATAAAGCCATGGGAATAACTTTATTGTTTGGGTGGGTTGGTTTTTGTTGGTTTTTTTTTTGTTTTTTTTTTTTTTTTATATTCCTTAACCGAATTAGAGAGTCAAACCAAAAATTTAATTTCAGGTCAGCTGAAATTCATTTTTTATTCTCAACAGAAAAAAAGGACTAACCAAACAGAAAGTTGCTAAGCTTAGCAAAACTTGTTTTTGTCTTGCTCTCTTTGACCTTTAAGTTTACACACAACACTTCATGAAATAGACTTCGAAATAAAGGGAAAATAGTTTACTTCATCTTAGAAATAATTTTGGAATCAAAGCTGTTCCCAGAACTAGGCACAAATTTCCAAATATTTTTGGTCAGCCTCCAATTAAATTTTCTAGTGAATTAGCTCTCTCTCTGAAAAAAACGTTACCGAGCCTTATTTAGGAATTGTAGGGAACTGATAATCACTTTTTTTGTTTCTTAATCACAGAATTGCCTTCAGCCTGCAAATGCTGGTGAGCTTGTGCTGTCAGAGGCCATGGGGTGACAAGGGGAGCTTTTTTCTGGGACAAGTGGGGGGTGCCTGAGTCTGCTTCCCTGAGACTACACCTGTGGGTATGGGGCGAGCCACTTCTAATGAGCACAGCAGCCCTTATTCACTACTCGGTTACATTTACCCTTCATTTTATACACTGCTCTGCTGCTGTGAGAGGGAAGGTAGTTTTAACAGGTATACTGTGAGAGCAACAGACTGTAAGCTAACAGGTCATGAGGGTGTCGAGGAAATACCATCCGTCTTCCTCGCTGATAGCCCACATTGCATAGTTTATCTCCTGCTCCCCTTCTGTTTATGGTGGGTTAAATCAGGAACGAGACAGGGGACCCACAAAGCACGAGCAGCTTGCCTTAAAAAAAAAAAAAAAAAAAAAAAAGCCACTGTGTTTGGCCAAGCATCTTGAACGAGAGCAGGTTCAGCACAAGCTTCAGGGAGCAGTGCAGGGGCAAAGGGCTGCAGGTGGCTGTGGCACCAACAGCTCGGGGGGATACCCATCCTTGGGGTGTCCATGGGAAGGCTGGAAGCCCTCGGACTTCAGAATTTTTATTCTTTCCTCCCAGCTGTGGCAGTTACCATAGTGACTGGATTTTACAGTTTATTTCATAGCATTGCTACCAATTTTCTCATGGCCTTCTCACCTTATCAGAGCTTCTTCCTCTTGGCTGTCCCAGCAGAGGGGTCAGCCATTAAGCGCAAGTCAGAGAGACTTCCAGCACATTGCAGGGGGAAGCCTCTTGAGGATAGGTGTGAAATGGTGTTAGCTCTGCACAGGGACGGTTTCAGGGGCTGGGGCTGGGGCTGGAGGCTTTGGCGGGGATAATAGAGGCAGCAGGAGTTGAAAAGAAGTAGCTGGTCACAACTCAGGGGTCACAGTTCCCCTTGTGCTGGGTCTCAGATGGCCCAACACAGTTACTCCCTGGTCCCAGTGCAGGGCTGCGGCGTGACTGCCTTGGCAGTTTAATGGGATTTACTTGTTGCTGATGTTATGTTTCTGGGAGCAGAGAAGAACACGTGCACATCTCTCCCGGTAGTTCGCATGCGTGTTCAGCCCTCCCCATGTTCCTCTAGCAGCGAGGATTTTCACTTCGTTTTTACAGCACTGTTTTTCCGCTCCTCTTTGCGATACAGATGAGTCGGTGCACGCACTCTTCTGCCAGTTGTCAGGTCTTCAGTAGTAACAGCTGAGGTTGCAAGAACCTAGAGAGCTTTCTCTGCATCTGCCCACCTCCTGAAATCCTAGTTTGCATTTTGAAGGTTATAATGTGACAAAGCTTTGGCATACTTGCCTTCAGCTCCCTCTGGCTTCAGGGAGACAGTTTAACCTTTGATGGAGCTGTGCCTTTTTGTCAAATCTACTGCTGATAAACAGACTCCAGGTTAGTTTCCCAGCCTTCCCAGACTTCTCCCCTCCCGCAGGTTTGTTTTACCTCACTTCTCTTTTCAGATTTTCCCATTAGTTTGATAACCTTTCCTGACTATATGGTTTCAGGAAGGGGGATGCTCTGTCAATACCACCAGCCAAGAAAAGTTGTCTAGACAAGATAATGCCTGATAATGGGGTTTATTCTGACCCATCCTCGCAGTTCCCGCTGTGTAAAGGGGATCTCATGACTTTTCATGTAGTGAAGAATCTTCAAAGGAGAGGAATGACTGTGGCAGAGGGCACTGTCCCCTGAGGATTTGCTCTGGCAGAGTTGTCTCCTGCAGAGCCATTGGGTGGAGCAACCCTGAAGCTGCCCCGCATTAGCAAGGAGCTGAGTGAGACCTAGACCAAGGCTAGAGGATGAGAAGTGCAAAACTGGCTTATGTCCAATTCTGTTCTCACTTTCCCTCCCACACTGTGGCTGACTCAGTGCTTCCTTCCAATTGCATAGTGATTTCCATTGCTTTTTTGCAATGTGCTGTGGTAGAAGGTGGGTGAAGGACCAAGGCACAGAGCTGGGAAGAAGGATCATCAAATCCATTGCATTAGTGATGGGAACAAAACTACTGAGGTCTCTTGCATAAGAAGCTGGAGGCTGCTGGGAAACCTCAGCATTTCCTGCACTCTACATTCCTCTTGTGTATCCAGTTACTGGAAGAGGTAAGGAGATGCCATAGGGTTGTAAATCCTAACTTGCCTCCAAAGTGCTCGGCTTGCTCTTCCCTTCACTCCATTGGAGCCAGGTGATGGCTGAGAAATGTGCCAGATTTGGATCCCAGTCAGAAAGAAATCATCCCAGCTGGCCAGAAAAAGAGACAACAAAACTTACTGGCAGGACCACTAAAATCTGCAGGACTTCTGAGTGTGGAAAATTAGGGGGATGAAGGATGGAAAAATAGGGACTGCCGTGACACAGAAAGAGCTGTGGGTCACCACGGATTTAGGGGCTGAAAGAGAACATTTGAGGTTATATATGGCACAAACTGCCTCAGATTGGGTAATGGCGGGGGGAGGCTCCTGAGTGAGTGCACCCCAAAATGGGGCAGATGGTGCTGGGCTCCATGGACTTGGACTTCTTACATCCTGCAGGGAAAGGAGCATGCCTTTGGGAATATGCTGGCTGGCAGAGAAACCTTCCTTTTACCACTGAGCCTGGGTATGCTTGGAGAAGGAGAGAGGTGATGGCTTCTGTGTTTAATTGCTAGCAGGAGTCTGTGCTCCACAGCTCTGCTCTGGTCTGGAGACCAGAGACAGTGCTCCACCTCTGCCTGCCTGCCCCGAGGAGGAACTCCTCATCCTCTTCATCCTTCTCTTTCACACCCACTTGTTGGCAAGGGCTTCCTCTGACTGCTCCTAAGGTGCTGTGACTTGTCTCATGTGCTACCCACATACAGAATGGCCCCCTCCTGTTGAAATTCAGGAGTCAGTGCTGGTCTTGTTTTTATTTTTATGTTTTATACAAAGCAGGATGGAGACTTGTGGTTCCCAGAAGCTCAGCCATGGCAAAACAGAGCCTGACCCAGGGCACTTGGGGCCTGGGAAGGAGAGTCGTGCCCAACGATGAGTATGACTTATGTACCAGACTGAAAAGTCATCCTGGCTCCAGACCAGAGAGCATAGGGAGCTGAGCTGCTGTCACCTGGTAGTTCTTGAGCAAATTCTCTCCCTTGGGCCTTTCTTTTTCAATCTGTCACATGAGGAGGATGAGACCAATCTCATCCCACAGGTACTGTGGGACTAATTTAATTTAGGACCTCTCACGTGCGCCGAGATCCCTCCTTGTGCACGAGGGTTATTTTCTTACTCAAATACGAAGTGATGAACTGGATTCCTCCCCCTGAGAACTGCGGTGCAGCAGCAGAACCACCTCCTCTCCTCCCATGGGTCTGACTCTGCCCCGCTCACAGCTGAAGCCTCTCCAGCTGGCTTGGCATGCACAAATCAGTCTCTGATCTCCTGCCTCCGTGCCTTGCCGGGAGCCAGCACCAGCAAGAAAGTTGCTGGTGGCTGCAGAGGAGCTGGCAGTTTCACTGCATGATGCGGCAGGAGGGAATCCAGCGCTGCAGGGTGGGTGGAGGGAGGAGAGCTAAGAGACAGTGCAGTTCTGGGCCATTACATTTTTGAGGCTGTGAGCGTGAGGGGGATTTTAGGGTGAGTGGCAGAGTGAGGCTGCAGCAGGGAGAGTGCTGCCAGACACAAGCTCCCTTCCTTCTAGCAGCCATTTTCCAGACTTGTTTGCAGTAGAGATTTCCTCTTCCCCAGACTCTCATGTCATTGTTCCCCTTATGGGGCCTCACCGGTCATTGCCTTGTGGTGGAAAATATGAGGTTGTGGGGGCCAGAGCACAGACATTCCTTCCAGCTTAAAAGGAAAAACAGAGTCCTCGCACAGTGGAGTCCCCAAGAGAGGTATGCCTGGCTCTGTAACCGTTAGCAGCATCGTGCTGTAAGAGAAATCAGCTGTCTGGCAGATGCCTTTCTCCTCTTGATTAGGTTGTGAGGAGAAAAGCCTTCTTCCTCCCAATTCCTGCTTCCCTTTCCTTGCAGGCACTAGCTCCTGCCTGCTTGCTGTGGGACACGAGAAAGCCATGGCTGGTGTGTTAGGGCTGCAGTCCCTGTCAGGGGGCCAGGCCCTATACCCACTGGGGTGAGCGGGGAGGCAGAGCTTTCTGTATCCACCCTGACAATCTCTGCAAGGCAGTACTGCCCAGGCAGTCTTTTTTTGTAGCGTTAGTAGCACCAAATGCCTTCATCTCCCTGACAGAGCCACAGACAAATACCCACAAGCAGGCTGCCATGGCCAGTGGCCTCATGGAGAGCTCACTGACCTGATGGCCCCCCCTTTATCACAGAGGTCAGTTAGAGCCTCAGCCGCTCTCCTGCTCGGTGCTCTGCTATGATGGACGTGGCCGGTTCAGGCAATCACAGGCTGAGCAACCAGCAGAGCAGGAAGGGTCACACACAAATGAGTGAGGTATGGGTTCTGCAGAGGGAGCCTCCTCTGAGCTCCGGGAGTTGCGGGTCCCTTCCTTTCTTGCCTGTTTGTCTTTGCATCCAGGTTTTCTGGGAACACGCCCTGATACCCAGCATGGGCAGAGATGTATGCTCTGGCTTGTTTCCCATTAGCAAAAGCCAGTTGCCATTACATATTCATCTATGAAGCATTCAGAAGCCTTTAAGGGGTTGCATTTTGTTGTGTGATGTATTCAGTGAGCCAGTCCTGGTTGTTAGGTGAGAACAGGAGGGGATACAGGGAGAGATTTGGGAACAGGGGTGGTGACTGGGCACTGCCTTGGGGCACGTGCTTCTTGGTGGCAGGTGTCCTGCAGGGAGTGCAGCAGCTCCCAACACTGTGTCTGGATGGCTGTTCACAGCTGGCTGATATACCTCAGCAGTGGAAGCTCCAAGGGACAGATGAAAGCAGAAGAGAGATGGCGTCTCTCCTCCAACGCAAGGAAAACATTGTGGGGGAAGCACAGGGGTCAGCATGGGAGAGACTAAAGAGGGCCTTGGGGTGAGGACCTGCCCCCAGGGCTGCAAGCAGCAGGGGGACTGAGTTGGCTGAGCCACAGGAGTGTTTCATGGGGCTCTGCAAGGGAATTGCAGCCTGGTTCCCTAAGGAAGCAAAGCTATGTCAGCAGGCAGTCTCTGCCTGCCTCTCTTGAATCTATCAGCCTGTTTCCACCACAGCTGATAAAGCGGTGGAGGCCTCTGAGATAATGGGATCCAGCTGGTTTTGTGACTCTAGGTGACTGGCTTAATGAGAGGGGCCTGTGAAGACACCCCCTCCCCCCTCGCACACACCCCTCCCTTCCGAGGAAGGAGTCTATACGCTGCCCTGTAACTAGGGGACAGACAGGCCGTGCAGAGAGAGCTGTTGGAAAATGGGCTTCATTAGTTCTGCTCACAGGACAGCTTCAGGATTTGGGGGGAGGAAGAATCCTGAAGTTTTAGTGGTGCTGGATCCCTTTGCATCCAGCACAGACCTCATGCTGTCACCCTTTAAATAGCATATTGTTAGCACTGGGGACATTGTTGAAATGCGTCTGGTTGCAGTGCCCTGGGGAATCCAGCACTGGTCCAGACTTTGTCTCGCAAACATCTTTTCCTTTGTAACTAACTAGCTTGAGGACAGCCTGTTTTTGGGCCTTCTGAGCTGCCCATCTACACCTTTGCTGGTCTCAGCCACAGGACATGTACCATGTCCACCCAGAGGCAAGGGGAGGGGGAGCTGCTTGGAAGGGATGGCTCCAGATGGTGCCACTTCGGGACTGGGTAACACCAGACCTGAGGAAGGGTGCAGCTCAGTTCTGACGTGACCCTGCACAAGTGGGTTCATCAACCTCTGATGGCAAGTTTCCTTCCCGAGTAGAGGATATGGATGACTCCACAGCCTACTGTGCCATCCTAATAGTGATGATGTCCTGTTTAAACGGGGAGCTGACTTGGGAATCAGATGTGGTTCAATCCCCATTTGCTGGGTTTGTCTTCATCTTATCTTTGGCAACTGAAAATGAAACCTTCCAAGTTGGACTTCAAGGTAATTTGTGTGGGGTTTCTTCCAGAGTCTGCAGATGTCCTGAGGCAATACCCGTAGGGAAGAGAAATTGCAATATTCCTCTTACCTATTTATGGCAATCCCAACGTCAGGGGTGCCTGCTTGCTTCACGCTAATCTGCTCAGTTTACACTGCTGCCAAATTTCCGCCCCATCACACCGGAGTGTTAGAGGATCCAGGAAGCTGCTGCAGGAATTAGGTCAGGTTTTCGGGGAGGGATGAGTGCTTTGCTTGTTAGTCACAATCCAGAACAAGGAGACAAATGGCCGGAGGTGACAGGCTGCCTGCCCGTGCGTGCCCTCCAGCGAATGTGGGATCTGCTCTCCCTGGAACTCTGCAGGAGGGCACACTGCTGTTTTGTCTGGAGGCACGCTTGGGTAATGGGAAGAAACACACAAGCCAAATGTTTTCTCTGTGCCATAGCTGTACAGCAGTTGCTAAGATTTCCTGAGCTCCTCTGCTGCTCAGCCCTCTCTTTGGATATCGCGGTACAACGCAGCGCTTCTCCCTCCCAGCCCCACGACAGGAGAAGGGAGGTTTGGGAGTCAGCAGACGTGGCTTCTCATCTTAGTTTTCTGCGTCGTTGACCTAGCACCTTGGGCCTCCACGTCTTTCTTTGTTGAGGAGAGAACATTGCCAAGGCAGCAGCTGAACAAAGGTTTCGTAGCTGGATGTTGCGTGGGTTTAGAAATTGTGCGGGCAGCACTGTTTATAGGTGGCATCGTGGTGTGCTCAGGTGCTCCTTCTATCCCTAGTCTGTGTCAGTCCGGGACAGGGAACAGGAAAAAGGGATGTGGATGGGAAAACGTAGGGAGGACTGGCTGAAATATGTAGCTGCAAAGCTCGTTTCTCCCTGTCCACATGGAGGGAGCCTATTGTGAATTGTACTGATTATATCTAAAAACTTCCAGCTTTTGCTGCTGCCTTCCCTGAGGCATGAGAATCTGTGCAAGTCTTGCAACACCAGACATCATTTTGGTGTCCTTTAGTTTTGCCTTATCTGTGGAGCTTGTAGAATACATGGGATTGCCTCCCAGTGGAGCTTTTATTGCTACAGCTCTTGAGCACTTTGATTTCCTTGCACATCATAGAATACCAGGATGGAAGGGACCTCAAGGATCAAATCAGGCAGGGCAAAAATGGAAAGCCTTGATTTTACAGCAAACATCACAGAGCATTATATGAGGGGTCAAGTCATTTTACAGGTTCCCACAAACTGATGCCAAAAGAGGAAAAAGATCTGCAGTCGCTGCTGATAGCAGAAAAGCTTTTTACTTGTGTCAGTAGGAGCAGGACGGAAGGTAGAATTTCTTCACTGCGGTATGGGCTGCTGAGAGAAAGACTTCTGAGATCTCCAAGAGGAGATTTTGTATAGAAGGATGTGCAGAAAGCAGAAATTAATCTGAGGAGTTGCTTTCAAGCAAGTTAACTCCCCCCCTCATCGCGGGGTGGTCTCCCAGCTGGTTTCCCAGGGCATGCGTAATGGCAGAAATCCTTGCTGCTCCCTTCGGGCAGCGGGGCACCGTGGACATGCAGCTGCTTGCACGGCCCTTCTTCTTCCTTACAGAGGTGTCTTCTGGCTGAACTGTTAATGATTCGAGCTTTCACAGGGAGGTTGGGAAAGTCCCCATTTCTACCAAGTGACAGCGAGGCAGCTGGGGCTCAGCAGGGGCCAGGGCAGGGAGAGGCCCAGGGAGAGCTGCAGCGAGCAGCTCCCTTGCAAAGCCAAGGAGCCGCGATGCCTCTTTTCCTTCGTGCATGCGGGTCACTCGTATGTCTTGCTGCAGACACCGCGCTGTTTGCATGCAGTCTCACCAGCACGGAGCAGGCAGGGCAGCTCGCAGGACCTTGGGACCCCACGCAGAGCCGCACGTCGCCCCGTGGGTCAGCACGTGGAGCCGCGCTCGGTCCCGGACATCCAGGTGGCAAGGCAGGGGCTCGGAAATGCTCCCGACATCTGCAGTTAGGCCGCGTTGGGGGTCCGACGACTCTGTGCCGGTTGCTGCTGGAGATGAGAAGCAGCCCTTCCTGCTGCCTAAATTTAGCTCTCCACCTTGAGGCCCTGCACTGCCGGTTGCCATGGCGATCCGTCACCACCGGCGCTGCCGCCAGCTTTCTTGCCCGTGGGTGCCTTGGAAATGTCTCATTTTTTTCCCTCCTTGCTCCCCAGGAAGCAACAGCTGAGGCGGGAGCAGTGCATATGGCTCGCTGCGCTGTCCGTCCCAGTCTCCTGCTTGATGCTTGCCTCTTTGCATGCAAGAACCCCAAACCGGTGTGCCTTCCCGTCCCTACTTGGCAGACAGCCTGAGCTATGTGTATGTGATGCTGACACTGCCCGGCTGCCCTGAGTTGCTGGCCCGTGAACCGTGGTGAACAGCTTTCTCCATCCTCTTTGCCCAAGAAGATGTTTGGTGAGGTTGTGCCCCTGTGTTGTGGCAGATGCTCCAGAGTCCAGGTGCTCCTGCCCTGGCTTCGTGCTCACTGCTTTTACACCTTCCCGCTTGCTCTCTGGGCAGCAGAGGAGTAATTAAAAGCATTGCCCAAACAGAGAGAGCTTGGGCATCTCCCTCGAGGCAGAAGAAAGAAACTGCCTTGTCACGGCTCGAGGTATAAATGCCACCATGCAGCAATTAATAACGACTCTCTGCCCTTTCCCTTCTGCCTGTTCAAGCACACTGTGCACAAGGATGAGTGACACTTCCCAAACCCACGGTGACAGAAAAGGCAATGGCAGTTCACAGGGAGGAAGCAGTATAAAAACTGTGATTCCAGCCCCCAAATCCTGAAATTAATTTAAGGGCAATGACATTGCTTAAAAGGGGGCTACGGGAAAGCTGGGGAGGGACTCTTTATCAGGGAGTGTAGGGATAGGATGAGGGGTAACAGTTTGAAACTGAAAGGGGGTAGATTTAGATTAGACCTAAGGAAGAAGTTCTTCACTATGAGGGCGGTGAGGCACTGGCACAGGGTGCCCAGAAAAACTGTGGCTGCCCCCTCCCTGGGAGTGTTCAAGGCCAGGTTGGACGGGGCTGGGAGCACCCTGGGCTGGGGGAAGTGGCCCTGCCCATGGCAGGGGGGTTGGAACTGGATGATCTTTAAGGTCCCTTCTAACCCAAACCATTATATGATATGGAAACACTGTAGAGTCTTTTTGTGTACATGACCTTGCATTTAAACCTTTGCAGTTCATATTTTCAAGCTTTTACGTGGTAGGTGCGCAGATGAGCTATTTAATATTGAAGTGGCAGCTGCCACCCCCGCTTACTCACATGACTCCAGCAGATGGAGCTTTATAGAGAGCAAATGTGACAAGGTGCAAGGTAAGATCAGAATATCTGTCACAAGAACCTAGTTTGGCTGGTAGCATCTGAGAGATCACCAGAGAACCAGGAGTAAAGATTATAAAGCCTCATTTGCAGACAACCCCCAGCTCCATACCTCGACCTGCAAAGCAGCCACGGTGGGTCAGGCTGCAATGTGGGGTAGGTATCGGGTAGCAGGGGTGACGTCTGGTGAAGGAAGGAGGTGAGGGCCTTGGGGATTTTGGGAGGGGGGCCTGCGAGTAGCAGGGGCTATGGTTTGTAGGTTGTAGTTGGAGAAAGGACGGTTTGTGGGGTGAGCATTGCAACGTTGAGGAGCACGGGGGGCTGAGTTAGTGCTCGGGGAACTGGGGTCGAAGCTGGGGGCTGCTTTCACTAAAGGTGGAGCCAGCATCCAGCCTGGTAACTCCTGCCATGGCTGCTGCTGCCGGGAAGGAAGATGAGCAAGCTGCATCTGAGAAACGCTGTGTCGGAGCGAGAGGGCAAGCAGGCAGAGCAGCTCGATTCCTTTCTTGCTCTGGCAAACCCCTGGGGTGGAGACAGCCATGGCGGGACGTGGCAACCACCTCTGACCCGCTGCCAGCCTAGGACAGCTTAAAACAACAAAAAGAAGCAACTGGTAAACCGCACTGCTTTGATTAATACGAAAAATCAGAGAACGTGGCCCTCCTGCCTGGCAAGAGGCTGCTCTGGCGGCGTCGCCCTGCCAGCATTCCCGCCCCAGGTCCCGGTGGGATGGCCGCGGGACGGCTCCCGGGCTCCAGCGGTACCAGGAGAGAGCTGTGGCCGGGATGGCTGTGTGGCAGGCCTGGTTTCCAGCGAGCTGTCGAGGGGAGAGGAGCCTTGCAGCCTGAGCTCTGTCCCTGCAGACGCCTTGCCGAGGCCGGCTGCGGCTGTAGCGGTGCCGTAAGTGTCAGGCCAGGAGGCAGGAGCCAGGTTTGGCCTCGGTGGGCACGGCTGGGAGCTTGCTGCCGGCAGTCCTGCTGGGCTGTGGGTAAGGAGAGGCAGAGGACTGCCATCTATTGCCAGGCACCTGGATTACAGACCTGGGTGGGTGGCAGTTCAAAGCCATGTCTAGCTTTTGTTTCTCTGCTCTTTGGCTCAGTGAAGGGATGGGCATGTTGTTTGAAACCCTTTAAATGGATCAGCAATTAAGTGTCTACGGTGCGTTTTAGGTGGGTGAGTGCCCCGGTCAGACTCCAGCCTGGGAGAATTCGTTTTTCCTTTGTGCTTTTTGCCAAATGAGTTATTCTACCTTTCTTGCCCTAAGTTGTGTGAAGTTGCCTTGTGCAGTGAAGCACTCCTGTTGCTCCATCCCACCCCAGAAGGACCTAGAGCATTTACCCCAGCCCTCTATCAGAAGGCAACTAAAGGAAAGTGGATGCAGCAGAAGGGGCAGGATGTTTATCATAGCTCAGAAAAAAAAATGTGAAATGAGGATGCAGGGACAGAGGGAAAATAACATGGGGTGAGCAGGCCTGGGACCCGGTATACATTTCTGAGCTAAGACTGGTGTGTCTGAATACTATATTTTTATTTTACAAGATAAGCAGCAAGATAGGAACATTTGCGGAGAGCAGGAAAGGTGTTTGTCACTATGCAAGCCTGGAGGGAATCCTGCAGTGCTTTGAAAAGACCCTCTTGAGCTTGAAGGCTGTGCAGTAGGCCAGCAGACAAAATATTCTGCAGATCAGGGCAAGGTCATTCAGAAGATGATCTGGCTGTCACTGTGGACTGTTCAGTAAAGACAGCAACTCACTGTGGAATTGTGGTTTAAAAGCAAAAAAAAAAAAAAAGTTAGGATAAGGAAGCAACAGCAGAAAAAATGTGCTCAGCATTTGTTGTTATATTTATCAACAATGCTTGCTCCTCAGGCAAATTCTGTTCCTTTTTGATTGCATACTTTTGAAAGTATATGATGGAGGTACAAAGATACCACAAATAAGCAGACATTAAAAGTAATACTTAGATGAGAAGGTAAAAAAAAAAAACAACTTTGTTTATTAGAGAGAAGAGTCACAGCAGATGTGATTGACCTATCCCACTGATTATTTTACATTCCTCAATCTTCTGTCTCTGATACAAACCATTGAGGAAGCCAATTGGCTAGCCTGAACCAGGTGCTTAACATGCAGGTGGAAAATGTTAGATGAAATGAGAGTCACAAAGGAAATTAATGACAATGCAAGGAATTAAACCAGGGTCTCCAAAGTCTGAACCCCTGGAACCATCTTCTCTTTTAAAGTCTAACAGAAAAAGGCATTAAACTGATTAAAGTAAATGGTAGTTTTACTGAAAACATGATTAACCTGACAGAGTCTTCCTTGTTAGATGTCACCAGTTTGGCAACACAATGGGACTCAAAAAAAAGGGGTTTGACAGTTACATGAGCAACAAGAATACTTGTGATATTTTTGGCTAGGAGAAAACTGTAAAGTATATAAACTGTGCTGCAGGGCACCAGTCAACTGCTGGCTGTCAGGGACCAGGAAGAAATTTTCACTGTGAGAAGTTTACTGTATAATTATCTATGACAGTGTTTCTTCCTTTGAAGTGTTTAATCTTGACCAGTGGAGGCAAGATAATGGTTTGTGTAGTTCTGTGAAGTTTTATTGTGACGAGGGCATTATCTGGTGCCTGGTGGCAATTCCTTCTGCCTGTTTGGTATCACCTTTCTCCAGGGTTATGTTCACCTTCTTCTTAAATGTCTCAAGCAATGACATTTCTGCTCCCCGTCCTCCATAAAAAAAAATTTTGAAGACAGCAGTCCTTGACATGAGTGAGTTACTTTTGCTATCTCTTGCTCCTGTTTGCTCTAGTTCTCCTAGGTGATTGTCTGGGAATGATCTCAAGGAAGCCCTCTATTGCTGGGGCTGTAGCCCTAGCTCTTGTGCGTGCTCCTGGTTACTGTCCAAGCTGTCCATCTCCTGTTCTGTAATCTGTGCCTTACCACCTCGGTGCTCTTTGGTCCAATCTACAAGTTAAATGTGTTATTTCTTAATGCTGTGTTGCTGCTCTTCTGGGTAACCTGATGTATTTTGTGTCTCTTACTTTGTATCTTGCAGGAGGAGCCAAGGAGCAAATCCAAGATCTGTGCCAATGTTTTCTGTGGAGCTGGGCGGGAGTGTGCAGTGACTGAGAAGGGAGAGCCAACCTGCCTCTGCATTGAGGTATGGGGGCAGCACAGGTTCTGTGTCTGGGGGAGGTGTCACCCCACGGCTGGGTTTCAGTCTCTGGAAGGATCCCATGGTGGGACGAGGCTTTGGCTGTTTTGAAACTGCTGCAAATTCACAGTGGCTCTTTGGACAGCAGGGCCTTTCCCAGTGTGGTGTGTCAGAAGAACCCTGCAGGGTACATACTATCCGGGGCTTGCGGCTGTGCTGCTTGCACAACTGCCTAGGGTCTTGACACCCACAGGAGACTCGGCTGGAGGTCTTTTGTTGGGAAAGCCCAGCGGGGTATTGATACACAGCTGGCTTTGGAGGGCTCTCTAGGGAGTGGTCTGTGAGCTCCAAGACAGCCTGCCCTCACCGGCATCTTGTTTGAGGAGGCTACAAGCAGCCTTCTAAAAGTCAGCTTTTATAAAATGGAAACAATTGCGGTAGAGTGCTGTGAAGATGAATAGTTTCATCCAACAGGGAGCCAGAGATGATGAGAAGAGTGTTTTCCAGCTGTAGAGAGACAGTGTCTGACATGGCCAGCCTGGGCACTAGAGAGGGAAATGCCCCGTTAGCAGGAAGAGAGTCTGTCACTCTGGATAGGCCTGGCCAGACTAAAAGGGACAGGAAAAAGAAGCCCATAGTCTGAACAGTGGCACTGGTGAACTCTCCCTCGGCTGTAGGCTGTGCTGTTTGCTTGTGGCCGATGGCTTATTCTGCATTCGGTTGCAGAAAGATGGAGCAGAATCTACAAAGAGATGCAACAGAGCTGAGCGAGCAGAAGCGCACAGAACAGAATCACAGAAACACCTCCAGGCAGGCATGTCCACGGCACACAGAGCAGCAGTTGCAGGATTACGCTCAGTATTTTTGCTGGGGACTGATTTCTCCGCTGGGCTCTGCTTTCAGGAAGGCTCCTGTCATGGTGGTGGTGGTGACAGAGTCTGGGATAAGCAAAGCCTTTGAACCCACACCCACAGACTTCCCTCTGCAGGTTTTTCTGGGGTGATGATGGGTAGGTTCAGCCTGTTCCAAACATCTTTTGGGCCAAGGGGGCTGTGCCAAGGGCTTCTGTTGAGTAGGCCTGATGCTGGGACTCACCGGCCTCCCTCTAGCTGTCCTGAGGAGGCAGGTAAAATTCTGTCGTCTTTGGCTCTCTCACAGCAATGCAAACCTCACAAGAGGCCTGTGTGCGGTAGCAATGGCAAGACGTACCTGAACCACTGTGAGCTGCACCGCGATGCCTGCCTCACTGGCTCCAAGATCCAGGTGGATTACGATGGCCACTGTAAAGGTAACCTCAGCGATGAGGGCCAGCTACACTCTAAGGGAGGGGGAGTCGGAAGCCAAGCATGATGACAAAGCAAGGCAGAGGACCCACCAGCCAGGACCGTGTCCCACAGTTGCTGAGCAGGGTAAATAAGGCAAGCCTGGGAACGACAGCCCTTCAGGTTCAACCAAGAGTCCAGACCACCAGGGAAGTTTGTGGTGATGAAGTAGGCCTGAAGTCAAGCCGTGAAATCGCATCTGGTGACAGTAACCAGAATCAGGCACAGGCCAGTAATTGCCAGACAAGTCCGTAGTGATGCAGTCCACAGCAGGTCTGAGGTGAAGGTGGGAAGACAGCCACCAGGTCAGGGTCCGTGGCAGGTACAGGAGTGGTTGCAACAAAGCTGGAGAGAGGCATGCCTACAGCATAATCCCAGGCAAGGGCGAGGGGCTGAGACATCAGATGAAATGGAGGCCCTGGGCTCATGGGTAGAGTGTGTGGATGGAGGCCCTACGCGAGGTTGGCGGGGCTATTAAGGCCCTCATTAGTGCACTCAGAACCCTGACACCTTGTCTGTGGTGGGATCTTGGAGCTATTGTCTCCCTGGATTGCTGGAAGGGGGAGACTCAGGAGAGCCGGGCAACTTCTTGCTCCTGCCTGCCTCTCTCTGAGCTCGTGGATTCAGCCAGGCAGGTGTGTCAGTCGAACAGCTGAGGAAAGGTCAGAGTCTCAGGATAAACCCTCAAAGCCCATGCTACCATCCATCATGAGGGACATCCAGAACTTTAGGAGCAAGGATTTTGCCTCAATGGTGGGGCTGTTTAACTCACCCCCACACCAGCAGCACAGTAAAAAAGTGTTTCCTTATGTTCAGATGAAATTAACTGTGTGTTTAAATTAAGTGCCTGCTGCCTCTTAACCTGTCACTGGACACCATGGAGAAGAGTCTGGCTCAGTCTTCTTCATTCCCTCCCATCAAATTTATAAATATTGATGAGATTTCCCCTGAGCCTTCTCTTCTGCAGGCCAAAGAGTCCCCAGCCTCCCCTCAGGGTGACAGATGTTCCAGTCCCTTAATCATATACGTGGCCCTCGTGTTTGCAGAGACTCCCAGGTTCCTCTGCTCTTGCCCAAGTGGCATCCAGGGTGGGAAGAGGTTTGTATTGCTTCGTGATGTATCAGAAATGTCCTCTTCTGTCTTTCATTAACAGAGAAGAAGTCTGAGAATCCAGCTGCAAGCCCAGGTGAGAAGCCATCTACTTGCATGGCTGGAGCCTTCGTATGCATTTGGGAAGAGAAATGGGGAGGAGGGTCTGCTGGGGGAGTTGCACAACTCTGTGTAAAAGTCACACCTCCGCACTGGCTGTAGTAGAGTCTGAGTTGATAAATCAGCTGAAATACGGTTGCCAAGCTCTTTACTCCTGGGTAACCTTTCAGACCATGTACATCTCCTGGGCTCTTCATGGTGCTGGGATGTCTCAGGGACTCTGAGCATGTACAGGGTGCGGTGAAGCCCGGTTTGCCCTTTGGGACGCAAGCTGTGTTCATTCACACAGACTGAGGGAAGAGACACTCTTTTGCATAGTTCATTGGGGATCTAAGACACACTAACTATGGAGCTCTGTCCCCAACTCCAGGAGCATTCCTTTGAAAGGAGACTTTGCTTCAGGAGTGATTAACCAGCGGGTGCAGGGGCAAAGAGACAGTGCTGTGTAATGATTGGGCATTGTCTGAGGAGTCAGGAGGTGTAGCTGAACCACCTCTACCATCAGCCAACAAATCTCTTTGATTTCCTGTGCCTGGTTTCTCCCCTTATGCACTGCCTTGTGTACTTAGACTGTGGATTTTGGGGCCATGGCCTGTGCTTCATCAGGGGACCCTTTTCCCATCCATGGCCTCTTAACTGGTAGAGCCGCATAACTGTCAACTTCATCTTCCTAGGACAGTTGAGAGCAAACCCTCGTACAGGCTTAAGGGAAAGGACCATGGCAGGGCATTGCCACCACCTCAGAGCAGTTTCAAGGAATTTCAACAGTAAACACGCAAAATCCCCACACGTTTTTCTTTCATCTGTCCATCTGGTTGTGACTGTAGTTACTGGATTCAGAAGGAGATCCTCAGTGTGTGTAAGTGACACAGATGATTCCCCTTCTGGCTCCATTGACCTCGGGGTGGGTGTGACAACTCACAGGAGCCAGAAGATCTAGGCTTTCAGTTTTCCTTCTAGACACATAGTTTGGTATTAGGACACAAGTTGATATCCACCTAGAGAAACCTATGACTGTGGAGAGCACTGTGAACAAGCCCACCTTGACCCCTTCTCATTTCCAGTCAGAGGGGGCAAGTCAGGTCTTTGAAGAAACAAAATCTCCTGAGGCAGTAGTCTCTAAAATTCAAGTCCTGGGGACAGCAGCTTGCTCAGTCTAGTCTTTGCCCTTGCAGAGGATGGAGGTTTTGGTACTTGAGGGTTAACAACTGTGTGCCTGTCAGCATCGGGAAGCCTGGGGACACTATCCAGGGACTGGCCAGTCAGTCGCCTTCCTCAGTCTGGAGACTCTTCACACCCAGATGAGTCAGCCCTGAGTTGCTATTCCACGAGTTTTGAGGACAGGAAGGCAGAAGGGGTTTGGCAGGAGTGTCATTTTTTCTGGCCGGAGTGTCATTTTCTGGCCTTGCCACATGGTGTCACCCACAGCCCTTCTGCCTGCCGTTCAGCATATGGCATCTGCTTTGATCTGGCCATGACTGAGGGGCCGCACCCTGCCATCAGAGCTGGCTCCCTGGTTTTTATTTCCAGTCGCCCGTCTGTGGTCCACCTGCCAACTGCCTTCCTCTCATCCTTGCTTTTTCTTCTGCTGCACCTTCTCTCGCGACAGTTGTCTGCTACCAGTCAGACAGGGATGAGCTTCGTCGCCGCGTCATCCAGTGGCTGGAAGCTGAGATTATCCCAGATGGCTGGTTTTCCAAGGGCAGCAACTACAGCGAAGTCCTGGACAAGTATTTCAAGGCAAGTAGAGCATCGCCTGCCTCAGAGACCAGAGAACATTTCTTGCAAAGCAGCTGCCGTGTCCCCACCCAAGAGGCTCCAGTGTGTGATGGGCCTGTCAAGCTGGGGGGGCCAGAGAGGTCTGGTATGTCCTAGAGCGTGATGTGTTACGGCTGCCTGCAGCAGCTGCTGACGGAGCCACTGACGTGGCGACAGGACAGCCCAGACCTGGAGCATCCCTGGGGAAAAGGCAGAGGGCAGGCCAGGTGTGCCTGGGGCAGGGGAGAGAAGAACTGATCTCAGGGGACAAAAGATAGGGGAGAAAAGATGGGTGAAAGTGCTAGAAATGCAGGTAGAAGGAGCGGGAATCCAGGGCAGAGGCTGCTGATCCTTTGTTCCAGACAGTCCCAAGGCCACGTTGAGGTGGGGATAGGGAACACCTGGGGACTTCAAGCAGAATATTTGCTTGCAAGGAGTATGGCCCAATTGTGGCCAAGAGCTTGCAGTTCCCCAGTGCTGTGCAGAGAGAGAGGAGCCACCGGTGAGCCTCAGGACCTCTTCCCTCCTGCCTGTCAGTCTGTCCCTCAGCCCATCCCCACCCCCTTTTGCAACCAGCACATCACACACTTCTCCCATGCTCCTGCCACATGCACTGCTGCGTCCCTCCCCCTCATGCCCAGCTCCTGATAAAGACTTCAAAGCTTTCAGGATGGAGCTGGAGGAGCAGGTGGGGAAAGGGGGAGAGTGTTTAAATCATAAGATGTTGACAGCCAGAGATTAATGGTGCCTGACAGGACTTAGCGCTGCAAGCAAATTTGCCATGGCAATGGCACCCCCTGGTGAGACAGAGGAGCTGGTCCCTGTGCTCCAGAGAGCACCTTCGCCTTTGTAGCCATTAATGCTGCTCTGTCTGTGGAAACCCACTCGTGGCCCACTGCCTCGGGCACCCCCGCCAGGGCCTGCCAGCACCTGAAAGCTGCAGCATCCTGCAGAGCAGAGCTGCTCAGTTCCTCCCCGCCCCCTGCAAACATGCTGTCCCCAGCTGCCTTCACAGAGAGCCACCCCAGGCTCTGGGCTTTCTCAGTCGCCGTGGCACAGCCCGGTCACCCCTGCCAGTCCCGTGTCTGTTGGGATGCTGGTGAAATGCGTGGCCACAGCTCAGAAACAGCCAACCTCATACTCTCTTTACTGTCCCCCTTTTTTCTGGAGCTCTCATCCCAGGCACAAGTGAGTGAAAGTTTCCATGACAAAGCCATGCCTTTTCTCAGACCAAAGTGGGACTTTCCTTCTCTGTCAGGTGGTAATCCACCATGTGAACAACCCTTAAAGCTTTGAAATATTTTTAAAGCGGATTCAGAGCTTGGAGCAACTTGAGAAAAGTCCAAGCCAATCAAGGTCAATGAGTTCAAACACACACAGATTTGTTTCACTACTGAGGGTCGGAAGAATTCTGCTATGTCCAGCACCGAGGCTCCACATGCCCACCCTGCAAATAGCCGGATTCCTGCCCTGCAGGTAATAAGCACTGGAGAGAAAGATTATATGAAACTTTTCCCTTCTCTCCTTGATGGGGAGGTTTGTAGATGTGTCATGAAGCTGTTTCCCTCCTGGAAGCCTGACCTCGGTTGATCACTGGGATGTGGGTTGCCCACCAGACAGGCCGTGGCCTTGAAGGACGTTACTTCAGGAGGAGTGAGGCCAGCAATGGGAAACTGCTCTGTTTTGGAGGGTCTCTGGGGAAACACATAAATGCAGACCATAGCATTGAAAGGCAAGAAAACTAGCTTAAGTGAGTCTGGGTCTTTATAGGGACTGCAGCCACCCTCACAATAAATAGCGGGATGAGAGGCCTCAGAGTCTAGAAGTTGAAACATGTTAGTGGAGTAGTTATGCACAGGCTACAGCATGCAGAGTAATTTTCCTGGCCTTACAGGTTTCTTCTGAACCACATAGAGGTAACAACAGGCAGTGTCTCTTCCACCATCCGTGGGAGCACTGCACAGGTAGACACAGCGTCCTGCCCCAAGTCACACCACAGAAATTAGCTGGCAGCAGTCTGTGTGCAGAATTCATTTTCCCCTCACTGCAATGCAGCTGTCTCTGAGGGGGCCCAGCAGTTCCTGCTGAACTGTGCCCAGTGCTGTGATATGACATCTACAAACAGGAAGGCAAAATGCAATTACTTCTTTGGGAGTACAGCCAGGATTTCGGGGCTAAAAATCCTGCTCTTCAGTGCCAGGAGTCCTGTCAAGACCTTAGGAAGTTGGTGGCAGGGCATTGTGCTGTTGCATTAAATTGTTCCTTCTTTGAGATCAGCAGAAAATTGCTTCCTGGGATTTTTCCCTTTTGTCACTGTCACAGTCCAGGCACAGCTTTGGATTTACACATACTGGAAAGCTGACGCCTCCTTGAATGCAACTGGTCTGCTTTAAGGCAGGAGGTATATAAGAAGGCTAGGAGCTGGCTGGAACAAATAGAAGAAATGGGGTTAGAGCCATAAATCGAGCAGCAGGAGGTGAATGAGAGGCAGCATAACTTACCAGTGAGAACAAGGCTAGGATCTTGCCTCCCGGTTTTGACACTAGTATGTATATGTTGCTGCTTTGAGCCGCTATTCTTTGTGCAAAACGGATGATGCAACCTTTTTCACTAAGATTTCAAAACCGCTAAGTATGTAGGGAAGAGGGAGAAGGAAGGGGCACCCTGAAGTGATAAATCAGACCCTTTCACATCTTCGCATCTTTCCCTGCAGAGCTTTGATGATGGTGATTCTCGCTTGGACTCCACTGAATTCCTGAAGTTTGTGGAGCAGAATGAGACTGCTGTCAACATCACCACCTACATGGACCAGGAGACCAACAAGCTGCTCAGGTGGGCAGTGGGCAGGATGTCAGAAGGAGGGCCAGGGGGCCAGATGTGGTAGAAGGGGACATGAAAATCCACTCACGGAAAATATCAGTTAGGGCTTGCACTGACAAAGATAGCTGTGTATGAAGTGGCTTCTCACTTAATTGGGTGTGAATACCACCAAAAGGAGCAGTCCCACCCTTACCTTTCATGGCAGGTGGGTATTCCAGCCCTCTGTTGCCTTAAATCGAGTAGGTGTGCAGCCAGAAGGTGAGCTGGGTGACAGAAAATTTGTCTTCTTTTTTATTTCCTAATAAATTAGATTTCCAGTAGACCTTACTCATCTTTTGCCTGATAGCCAGATCCAGTGCAAGGAAGATGGTGGGAAAACATGGCTCATGGGCAGCCTGCAGTTAGAGGTGGTGCAAGCATTGCATGAAAACACGGTTCGAGAGGTTTTTCTCTGTGTGTGCCACTGTGTGAGACAATGAGAAGAAGCTGCTTGTGGTTAGGCTGTGCTTGCATCTCTACTTGTGTGACAGCATGTCGATGTCAACAGGGTCCTATTCCTGCTGTTCTGAATATTCCCCAACTTCCCAGCCCTTGCCAGACAGGGAGTATTTTGTGACTCTTCTCCTTTTGTCTGTATCCAGTGAGTCTTCCTGACAAAAGCTACTTCTGTCAGGCATCACAGAGCCTTCCTGGTTACTACTGGTTTTACTCATCTGTACTCTGAAGCCAGCAGAGCTGGGACCAGCCTAGTTTAGCCCTGTGCAGAACATGCCTCTGTGTTTCCTTTCAGGGGACTCTGCGTAGATGCCCTCATCGAGCTGTCAGATGAAAATGCTGACTGGAAGCTCAGCTTCAATGAATTCCTCAAGTGCCTCAGCCCATCCTTCAACCCACCAGAGAAAAGTAGGAACTCCTCACTTGTACTGGGGAACCCGAGGGGTCCTGGGAAGGGAGGAAAGGAGAGAGTCCAGCTTTGGGCCAGACATTGAACGCTGTAACTCCGGTCCCAGAGATAATGTTGATATACGCCTACCTCCCATCCCACAGCACCCCTTGTCCCTGCGTTGTCAGAAGTACTGCTTTTTCTGTCCCACAGCTCTTGTGATGAAAAAGTTTTGGATGTTAGAAGCATGGGTGTAGGTCAAATGGATATGGTATGCTTGGAAGGTCAAGGCGTGTATTTAACAGTGTGGAGATAAATCATGTGAGGAGTTCACGTCTGGGTAACTTAGGAAAGTCAGACCAGACTAAAGTCCTGCTATGCTCTGCCTTTCTCACAGAGAGCCTCCCTGATGAACATCCCAAAGTTCACTATCCTTCCAAGTCCTGCTTAGTGCTACAATTCACGTGGAAGCAGCTTTAGTGTTCTGCTGACCAGGCGTGCCTAGCCATTCGTCTCGTCGTCTCCTCAGGGGGTGCCGGTCCAAAGGTGCCAGATTTATATCCCAGTCTGGTAGCATCGAGGAGCAGACAGAGGCTATGCTTCTTAGGGAATATTAAGTTGAACTCTCTGTTGCCTGTTTCAGTGGAAAGCAAGGGATGTTGCACCTCACCTGGAAAACACGATCAGCTGGTTTTCACTTAACACCGTACGGGCCCTTGAGTGCCTTGAGGGCCTTGACTTAAACATATAATAGAGCTGTGAGAAGAAATGTGAGCTGCAATGAGAAACATTTTCTTTTTCCTTTCTTTCTCAGGGCAACAGCAAGTACACAAATTATTTCCCCAACTTCTCCCCACGTGGAACAGGAATCGTTTCACAGTAACCAAAACTTTCACTTCGGGGGTTCTCTTCTATCTGTATAGCAGATAGGAAGTTCAGACAAATCCAATATTGAGATTTCATTTGGAATTGAGAAGTTGAAATGTGTTCTTTTGCGGGAGAAAAATGAAGTGTTTGACTTTCCCAAATTATTTTTTGGCTAATTTCACACACCAAATTCAGCATGAGTGTTTTAGTCATTATGAAACTTTTGGTGGTTAGGGGAAGGAAGGCCTCCTCCAAAACTGTGTACCTCCTCTCTCTCAAGGCATCTGCAAAGTATGTTGTCTTTAGCCTGCTCGCTGTCTCACAACCACTGCCCTTGGTTTGTGTCTCTCTAGAGTGTGCCCTGGAAGATGAAACCTATGAGGACGGAGCAGAGACCCAGGTGGAGTGTAACCGCTGCGTCTGCGCCTGCGGGAACTGGGTGTGCACTGCAATGACATGCGAGGGTCTGTATGCTCTCCAGATAATTACTCTATTTGCTTTTGTACAAAAGAGATTTTTGCTTTCTATCTTTCCGAGGGCACCAGCTATCCACATTTCTTCTGCCCAGCTTTTCCTCAGCTTCTCTGTGGTTGGATTCTGCATCACCCTCCCGTGCTCCGTGTTGACCAAATGCAAGCTGGTTCTGTTCTCTCTAGAGGTCAGAAAGTGTGTGACTGGGTTGTTGGCAATGCTGCTGGGGTTTGGAGTTTGGATTTGGTGTTACAAAAATTCAACACCAAATCTTCCAGACCAGCGCAACTCTTCATCCAGCTGGCTTGAGACACGTACAGACCAAATAGGCCACTGTCCACAACTATATGTGTAGGTGTGAACAAGTCAGCTTTCGTGTATATGTGTCAGCATCCTCACTGTATCTGTGTTTACAGTATCTGTCAAGCAGGAACTAGGGTCCTGTCTTGCCCCAGAGGGGAGATAGGAGACTTCATCCAGTAATGCCAAGAAAGCACTTTAGCTTCTTGCCTTAAAATCTGTAGAAGAAAATAATGGTGATGGAGATGAAGAGAGGTGGTGTTCAAAGGAAGGCAGGGTTGTTAGACTATTTTTTCTTCCTCTGGAAGGCCCTTCTGCAACTTCCAGAGCCATGTTACAATTGTGAGAAGCCATGGTGGGGTAGTGAACAACAGGTCTCTCTTTTGCCTTCTCACAGATGGTCCAGGGCCAGTGGAAAGCCAGCTTTCCCCTGCCCTGGGAAATGTACAGGTCCTTTTCAAGGATACACATTCACCCTCCCAGCACTGCGCTGCATTTTTCTGGCCTCCTTCCCTAGGAACCAGACCTTTGCATGAGCTTTTTTTTCAGTGCTGTGTGGGAGCTGTCAGCAGTACATTAGTTCAGCTCTGTAGCCAGTAGCTTGGGCAGAGTAGGAGAGAGGGGACAGCAACAAGTACGTACAGGGTTTCTTTCATGTTCATCTGGCCTTCTGCAGCAGAGGCTTCAGGATCACCTCAGCTCAGATTTGGCTGTGACAGCAGGAACTCACCTCAGAAGAGATAACCATAATACTAGTAGAGCTGCCAGAGGAGCTGTGGGTAGGTCTCAGAAGTTAAGCAACCAAATGAGACTCCTTTTGTTGCCTCCCCAGAAACAACCATCAGAGTTGCTATGCAACACCCAGTCTTGCTGCCTACTTTGTTCCCTGCATCCATGGCAGAAGTATGCAATGGGACAACAATTCCTTGACTTTCTGCTCATGTCAGAGCAGCAGAGTGGTTAGAGGCTATTGTCAGAGGGATAATGAAACCAAAGATTCGTATCAGATACATCAACAAGTTGCATCTCCACTGAGTGAAATTGCCTCTTCGTTAGGCATCAGTTATTGTACCTGGATAGCACCAACCTTCCATTTATTCCCTAAAAGAGGCAAAGATGTTTGAGTTAATTACAGGTGCTTCTTTTAAGTAGTACGCAGCCTCTTCCTTGTGGTTTCATTATTTATCATGTAGGAGGGAAAGACGGGGACAGACTGGATACCTGGCTTCTGAGGTCCCAGGCAGCCACAAGGCCCATGCTCTTTCTAAGATGCCAACCTGTACCTTCCTCCAGCAAAACCTTCCAAAGCTTGAGGTGTGCCGTGGCCGACCTGCCTCCTTTTGTTCTACATGGTTCAGCCTCTGAAATTTGCGTCCCCTATTTGTGATAACGCTGAGCTCCATTTCTGTTTGCAGGGAAGAACGAGAAGGTGCCTGCTCAGAGACAGCGACCCGATCAAGACTTGACCGAGGAGGAGCTGGCTAGATACGTTCAGGAACTGCAGAAGCATCAGGTTAGCATGAGGCTGGGAAGGTCTGCATGCGCTAAGTCTCTCCTTGCTAGAGGGGTTCGCTCTGCTGATCTCACTTGGAGACTTCTGGTAGAAGTGGGAGCACAGTAGAGGAGGATCTCTGTTGCACGTGGGGACAAATACAGGTGTGAGGCTTTGAGGTATCAGCCAGTGTTGGCACTGCTTGTGGATGGACCAAAGGCTTCAGGGCACTGGCAACTCCCGTGTCAGCACAGAGTTTCACTTTTGTGCTCTCTTTCTCTAGGAGACGGCTGAGAAGACCAAGAGAATGAGCACCAAGGAGATGTAAGGGGCCTCCACACCGGAGGAGCCCAGGAGGATGGGCCCAACCTGCTGCCCTGTCCTCCAGTGCTGATCTCAGTATGCACAAGTGTCTGCTACAGTTGCCCAGTCACAGATATTTACATTGTATAGCGATGGGTTATTTGTTTTGTAATACACAGAGAATGGGGCCGGGAAGGGGGAGCAGAGCCCACCTGTTCAGGGAGCTTCATTGCTGGGGCCTTGGAAGGCTGGGAGGGACTTACAGCAGCCTCTGGGACCCTTTCCCAGAGCAGATATCTGCTCCCTCCGAGAACTAACAGGGATTTCTTGTTCTCCTGGATCTGGGGAAAGGAGGGAGGTCAGTGCCGGGTAGAAAAGGGGGTCTTCAATTGATACAACTGTCAGCACCAGCCTTGGCTGCAGAAATACAGGCCCGGCAGTTTTGTGGCTGAGCACATGTGCTGCAGGGCATCATTAGCCAAGGACCTTGGCCCTGCTTACCCTCCCCTTTGGTTCAAGCTCCTCCAAGCTGGTCAGCCTGGTGTGACACCTGGAAGTCGTGGTGCCATGCTGCTGGCATGAGTCCAGCACATTCCTCCTTGCTTTCCACAGGACTGTCCCCAGCATCTCCTCCAGTACATTGTGGGCTCCAACACAACACGGTTCCTTTTGACCTCATCTCACTCTTACTCTCCCTGCCCCCTCCTTAGAGGTGCTATCATATTTTTTTTTTATCACATTCACATGCTGACTCCCCCTTTTGTTTTGTTTTGTTTTGTTTTGTTTTTTATTACTTTATTTCCTATGGTAGTAATTCAGCTTTTGTATGTTTCGTAGCTCTAGATCTCTCAAGAAAACCCAGCCCGTGGGTTTTTGTTATTGACAGTGCTGTAATGCCCATGCACAGTTTGTATCGCACGGCGCTCAGCCACTGCAAACACCACAAGCAACTTGTGAGCCCTGCACTACAGGGTATTTCTCAACTGGGGATAGCAGTGTCCCTCGTGAGAAGAAGACACAGGGCTGGATGTAATTAGTTTCTCCAGGCACAGATTGACACCACAGCTCTCTAGCTCTTGCTCCCTTAGCTAGCATTGGCCATGTGCTCAAAGTCCATGCTTCTGCCTCTCTCAGTTGCCCAGAGGCAAGTGTCAAGTAATCTAGAGGCAGAGGGAACAGGCAATCGCCTTAGTAGGGTATCTTCAAGGACTTAACTACATATAAAACTCTTTAGTTGGAGTCTGGGTTATAAGTCATCATGCTGGGCTTTCCGTTTTCCTCTGGGGTGAGATAGCAGCATTATTCTTTGATTCCAGGTCTGAGTTTGGAGTCAGGGCTGACAGCCTCACTACTGATGTATTTCACAGTGTCTTTGATCAGACCAGCTTTGACCACCCTCACATCCCTTCACGGGTCATTTCTGTCTGACCTGTTTCTCAGAGCATTGGTCCCAGATATAAATGAAATGCTGTTTTGTTGACAGTCACCTCTGTAACCTCAAGCCCAGCTGGTTTTCTCCTGCGGTCATCAGATGTACTTCATGCACTCGCCCACCTAAACATCCAGTTTCCATGTTCCCCTCATGCCCCTGCTGTGCATCCCACCCAAGCAGTTGCACGTACCCTGAGATGACTGCTTGTGACTTCCATCTTCCTGTTGGTGAGCAAGGTCAGCAGTTGTTGCCAGGTATCTTGCAGTCCCTAGCGCTCACTCAAGCAAAGCTCCACAGGCATCTGCAAAAGAACGTTCTGCTGGAGCGAAGATCTGCAGGACTTTTGTCCCAACCTTCCCCTTTTTGCACAGGGCTTTCCTTGGAGAGGAAGAATGAGCTGGTACCTAGCAAGTGTAGGAAAAGAAGGCGGCTTGGTCCGTCCTGTGGTCTCGCCCATGAGTGAGATTTGTTGAAGGCTGTCTGAGCTGTTTTTCCTGATGTGATCCCAGAGGACTTCCACTGACTTGGGCACAGTGCCGCATTTCCAGTGAGAATCATAGTCTGCCCCACCATGCTTGGAGGTTCTGGCATAATACGTGCAGAAGGGGGCTGATTCTTCTCCCCTAAGGGTCTGGATTTGAGCAGCTGTCACCTGAGAAGGTGAGGGGAATGAGTCCACAGGAGCTGAGGGGAATGTGGGTGATGCTACACTGGGACGGAGTCATTGTGTTCTGGTTGCACTGGATGAAGTGGTTGGTGGAACTAAGAGCACCCGTTAGATGTACCCTCGCTTCTCTCCAACAGTATGAGCAAAACAGCTTCATGTGCTGGATCTGGAATCACAGGAACATTGTTAGTAAATGTTTGGTTTTATTCCAACCCTGCTCTGAAAGGTACAAGGTAGTTCGGGCCTCCTAGCACACTTCCTTCCAGCTTGGATCATTAAAGTGCCTTAGAGAAAACACAACAGTTTGCCTTAAAGGCTTTCCCTGGTTGGAGATAACATCTTATTGTCCAGTCAGGAAAATCTCCAACTGGGAGAAGCAGAGCATATGCAGGAAGGAGAGGCTAATCCACCGCTGAAGGGCTTCTGCCGGCGGCGGCATTATGTGATACGTTCCTCAGTCCTCTTCCCATCTCCCGTGGCGGTGCAGTCTACGAGGAGGGCTGCTGGGGACAGCTGGAGGGGAGTGCTGGCACTTGAGGTTTACAGAGCTTGTGCTTGCACTGAAGGCAGAAGGACGGGCTGCTCTCTCGGGCAAGGCAAGCTGAGCTCTCTAACAAGCCATACAACACATCCTGGGGCGGGGGGGTGGGAGTGCAGTGAACAGGCCTCCACGGGAAGGGCTGCCACCTGTGGAGCCTTTTCCTCCTTGTGCCCTCAAAAGGGAATGCAGCTGGGGGGGGGGGGGGGGGTGACGCCAGTTCTAAGGGCTACGGTACCCAAAGGGGACCGAAACATCTCGCCTCCCCCACCCCGGGGGAAGGGCAACCGTTCGGGGGGCGATGCCCAGACTCTACCCCGCAGCAGGCTGGTGGGTCGCTGCCTTCTGCAGAGTGACTTGGCTGCTGGGGAAGGAAGTGCTGAATTCCAGCCATTGCCCTCTGGGACAATTGCTGTACAGACTGCAAGGGGCAGGGAAGGCTTTTTTTTTTTTTTTTTTTTTTTTTTTTTCTCAAAAAAGCCAAATTTAAGCAACAAAAAAAAGTCCCACTCCTCCCTCTATATTCCCTCCTGTACGTGTGTGAAATTTATCAGTATTCTGTAGGTTTCCTTAGTGCACTTATTTTACTTGATTTTGTAATTTTTTTGAAGCAGGGGGGTTTGGATATTACTGCCAAATAAATGAGACAAAATTTAAAAAACAGCGCGTGTTTTGTTTTATTTCTCACAAGCCACATTCCTCGTTTTCCTCTTCTAAAAAAAAAAAAATCGACTCTTTCTGCACATCCCGTGATGGCATTTATATACAGATCTCAACGTGCTTGACCAGTGTGAGACGTGACTGTCTCTGTTTTATAGCTGGGGGAACTGAGGTGCGGCGGAGAGAAGTGGGAAGTTGCAAACGTGCGGCAAGCCAGCAGCAGAGATGCACGACTCCTGCCTCCGGGCCACGCGCTCCTAATGATGGGATGGTTCCACAGCCCTTTCAGTACCCCCCCGTTTGCCCCTCCAGCACATGTTCCACCTGTGCCGCTGGGAAAGCAAAACCGAGCGGCTCTCCGTGTCTGATGTGACGACGGGATGAACGTGCGTAGGGTCATGCTGCTGGCATCCAGGCAAGCCGTTGCAGAATGGGAGGAATACAGAGGGGCATGGGCAGTGAAGTACAGGGCAACCGCTCTGTCCCGTGTGGCACCGGGGGGCCTCGGCTGGAGCGCCTTCTGGTTTGGGCAGTGCCTTTCACAAAAGAGGTGGATCAGGTGGGAAGAACCCGGAGGCAAGTGAAAATAGTAACTAAGATCCTTGAAGAGGTGACTTACAAGGACAGATCAGAATCCTTAGGCACAGCTAGGAAGGAAAGATCTAAATGTTTGTCTAGAGGTGGAGACTGCTACCAGAAGGACCGTACCCGTCTGGCTGTGGCGGGTGGGACACTAGCTTCAGTTGTGGCAGCCAAGGCACATCTAGATGAGACATCGGGGAATGCTTTTGATTGTCAAGGTGTGGTGGTGCAGCACTCCCCCCCGCCCCGCGCCGCTCGGTGCTTGGTGTGATCAGGCAGCCAGGCCAGAGCGTTAAGGCAGCCTCTTAAAGTCCCCGGCTCCCGCCTCCCCTCCTGCTTGGGAATGGTAAGGACAATCAACCACCTCCTGACAGCCCAGCACCTCTGTACCTGCGTCGTGGCCCAAAGGGGGTGATACCAGACCTTCAAGACCTAGCAAGTTTTGGGCCCGTGCAACTGGTGGAAAGTGCCAGAGTGTTTTGTCGTTAGAGTTGGGCTGAAATGGAGAAGTACCTGACGAAAGCCAATTATCCTGGAACCTATAAAGAGCAACCCTAAGCGAGACCCATTGAGCTCTCCTGGATCGCAGCGGGCTGGGACCAGCACCTGCCCGGAGCTGGGACACCTCTCAGGCACAGACCCCTCCAGGTTTAAAGACCGTCTGCTGACAAAGCTGACAAAAGGCCGGGGTGAAGTCAGACTTGAGGCTCAATTATTGCCCGTTGAAGAATGCCAACGCATTGTATTTGCTCTTAACTTGAGGGAAATTCTGACTATAGGCTAGCCTCTTCCATCCACCTCTCTATCTATTTATGTGTTTGAATATGCACATTTCCTTCAAGAGTGGGTGTGAGCACATATTTCACTGTCTGTGTGTATATGTTTTGTGCCTATACATATATATGTTATTTTGATTTAGGCTACCTTGTGGTAAGTTACCGTGAATCTTGTCATTCTCAAATCTGTAAATAAGTTGCTGTTTTAATTATAACATATTCTACCAAATCACTTTGTTAATCTTTAAATCAGTCAATCATTAAGTGCTGCTAAAGTTCAACCTTTTGGTTTACCTCTCACCATTAATAAATCTTGAATTGCTTCTAAATCATGGTCATGTCAAATATTTTAGTCGGCAACACAAGGTTAGCAAAGAACTGCAAGACACCTCCTTGATATTTAACAGATCTCCTCCCTCTGTGAATTTTAAGACTAGAGTAACAGCTACCAGGAATAGACCAAGTATAGCTGATCCTACCCTAAAATGGGAGAACAGGCTGGTGACCCTCCTGAGGTCCTTTCTGTTTCTGATGTGACCATATGAAGAGAGGGCTGAATGGCTCATGTCACCTTTGCTGAATTGAATGGTGAAATGTCCTTTAATGGTGTCATGTAACAGAATGACAATGCCTTACCACTCACCTCCCCCATAACTGTAATGGACTTGGCGGTCCAACAGAAGAAAAGCTGCATTACTTTGTTTTACTTGGTATGCTCCTTTCAAAGCTGTTTTAAAAAAAAAAAAAAAAAAAAAACAAAAAAACAAACAAACAAACAAAAAAACCCAAAACAACACAAACCAACAAACATTGCCTCTTAAAATGTTACTTTTCACACCAAATGGCCTCTTTGGCACCTACCAGAAGCTGCGAATGCAGCCTTAACTGTGGCATTCCCTGCCCATTCACTGCTCAACAGCAAAGTGGGTCTGCTGTATTACTTTCATTTCTGCTGCCAGAATTTCCCTGGATTTTGAGAAGGACTGAGAAGAAGCATCAGCCACAAATTTAACTAGATGGCACTATAAATACTTTGCTTTGTGCATCATGCTTTTGGGGTGGGAGAGAGGAAGAGCAGGACAGCTGTTGCCCACCTCTAACAGAGACTTGGCAAAAACTCTGACCTGTCTGTTAATGGAGTTTAGCACATCTGAGTGTTAACGAGTTGCTGCACTGTGTAGCTACATGCACTTAATCACAATTCTCCAGCACTATTAAGCTTCAAACTGAGAAATATGCTATTTAAGTGGTTGGTCAAGACTCTGAACTGCATTTGTATAACGTATTTGTTAACTTTAATTCTGAAGATGGAAACAAACTAATCTATCGTAAGACTCAGTTCCTGAAAAAAATTAACCAGTTCACAGGGCACAACTTTGGGAGAGCACAGGCTTAAAGAACTGCAGGAGACAAGAGCAAAATCCCGGTGACCTTACTCTTGTGCTTACATAAAACCTCCCCCAAACTACCCTGATCCAGCTGAAACAGCACAACCTTTACGGAGTGGGCAAAACTATATTGACAAGAAATAACTATACTGGTACAGTGTCTGCTCTTATGCAGCTGTCTCTGGGTTCACATCAGGGGTTGCATCTGTGAATCCATAGAGACTTATAAAACAAATGAAACAAGTCCAATGGAAGGCGATCTGTTAATTCTCACTCACTACTGCACACCCTTTCTTGAAGGCTGGCCACAGCCCTGACAGCTCCCTGTTCTCAGGAATGGGAACTGCCACTTCAAAATGTTGGTAGTGGTAAAATCCAAAGTTCCTAGGAGTGCCGAAGGAAGGACAAGTGGACCATGTGTTTCATCCACAGTATTCTGGACACCTTCGAACTCAACATTTTAAGCTTCACGCATTTTAAACTCTTGGCTGGTACAAGCCAATCATGGTTTGTCTGCATTTCTCCCACTCTTAAGATGACAGAGACTTTTGTGTATGTGAAGGTTTTTAGGCGGGCGGGAGATTGCCGCACTCTTCTTCTTGGTTCCTCCACGCATCACAAGGAAGCAAGTGCGTTTCTTAAGCTTGGACTTTGTCAGGGCAAAAGTTCCCTTGGGCTGTGAATCTTCTCATTGTCATCACACACAGCTGCTGCTTCTTCCAGTGGGCGATTACTGATTACACTGCCATTAACCTGTGTCCAAAGGGCGAAGAATTGAAATCGCGAAACTTGAGGTGCCTCTTGGTGTGTGGTACAACCAAGGTCAGCTCCGTATCAATCTGTAACCTGCATCAGGCCTCTTCGCCTGGCAGGCTGACGGTGCCGTGGATTAACTCCTGCCACTGCCGACGCGCAAGACTAGAGCTGTCTTTTCACACCTGGGCAAGGAGGTACACCCAGGTGCTTCTGGGGAGGCACCTCTGTTTTGGCGCTCCACCAGCAGCAGGTCTGCAAGCACCAGAGCAGACAAACCCTGGAGAAAACACCGGCGGAGCGCAAGGCCCGGGGCGGCCGCAGGCCAGGCCCTGCTGCCAGCAGCCACCACAGAGAGAGGCTTGGGGCACAGGCGGGATAGAGCGCGCCTTCCCTGCGGGGTCTGGGGAGGAGCGAAAGGGCCAGGAGCAAGGTCACTCTTTAATCTTTCAGTTAGAGGGGCTCAAGGCTTTTAGCGCTGCCTGACACCAGCCGGCCTGCTGTACTTCCCGTTGAAGGGAGCAGGTGCCACTTCCAGGCCCCTCACGGGCATCAGCTCGTCGGGCCCGCGGGAGCGGGCGGTAACGGTGACTCGGGGCTATAACGGTGACCCGGTGGTGACTGAGTAACGGTGACCTCCGCCGGGAGCGGGGGGTGCCAGCCTCCCCCTCCACAGAAACCCCCCCCCCCCGCATGCTCGTTCCGGGGCCGCCGCCGTGTCTCCCTTTCTCTCCGCCGCCCGCCCGCGGGAGCCCCGCAACCTGCATAAAACCGCTCGCCCCTCTCCGGCCGCAGGGGCGGCTTTTCGCCACGGCGGGCGGCGAGCCCGGGATCGAGCACGGCGCCTCCGGGCACCGGCGCGGGGCTATTCAGATTCCGGGGCGGGGCGGGGCGGGGCGTGGGAGCCCCCGGGGTGACGCGAAGGGCGGCAGCGGCGGGGACGTCGGTCGGTGCGAGCGGGATGGCGGCTGCTGGCGGCGCGGCCCCGGACATGGACATGGACATGGACATGGACATGGACATGGAGATGGAGCCGGAGCCGCCGCGGCGCGGCCCGGCGGCGGAGGAGGAGGAGGAGGAGGAGGGCGAAGAGGAGGCGGCGGAGCTGTCGGCGGAGCTGTCGGCGCGGCGCAGCGCGGAGGCGCGGCGGCTGGTGCTGTCGCCGCGGCGCCTGTCGGGCCCGCTGCCCGCCGGGTTGTCGCAGTGGTTCCCAGCCCTGGAGGTGCTGGACGTGAGCGGGACGGGGCTGGCGGAGCTGGGCGCGGAGCTGCTGGCCCTGCCGCGCCTCCACACGCTCCTGGCCAAGAACAACCGGCTGGGCGGGCCCGGCTCGCTGCCCAAGGGGCTGGGGCAGGCCCCGCTCGGGCGCTCCCTCCGCGTCCTCAACCTCAGCGGGAACCGCTTCGCCGAGGTGCCGCCCGCCCTGCTGGGGCTCCGCGGGCTGCAGAGCCTCAGCCTCGGCGGCAACCGCCTCCACGGCATCCCGCCCGACATCCAGGAGCTCCGCAGGTGAGGGCAGGGCGCCGGGCGGGACGGGCCCCCCCCGCGCCTCCGCGGCCGGGCCTCTGCCCCGGGGGGGACGACAGAAGCCCCGCCGGCAGCCCGGCTAACCCAGCCGGGCATTCTCGCCGCGAAACGGGGCGGCCCGGTCGCTTTGGGGGGAGTGAGTTTCGTCCGGCCTCGGGCGCCTCTCAGCACCGCTGCTGCTAACGTGTCTCTTCCCCCCTTCGTCAGGTCGAGTTGCCACAGCTCGAAGCCGCTCGCCAGGCGGACGACGGGCCTCCCGCGCTTGCGGAACGGGCGACTCTTCCAGGATTTCCTAGTCCTTGGGCTGCCTGGGCGCAGGGGAGGCTCTCCGCGTGACAGTGTGGTTGGCGCGAGCGCTGACACGCAGAAGGCGCTCCGTGGCTTTGCTTTAATACAGGTCTCTAGGCAAGAGCAAACTAAAGCCCCTGGCCTCGTGCGGCGCGTGGCCGCGCGATACACTGCACGGGAGAATAAAGATCGGGTTGTGGCTTATGCAAACAACAGGGCCTGTCTGCTGGTACGGCTCCGGACTCATCCGGGTGCCTGCTGGCACGGTTGGGTTTCTGTTGTATTTCTGTCCACCCAGCCGGCTCGGGTAGATCTGAGGTGTGGAGCCCTAGGCTGTGCTCGGGTAGATCTGAGGTGTAGAGCCCTAGGCTGTGCTCAGGCGCGGTGGTACATCTGGCTCTGGGGCTGGATCAAACCGCCGCAGGCTGATGACATAGAAACCTGTGGCTGAAACACATCAGTTAGGAACACTGGTGGGGTGGGAACAGATCTTAGGCAGGACTGGGTATTGACTGCCCGCCCTGACCTGGGACAGGTACTGTTGAAGCCTGCCATCCTCCGGGGCAAGCCGAAGGCTGTGTTCTGCCTCGCATGTTACACACGGGCACCTTGGTGCGTTCTGCTGGTTCCTCAAACCTCAGACTGGTCCCTTTGTGGCTGTGTGCTAAGACTTTGGGTCTGAACTTTATTCACTCCAGCTCTTTGCCAAGGGACTTGCCAGAGGCAGCCCCTCCTACGCAAATTCCAGCAACCTTGACCCTAATTAGCTGAATTTGCCCTGATGGCTCAGCAGAGCTGCATCCAGGGGAAGCACAGGATGTTGTATGTGGGGTGCTGCCTCCCACAGCCCTAGGCTGGAGGTACCAGAACTGCTTGAGTGCTGGCGGGTAATGGTTTTGTCTGCCACAACATAATACAGTTGGGTATGTGGCTTTTGCCCAGATGGCACAGCATGTACCTGTTGAGGACCTGGAGCAATTCTGGGTTAAGCTGAGAGACGCTACGAGGCATTTTGAGTGCCCGTGCCCTTCTTGACAGAGTTGGGAATGCGTCCTGGGTTGGGGCTATCACAAGGAAGAGGAACCTCAGCTTTCTCTCTGTTCAGCAGCAGTTGCTTCAGGGATAATGAAGGAAAAGAGGACAGTGGCACCAGCTTCATGGGAAAGGAGGCCAATGGAGGAGAGCCGCTGTATGTGGGAGATAATCCATGTTGCCTCCAAAGCACGCCTGGTAGCATCCAGGTTGTGGTTGGGATCTGATTGCAGAGGCTTCCAGCTGCTGCTCGCATGCTCTCATCTGTGGTTGTGGTTTCTCTCTCTCTCTTTTTTTAATTTTATTTTGTTCCACCCCCCCAAGAAAACAAATCTCAGCCCTGCTTTTTGTTGTGCTGCTGGCCCTGGGAAGGTACCAGGCTGCGTAGCGCTGCACATGAGCTGTGTGCTGTGCTTCACGCTGCACTGCTGTCAAACTACTGCTGCATGGTTACTCTGCTTTGTTCCTCTGGCCTGCACTGAAGCAGGGCTCCTGTTTGTCCTGTCCTGCAGCTTCCCTTGGGCTGGTCATGCTCGAACCCCAGAATGACAATTCTGAGAGGGCAAATGCGGACAAGGCTATTGAACTGTTGGTTTATCATTACAAAGTGATGTGTCAGGTAATAAAACTAGGCTAGACCCAGCTTGTGTCTGCTGCCCGCGTAATCACTGCAAACTCATTGAACTTCTGCTAACATGTCACCATAATGTAATTGAACTTTAGCTTAAGATAGCAAATCCGTGCTCCACCAGGATTGTTGACTTCTTTACCACTATGCCATCAGTGCCTCTTCTGTATCTGGGACTGCTTAAGTAATGAAAGGGAGCAGCACACTTGCTTGTCAGATCTGGGAGGAATCAATACTTTAAATTTAATATTCCTCCAGAAGGAATCCTGAATCTACTCATTGGGAGCCAGATAAGCAGTGACCTGACACCCTTGCTAAAAAAATAGTAAATACCTACTGGAGAGAAACTGCTGCCAGACCCTCCTCCCACCTGCCAACAAGAGAGGTGTCCACAGCATGAGTGGGCAGAGTGTTGAAGTGGGTAAAACAAGCCTGAGCAAGAACAGAGCAGAGCCAGCTGTTGTGGCAGGGCAACACGGAGGCATCTGTTTGTTTCTGAACTCTAGGCCGGGACTTCTCTTGGGGCTTCTCTTAACCTCACAGCTCAAGCTGCAAGTGTCCATCTCGCTGTTTCTGGCAAGCCAAGACTTTGAGCCTTTTTCTGTATGCAACTTCCCATAAAAGAAATGTTTCTCATGTCTTGTGGTCTCTGAGACCACAGAGGAATGGAGGCAGCACTTTGGCAAGACACATTCCTTCTGCTGGTACCAGAGTTCCTGAGGCCAGCAGTTCTCCTTGCCCTGACCCTGGCAGATTCCCATTGGCTCCAAGCACTGATTATAGAGCAGAGTTGCAGAGATCTAGAAATACTTATTCTGTTTCCAGGGAATGTCTGAGCTCTGATGAGATGATTTTTTTTTTTTTTTTTTTTTTAAATTCTTGATAACTAAGCCTCACATCTTTCCTCTGCACCCCATAGTTTCCTCTTGTAGTTTTTGAAGGAGTAGCATGTCAGTTTTGGTGAAGGCCGGGAATACAGCAGGTAAGGATTCTATGTGGTAAAGTTGAAAGAATAGAAAGCTGATGAGTCTGATCTGCTGAGGGAGAAGGAACATGCTGGCAACTACAAATGCAAAGGCCCTGGAATGAGAGACGTGTGCCATGTGTTGTTGTTCACATGAAGACAATAAACCCACATCTTTGCAGCAAGCTGGGATCAGGCATTTTGTGCAAAAACTTTTCCCTAGCGTATTCCTAGTGATTTGGCAAGTTAATTAACAGTGATAAGAACCCCAGCCAGTTCTGCTGCTGTCTTGTTTTATTCCTTCCAGCTTCAGCCGCCTGCCCCATCCTTGCCCACACAAATCTTTGTGTGCAGTACAGGATCCTGCATGGAAAGTGAGTGCCTTTCTACCTGATTATTAGTTACCTCCTAGGCTGTTGTAGAAGGACCACCTATAGATGTCCTGATGCTTGAAGCTTCCATCCCAGGGCTACGTAAGTGGATGATCGTGATTGCTCTGGTGATGGCAGCAGGATGATGCTGGCACCAAGGACGAGTAGCCTTTGCTTCATGTTTTCCATTAGAAAAATGCAAGGCCCTTTCCTTCTAATTCTCTGTGGTGACCGTAATTGTCTATGGTGACCTGAATATCCTCTTAGGTTTCTGAGGAAGGTAAGTCTGGGCCCTGCTGAGGGCTTGTTTAAATCCTGTTGTGGCTGTGGCAGCCCTTTCTGTATGCCCACCACCCACGGTTACAATCAGTTAGCAGTGTCAGTACAGTGCAAGTCCTGAATTGCAGCATTGGCTGTTGCCGCCAATTTAGAGCAGAAAATGCACCAGATGGGTGAGAGCAGCCCTCTTGGCATTGCTTTTCTGTTTGTTGCCAGCTAAAAGATGAGCTTAGCATAGGTAGACGTAAGCGTCCTCTTTTCTGCAGTTCTCCCTCCAACAGTGACCTGGCTGTGTTTTCAGTGTGAGGTGTTACGGTCAGCCACTCTCTCCGATTGGATTCACAGCCTGCAGCAGCTCCTGAGCTGTGATCTGCATAGACATCCCACTGCTGCGTTGGTTGTGCTTATCCTTCCTCTGCTGAACCATCTGGGGATGCGCTAAGGGGCAGCGTCTGTTACAGCTGGTGAGCTACATGTGTGGTCACCTGCTCGTGCCTCCTCTGGACAAGATTTGTTTGGCAAGTCTGGTGGAATTCAGCTCTGATTCTCACGGTCTAGCTGTGGCTTTTGGCTTAAGGGTGCCCGGATTGCCCTGGTGAGTGCGCGCTTGGGGAAATGTCTTGTAAGTGTCCCATAAAGGGAAGAATTCTTAAAAGCGTGGCAAAATGCAGTTGATACCTTGAATCTCCTGATCCAAATTTTGAGTTTAGTTTTACTCTTCTAGTGAATACTCTCACGCTCAGTGGAGCACCAGGAGCAGGCAGAAAAAGCTTGGAAAAGAGCCAGGCTCTTTCCAGGCGTCTGCCGTGCATGCTCCTTTCCTTCTTGCCTGGATTCCTCTAGTAAAGCCCAGTTGTGCAAGGGCTGGGATCAAAGGCCTCAAACGCCTAACTGGATTCATCTAAGTTTTGTGTAAAGGCTTAGATGCAATGAAAACCAGAGTATTTGCTTTTATTCGTGGGTAGTGTTAAGCATGTTAGACAAGCATATACTTAAGAACGGCTGTTACAATGTGGGAAAAACGGCAAGTGAAGCTTTGATAAAGATACAGCATTAGGAAATCTGCTTGCTGCCTCCCTTTTTCTTCCCCTCTTCAAACATTTTGCAAATAGTTTTCAGACAACTGTTTGATCTTAAATTTGCGTGTCAGCAAAGGCTATGCAATTCTCTCAGGAATTAGCAAATCGTAGAACAGGGTTAACAGGAGTGTACTGTGGGCTGCTTTTAAATTCCTCCCTTGCATGAGCCTAAAAAGTGCCCTGGAAATTTATTGCTAAAATGTTTATCTTAAAAAGACCTGGAGCTATTTCAGGCTTCATTGTTTCTTTTTAGATTACCTATTTAGATGCATCTGTTTGATGTCAGCTGTTAAATTTTATCCAAAGAAGCATCTGTGGGGAAACAGGGTGGATTGAAAATTTGAGTATCTTCTATGCCAGAAGACATTCTCCCCTTGAAACATGCTATGAAAATGCCGTGGTAATTGCTAGGGTATCAAAAATGCCTCTAGTGCTCAGAGTGGGCTCTTCTTACTTACTGTTTGGGGGCTTTTTGATTTGTTTTGTGCTACAGGATGAACTGGAAACCCCCAGGGCATACTCAAGCAAGAATGTAGCCTTTGCCACCACCTGAATTCGTAGTTGTTTGAGCATTTCCTTGCTCCCTTCCTGTATGTAAAAGGAATTCCACAGCCACCCTACAGCCTGGTGGTGTGACATCCCCTGCTAGAGAGGGATGACACTGCGTGGGCCCGGCGTGCCGGCTGCTGCTTGGCAGCAATTAGTACTGGCTCTGCTGAGCGAGGGGCCTGCTGGATATGAGGCTGAAAGGGACTCTGGCCTTTCATTAGTGTATTTGTAAATATTGCTAAAAGGCAGGAGAGAAAGTGTCAGCCCCTATTAGTTAGTCTATCAAATGGTGGGGGGGTTTTCAGTTTTTGTTGGGATGGATTTTGTTAGTAGTTTTCCCTCCTGAAACTCGTTCAGGCAGAGACTGTGTGGCAGGTCGGCAGTCCATCATTTATTCTGGCTTCAAAAATTGGAACTGAGCTTATGTTCATTTGAGGCTGGCTGCTCTCTGGCTTTTCTAAGTTCCTGGACTGACTTTTGAAAGTACAGAAAAATTCCAGCTCTCCCTCTGTGTACACAGTGATGCATGAGACCTTAGCTAGCTGGTCCAAATGACTATGCAGATTAATGATTGCCAGAAAAACTAGGTCTTGGTGTGAAAGGTTAGTTAGAAGCATTCACTAAGCTCAGTCCCGTCTCTGCTGTGGTCCTGTGAAAAAAAAAAGATGGTAAATGTTGCAGATTGCCTCGTTGCAGGCTCTTTTGTGAGGAGGGCAGAGCTCAGCAACCTGCATCTTGAGTAGGACAGTGAGACAGCTTGAGAGCCAGCATTGCCTTGGCCTCTAGGTATGGGCTTAGTAAGGCGGGAAAATCAGGCCAGGATTAGCTGAGCTGGGAACAAACTGTGGCCCCAGCGGTGTGGTCAGCGCTCATGACAAAAGAGTTGTGTCTCTTCAAAATCCTTGCCTCTGTCGTGATCAGCTTTGCTCAAACAATTCTTGACGGCTTAATCTGATGCAGAAATGACTATTGTTAATTTTTCCATCCTGCTCAGCCAAGACTCGGCTAGATCCTTCTTTCTAGTGAATTGTATTTTGGGGGATGGGAATTACATATTTCTTTTGCCTACTGAGCAGTGTTTCAGTGGAAGCTACAAGAAGGTCTTTGCTGTATTTAAAATAAGTTTCTTTATAGTTTCAAAACCTCCTCCTTGTGCCTTTTTTAGTAAATTTACCATCTAATTCATATCTTAAGATGATGTTGGAAATTCTGATTTGCTGTACTAGACTGGGCCCAGTGAGCTGTTGGTCTACTGACCTCAAAAAAGTGATTCAAAAGATAGGTTAAAAAAAAAGACAATTTTTGAGAAGCTCTTTGTTGCCACTGAAGGAGCTATCTTATTTAGTGGATTTTTAGTTAAGAGACAGTTTGTAATCTGGTGTTGGGGCTTTATACCCTAGCTAGTATAACTGAGTGTTCTCATTACACAGACTTTACAAAGAATGGATTTGAAAGCTGAAAGTAGTTTCTAAGCAGTGTTTTTGTATGCTTAGCTTGTGCCGTAAACTGCTCTTGAAACTTAAGTATTTAATGCCTTGAAATGAATTTTAGAACCTATATACTATATATTTTGCACCCTTCTTCTCCTTCCCTAGTAGTATGTGGTTTTGTGCGGTGTGGCTTTATGGGCATTATTGTCTTCAAACACAGAAGATGAAGAGTTAATTATTCACTTTTCCTAGGAAGTGGAAACTTGTACGCATCTAAACCTTGTTTAAACATTGAAATCCACATCACTACAATTCCCTTGCCCAACAGTTTTTGCTTGTGGGCTCCAGCAACGGCGTGGAGTTAAAATATGCCTAGGAATTGTGTGGTCAGCAGTTCAGTCCCTAATGAGAGCCAAGCAGTCTAAATCCACCTTGAGAAACAATGGAGGTTGAAGGAGGAATTTTGGTTAAAACTCAGGGCTTTGTTAAGGGATCAAAATTTAATTAAAAATAATCTCCCCTTGGCATGGTATCTGCACAGCAGCCTTCTTCCTACCCCCACTCCTCACCTACAGGTTGTCTGTGTAGAAGAGAGGCTACTTCTGAGCGGTGGGGCTTTGGTGGTTGTTTTCTTCCTGTGTGCCTTCTTGTGTGTTCAGAGTAACCTCCAGATGTACTGCCCCACTTGATCTCTCAGCTGAAGGAAGTACGGTTACTTCCTTTCTTGTAGTCAAATTCAGTTTAAGGCTTAATTTTGTGCCTACTTTGCAAATTTCAGTTATTTAGCTTGTCTCTGACATACTCCAAAAAGGTAAGTGAAACGGGGGAGGGGAGTTAAGCTCTGTGGGCATCTCCTGGTGTGTTGCAGAGGTCTGTCCTTCTGTTCTTCACTGCTGGGCAGATGGACCTTTGTGCTGTGTCAGTGGCCCCTGTAGCCCAAGCAGATGCTGTCATTGGATCTTCGGGGTTTAAGTTTCTTGCAAGAACTAAACGAAATAGTCTTCTGTTCTTCTGCTCCATCCCAGGGGAAGCCTCAGAGAGTAGCTTCTCTGGTGATCCACACACGCTGTGGTGCCGTTGCAGGGCTCAGACCTTCTCTGGGTTGACCACCATGTCCCTTGGGTGGTTTGGTCGTGTGTTTCTTCACCTGTTGTATCCACAGCCTTTCTTAGTAGCTGTGGTGAGATGAAGGTGTCTCCTATTCCAAGGAGGTTATAGCCTGGCCTTAAAGAAAGGCTGAGGGAGCCTGGATGATTTCTCGTTCCCTGACCTGTGGGGAATGCTTGGTGGATCAGAAGGAGCCCATGTACACTGTAGTTAGGCAGCTAACCTGAGTATGCACTGGAGATCTTGAAGCAGCACCTGCAGAAAAAAGTGGGATCCACTTTTTTCAGGCATGGGAAAAAAATGTTTTCTGGACAGAAAGGACTCAGACTGAACCTGCCTTTGCTCCTCTTCCAGACAGCAGCTGAGAACAGGGGAGGAAAACTATTTGACTCTGTGAAATGGGGACTTGAGGCTATTATGTCGAAGAGAAGCGCTTGCCAATTTTTCTTCCTAGAAGGGCAGAGATGCACAGCAAATACTGACTATTCCACTTGGCAGAAGGGATCTAGTGCCTCTCTTTGTTCCTGTCTCCCATCCACTGAGTTTTCACAGGACATCCAGTGGAGTTTTTTTGTTTGTTTTTTAATGTCCAAACTGCAGTTAAGCCCAGCTAATGTTTTTGGTAGCTTTGGGCTCCATGACTTCGGTATACCGAAATCTATCTGAGAAATGACATGTATATACTTGCACGACATAGATGCACTCTGCTGTTGCAGCTGTGGTGGGGTTGGTACGTGAATTGTATCCAAGTGGGACTGACTGCCTCCGACTTCTGCTGAAAGGTTGCAGTGAGTCACTGAGGAGTCAAATGATACCATAAAGAGCAACCAGCACTTGTGCAGGGCCAGGATTTTCAGGGAGAGCCACTGCTCTCTTGCTTTGCTCCTGCTGAACCTGAGAACTCCCGCTGGCTACAAGAGGAGCTGTGTCAGTGCTGCAGGCCCTGTGTGTACAGACTGCTTTTACTTGAAAGTAAGAGCAGGAGCTTTGTATGTGGGGTTGGTGTAAGAATACATAGTTGTCTGGTACGTCTACAGGTGTAATAGTAACTGCAGGAGGCTGGAGGTAAATCTCAACATTATCTGTTGTGAAACAGCAGCTCTGTTGTAATTCTTATGTGCAACTCTGCTTTTTTTCCCCGCCCCCCAGCAAATTCTCATACATAGTCATCTGTAAGTTTTCTTTAAGAAATGCAGGAGATAAGAAGACCTAGTGTTAAATGAAACTGGAAATGACCTTAATGAAATAATCCAGTGTTTTCTCTTCTCTTTCTCAGTTTAGAGTTTCTATACCTTGGAGGGAATTTCATTACTTCAATTCCACCTGAATTAGCAAACCTGCCTTCTCTAAGCTATCTAGTTTTGTGTGACAACAAGATCCAGAGCATTCCACCTCAGCTGGCACAGTGAGTATTTATTGCCATCAGCCACCAGCTGTAATTAACTCTTTGAACGTTTTCTTCTGTATGTGTGGATAAAAGCACCTGGGAGGACCTATTTGTCCTTCACTGTGTTGATGTGACCAGACTTGAACAAGATCCTTAGCATGGTGCACTGCAGGCACACCATGTAAATCTCCATCAAAGGGTTATGGGAAAAAAAAATGTCACCAAGTATACACTTTAAGGTGAATTAATAGATTTGTACAGAAAGCCCTGAGAAGTACATGGGCAACTCAGAAAAGATAAACTGCTATGCTGCCATATTCTTAGTGATGAATGCTTGGTCTGTTTTGTCTTTCACTCAAAGCCTTTTTGTGTGTGCTTTTGTGTTGTACCATCCTCTGTGTTCTCTTGACATTTCTTACTCTAGGATCTCAGAATGTTTTAGTGTTCATTAAATCCTACAGCACAGCTCTAGAGGATAAGTTACTGCTTTATCTGTTCCACAGTGGGGAAGAGGACACTGCAGACTCTGTATGAGTAGCCTAAAATGGGAGGTAAAGAATTCAGTGTGTAGCTGTAACCCCAAAAGCAATTGAACGGTGGCACAGAGTTTTCTCAGTTGGAATTTGATGGTGTAGTGGGATTATTCTTAATGTCCAGTTGTCTCATAACTTGTACTGGTTTGAGAGCATCCCTGGACGCTGTGCTGGAGCATTGCTTTGTGCTTCCTGCAAGAGACGAACGCCTCCTCCAAAGCCAAAAAGCTACTTGTCACCCATGCTGATGCTAGCCTGGCCTGACCTTGCTTAGCTTTTGAGATCTGGTCGTATCCCAGAGCAAGGGGATGCAGCTGCAAGCAATGGAAACAACTATGGGGTTTTCCAGGGTTGGCTGCCTACCAGCAATCATCTTTAATGCATGAGTGAAAGCAGGTGGCATGTTGTTCAAAGTATTGCATGGAACTGTTCTTGATACATGCACTGCGTACAAGGAAACCTTATCTCCCCTGAAGGCACACTCAGTATGTATACTTTTGTTGTATGCTACCTTTTTTTGGGGGGAGTGTGCATGAGGGGGAATACTGAGAGAGACAGCAGCATACTGGAGACTGCGTTTCTTTAACAGGTATTCCAGAGCTGAGCCAGATTTTCTAGGGCTTTGTGTGTGCTGGAGTAAACAGCAGCTCCTGTAGCACAAATTTATGCTTTAAAAGGAAGAAAAGCCAAAGAAAAAGAGCTTGGTGGGAGAGGGTAATCAGGTCTGTGTAATGCAGTTGTGGAATGGTTTTGCTTCCCCATCTTGACTGGGTTTCCACCTCTGTCCTCAGGCTGCCTTCCCTGCGTTCCCTTAGCCTGCACAATAACCTGCTGACTTACCTTCCTCGAGAGATCCTTAACCTGGTTCACCTGGAAGAGCTGAGCTTGCGTGGGAACCCACTGGTGGTTCGGTTTGTCCGTGACCTGACCTACAATCCCCCAAGCCTCCAGGAACTGGCTGGACGCACAGTTAAAACTCGCAATGTTCCCTACGCTCCCAGCGATCTCCCGGAGAATCTTGTCCGCTATCTGAGCTTGGCCAGCAACTGTCCCAATCCTAAATGCGGGGGTAAGTTCACCTTCACTGCTCTGCCTCCTGCTTTTACCCGATGGGTTTTCTTTCCTTCTGACTTGCCGTGACTTCAGTAGCTCAGGCAGGTTAGATGTGTCGTTGCATCCAAATTCTAGCTGTATTTCGTTGGCTCCAGGTCTCCTGCAAATTTGTCTTTAAGGAACCTTGTTCACTTAGGAACGATGTTCAGAGTTGTAGTGCTGGTTTGCTGTATTTGCATGGGAATTCTGTCAAAGTCTTTGCAGCTCACTATGCGCTCCACTGTGCATATGCCCAGCACTGCACTATGCTTTTATGGTCTGAAGTTTCTGATCTATCTACCCTGAAAAAGCTCAGTCTAAGTAATGGACAGGAGAATATTTGCAAGCGCTCTTGCTGAATAGCAAGCTTCATTTCTGGATGGAAAAGAGGAGAGGGACTGTAGTGCTTGGCAGTTACCGAGAGCAACTTGTTTAGCTCTTGCTTGGGACTACTCGTGTGTAGTTCCTGGAAGGAGAAGACTTCATAGAAAAGCCTGGAATGCTTGTGCTTAATTTGGCTTAATGCTTAATCTTTATCCACGGTAAATGATCTGTGCGTTTAGCCTTTAGAAGATTAAGGAAGAAAATAATTAATTAGTATCTACCCTGCAGTCATAATGCAGGCTGTTATCTTATCTCCTTATAGGGCAATATCAAAGCAAGCCCTGTAAGCAAACATGGAAGGCTTGGAACTTGTGTTGAAAGCGAAAGAAATGTTTCCTTTTTTAGAGTTTTGTGCAGCTTGTATAACAGTGGATCGGTTTTGCTCTTTCTCACTTTTCCTTATGAACTATCACAGTACTGCAGTGTTGTTCTAGCACTGCAGGAGAAAAGCCTACTCCAGACCAGCCTAGGACTTAAAACACCGCTGGAAACTTCTGAAAATGGCAGTGTCTAAAATCACTTGCTGTGACAGGAAAAGAACGTAATTGTGTGTTACAGCAACACTGTTGCCATGGAAAGTAGCATCCAAACTCAGCATGGTGACTTCACTCAAGCAGAAGAAAAGTAAAGCTACGAAGGTCTATTTGTGAATGCATTTTTGCTAGCTGGTAGAAGAGGTTTTCCAAGTCTGAAAATAGAGTGGATGAATTAATTTGACATTTAAGAAGTTTGCAAATTCCCAGCCTGATTTCTCCCTCATGGTTATAAGAAATTGCTGAATTCTTTAATTCTTTGGAAGTGGCTGCCCTGTGTCTCTTGGTGTAGAGTGTGCCATTCTGAATCACCTACCAGATACAGTTTTACAGGTGGTGTTGTTTTGTTTTTTGGTTTTTTTTGTTTGTTTGTTTGTTTTTTAACACTAAGGAAAGAAATTTCACATTTCCATAGGTGTCCTGGCCCCTTCTCTTCCTCCAGTATCCCTTGTTGTATGTCCGGTGCCCTGCCAGTTAAATCCTAATTTGAAGCCTTTGCACTGGCCGCAGTAACCTTGCAGAGCTTACAGATTTCTCCGCGTGGGGCCTCATATGTTCTTACTGCTCCTTCTGCCCTTACAGGTGTCTACTTTGACAGCTGCGTCAGACAAATCAAGTTCGTCGACTTCTGCGGGAAGTATCGCCTCCCGCTGATGCACTACCTGTGCTCCCCGGAGTGCTCCTCTCCCTGCAGCTCTGCCTCCCAGAGCTCGACTTCCCAGAGCGAGTCTGACTCGGAGGACGAAGCCAGCGTCGCTGCGCGCAGGATGCAGAAAGTCCTTCTGGGATAGCGGGGGCGAGCGGGGAAGACCAGAAGGAAAACGTGTTTGGAAAGCATTAATGGAACAGCAAAGCGGGAGCCTCTTGGCCCGAAGGGCTCTCAAGAAACTGTCCTCAAGTCCATGTAAGGGGCAGAACATCTTAGCAAGCCTGGACTTGCTCGGGGCAGTGCTATTTCGGGGAACTCCCTCGGTGGCACACTGCCTGTAGGGTGCCTGGGATTGTTAGAAACATCTCCTGTCTGGGAGACACCCCCCCTCCCTCGTACGGGCTGGGGAGGGGGATCTGTTCTCACTGGCGGATTGAGAAGGATTTTAATATATGACACTTACTGGGCTTCAGTCATCCTTCAGAGCAAAGGAGACTGCCCAGATCTTTTAACACTGTGGTAAATCAGAAACAGGCTAATGATGCCATGTGAGTATGTGTGGACCCCAATGTTTTATATAGCGTTTTGATTCCTTGCTGTCTCCTTTGATTTCAGTTAGATTTTACACCCATCCACTAAAAATGGGAGTTGGATTCTTCTTTTTTTTTGTTCAGGAGTAGATTTTTTTCAAACTCTGGTTACTCTTCCTTTGCCTAGAGGCGTAGGGTCTCTTGTGCTGTTACAGATGTTACAGGCATCATAGAACTGAGCCACGTTTTTTTCTCCCTTGTTATACTAAGCTGCTCTTAGCGTTTCCTCCTAACTGTATTCATTATTTTTTCCTCCCGCTGCCTCTTCCCATTACACCTGGAGTGTTGCTGCCTTTATGGTGCCTTCAGAAAACAGACAAGTTGTTCTATTGAGACTTGGTATTACTTCAGACTTGCAGCCGTACATGCCGGTGCAAGGGACCAGATGTGATGCTCTGTATCATGTTTTTGAGCCTTAGCTTCCTGGAGCAAATCTGCTTTTATATCTGTGAATTGCAGGAAGGGTCTTGATTGACATTTCTTGTTTCTAAACAACCATGTCCCCCTGCTGCAGCCAGCTCTGCTATGCTTGGTACAGAGTTACTTTCCATATTTAAGGTCATCTGCTTAAAGTAGGCAGCAGCTTAATGAATTAGAAGTGCTGAGAGAAGTGCTGTGGAGAATGGCCTTTTTTTCTTATTCATAACATGAGAGGAAAAGCCGGTAGGGAGGCTAAGGCGCAAGAATCTTGCATGAGGTGGTTTTGAAACCTCTTCCTTATTTATTTGTTTGCATTTGCTCTTGTTCTAAGAGGTTTGGCAGTCTGTTAGATTGTTCAAATAACACATTCGGTTATCTTAAACTATGTTTAAAGGAAAGCTGCAGAAAATAGCTCAGAATTTTTAAGTATCAAGAAATAGCTTATGAAAATTAATATTATGTATTGACAGGGATCCATAAATCTTCTTTATGGGGCTGTTGTGTGTTTTTCTCAGTGAGAACTGCCCCCTTATTAATATTTCATGACAGACAGTCCTTTTGATGCAGTTTCAGATAGAGAAAATCCAACTGGGCCTTTGAATGCCTGAGCAGAGCAAATACATTGTGTGAATGTAACACATTCATGTAAATGAACAAGAAAATCTTTTCTTAACCAACTTTGGTCCTTGGGAGAAGATTAAAAATCCATGCTCCTCTCCTGCATTCAGAAAACGCATGTACCTATTTGAATATCTTATGGCAGCTCTGTGTTAGCGGTCCTGTTTAATTATATTTGACACTTTATATATAAAAGCACTTTGATAATTCTACTCTTTGTAACTAGCTTTAGTGATTTTTTTTTTTTTTTTCAATTAGACTACAATTTTTCCTTTCATGTGACCTGAAGAACAAGGTCTGTGAAACTTTGTGTGTTCCAGTCTGTCTTGGTGTGCAGGTTAAACTTCTCGCCTTGCATTTCCTTGACAGCACTGCTCATTTCCCCATTTTCCTTTAGAGAGAACTGGAATTTGAAAGAAATGGTCTGGTTGTAAAATAGCATCCCATCCATTATTAATCACTGCAACTTAGTCTGAAGATTCCCCACACACACAGATCCACAAGGAGCTAAATTGCACATGCTCTGTGCCTTTCCAAATAATTTTTATTAAGTATATTTTTAAGACACAATAAGGCATATGTGCAAAGCAACTGGATGTCACTTTAGCAAATTCTGTGAGGTTTGCTTGGGAAGAAGAACCTACAGATTTTGAGAGAAACAGACTGCATGCTGCTAGTTAAATTGGGATCAGTGAGTGGCCTGTGTTTTGTTCTTCATCTCCTCTTTCAGATGCTTGTTCCTGTCCCAAGTGAATATCGCCATACCAGTGCTGAAGGACAGTAAAATGATTGCAGAGCCACAATTTTAAATTGGCTGCTAGTATAAGAGCAGTGAGCAACCAGGTGATCTAGACCTTGGCTCTTCTGCCAGTGAAAGTGAGCCACACGAGTAGAGATCTCAAAACCTTTTGAGCTCAGGGCCATGAGGTATACCACCTTCCTTTCTTCTCATTAGCAGCAGCTGTCTTGGCTGTGCATTTTTCCACTTCACAAGGTTAGATTTCACCACGGTTCCCGTTCGCACAGTAGCACCTCTGTGTGTGACGGGTTAAAACCAGTGGTGGCCGGTTCTAATTTAGCTTGATCCTTAATTGCATTTTCTTTCCTAACTGAACAGGCATCCCATTTCTGCCCCAATTCTAATAGGGCTAATCTTTTTTCACAGCTTCTTCACTGTAGCCAGGTCAAAACTTGACAGCTTATGCAGTTGATATCTATGCATTTTTAGACTTTATAAAATGTCTTGTCTCTTAAAAATTTATACGTATTCCTGAATAGGGCTACCAAGTTTTCTTTTTGCTGCTGGGCTTTAAAGTGCAATTCAACTAAGACTTTAAAACAATCACAGACCTGTAAGAAAAACAAATGGTTGGTTGATTGGTTAGTTGTTTTTGGGTTTTTTTTGTTTTTTTTTTCTTTTTTCCCCTCAAAAGTGGATTTGAGAGGACTAGACATGCAGGTTTGTACTGTAGTGCTTAATGTACTGAGCCCCCAGGAGTTAAGTTTTTCAGCAATTATTTGCCCCCAAAGACTGGAAAATGTACTGGGGGCAACAAAATAGGTAAGACACAAGTTGAACATACAGTGATGAATGATGGGGACTCGTTCCTACTATCCCCTTCTCAGGGGCCCTGAGAAGTAGAGGGTGGCTTTGCCATCATTGTATCTCTTTTTTGTGAGTTTTAAGTAGTGGATTTCAGTTCCTACAGATGTGTCTCCGAGTGAAGTCTTCAGACAGTGTTTTGGTATCAGTGCCCTTGTCGCTGCAGCAGCCCAGCACGTCCAGCTTTTGAAACTGCTCTTAAGCCGAGACGCGAGTGTGTGAAGCAAAGTTGCTCGTTCCCTCTTCCCCGCGGGGCCCGGGGCCGTGCCTGCATTCCTCCTCTGCCCGGCCATCTCTCTGCCAAGGGGAGCTGCTGGTGCGTTTCTGAATGCAGGTACTTAATGTGAACAGTGGGGTCATGTTAAAAAGAAGCAAAATATCAATTTGACTGGAAGCAACTTATACAGTTGCCAATTCTTTTATGTTTCTCTTTCTTTTAATAAGAGGTGAGACTTGAGGAAGTCAGTAATGAATATTTAAACATACTCTGAAGTGGCCAGATGCAGTTTTTCATGGGCTTCTGTCCTGGTCATTTTAAGTCTTTGAAATCTTGTGTTGAATTATAATGGGAGTGGGGGGGAGGGAGGGGAGAACCAGCTCCTTTTTGTTCCTTCTTATTCTTGGCAATAATGAATGGAAGGAATTTAATCCAGTGAAAGTAATGAAACTTAATCCTTGCAATGTGTCTTTGTTACCCAGTTCAAAGAACTATTTTAATGCATCTTATTCACACCATGCTCTCCCTCCCTTCTCTACTTGAAGATACTTCAAGTAGACTACTTCAGAATGCACACTAATACAGCAGTAACTCTATCTTGGAAACCTTTCTATTGATTATTTCATTTGCCTGCCTGACTAGAGGATTGATCTTTTACTGACCTGAACATTAAGGGTAGAAAGGGTTCTCATCCAGCCCTCTTGTTGAATTTTTATCATGAGCATTTGTTTTAGGAAGACTTAAAGTGCCTTATGTTTTTAAAAGTGTATTTTGCTAGAAATGTATGAAAGTAGACTATCTCTAACAGTATTTCATTATGAGCTGTAAAACAAATTGCAAACACTAAACCAAAAATGTTATTTCTACAGTTGTTTGTCCATTATTTGCCGGCATCTTGATTCTGGGGTTGCTGCAGGCAGAACCCTGGCAGAATTGTAAACATTAAGAATGGGGCTATACATGGTCAGATGAGATTTGACCTGTGCTATGTAAAACCAAGAGTAGGTGAGAATTCCAAAGGGACTGCTGAAAATCTTGGCTTTTGGGGCCCACTTGGGACAGCCCAGTGTGTGTTACAGACCGAACCCAGCTTTACTTCTGGTATAGTGTTGCAGAAATTTGCTCCACAGTTTCAAAGGTGGAAGTAACTCACGGGCAAGATAAATGTACAAAGAAGAGAACATGGTGTCATGGTGGAGATTTCCAGCAATATGAAACAACAGTTCTAAACTTCTTGAATTGTTTCCCTCTTAATATGCTAACCCTGAAACCTGTAAATGACTTTTTGAATGTTAATTTTCTGATCATGTTAACTGGCTAATGTGTTCCCATTTCTTGAGTAATCCCATGTTTTCTCCTACATCCTGAAAAGTGTTTGTGATCTATTGCCAAAATGTTTTAGATCCTACCGTGCAATTACTAGTTGTCAGTGCAGAAATGTGCTGTATTGGAAAGTGGGACAGTGGGAAGCAACAATTACTCAATATTTGCTTCAGCAGGAACTATTTCAGAGATGGTTCAACTTCATGTATAATGAAAAACCTTTCAAATCATGCAACAACTCCGTTTCAAATAACATAAAGTATTGAGGAATGCAGTGACTTTGCCTATAATAACCAGGCTGAGACTATTATTCTTTGTTAACTAATTTAGAGATATCCTTTTCTGTGCCTTCTTAATACCTTTCTTTGGAAACAAAATCACAGAAATGGTGGTTTAAAGAAACTTCTGGTGGTCTCTAATCTAACCTCTTCATTTAAGCAGGACTATTGCCAGCACTAGTTCAGGTTGCTGTGGGTTTCTCTAGCTGCATCGTAGAAACCTCCAAGGATGAAGAGTCCACAATCTCTCTGCCTCTGGTGCTATGATCTCCTCCATGTGCAGAAGTCTGTCCAAAAGTTCAGGGTCTTCCTGACATTAGTTGCCTGTCTTCTGACATCAAGAAGCAAATCTTGGCTCTCAAAATTCCTTCTCTGCTTTTAGTACTAATGCAATGTGGAGAGTGTAAATCATAGAATGGTGTGGGTTGAAAGGGACTTTAAAGATCATACAGTTCTGACCCCCCTGCCATGGGCAGGGCCCCCTTCCCCCAGCCCAGGGTGCTCCCAGCCCCATCCAACCTGGCCTTGAACCCTTCCAGGGAGGGGGCAGCCACAGCTGCTCTGGGCACCCTGGGCCAGTGTCTCACCACCCTCATAATGAAGAATTTCTTCCTTTAATCTAAATCTACCCTCTTTCAGTTTAAAAGTTACCCCTCCTCCTATCTCTACACTCCCTGATAAAGAGTCCATCCCCATCTTTCCTGTAGCCCTCTTTAAGTACAGGAAGGCTGCTATAAGGTGTCCCTAGAGCCTTCCCTTCTCCAGGCTGAAGAGCCCCAACTCTCTCAGCCTGTCCTTATAAGGGAGGTGCTCCAGCCCCCTGAGCATCTTTCCAGCCTCCTCTGGACCCACTTGAGCAGGTCCATGTCCTTCTATCAGGGGCCCCAGATCTGGGCATAGTATTGCAGATGGGGTCTCATGAGAGTGGAGTAGAGGGAGAGAATCATCTCCATCAACCTGCTGGTCACACTTCTCTTGATGCAGCTGTCCTGTGTTGAGTGAGTGGTGGAGTTTTTTGGTGGCAGGGGAGGGGGCAATCGGGGCGTCCCCCTGTGAGAAGCTTCTCGAAGCTCCCCCAGCTCCAAGTCAGCTCCACTTCTGTTTGGGAAATTGAGCCAATCGGCTGCGCCTCTGCGATAATGTATTTAAGAAGGGACGTGGTGACGGGCAGTGGGACTTGTGAGGAGGAGTTGCTGCAGCTGCCTGAACACCAAGGTCAGTGGAGGAACGGAGGAAGAAAGGAGGGGGGAGGTGTGCCGGAGCAGAGACCCCCCTGTATCCTGTGGGGAGACGGCAGGGCGGCCCCCCCCTGCCACCCATGAAGATCTACGGTGGAGCAGACATTGATTTATGGCCTGTTGCTCCTGCTTGGTATAATCAAGGTTCTGTGCCCGAAGAAGGCCGGGGTCTCATGGGAAAAGGCAGCCCCTCTGCTGTAATTCAGCGCTGGGAGGATTGCAGCATGCGGGGGAGTCCCACGCCGGAGCAGCTCGGGAAGGGCTGCAGCCGTGGGAGGGAATCCAGTCGGAGGAAGTTAGTGACCCATGACGGAGCAGTGTGGGGAACGCTGCGGCCCATGGGAGGAATTCATGTTGGAGAAAGTTTGTGGAGGACTGTCTCCTGTGAGAGGGGGACCACGATGGAGCAGGAGGAACAAGTTCCGGACACTTCCCTCACCAAAGATGAAGAAAGTGGCAGCGCTGACTGCACCCCCCATTCCCTGCCCCTGCGCCACTGGGGGAGGAGGTAGAGATATCGGGAGCAGAGCTGAGCCCGGGAAGAAGGGAGGGGTGGGGGGAAGGTGTTCTCAAGATGTGGCAATGCTTCTCACTGTCCTACTCTGTTATGTGTTGTTAGTGTCTGTAATAAATGTATGTTCTTTTTTTCTTCCCCTAACGAGTCTGCCTTTGCTCGTGATCATAAAAGGGGGATTTTCCCCCATCCCAGTCCTATCTTGAACCCCAAGCCTGGCTCTCTGTCCCTTCTCATTGCTGGAGGGGAAGGGAGAGAGAGCTGCTGCATTGTGGTTGGCTGCCAACCAGGCCTAAACCACGACAGCAGCCCAGGATAGGGTTTACTTTCTGGGCTGTGAGTACACATTGCTGGTTCATAGTTGGTTTTCCATCCACTAACACCTCCAAGTCCTCCGCAGGGCTGCTCTCAATCCACTCATTGCCCAGCCTGTATTTGTTCATGGGATTGCCCTGAACTATGTGCAGGACCTTGCACTTGGCCTTGTTGAACCTCATGAGGTTTGCACAGGCCCCCCTCTCCAGCCTGTCAAGGCCCCTCTGGATGCCATCCCTGCCCTCCAGTGTGTTGACTGCACCACACAGCTGGGTGTCATTGGTGAGCTTGCTGAGGGTGCACTCGATCCCACTGTCCATGTCACCAACTAAGATGTTAAACAGCACTGGTCCCGATACCAATCCCTGAGGAATGCCACTTGTCACTGGTCTCCACTTGGATATCGAGCCACTGACTACAACTTTTTGAGTGCGACCATCCAGACCATTCCTTATCCACGTAGTGGTCCATTCATCAAATCCATGTCTTGCCAATTTAGAGACAAGGATATTGTGTGGGACGGTGTCAAATTCTTTGCACAAGTTCAAGTAAGTGAAGTCAGTTGCTTGTCCCTTATCCACCAACTCTGTAAACCCATCGTAGAAGGCCACCAAATTCATCAGGCATGACTTGCTCCTAGTGAAGCCATGTTGGCTGTCACCAATCACCTCCTTATTTTCCATGTGCTCTACCATAGTTTCCAGGAGGATCTGCTCCATGATCTTGCCAGGCACAGAGGTGAGACTGACTGACCTGTTGTCCCCTGGGTCTTCTTTATTTCTCTTTTTAAAAATGGGGGTTATGTTTCCCCTTTTCCAGTCAGCAGGAACTTCACTGGTCTGCCACGACTTCTCAAATATGATGGACAATGGCTTAGTTCCTTCAGGACTAAGCATCTCATCAGGTCCCATGGACTTGTGCACCTTCAGGTTCCTTAGATGGTCTCAAACCTGATCTTCTCCTACAGTGGGTGGTTCTTCCTTCCCCCAGTCCCCACCTTTACCTTCTCTATCTTGGGTGGTGTGGCTGGTGAAGACTGAGGCAAAAAAGTCATTAAGTACATCATCCTTCTCCATGTTCCAGGTGACCAAGTCTCCTTTTGCCTTCCAGAGAGGGCCCACATTTTACCTGTAAAAGCCTTTTTTGTTGCCCTTGACGTCTCAGGCCAGATTTAGTTCTATCAGGGATTTGGCCTTTCTAACTTGATCCCTGGCTACTCAGTTTCTCTGTACTGCTCCCAGGCTACCTGTTGTTGCTTCCAGCCTTGTAGGCTTCTGTTTTGTGTTTGAGCTTGTCCAGGACCTCCTTGTTCATCCATGCAGGCCTCCTGGTGTTCTTACCTGACTTCCTCTTTGTTGGGATGCATCTCTCCTGAGCTTGGAGGAGGTGATCCTTGAATATCAACCAGCTTTCTTGGGCCCCTCTTCCCTCCAGGGCTTCATCCCATGCTACTCTGCCAAGCAAATCCCTGAAGAGGCCAAAGTCTCCTCTCCTGAAGTCCAGCGTAGCGAGCTTGCTGTGTGCCCTCCTTGCTAACCTAAGGATCTTGAACTCCACCGTTTCATGGTCACTGCAGCCAAAGTTGCCCTTGAGCTTCACACCCCCCACCAGCCCCTCCTTGTTGTTGAGAACAAGGTCCAGCATAGCACCTCTCCTCGTTGGCTCCTCTACCACTTGGAGAAGGAAGTTATTGTCAATGCATTCCAGTAACCTCCTGGACTGCTTATGCCCTGCTGTGTTGTCCCTCCAACAGATATCAGGGTGGTTGAAGTCCCCATGAGGCCACTGACTTGGGAACATGAGGCTGCTCCTATCTGTCCGTAGGGAGCCTCATCCGCTCGGTCTTCCTGGTTGGGTGGCCTGTAGCAGACCCCCACTATAACGTCTCCTGTCCCTGCCCTCCCTTTAATCCCGACCCATAAGCTCTCAGTTGGCTCCTCATCCATCCCCAGGCAGAGCTCCACGCACTCCAGCTGGTCACTGACATAGAGGGTGACCCCTACGTCTCATCTCCCCTGCCTGTCCTTCCTAAAGAGCCTGTATCCTTCCAGTCCAACACTCCAGTCATAGGAGCCATCCCACCACATCTCCGTGATGCTAATAAGATCGTATCCCTGCAGGCATGCGTGCATCTCTAGCTCCTCTGGTTTAGTCCCCATGCTCCACGCATTTGCACGGAGGCAAAGCTGACTCTCTGGCTGGAATTCCTTTCTGCTGCTGTTCAGGTGTTCTCCTGCTGACTCCTCTCCAGGCTCTGGGCATCTATCGCTGGCACTGACTTGAGGTTCCCCTCCCCCAGCAACTTTAGTTTAAAGCCCTCTTCACCAGCTTGGCAAAGCCTATGGCCGAAGATGCTCTTCCACTTCTCTGACAGATGGACCCCGTCAGCCCCCAGCAGGCCAGGTTTCCCAAAGTGAGTTGAATGAAATGAAACATGAGTTATGTAGATGTCTGAAGCAGATGCTCAGAATGTCAAACTGACATTTTAGGTTCGTGCACAATTGCATTGATCTAAAAGGGAGCATTAGGTTTGTGCTTTGGAAGTGCTCTTCGTGAAGTAGAGCTATACAGATGGGCTGCCTTAGGTGATCCAGACACCTAGAACTGAGTGTACGCACTTTTTCCTCTGCGCTAAGGTTGTGAGTTGCAATTGCTAACCATTTAAAAAAAGAGTTATTGGGAGAAGACTAGTCTGCGTTGAAGAAGGCCAGGGACATCTGCACGTTTAGTCACAGTCTGGAGATGGCATGCCTTTCCAATAGTCACTGCTCTATGGTGACTTATCAGAGGAGGGGTGAGAGTATGTGGTTTTGTACTACAGTTTGCTGCGGTCTCTCACCAGTCAGCAGAAAGAGGGCAGTTTTGACAAGGAGGTTTAGCAGTAGCCAAGGTCCTTTCAGGATGGAGGGAAATGTAACCCATAGCAGAGCCCAAATCCTGCTTCACACTGGTATTTTTTTGGCAAGGTGAGAGTGCAGCTCATCTGGTGTCAGTTCGAGGACTGAACACCCAGGACCCTTCTCTTTGTCCCAGCCTGGAACTTACTGGTGGCAGCCCAAAGCTTGCCGTCAGACTGGCGGAGAATTGATGTATCTGGAGAGTGTTGTCCAAGCACCCTGTCTGTAACCCCTTCTGTCGAAAAATCAGGACCCGAAGTCAGTACTGATTAGCAAGTTGTACATTTATCCTAAATATTACACTTTGATCAGAGTGTCAAAGCCCCACAAGGCTGGCTGCCATTTACACATCTCTGAAGATCATTGCTGGTGTGTTGGCAAACAAATGGTTTCACCCGGCTGCATCGTCGTTTGTGTAAGGGAATGTGAGAGACCAGGAGTATTACAAGGTCCTTGCCTGTGCTGTGACACGGATGCTGATGAACCGGTAAGCTGGGAGGGCAAAGAAGCCCTTCATCTGGATGATAGCTTGAGTGGGGGCAGGGGGTCACAAACTGAAGCCAGCAGGTTGTCATGTCACCCTTTACATCAGCAAGGGCACAAACATGTACTGCTGGTGAAAGGACCTGTATGAAAGGTGCAGGATTGTTTTCTTCGGGGGTTGTCCCTGAAAGAGTGTATTTCAGCCTTAGGGCTTTGAAAATGGATAGGAAAGGAAAACGCCATTGTGGAAAAATGTTTTTCCATAATTCCTGAGGGTCCTGGCATCCATAGTAAAAGTGACTTTATAACAAACTTAAAGTGTAATAGCGAGCAAACGTTGTCCTTTGTGCCAGGCAATGTTACGTTGTTGCTCTCTTGCTTTGCAAATGCTATTTTATTAACTCTGGGGAGGGCAGCCCTGTTGTCCCTCAGAAACAACAGCCACGTGGTTGCTGTAGATGAACTTCGTGGATTCTGCCTGTGAGCAGGATGACACTGAAAAACTCTTTGCCAAGCCGGCAGACCACGGGAATGGGAGGAGTGCAGATGCAGAGCTGGCCGCTAGAAGTGAGGGACCTTACACTTCCCTTCACAGCAGCCTTCTGCTTCAAACACACCAGGTGGGTTTTAGGAGGTGAGAGAAGTCTGGCCTTTGGAAAACGTCCTCTGCATCAGGTTAAAGAGGCCACTGCAACTCTCGTACCTCCTTGGAGGAGGATCCCTCTGAGCTGCTCGGGGTGGTTTCGTTGCCCCGTGCAATTGCCCTGCTCTCTGTCGGAGGGCCCGCGGGGGTCCCTGAACTCAACCCCCTCCCCGCGGGCGGTGGGGGCTGGTGCAAGCACTGGCTGAACCCGGCACTGTGTTTCTGTTGCACGTGGCACAGCTGAAAGGGACTTGCTGGAAGATTTTAAAACATCCCTTGCATTTATATAACCAAACACCCTTTATAATCTAAATCAGACATGAGTGGTTTTGCGGCAGTGGTTTTTATCTTCAAATAAACGCTGCAGTGTGCTTTCCAAAGTTGGGTTCCCTAGATACTCTCTTCAGATATTTGGAGTTAAATTGCATCTTTTTGTTTGTTTTTCTTTCTTTCTTTAAAGCAGTCATGAGTCTTCTACTGAGAGATATAATCATAAAAGGCCTTGCAAAAAACCCCATGTGACCAGGCTCGTCGAAACACGTTTTGAAACGGTCCAGGAATGTCTGAAACTTTCTGTCAGTCTTTCACAACTTGCAACCCCATCTGTCTGCCTTGCACTTTGAAAACCTGTTCAGAGATGACCCTTTGCCATGGTTTGTAGGAAAAGCCCACCCCGAAAGCCTGGGCACCTAGCCACAGCTCGCCCCTGGTCCCAAGCACAGCCCTCTAAGCATCCTGCCTAGAAACACACTCTGCAGTGCTTTTAGGAAAGCAAGTTTTCTTTGGTGTGTATGTGGAGGGGAGAAATACAGCCTTAGGAAGCAAAAACTCCTTGATGAAGTGGTGCCAGCTGGCATAGTCCAGGCTTGTCATGGCAGCGGGTATTTTCCTCCCTGCACTATGAGGTCTCGACGACTGTGGGCCACAAGGAAGAAGACTGCTGTGGCACATGTCCAGGAGCAGCTTGTTTGCTTCTCCATCTTTTGTTAAAGGGCTGTGGGCACCTTACCCTATTCATGTGGAGTTTAAAAGTATGTGTCCGTCCTGGTATCCTGCTATAAATTTGGCCTCCATTAATAGCGGCTGGCAAACGCCTGGTGGGGTGTATTCCCACTCTTGTGTTCTCCACTTCAAGCAGGGGATTGTGGCTAGTGAATTCCCCCCCGGGAAAGAGGGCAAAGGCAGGCAGGGCGTCTCCCATGGCCAGCATGTGCCCGTGGCAAGGAGAAGCCCAAGCTTGTGCTTGTTTACCTGCACCAGTTGCACGTAAATGCCCCTATGCAATGCCATTTGCACAGCAGGGGATTAGCAGGGTTTGTCTTCCATCAACGGCAGAAAAATGCATGTGCAATATGCAAGGGGAGGGGGAGTTACTGTAATTACTGCTGGCGATGTGGGTGGCTGTCCCAAAAACAAGTTCTCCCGAGAGCTGGCTGGGCTGCTAGTGAGGACTGTTAAAAGTGCACATCCCTATGTGGTCCGGGGTGGGGGCACAGCCCTGTCTGAGCAGCGCACACAAAAACAGGAGGGGTTCAGGTGAGATGCCTCCTAGGTTCGGGAAATGGCCGATGTCTGCCATTACGCAGTTGAGCTTTTGCATCCAAAAGGTCATTTCTCGTGAAGAAAGATGTTCCCCAGCTTCTGCATCCTTCTGCTCTGGGTTGGCAGAGGGGCTCTGCTCCCATAGTCACAAATCTGCCCCTCCAAGGTGACTGCCTTTGATAAGTGTATTGAAAATGGGTGGCAAAGGCGTCAATGCTGCGTCACACTGCCGGTTACCTAAATTTTGGGAGGCGGGGGGGGCTGTCCTCATATGGTTAAAGAACATAGACCCCAGGATAATTCCTCAAACCCTATACCAGCTTCCAAACCAAGGATCTCCTGACAGAGAACACCTTCCAACATCCTTTGTGGTCTCCTCACAAAAATACAACACAGGGTGGTGATCTGTGCCACTCGTCACGGCATCTGAAGGTGGCTTCTCTAACAGGTGAGTGAGGAAGGAACATCCTCTTTAATGGGATTTTCCGAACTCCAGTCCCTCATCAGACAAGCTGTAGTTTTTCAAGAAATTTATGGAACATGCCTTCTATACCATCCCATACATCACAAGTGTCTAGTAAGGGTAAGTCTCACCTGATGTTTTTTTAAACCATCATAGTGTTGTCCCCAGATTTCTGGGGGCAAAGGTGAAGCCTAATCATACTTTGACATGACAAAATGAGGCATATTTGCTCTGGTCTGACATTACTTAAATAGCAAGAGTGGTGTGATGTGTAAAGGTAACAGATGTTGCTTTTTCCATGGATAGGGATGTAGTGAGTTAGAAATAAGGAAATAGGCTTCACAAATAGTTATTGATCATATTCATGCGCTAACAGGTGAATCCTCCAGTAACATCTGGGATGATGAGGAGGTTCACGGTTATCGTGATGGTTAAGATGATGGCTGGTTCGTCACTAATGGAAAACATTTTTATCCTTCCAAAGGCTCTCCAGACAACTTTACCAGCTGTAGTCCTGGTCCAGGCAACCACAAGAGGCAGGGATGGGTAACTTTGTTCATGCAGCGCATTAATTCCTGAAGTCCAGAGTAATGCCTGGCAACAGAAAGGCTGAAATGGCACTTGAAAAGACTGTTCCAGTCATCTCTTGCTACTACTCCAAATGTCAGGATAATGTATTTTCCCAAGCCTACTTCCCAGAACACCCTTGGGTACACCCTTGGATTTAGCTAACCACTGCAGAAGCTAAATCGGTTTTATGAGAAGATGTCAGTGCTGGAGCTCCAGGTTAGAGTGATAAAAAAATCCCCCATTGCCCATGTTTTCTCCTGACTGTAACAAGTCGGAACATCCCAGGTCCGAGAGGTTTCCACCTGACCGTTGAATTTTACGTGGCAGCCCAACATTTCAGCGATGACTTTCTCTTCTCCTCTCCCTTTTCCTTTTACAGAAACAACCTTTTCAAACTTGAAAGTCCTGTTGCTTTTGTCATTAACTTTTTTCATAATTCTCCAGGGTGAAAAAAGCTGACAAATGTCTTGTCTTCACGATCTTTTATTCAGTAATAAGTGTCTTCTCTATGAAAATTTAATTGGTAAACATCGTCATAAACGTTTTCAAAGGCTTTTTTTTTTTTTTTTTTTTCAAGAAAAGAAAGGTGTGTTTCTTTTATTTTTAAAGCAGTCCACGATGAATGGCTTTAAAATCTTCAGAGAGAATGAGGAGTTCACAATGTCAGGGCTGGTATGTGTTGCTCTATGAAGTCTGTGATTATAATGCTTTTAAATGACAGCAAGCAAAAACTGTTGTGGGTTGTAAAATATTTTCCCATCTCAGTTTCTAAATATTGGGGCAAAGCAATCTGCAGTCACTGCTTTGAGTTTCTTAGTGGCAACAAAGCAGTGAGCTTATTTATCCAAGTGCTTCAAAGCTTAGTTTAAAATTCTGTACTAGAAATCTGTGACTTTTGAGGTATACATCCTTGACTCAAAATAACTGTAAAGGTCATGGACAATCTACCGTACGACTTGTATTTTAGGTGTAAAATGTGGGCACATTTAGATCAGTGCCCATCAAGGATAAGACGTACTTAAGCGGTTGCTAAATTGGGTGTTGCACATCCATGGAAAGCTGCTGCAAAGCCGCACTTTAAACAATAGTTGTGCTTTAAAAATTTTTGTGTGCCAGCTTTTACAAAGAGTAAGAAACAATTGTTTCCTTGCATGCTGGGCTCGCATTTGCCTTGTTGTTTCTCAGCTATTACTTCTCTCATTCCTGCTCCACTTTCTCTGTTACCTTCAGCTGATGAACTTCTGGCTTACAGCATTGTTGTGGCCTATCTTAAAGTATGCACCTTAAAACCAGTAGTGTTTAACATCGTCCAGCCACTGTTACTCAAGTCCTCAAGCTCAAGCTATTCTTTCTGCAGGACGTGCTTGACCTCCCCACCATGTAAGTTCATTGTCCAACATCTTGTGTTGATGCCATAAATGAGTATTATATCTTGGGCAGGGAAGAACTCCACAGCAACCCTCCCTTTAGCTTCCTTTCCCTCTCCATGCTACTCACCATCTCTGCACTTTCTGCTCTTTGGACATAGCGGTCGTCTCCTGACTTGGCAGATTTCTTAGAGATATTTGCTGCCAGGGGCATGTGTCAGGTCCTTCAGAGATACTAGTCCCCTTTTTACCTTCCCACCTGTTCCGGTTCCTTCCTTGAAATCACATTTACTAAATTATTCTTGCTAATACAGATACCAAAACATGGATGGTGGTAACTTCCATTTCCTGACCCTCTATCTCATAACCCATTCTGTCTTTGTCTCTGAAGTCACCAGCACTTTCACTGTGAAACTCAAGGCTTTGCATTGATTTAGCAGATTGATTCGGCTTTTCAGCTTTACTAAAATTTATACCAATTTGCCTCCACACAGCACCCCTTTCTTCTCTTGTTCTCTCTTTTGTGCAGAGATTTTTCTGTGACCCCCTCGCACTCCTTTACCCTTCCGTTCCTCGCACTGCAGTCACTTCTCTGGCAGCCAGCACATACGTCAACTCTGCCAAGGATCCCCACTCGCATGGACGTGCTCTTCCACAGTGCTTGTGCAAGTGGTTGGTGGCCTTTCTTCCTTCTGTCCTTACTTCTTCTTGCCTCCTCTTCTTCCTCTTAATGAGTTCAGAACCACCTTCCTCCACCACTGGCCCCCAGCATGCCGTAGCTGTCCTCATGGGGGATGGGTAAGGATGCAACCTGCTGGTCTCTGCTCCAGAATGGTCCGAGAGCCAGCTCTTGGTGGACAGGGGAACCCCCTCATTCGACATGAGGCTCCCACCAGCCTCAGGAGCAAACCTTGAGCAGTGCACATCTCCCTCTGCTCCATGTGGTTGTCAGCCTCAGGTTCAGACTGAAGTCTTGGTCTTCGTCTCTAAGGACTGCCATGAGCAAGGGTTTTCCTTGACAGGGAGGATCCAGAAGCAGAGACGTGCAGTCCTTGCCTGGCAGCAGGAGACAAGTGCCAGGCCCCTGCTGTGACAAGGGTCTGCCTTAAAAGGAAGGTGGCAGCCTGTCTTTCCAACTCCTATATGGAAAAATGTTTCAGATGTGGCAGCTAGAGCCATAAACAAGGGATGCTTCTGTTGTGCGCTGCATGTGCATTAGATCTGCATTAATAGAAAGGGGTTTGTTTTTGTTTTTATTCTCTGTTGTTAGAAAGAAAAACATCTTGACTGTGCCAGGTAGAAGAAAGAACATGGTGAATAACCGAGGTGAGATCATTATATGACTTCATGAGTAGTCATGAACTGCTACAGTTGAAGGAAACTATCATTTACCACCTGTTATTTAGCAGACCGGCACAGCTGAAACTCGGCTCCACTGCAGACTTTATTGTTTCCCTGTCAAATCCTAAGAGGCTGAGATACCTCCCAGGAGACCACTAATCACTGCTGGAGCTGGGTGTTGCTGGCAGCACTAAGTGAATCTTAAAAGGTTTGGTGGTTCAGATTAGCATCAAAGAGGCTGAATGCTTCCCCTGGGTTCCAGGTCATGCTAAACCTTTAATAAAAATCCTACGCTGAGACTCAGTATGAAAGGAAGGAGTGGGCAGGCTTATTGACTGCATCTATCATGACCAGTCCCTTACCTAAAATTAGCTAAACTTCTGGTATCCTGTGTCAGCATGCACTTGCGCTTGGGCAAACCCCAGCCGGTCCCTCGGGAGCTCTGTTCTCCGCACTTGCTCTGAAGTGTCGGTGTGGCACCCAAGCACAGGCTCTCGCTGAAGCACCATCTAATCGTGGAGGACACCAGTCATTCATTCTCCAAAAACTGGGGAACAATGAAAACCAAGTTTCCAATGGAAAATACAAATAGAAAAGCAACACGCAGAAAAACACATGGCTCTTCAGTTTGTTTGTTGTTTTGTTTTTTTTGTTTTTTTTTTTTTCCCATTTTCTATATTACGGTAAAGAAAATGTGTCATTCTGTGGACAGCTCAATCAAGTATGCTCTGTCTTCCCACCAGCAGACCAGCTGGTTTGCCATACGGTGTGATTCTGCCTGACCCCATCCCTGTGAAAGGGATTCACTGATGTCTAATAAAAGCTCTGTACATCCTCCTTCCCTGCATGGGAGTGGGAGAGGGAACGATTCACCAGATTTCTCCTCTGACCATCCACTGGAACCTGTAGAAACTTAGCAGCGTTGAGAATTCCAGCCCACTGTTAAATTTGTTGTAATTTTCCAGGTGGTTTAAAAATCACTGATGAAGAGAGGACGCTGGGCAGACAAACACATGCACTGAATACGCCCCATCCCCTTAGGATATCAGTCTAAAAATAGGAATGGTCCGAACTGGTTGGAGAGGATCTCATCAAAGATGAGGCAATCATTTGTCTCAGAGTCCTGGGACCAAACCTGTATGAACGTCCTCGTTTGCCAGAGACAGATAGGTGCTTGGTGCCTCCTCCACAGAAAGCTTGGTCACAGCCTCCCTTGATCCCCTTATGGGCTGGCCACACATTACAGCATAGGGTCAGTCTGCTGCTTTCTCAGAAACCCTACCCTGCCTCCCTTTTTGCCTGACACAGTACCTAATTCATAATCTCATGTTTTCCCCTTGATGCCATCCCCCCAAAATAATAATTAGAACGCATGTGGGAAACCAACTTACAAAAGGTTGGCAACATCTCTCCCACATCCAACAGACTGGCAGAGGATTTGCTCCATCCAGCTGCCCTGCCCCAGCTGCAGGTGGGCTGATCCCCAGCCAGCGTTGCCACTGGCTGAGTGCAGAAAGTCTTCACAGGGATTTTTTAACACCCCGTGGATCTGCTTAACGGGTGGAGCAGAAAAGATCAGGGAGAATTGAGAAAGACCAGCCTTTCCACCCGCAGCGATCACCAGCTCCTTTCTTACGAAGGAACTAGCCAAATGGTGGCAGGAAGGAGGTCAGGTCCCAGGCCCAAGCCTTCTGTGACCTTCTGACCTGCCCCCATGCCAGGTGAATCTTGGATTAGCCTTACTTTTCATAAGAGACAGGCAGGGTGAGTAGGGTGCTGCTAGCAAACCAGTTTTCACCCGTGGGAGTGAGCTTCAGTTCTAAGCACGGTGGAAACCACGCTGGAGCTGACATTCCTGCCCTAAACACATTCTAAGTGCCATAGCTTTCGCTTACAAGGGGATGTGGGTCTCACGCTGCTAGTAGGTGCTCTTCTTCCACCACGTTCTTAAAGTCTTTCCTTGGATTCCTCTGGTCCTCCCCATTTTTCTCCTATTCCTGTCCTCACCTGGGTCACTCCTAAAATCTTGGCTTGTCCATCTAGCAACAGTGGAGTCCACACCAACCATTCAAAGATTGTAAGATCATGTTTCTGAGAGATTATTTCAAATCTGGGAAAGAAGCAGGGCTGTGTGTTACCAAGAAAGCATGGGTTTTTTTTCCTTGCTCTGGCTGGAGCAGCACTAGCTGGCCTAGTAATTTGCCATGGTGAGAATGAATTCCAAAGTCATCCTAAAGCAATTTACAGAAGCATAGAGAATAGGCTTGAAAGGGAATGTGACTTGGTCCATACTGCTATCCTCAGCTGCACTTAACTTCTCCTGGCAGAGATTTCACCATCTGAAGAGACAGCCTTCCAGGATGTACTGGGAGGAATGGGGCATGCAGTGGGAACCTCCCCGAGTGCAGCTCTTTGGCTCAATTTGCAAGATTGGCCCACACAGGTCCCCAGTTGCCTTAGCAAGACAAGCAATTATAACGGGCAGCTTCCGTTAAGGAGAATGAGGGGGAGTTAAGAAGGGACCGTTTAGGAAGAGTCACAAAGCCAAGGGGATGGTGTGGGAAGAATAGCTAAAGATTATTCAGGACTTCAGGAACCTCAGTGAAGTAGAAGAAAATCTTACGTGGTTATCTCAAAAGTCCCAAGCTGGAAGAGAGGATAGAAGCTCCTGGAGGTTGAAGCAGTGGCTGGTGTTTGCTCAGAGGCTGCATCGTGTGGGGCACTCAGTCCTGGTCTGTGGGGCAGCAGTGGTGCTGCAAGGTGGCCTGCCTGCCCAAAGCCCAGCCTCACGGCCTGGAAATGGGCTGGAAAAGGCAGGATGTTCTCAATGAACCCTGCAAAGACAATCTTCAAATGGACAAAAGCTCAACAGCTTAAACTCAAGGGACCATTGAATAAGTGGGTATGTAAAAAGAAAATAATTGATTGTTTGAATTCTAGAATAAGAAACTTTGTCAATCAGAGGAAAAAGTGAAAAAGTTTCACTTTTTAGAATGAATTGGACAAAACTGGCATTGCCTAAATGTGGCCAGATGTTTCTTTAACGGAGATGTTACAATTGCCAGCTACCACATGCTGAGATAGGAGATAGCGAGTGAAAGAGATAAGGGTGGTGCTTTATGCTAATGGCAATATTACCTGTTTTAGAATGAGAGGTAACTTGGAGCAGACTGTATGTAGACCAGCACGTTAATTAGTAAAGCCCAAGAGGGAGTACTCTGTGCATGCCAGTGTGTATAACTGACTACCTCATCAAACAAGGCCCAGGACGGGTGTCTCTCTACAGGCTCATTTGCAATGTGTGAAAAGAAAACTGTATTTGCATAGTGAATTCGATTCTAGGACACATCTGTGGAGATTGCCTGCAGGCCACAGCCAAGTCTCATGAGAGTTTCTAAGTGTACTGGAGGATAATTTCCCAGCAGAGGATGCATCCATCCAGCACACGCTGTCTCCCTTTCAGGTTCATGGTGATGGGAAAAGAAGAATTTGTCGCTGAGCTAGCAGCAGCTAGTTGCTTCATTACAATCAACGCGAGCAAAGTCAGGACAATGGTAAGTAGTCATATGTATTTGAATTTACTAAGAGACTAATTTTCCCCAAGCTGAAGAAAATACAAATTGCAGTTCGTCCTGAAGAAAACTCAAGACAAATTTAGTGAAATTTGACTGAAAATTGGGTTGCTTAAGCAGAGTTCAGCAAATGACCAAAAGCTGTAGTTAAAATAGAGAGCGGTTTTGATGTTGCTCTGTGTGACACTCTGGTTGAACATAAACTCTTGAGGATGGGCAGCATGTATGTGTTAAACAGTAGCGCTGCTACTTGCCGGAGCCCAAAGAGAGGTGCTAATGACTAGCAAGCAGGGGGGTCTCGTTCCACAAAGATCAGCTCCAAGCCCACTTTTTTCAACAGTAAGCTTGAAGTAAATATAAAATCACTGTATGCATCTTGGAGCACATGACATGGGCCATACATCCAAAAGGAGGTGCTGTGCCTCAGGCAGCCACAGCTCCCAGGAAGGATCTAGCAGCAGTAACAACATGTAAATAGCTCCACACGGGATGAACGAGGTGTGGGGATTGAAGATCCAGAGGAGCAGTGGAAAGGTGTAAGCAGGTGGTTTATCCTTCCTATTGGGCACTGTAGTGATGGACGCTGAGCCCCTCTGGGTAGCTCTGCAGCCCAAGTTTTCAACAAGATGTTTAAAAAGAGCAGGGACTGAGCCAAGCCATGGAAAACGACTGGAAAAAAATACAGCCTGCCTCCCCCAGCAATTTCAAGCGAGTTCAGCTTTTGGTTTCCCTTCCTAGGACCCAGCCTTGGGCTGAGCCACACTGCTGCTGGGCTCCAGTTATACCCTGGCATAGGGTGATGTGTTCCCAGTGTGAAGTTACTGACTGCTCTCTAGGCACATCAGGATCCTGGGGGATGAAAGGGGCCTTGTCCCTGCAGAGATAATAACACAACTCACCTTAACTATGGGCTTTCTGCCCTCCCCCACGCCTCCCCGGACCCCTGCTCCTGCCTGTCCGGCAGCACAAATCCCTCCTCGGCACATACCTGTAGCGCAGCACACACTTTCCTGCTTCCAGACAAAACACCCGGGCGTTTTCCCAGGGTCCCTAACATGCTGGCTGTAGCTGCCTGTTCTCTGACAAGGCCGAGCAACAACCGGAGGGATGCTGCAGCCCTCGGAGGGCTGCAGAGCTGCCCGGGAGGAGGTCACAGTCCCACTCCCGCTGGGTGAGGAATAAGAGGCGACGCACGTGCACGCACCTCCAAGAGCTGCTGTGGAAATGTCAGTACACCCAGAGCTTTGATTTATTTCTTTTGAGAGCAAAACCAGAGCACGCACAAAGCGGCGATTTCTCGTTATCGCTGTTTACAAGGAGCTTAGTAATAAGCATGAGTCGGTGGGGCAACACGAGTGATTTCTGTCAGCATTGGGAGGGACCAGAAATAAGGCGCCCAGCTCCTGTTTCTGTGTGAACAGTCACGTTCCCACCCCTCTCCCCATCCTCCCTGATGGGAGACGTCTCAGTTTATGACACTGTTTTTTACAGAGGCGGAGACCAGATTGGTAAATCCAGTGTAAGAGCCTGCATGTTTTAAAAGAGATCAGATTTCCAGAGATACTGAGAGATAGGGGACCTTCATCACGGGCACTGTGAGCTGCAGATGCTCTGCACCTCTGCAAATCAGGGTGCCGCTCTCAACTGCCAACATACAGAATTAATGCATGTTAGGGTCTCCAGCTTTCAGTCCACTGGACCTTGGACTTTCCAAGGGGCTTTTTCATTCCCCTTTGAGCGCAGCTGTTGGAGGGCTCCTTGTTCCTTCACCTGCTCTGGCCATGACTGACTGACCCCCTGACAGACACATCTGCCTTCATCACCCGGTGGTGCCCAGCCTGGAAGATGTTTTCTGGATGATGGTGTGTTAGACTCCCCAGGGAAGGGCACATCCTTCCAGTTTCCCTTGGAAGAGGATGGGAGAAGGGCGTGGAGCAGTCCTGCTGCAGCTTCCCCACTTTCTCATCTGGGACGTCAATCAAATCTAGTAGAAGGAGGTGGGAGCTGCTGCCAGAACTGGTGGCCACAAACTGGATGCTTTTACCAGGTTGGGGAACTAATGGGTCCATGTGTTCATAACGGCGCTGCGTGGCACAGCATGCCTAACAGGGCTGTGCAAACCTCTCTGGTCCTGTTCAGACCGAGGCTGCGTCTGGTCCATGGCTCTGCAGGTTTGGGAATGGGCAGGAGTGAAAAATCAGCACTGTGCATGCCGAGGCCTGGCAGAGTCAGATAATGGGGTAAACAGAAGTGAATAAAGAGAGAAAACCTGCACGGCCATACATCTTTCCACAAACAGCCCTTTCCAGTAGCGCTCGGCACTTTGCTGCGGGCTGGGAGAAAAGAAGCTTTGGTGCTGGCAGGAGAGAAGAGCTTTGGCTTTCAGGGCTGGGGAAGAAAATCCAGTAAAATTGTGTGGATGTCTTGCAGGGAGAGAGCAAGAAGTTAACGAGGGCGTCAGGGCTGTGGGAGGCAGGAGGGGGAAAGAGGCAGCACGGTGATGCTGGGAGAGGTGGCGGGTCAGTCCGCCTGACACTGAGCGTTGCTCACGCAGACATACCTATTGCAGGAGTCACCTTGGCTACCACTAGCCATGGGGCTGCACAAGCAGGTCGCGGAGCGCAGGCGGGCGGGCCGGCCGGCCGCCCTCGCTTTTACTCACCTTCTCCGGCCGGTTTTGCCACAGACTTGGGGTTTTTTTTTTTGTGCTGCCTCAGCTGCAGGCAGGGTTATTACCGCCCGGGCCGCGTCCCCACCTGCAGCGGCGGGGCAGGGACAGGAGATGGGGCTGAAAACTTTGTTGTCCCGGGTCGGACGGAAAGTAGGGAGGGGTGGGGGGGGGGGGGGAAGGGGTCGGGCTGGAATCCCGCCGGCCCGCCCGGACGGGAGGAGCGGGGCCGCCCCGGCCCCTCCCCGCCTCCCGCCCTCCCGGGCCGGGCCGAGGCGCCGCGGGGCGGCAGCCGGTGCGGAGCTCCGCGTCCCCCGGCGGCGGGGGCTGCCCCGCCCCGCCCCGCCCCGCCCCGCCCCGCCCCGCCCCGCCCGGCCCCGCCCCGCCCCGCCCCGCCCCGCCCCGCCCCGCCCCGCCCCGCCCCGCCCCGCCCCGCCCGCTGTGGGCGCACCCAGCCGCTCGCAGCCGGCCCCGCAGGTTCGCACCCCGGGCCCGGGTGCCGTCCCCGCAGGTGGGTCCGGGGGTTCCGCGGGGGAGAGCCGGGGGAGGGGTGGATGGGGCTGCCGCGCCGGGAGCGGAGCGGGGCGGCTGGGGCGAGGGACGCCGCTTTACCTCCCGCGTTGCCTTTCTGCCCCGGTGTTCTTTGCTTCGGAGTGTTTTGCTCGCCGTGCGCCCCTTCCCTACGGTAAGCGGGGTGCAGCCCCGAGAGACGCCCCCCACCCCCCCCACACACACACAGCGGCGAGGCCGTGGGGCTGGGCTGGCAGTTGCTAGAGGGAAATCGTGGCGGCACCCGCGAACGCTCCCACGCCGCGGCAGGGGATCAGCGGTGGCGGGCGGGCCGGGTTTGGGCTCACATTTTGGGGACGGAGCGCTCCTCGTTTGTTGTTTGCTGGCTCGGCGGTGCCCGGCGCGCACCCCTGAGCTCGAAATGGTGGCGGATTTGTGCCGGTGTTCGGTAGCTCTCTAGAAAATACCATCCCAAACCGCTCCAAGCAGCGCCGTGGAAGGAGGCTGGGGGAGCGGGAGTAGGAGCCTGCCGGCACTTTCCGACAGAAAAGAGCCGTCTTGCAGGATGCAAAGATGTGAAGTTGCAGCGCTGATTAGTTTGTTCTAACAAAACTGCTGCTACCTGGGCAAACTGCATGTATTGCAGTTTAATTTTTTTGGGGGAAAAAAAAAAAAAAAAGGTCGTAATCAACCCCACGGTGCAACCTGCCCCTTTGGGGGAGGCAGAGAGAAGGACCTGTGTGCCCCTTCACTGCTGGATCCGCAGTCCTGCCTCTGCTTGTTTGGGGTGAGAGCCCCCCGCGAAGCACTCCAGGACTGGGTGCATTTGCTTCTCCTCGGCTGCCCGAGTTGAGCATCACTCAGCACCCCGGGGCTTGGGCAGATCTTGGGGAGGGCGGCTCACGGAGCTCTCACCCAGACCTGGATTTTCCGCTGCCCCACAGGTGCTCTGCAGCCTGAGAGGGGCAGGGAGGAGGCCAAAGAAACCAGATCCCTGGTAACCGGGAGCTGTCAGTGTTGAGTTGCAGCTGACATTTCTTCTGCATCCTTGATGTATCTGCCACATCGCCTCGCCCGCCTGGTGCCGGGGCATTGCGCACGCCTCTCTTGTTGCAGACCCCTGTTCCTGCACAGTTTACCAGTAGAGCTTTTCATCCGGACTCGGTCGCGCCTCCAGTTCTGCAGCTGCACCTCTCAACCCCACAGCAAGCCTTGCCGCCGTTTGCAGGGAGCCCTGGCTGGCAGACCTTGTGGGAACTTTGGTGTGGCCCTGTCCCTTCGTGGGGTTGTTGCTTTGCCCCAGCAAAGGGACGAGAAGTCTGAGCAGGCGACCACTGGGTTCAGTTTGGCAACCTGCAGTACCCGGGAGGTGAGCTAGATGAGCTGTGGGGCATCTGGCTTTCAGAACCTTGAGTCAAATCTGTCTCATAGGGGGAAATATTTCCTGTTGCTCGGTCAGTAGGGGCAAGGCAAAAGAGCTGCAGTGCTCCATTCTGCCTCCTCTTTTGGGGACACAACAGGTCACTTGATTTCCAAAATCCTGCCAAATTTAAAAGAAAAAAGATGCTGACCTTGTTAGGGTTAGCAGCTGTCCCCATGCTTGCGGCTGTCCGGCTTTGCAGCCTGGCAGTCCTAGCCCTGCTTGTGAAAACACGGCGGTGCTGGCGCTGTGAGGGGCCGGTGTCTGATTGCATGAAGGAGCAGCTGTAGCTTTCTGCCAGCTTTGAAAAGGAAGAGCTCTTGAGGGCATAGGCTGCATCTGAAATGTAACTTTATGAAAATATTCCCTCTGTGGCCTCTTCCTCCTCTGCGTTTGATAGCTCAGCAGTGAGCAGCTTCAGTGGGGGTGAGCCCCTGCTTTTTAATTAAGCCATACACATCTCAACCACAGGGTAGATCTCTCTTGTAAATCAAAATACTAAATCATCAGGCTTTTCTACCTTTTATTCATGGCAGCTCTCAGAAGATGGTACAGTTAAGAGGGAAAAAATTGCAGGCTACACCTCCCTGTAAGGCTGTTTAACATGTTATAGTTTGTCAGGTTGGTGCAGACGCCTCAAAAGCAGAGGGAGCTGGTGGGTGCGAGGGATGCTGGAGCTGCCAGGTTGCTGAGCCCTGCTGAGCCCTGCCTCAGAGCAGCGCACTGGGGCACGTGCACAAAGTGGAATGGAGCAGTTATTTGATGGGAAAGGCCTGGGAAAAGGCAGTTCTTTGAAAGATGTCATGTCTGTGGACAGATGAAAGCAGGAGAGGACCATATGGAGGCAACACGGATGGGCAGGGACCCCAGGCTCTGAGCACTGACACCTGCCGATGCTGCACCAGGACAGTGTCACAGTGCCTTGAATCAGCATCCCGACGGGCAAGTGCGAGTGTCACACAGCTGCAACGGGGTGTCCTGCAGCATCCTGGTCCTGCGACCAGGTGCCAGCCTCCCTGGGGCAAGGATGCAGGAGCGATCCCTGGCAGGGATCCAGGATTGACCAGCCCCGCAGATGTGGTCCCGCTGCTTGCCCCGCAGCAACTACCAGGGATGCAAGGATAGCAAAACGTGAAGCGGATGCTTAGTGAATTTTGCACGCCTCCAACATTTCTTATCCTTGGGTGTGCCTGGCAGCACGGCGGGCAGGAGCTGCGTTTCTTGTGGGCGCAGGACATGGTAGCTGCACAGTTTGGCCCTGCAACCAGCCCCGGCCATTTCTGCCTTTTTGTGATGAAGGTGCAGTTCAGCAGGGAAATGGCCACGTGTTTCTGGAGAGGCAGCCCCTGCTGCCCCACTTTTGGGTCATCAGCTACACACCCAGCGCTTGGGACAGGGACCCTCCTTGGCCCAGGGCTTGGGGGGCAAATGAGGAGGTTGCCCTGTGGAGGCAGAGCAGGACCTGCGGGTGCGATCTCCCACTAATAAATGAAATGATGGATGAAGTCATTATGGAATATGAAACCCCAAGATTTTGCCCAAAGTGCTGAAAAACCTCTGCTTGGCTTCACTGTTCATGCAGCATGGCCACTGGGGTGTTACGCACCGTAATGTCCAGCTGGGGGGCAGAGGGTTGGGCGTGGGAAAGGGCAGAGGAGCAGCACCACATCTTCTCAGAGCTGTGCTCGGGGCATGTCCCCGGCCTGGTTTCTGGTGGGGGAGCCGCACTCACCTTAGCCCCGCCGAATGGTGAGGCTGCTGTCTTGCAGCACGGATCCCACCACCTCTCTCATTCGCTGCAGCAGGGTGGGCTTCCACCTGGGGGTACCGATGGTGTCACTTAAATTCAGCAGGAAGGAGCTTTCCGAGGGGTTTCTGGCTGTTTCCAGCTGGGGGGTGGGCACTGCACAGGGAGCCTTCCCAAGCCACCCAGCGCAAGTGGGGATGAGCTCAGCACGACAGACGGTGGGGGTCCCAATCCTTGGGCTCCCAGCCCCTTCAGGGAGACAGAAACCTGGAGGTTCACACTCATTTCATCCACGTGCTGCTCGGCCGCTGCTACAGCTGGGCACGTGGGAGGGCTCAGGTCTTTGCGTGGCACAGGATTGCTCAGTGGGCAGCTCCAGGCATTCGGTTCACCCTCCTATCAGCTCTGGTCGTGTTGGTCTCACCTGCAGCAAACTCCCCCCACCCAGCTCTCAGTATTTGCTCCCAGTTTTCTTTCCCTTGAGGATCTCCAACCTAATCTGTCTCTATTTCTTGCACGCCTATCATTGTATAGCAATTAGAGAGTTAAAAGCCTTATCAGCTCCCTGGCGGGAGATGGGTGAGTTACCTCGTTGCAGGTTCGCATGGTGGTTCAAAAAATCATGAAACCTCCATGCAAACCTCCTTTTTTTGCATGGAGGTTTCTTTAAATTCAAAACATAAACCACAGAACCGAAAAGAGCTAGGTGGGTATTTAACCTGAGGTTAAAAAGTTAAAAAGACTGGACACAGAGCTAAACATGCCAGCCTGGTGCCGTTCTCCCGAGCCGAGGGACCTCCAGCAGACAGACACGTAGCACTGGGGGGATCAGCAAGACCGGCATTCGGGCGTGATTGCCTTCGTGATTGCGGGAGATGCTATCAGAAACGGACAGGAGGCTTCAGAATTACAACTAGCTTCAGTCAACGCAGAATTTCAGGTTTCAGAGTCACCTGTGGAGCTCCCGGTGTGTTGGGAGGCAGAATCGGTTTATCCTGTACCTCTTGCCTTTGCATGTAGCAAGGTCCTGCAGCTCCTGGTAGTTATCACCCCTCACCTGGGGGTGGGTCACAGAGCAGGGGTGTAGCTTGGGACACTGCCTGGGTGGGAAGATAACCTGATTTGGGCCCTATGACACGACCCATGTGTGGCTGTGCAGTGAGCTAGCTGTGTGTCTGTCAGGGATGAAGACAGATTATCTGGGAGGCCTGGAGGTGGGTGCCTCTGGAAATCCCAGGGACAAGAGCGGGATGAAGCAAGAGGATGGTGTGGTCACTGAGAAGTAGAGTGATGGCTTTGCAGTTCCCAGGGGTTGAGGCTTTGTAACACAGATTTTAGGATTGTGTGCTGAGCAGAGTTTCTTGGTTTTCTTTTTCCTTTTGTGCTTGTAGGGGAAGGTCTGAAAACTTAGATGCTGAAGTTTTAAATATAAATTAAAAATAAGCTTCAGATACACTGTGTGTTTTAATTCATGTTTTGTGACTAGCTCTGTTGGGGGGGGCGTTGCAGTAAGTCTAGCTTGTGATTTTTTTTTTTTTTTTTTTTAATTTTTTTTTTTTTTTTGGTCGCCTTGGGGTTGGATATATTGCAGGTTTCTCAGGTCAAACAAGAAGGCATCTTGTTGGACAAGAAGAGCAGAAGGGAAAAGCAAGAGCCTGTCTCAGAAGTGTCAGTGTTTTCTGAATTGCAAAACCCCATCTCGTTTTGTTCATCTTGCCGGAACGGTTATCTGGACGACTTGCCGTCTTAAGTGTGCAGCCCAGCATCCTGCCCGGCTGGGGCTGGTCCCCACCGGCAGAGCTCCACCTCCTGTCACCAGTGGTAGTAGCAGCACAGACCGGCCGTGGGTGAGCTGAGCTCCTCCTGCTCCCCTCCCGAGGCAGCAGGACCCGCTCTGCTCCCTGCGCATCGCTCCTTCCCCCCCGGGTTGTTCTTCTGTCTCTCTGGCGTGCAGCAAAGCCACGGCTCGCAGCGGGTCACACAGCCGTCTTCCCCAGGGGTTCTTCCCAGCAGATGTGCTTCTCCAGATGTGCTCTGCTTCCTTTGCAGAGGTGTACATGTACCATTTCGCTGTCGGGGCCGATATGACCGGACAGGGTTGCAGGGCTCATGAAAACTGGCACATTTCTGAATTCAATTGCTCTGTTGTCTGCGGGTTGATGTCTTCAGTTTTCCACCTTTTGATTCACTCAGCTGTGACATCGCCTTATTCTTTGGGAAGAAGTCTCTCTTTCAACGCTACATCAAACAGAGCCAGTTGGGGTAAAATGTTCATTCTGCCTGCTCTGGGCCCATACATGCTGCATCAATTTTTCAGCTGCTTTACATTTTTTTTTGCTCGTCTTTTTCAAAAGAAAGGTTTTGAAGGGAAGAAGAAAATTTGAGAGAGTCAAGATGTGCATTTAGATGTCATCAACTGCATCTTTTTGGGGGGATATTTATGTGTTAGTCTGCAGTTGCTCAGCATTGGTAGATAAGCTATCTTGGGTCTTGAAGGATCTAAAGAAACAGGTTTTCCAGCCCTTGAGGATCAACCATTGAGATGACTGCAAATTGCTTTTATCAGAATATTGTTTTTAACAGTCAGTGCTTCCTTTTTACATTAGAAGATGACGGTGCTAATATTTTTCTTGTGGTCCAGTCCCTTGTTTCCTATCAACTTCAGGCTTGTTGGATCATGTCCGCGTGCGTACTGATGCTCAGCCATGGCCAAATACTGGCCACTGTGACCCAGCCAGCCGGCGGATGTAATACCACAGAAACCAAGGGCGGCAAGGGGAGGAGAACAAGGCAAGCAGAGCCGGCGGGCTGAGCAAAGGCTTTACTTCACCTGAAACTGTGACTGCTTCCACGCGGTGTGCGGGCTGTCGGGAACTGCTCTCATGGTGTTCCCTCACATCTGTTGTTTGAAAATCGAATGACAGTAAATTCCACTTACAAGTTGGTATCACTCTCTGGCTTCCCTTTTCCCTCTGCGGTGTTCAGGCTAACAGGAACATGAAGAGGTCGTAATGCCCTCAGCCTTTCCCTTCCTCTTTCTAGGAGCTGAATTTTCTTCGGAAATTACCCAAACAGGAGCCCAACGTTTCTGGAGTGACAAACACAGATAATGAGAACTAACTCCTCTTGGGTAATGAAGGGACTGAGAGAAGCCCAGTGCAGAAAGTCTTGGGGATACTGGTGGGTGAAAAATTGGACATGAGCCAGCAATGTGCGCTCACAGCCCAGAAAGCCAAACGTGCCCTGGGCTGCATCAAGAGCAGTGTGGCCAGCGGGTCGAGGGAGGGGGGTCTCCCCCTCTACTCCATTCTCGTGAGACCCAACCTGGAGTGCTGTGTCCAGCTCTGGGGCCCCCAACCTAAGAAGGACATGGACCTGTTGGAGCAGGTCCAAAGGAGACCATGAAGATTATCAGAGGGATGGAGCACCTCTCCTATAGAGAAAGGTTGAGGGAGTTGTGGTTGTTCAGCCTAGAGAAGAGAAGCTCTGAGGAGACCTTATTGTGGCCTTTCAGTACTTATAGGGGGCATAGAAAGACAGAGAAAGGCTTTTTTTCCAAGGCCTGTAGTGACAGGACAAGAGGCGACAGTTTTAAACCGAAAGAGGGTAGATTTAGATTAGATACAAGGAAGAAATTTTTTACAACGAGGGTGGTGAGACACTGGAGCAGGTTTCCCAGAGAAACTGTGGCTGCCCCATCCCTGGGAGTGTTCAAGGCCAGGTTGGACGGGGCTTTGAGCAACCTGGTCTAGTGGAAGATGTTACAGTCCATGGCAGGGGGTTGAGCTAGATGATCTCTGAAAGTCCCAACCCAAGCCATTCTGTGATTCTGCTCTTGAAGTGATCCACCAGAATTATTGGGCATTTTGGCCCTCAAAAAAAACCCCCGAGCCTCACAAATCTCTGCCCTCAAGATACCGTCACATTTTAAGGATGTGCGTTCTTACCCGTGTTGCTGTCTGTCTCCCCAGGCACTGCCCAACTTTGCCCTGAAGGGCAGTGACCCCCCCGCAGCACTGGTCCCCCTCGGATGCTCTCCAGGCCACAGAGCAGCGTTCCACCCCAGCTCTCACAAGAGGCAGGAACTGGGCTGGAAATGCGCTTCGGCGACGACCACACCAGTGCTTGCTTTGTTGCATACTAATGAGCACTAATTGGCCTCGGCTTGCTAACAATGTTGCATGGGAGCTGTTTGCAGAATAGGGGGGTGGGGGCTGGGGAGACCTTAAGGGGCTCTTGCCCTCCACCAAGGGGTGGCTTCCAGGGTGCTGGAGGCTGAACTGGTGCTCCTTGTGGAAACATCTCCATTTGTGAGCCACGGGAGGGCCGTGCCTGCTCGTAGTGGTCCGCCTGGCAAGTGGTCCCCCCCCACCTCTGACATGGCAGGAGGTTACAGGGAGTTACAGGGAGACCCCTTGTCCTTAAACACACCTGGGGGCATGGGGAGGAGTTGAGCCTTTTGGGAACCTGGGCAGCGCTCACCTGCAGGTCGTCTTGGTGGCAAAAGTTCAGTGCCCCTCTCCTCCCCCCATCCCTGGGCACTGCACACAGCCCCTCCACGCGTGTTCTCATTTACCGGTGTTACCCCTGAACTGTTCACCTGGAGCCTGTCTCCCCTTCTCCACGGCCCTTCTACCGTAAAATCGTAAGTCTGGCTAATAGGTGATGTTGTGTTTGCCGGGTGTGGCAAGCTGGTCTCCCACTGGGGGCAGCCCTGGGCGGTCTGGACCCACAGAACGTCAGGGCTTCTGCCAGTGGGGGAGTTGCGGTTGTTGCTTCAGAGGTGGTTCTGCTAATTTTGGACAAGTGGCCCGCTGACCCTGATGTTTTCGTGCTGGGACTTGCGACTTCTCTAAAGCTGAAAATCAGTTTACAGCAGCGTTAGAATCCTGGTTATCCCCCTTGAGTTTCAGACCAGGTCCTGGTGACTACGCTTCGTTTTATTTTACACTTTCTTTGCTCGTGTAATGACAAGAGTTTTTCCAAAAAAATTACCTGTGAAGAGAGGGCATCAGAGTGTCGGGAGTAGCGGCAGGGAAGGATGGAGCACCAGCCACGTGTGGGGGGGTGATCGGCTGGGGAGCAGTGCTGAGGAGCACAGTATAGATAATTTTTTTCCTTCCACCTGTCGTTAGGAGCAAATAGGGAGTGAGCTATTGCGCTTCCTCCCCAACTGCTAACGACGGGAGACTTGCTTACGGTCGTGCGCTGGAAGCTAATTAAAACCGGTGACAATGGTAATTGAGTAAGGATGCTTGAGGATAAGTATGACCTCATGTCTAAAATGGTAATGAGGCCTATTAAAATCCCCACCAAAAAGAGAAATGAAAGAGGGAACAGAGGCAAAGGTGGTGCGAGGGGAGCGGGAGCAGGCGGGGACAATACCTGGCAGCCAGAGCGCCAGAGGGATGGGGAGCACAGAGGTGCCAGGCTTTTACATCTCCTTAATAAACAGCCCTCTTCTTTGCTAGCCCGGCTGCTGCTCTGGCCAAGTCAGCCAAAACACTTTGGTACGTGTGTAATTCAAGTGCCTTCCTCCCCTGTGCGCCCAGGCCTGGGAGTTAGTCCCATTAAGTGATGGCAACACTTGTTGCTGTTTGTTGTTGTCTTCACTTGCTGGTTCTTTGCTGGAAGAGAGGAACGCGCCAGGAAACAGGCAGCTGCTGCTGGCATGGGGAGGGGGCCTGCAGAGATTGACCCTGCAATTGCAATGGTGCAGGAAAAAGCAATGGCAGAGGAGAGCTGCGGAGAGCTTGGGGTGCCCTGCTCCAGCTCAGACCGGCCCGGCACCTGATTTCGGCTCGGCAGCTGGGGCGTAGGGGCCGGGGGCTGCCGTGACCCAGCGTGTGTTGGTTTGCAGGGTGGCGTAGGAGGGCTCGGGATGCCGCCGTGCTCCGCGGGAGCCCGCACCCCGTGCTGACTCGCCTGGCTGCAGAGGACACGCCGGGAGGTTGAGCGCTCCCCGTCCTGGCTCTGGATGTGCACCGCGTCAGTTTGGGTAAGCTCGGCCCCGGGGCTGCTGGGCCCCTTCCCTGCACCCTGCTGACGGCGGGGGGAGGTACGGTGTATGCCAAAGGCGGCTTCTCCCTGGAGAAAGCTGACCTGCGTCCTCCTGGCAGGGGCGAAGGTACGGCTGGATGACGGCTGAGGATGTGCTATGGAGCCGCGATTCAACTGCTCTGAGCTCTGCGATGGCAGCTCCAGTTTTGGCAGCCAAGAGCAGCAGCAGCGGGCACTGCAGGAGCTCTGCACCGTCACAGTGGTACGTACGGAGGTGGGGGGGAGCACCCTGGGGCATGAGGTTTGCTCCGCAGGAGGGGATTTGGGTGGAGGAATGGAGAAGGGGGGATACAGAGGCGCAGCCGCCAAGCAATCCCAGTCCAGCCGGAGGCTGCACGCTGTCACCTCCTGGGATGACCTTCAAGGTGAGCCCTGCCTAGATGACACCCAGCAGTTAGGCAGAAGGTGTGGAAGCAGCCATGAGAGCCAAACTGTGTCAAGCAGCCCTCCTGTGTGTCAGCCAGCATGACAACTGCTTAGGAGTCGCCTGGGATGGCCTCCTCTGCCATTGACCTTTCTCATCCCCTGGAACATCAAAGTGCTTTTCAAATATGAATAGAGCAGGATTTAATTAAAAGTCATAATCTCCAATAAATGGTACCTCTCTCCCCACCATTAAGGCAGTAGAAGTGACACTGGGGTGCACTTAGTTGCAGTTGGCTTTGCCTAAAGCTGCTGGATGGACCAGTGGGGCTTGGCCTCTCCACCACGTCCTGCACGACCACGAGCCTTTAATTAGAAGACCGTAAGCTGCTTGGTTCCTCTGGCTCTGGCAGCTGCCTTACAATTAATATTCTCCCTGCTAGGGCCAAGATTTACTCTGCTCAGTGGCAAACAAAGCACTCCATCAACTTCAAGTAGCACCAACATCCAGGGAAACAACAGTCGGGATGGGGGGGGGGAATGTGTGTTGGAAAAGGGAAGGTGGAGACCACAGGGGTGTTTCTGATCCCTGGGTAGTTGCTGGGAAGAGTGTGCAGTAACGCTTTCAGAAGCAGCCAGAGGTGGAAAGATACTGCTGGTGGATGCAGCTCGGAGTGAAGTGTGGGAGCCCCAGGATGCTGAGTTCGCCCTGCTCACCTTACTGGCAAAAGTCATGTGTTACCCTCGGGCTCAGCCAGGTGGGACACAGAAATAGGATGGCGTTATGGCCTCGTACTGGCCCTGAGCAGCCCTGTCAGCCCCTCTGAGCTCCAGGCAGGTGGGAAGATGGCCCTGATTGACGCCAAAGGATGGGGGTTTTTGCACGGTGAGCCCTGGTGTAAGGGGGTGGACTGACCTGGCTGACCACCTCCACCATCTGGTGTGGTCTTCATTTCCCAGAGAGCCAAAAGATCCCCCAGGGGATGGGGAGAGGGAAGAGAGGAGGTGGGGAGCAGTTTGCAGGAAAGAGATGGATATCTCCCCAGGGATCCCTCCACACTGCTGCACGGTGGAGCTGAGCTGTGCCTGCAGCTGTATCCCAGCCTAAATGCAGCAGCAGCAGCAGCTCGGGCTCTCAGCTGGCTGTCTCTCCCAGCCAGGGGTTTGCCTTAGCCAGCAGCCCTGCCACCAGTGTGGCACCAGCTTGCGACCTGCCTGGAGCCCGCGGATCAGCCGTGCTTGCGTGACAGTGCCACGTTTTTGTATTAAGAATTACGTGTTGGTTTTAATTCTCCAAGCTGGGCTTTGTTCTTGCTTGCCCAGAGGAGATGGAGCCCAGCTGAGGAAGAGGGAGACGAGGCGTTGGTTCGAAACAACTGCCTTCTCCCTGCAGTTTCATTTCTAGCAAGGCTGGAAAGAGAAACGGCTCAGACCTTGCAGAAAGAATTGGGAGTTTGGGGCCGTGGCAGCTGTTGGGAAAATAGTCTTCCGCTATAGAAATTGCATGCAGGTGAAACTGGAATACCTGAGAAAGGACTGAGCATGAGAGACAATTGTGAGAAGGTGTGTAATCCCAGCTCAGTTCCCATCCTCCACTTTCCACTTAAAGGGGATGCACCAGCAGTTAAGTAATGCTTTCTTTAAAAGGAAAAGATGTCAGTAACATGCACACATAGCATGTGTGAATGAACTCACACATGCACACCATGAAAAATGCTAGAGTATTGTAGATCCACAGCAGAAACAGGTTTCTTGTTTCACATAGGATCGTTTTATCCATCCTATGTTAATAGGGAGAGAGCAGGGAATATTTTTAAATGGAGATTTAAAACCATAAGCTTGCTTGTGTGCAAGGAGATCATACCTGCTTTGGGAGTGTCCCTCAAAAGCCAGTTCTCAGCTGATGTCTACTCTGCCTAGGACCAACTTAGTTTCCAGCCAGCTGGGAGGCAGGCGGAGCCCAGCTCAGTGTGTCACTGCATAACGCATCTGAAAAACGCTGTCCCACTACCTTTTCTATGTTTTCTGCACCGACTGGCAGCTCTGTTGGTGGCTCCCAGTCATGTCAGCCGGCTGGTTGGTTATCTGCTGCACGTAGAGGTGGGGGGTGGGAGCCAAGGATGCCCTACCCAACTTTCCAAAGAAGCGTGCTGCAAACTGGGATACCACGAGGTCTTTCTCCAGAGGTTTCTTTCCAGAGGCCAATGGGGAACCATTGCCAATTTTTCCCTCTCCCACAGCCAGGGCTGCCTGAGGTTTATGAGTCACTTGTATGGCTTCATTACCTATTTGGCTAGTTGGCCATAAGAAGAGGGCTCCTGGACCGCCTTCTCCTCCTGTGCACTCAGCAAGTGGCAGAGTACGTGTCCTGTCTACACACATCTCATCAGCCCTGCCTGAGGGTCTTGGTCTGGTGCTGGGGTGTCTGCTCATGAGGAGGGGTTTGGGAGATGCTGTTTCTGGCTGAGCCGGAGCACCCATGGGAGCAGTCATGCCAGAGTAGGGACTTCCTTTGCTGGGAGCCCCAGCAAAGTCCTCTTCCTCCTCACCCCTTTTGCCTCCCGCAGACATCTTCTGACCGCAGTGGGAAGAGCTCCCCATCCTTCTCTGCTGCTCTTCTGGGAGTTGTGTGGACGTTCCTGACTGGAGGAGTCCTGCTAGCGCTCTTCTTTCTTGTCTTCACAATTCGCTTCAGGAAGAACAGGTAAGGTCTTCCCTCTTCTGCCGTGAGAGTTCCCCTGAGCTGGAGCAGTGGGATCGGGCTCCTTCAGGACCAGGCTCTAAGCTGGTGGCCTGCTAAGGGTCAGGAGGGTACAAGTCTGAAGGAGCAGCACGGGGCAAGGAAGGGCAATGCCAGGGATATTGCAGTTTTCTCCATCACACCCAGTGTTGATCACTGGTGGAGGCAGTCCTGCTTGGACTGCTTCCTTCTTCCCCAAGGCAGGGAGTTGTGGACAAGACAGAGCATGGATGCCCTCCGGCGTGGCACAGGCAGCAGTACGTAGTCTCATCCCGAAGGTGCTGTTCAATAAAACCATCAACAGGAGCGAGCAGAAAGAGAGCTGGTCTCCTCCTCCACTCCACAGTCTCGAGAGCATCGCTTTGAGCAGCATAGCTCTGTGAGCAAAGCCATCATGCTCCCCACAGTGCGCACGTATCCTTCCTGCTGCTGGGCCACTTGGGGTTTGAAGATACTGCTGACGTTTTTTGATCTTGGTGGTTGTCCATGTTGGTGCAAAACATGATCTCCATTGGTGAGAGAAGCTGGTGGTGAAGTGCAGGCTTTCCTTGGTGCTGTTCAGTCTGCGCAAAGATTGTAAAAAGTCCTGCTCCCCCGAATGCAGCACAAATCAAGCAGAAGGCTCAGCAATTCCTCGTAGCTGAAGCACTCTCAGGCAGCGCTTAGCCTTCCTCAGCAGTTCTGGATGTCTCACCTGCCTCCTTGCCACCACCTTCTCCTCAGTTTCACTGGTCCCTTCGTGTCTCAACTGCTTGTCCCCCACCGAGATACATCCCTCTCCCAAGCTTCATCTGGCAAAGCCTTTTTTGCTCCATTTTTTGTACCAAGACATGCATCTGTGTGCAGCCTGGGCTGCTGCTGTTTCAGTGCTCTGGTTGCATTAAGGAACTTAACGCTTCTTATAACCGTGGTGCAGCCAGGGGTGTCCTGCTCATAAGGGTTTATCTTGAGCCCCGTGCCCGCTGCGGTGCAGCAGTGGCATGACCTGCATCCTGGTCTCAAGCACTTGATTTACTGAAGCAGAGTGGTCTTGAGTGAGCTGGCCACCTTAATTGATTACCAAATTATTCAGGCCCCTGAAGACACTCTCAGAGCGAGCTGTAATGAATGTGCGTTATTTATTTGCACTGCAGCAAAAAAATATTGGTCTGCCTACTGAACCTGGGAGGGCAAAGGAGACCTTTTTCAGCATGCAGCTGAGAGGGTGAGCTGATGAATATCTTTCCCCAGGGGGCTGAGGCATGGCAAGGAAGGCAGGGAAGGAGAGAGCCAGTTTGAATCCCAGGCTTTGTGTCTGCGAGGCAGCAAGCCAGGAAGGAGCTCAAGGGTAGAGAAATGCAAGGACTTAGCAGCAGATTGAAGGGACGGAGCTTTTCGGGGTGGGGAGTGCAGTGGCAGGAGCTACAGCTTTCGCTTGATTTGCTTGCTGGAGAAGGGTGACAGGTCGGGAGAGATCGGTGGGTCGATTCTCCCCTCCCTGAATACAGTTACAGAATTATGAGTGATGGGGTGAAATTACAGAGGGGAAGCTGTAACCTGAACGTTGCTGGCAGCTTCCTGAAGTTGAGACTGTGCCGAGGGTGGAGGTATCTCCTCAAGGGAAGGAGCAGCAGGAAGAGCCTGTTCCTGGAGGCATTTGTAGCTGCTGTACCCAAAGCTTACTGCCGGGGAGGGTCGCCCCGGCCGCTTTGGTGAGGTTTTCCACTTCAGCCCCTTTACAGCAGAGGACAGTGGATGAAGAAGTTGGCCTTGAGCGTGGGGGGCTGAGCTGGGCGCTGTGCTGTGTGCCACCCGCGTGACCGTGGGGCATTGCTTCCCCTGGCTGCGTCCCGCTGCGGGGGCGCGTGGCCACAGCGCGTGCTGGCAGCGCTGCGCAGCTCTGCGTGACTGGCACGGGCACTGGTAGCAGAGAGACCCCGCTGTGGTGACTTTGCTCCTAAAAGCCCATGGCTTTCCACAGCGTTGTCTATAAAGATGCTGGCTCAGGGATGCTTCTCCGTGCCGCAGATCCCTGCGGGGAGCAGAGGTGCCATGGGGCAAACCCGGTACCCATCTGTTTGGGGGAGAAGGGATCTTGCTGTCCCACAGGAGTGTCGGGGTAGGGCAAAACAAGTACTTCAAGGATAGTGAAGCACTCCAGCAACACAGGGGAGAGGATGGAGTATGCAGCATGGAACAATGCTTTTGGAGGAGCTGTGAACAGCAGGGGCTTGGGAGGGGGGACAGCGTGTCAGCATCCCTTGTGGCCATCATCATATCTGTAAGGGGGCCTTGCCCCCGTGCTGCCAGGTCATGATGCTCAGTAACTGTCACCGCCTTCCCTGCTTTGTTTCCTGGAGGATTGTGAAGATGTCCAGCCCCAATCTGAACATTGTGACCCTGCTGGGCAGTGGCTTGACTTACACTAGTGCTTACCTCTTTGGGATTCAGGAGCAGAGCCTGCCGTCTGGAGACTCGGTGGAAAAGCTTATCCAGGTGAGCGGCGGGTTTGCTGGGATGTGTGCATGTACATGCATGTTTGTACACGCTCTATCTTAGCTGCAGGCTGTCACCACCTCGCTGCTGGGTGCATTCGGCCAGGCTGTGGTTTCCACACGCAGAAAATGCAACCAGATGCCTTCCAGCTGAACAGCTTTTGCTGTTTGTGCAAACCGCAGCCGCGCTGGGGGCGGGGTGGGGGGGTGGGGGGGACGCGAGGCAGGACCCCAGGGGAATTGGGCAGTGCCCATGGCAGCTGCCCCACGGGCAGGCAGGCTGCTGGGCTTGTAAAAGCGCAACGGGGAGAGGGGAGCCTGAAGGGAGGTGGGTCCCTCTGCACAGCTGCCGCCCGACGTGGTGAAGGTGCTGTGAGGCTGCAGGCGAGTTTTTTGGCTGCCAAGCAGATCTTCATCAAAATGTTGACCTGTGCGATGAATCCCCGTGTCCTGACCTGGGGCAGCCACCCTGCCAGACCCGGGACTGGGAATGCACCTGGGTGGGTGAGTGGGAGGGAGCACACCCTGCTGTCCTGCTCAGCTGCTGGGCTGCAGATAATTAATGGAGGTGTCAGCAAGTGATTTATTGGTGCTGGGAACCTCCATGACCCTGCTCCTCCTCCAGGAGCCTCTCAGGGCGGGGGGGTAAAAGACAGGCAGCAGGCATGCCTTCCGTGGAACTCGCACCTTTTAATTTATTTCACCCTATGGTCAGCTTTCTAGTATCCCATATGACCCTCCAGAAGCCATAGACACATCCCCACCCATCTTTCTTGCATCCCTGGGTGGGAGGGTGCGGGGTGTCCCTGCGAGCCCCACGGCTGCCCTTTCAGGCCCCTGGCTCTGTCCCCGTCCCCCCCCACCCCCCCGCAGGTGCGTCTCTGCTTGCTGTGCGTAGGGACATCCCTGGTGTTTGGCCCCATCCTGGGGAAGAGCTGGCGGCTCTACAAGGTGTTCACCCAGCGGGTGCCGGACAAGCGGGTGGTGAGTACACAGCCCCCGGGCGGGGGCCAACTCCCCAAGGGGGGGTGAACACCAGCAAGTCCCAAACCGGTGCGGGATAGCAGATAAAACCAGCACGTGACAGGGGTGGGTGCCACAATCGTAGGTCTAGTTTCACACCTAGCTGAGCGTGGGCTCCTTGTTTATTCCTGCCCAATGAGGCAGGAGCTTTTCCGCTCTACAGGCAAGCGGGTGCCCTGCCAGGCTGCCTGTTCCCCAGCGGAGTCCCAGCCCCGTCACCGAGCGAGGTCTTGTTCTCATTTTACATCAGCCACGTGCCTTCATTACACTACACACTGCTGTTTGTGTCCAGGTCTGGGCTGATTGTTTTTTTTGCAGGATGAAAATAAACCAGGTGTCCCCAAGGGTGTCCGATGTAGGGCCATCCCCAGATGTTTCTTATCTCCTCTTCAAGGGAGGGAGGAAGCACTGGGGTACTCCTCTGCAGCACTGAAGGAAGGGAATACAGCAGCTGGGAGGGAAATGGGAGCCGCCTGTATAAATTTGTACCTGTAACAGTGCACTTGCAGCTTTCGGTGGCCACTTTCCAACAGTGAAAAAAGTAGGTCTCAGATGAAAGGTGAGACGAGAGGGTTTGCAGGGGAAATGGGTACCAGCAAGGACTCCCATTCCTGAGGCACGGGGTTCTGTATTAAACTTGCAAAATGATAATCCTACCAGCTTTTTTTCCCCCACCCTTTTTGTCTCTTCTTGTGATACGGGCATAAGGGATGATACTCTTGCTTTGGAAGAGCTCTTACTGTCACAGCATTTACCAGCTAGCCACACCGTTGGGAAGGGTTTATACCTGGCCCCAAACTTAATTAGGTGCCCAAGAGTTTGGGAGCTGCAGACAGAGATCCTGTGGCCAGCTTGGATGTAGGTGAGCTGCTGGAGTCCACTCTGGGGGAAGTCTTAGGATGGACATGTCCCTTGGAAGAAACAGCCAGAAGGAGACCCCAGAAGATGGAAGTTACTGGTGTCCGTTTGGCCCCCCCCATGGTAACACTTACTTCTTCTGTGTTTGCAGATTATCAAAGACCTCCAGTTGCTGGCCATGGTGGCAGCGTTGGTGCTGGCAGATGCCATGTTGCTCTTGACATGGGTATTTTCTGATCCAGTCCAGTGCTTCCGAAGCCTCAGCGTCTCACTGCGGGTAAAGGGATGAGAAAGGGGTGGTGGAGGGTTGCGCCGTGTTCTGTCTGATCTCTGTGGACAAAGTTGGTGGGTGGTCAGGCGTTTGGAGGCGCCGCTTAAAAAAAAAATAGAAATAAAAAGAAGCTAGAAAGCTTTCTGGGCTCTCTGGGTTGGGTTTATGTCTCGTCTACTACAGAGGGTCCACTGCAAAATTTCCAGGTCTGTGCAGGTCACCTGGGTGACACAGGAGAGGGCCATGGCATCTGCATATGCTTTAGAGAAAGGTTTAACCAGCCCTGTTAGCAGCAGAGTGCCAAAATCTTCCTCGCTTTAACCCTCTGCCTTTGGCAGCACCAGCTTTGGCCTTTTCTTTGGGGAATTTACAGAGGAGCCCTGCTTAGATGTGTACCCCATCGGTGTGTGCCTGCTCCCAGGCCAGGGCAGCAGCCTTCACTTCTGCCTTCCCCTTGCCTCCTAGGCGACAGAGAAAGGCATGACCTGCTCAGTGAGCCGGGTGCAGTCCTGCGCATCTCTTTATTCCGATCTCTGGCTTGTTCTCATTTTAGGGTTTAAGGTACGTAACCTCTTTATTGATTCTTGCATTGTATTTCACGTCCTCCAAGTCTCACAACCTGAACTGTTTAGCAGCATTCGTAGCTTTGCTGTCCTCCCAAGCTACATGCCTATTGCAGATTCTGGCTACTCCTTTTCATCTTGAAAGCCCTCCCAAATCCCTTCCTTCCCATCTTGACGTTCCCTTGTAAAAGCCCCGTTAGCCACTTTTTCCTCGCCTCGCCATCTCTTTTACATAACCATGCATATACTGCCTCTCTAGTTCTCTCCTTGCAACTCCCCCCGCCCCGCCTCATCTATCTCCCCTCTTAAAACTTGTGTCTTACTGTTTTCTAAAGCACACTTTTTCCATAAAGCCTCAGATGACCATCCACCTCAGTGATGCACTATGTGGCTCAGCCCCTGAGTCCTCTGACTCCAAATCAAGGAGGTGCTGATGACAAGTGCTTGGTGCCTACCTCTGCAGGATGTGTATCAGCTTAATTATACCACTGAGGTACACTTTCACTGGTTGTAGCTTTGCACGTGGCCGTTCTTATTCCAGAAGAGTTAGTTATACTGATGTAACTATGTAGGTATAATTATCGCTGTAATTATCTGTGGTCTCATGTGTCTCTGGGTTGGCAGAGGCTGGACACATTTCAGAAAGCTGATGTTGATGAAGCTTGTGAGATCACAGCCTTTCTTTGGGAATGGCTTCATCTCCTCATGCAGTACAGGCAGTTCATTTCTGACTCACTGTGATATAATACTCATTGACCATCTACCCAGAGTTGTAGGAAATAGAGCAGAGAGAGACCTCACGACACAGCCAAGTCCTTCTCCCCCCAGCACTTCACTTTAAAGACATTAGTCTGGCCTGTCCTTAAAAGTCCTTTGATGCTAGGGATTGCAGGCATTCCCTGGGCTTCCAGTGCTGTGTCTCCAGCTCTGATTTTGTCTGCAGCTTGCATCAGAGTTTAGACAGGTAGTGCTTTTGCCCACAGTTCCTACAAACTGCTTTTTGGAATAAAACATCCCCATTACCAGTCCCAGGTACTTTTCATTAGTATTGTGTTGAACCTGACCATAATCCTATCTACCTACATGGGCGGTCATGGAGTTATGTCTTTAGTGGTTTCTCTGGACTTAATCTGGATTTACACTAACGTGAGAGTAAGCTCTATCTCTGCATGTACGTAGCATTTCTTATCTTCCACGGCATTAATGTGCTCAGCCCTTTGTGAAGCCGCTCAGTGTATTATCCTGCTTTTACTGGCACAGAGCAATGAACAGTAATGATTTGCCGAGGACATGCCTGGAATTAGGACCAAAGTCCTCTGCTCAAGATTAAAACAAACAAACAAACAAACAAACAAAGTCCTAGTTTACTAGATGGAAGTGCTGCTGTCTGTGTCCCAGATAGACTGTATGAATTTTGAATGGGACTTTGGTGCTGTTTTTTTTTCTTCTTGCTCAGGGATTAGGAGTTGGCTTGCGTTTGGGCCATGTATTTGGAGGTGCTCCAGGGTGAACATGGTTATGATCCAGTGCAGATCATACAGAGCAGGGTCAGGCATCAGCCTAGTTCCCAGCGAGGCCGGTCTCACTATTACAACCCCCGCCTTGAGAACTGATGGTGCTCTGAAGTCGGGAGTCTCACCAAAGACCATGAATGTGAACCTTTCTTGCCGTCCAGACCCTAACCCTGGCAGTGGCCATCGTAGTCATCAAGCAGCCACAGCGCAGAGGGGTCCAGAAGGGTCTGCAGAACATCTGCACCACAGGTCACAAAGCGCTTCTTGATGCCCAAATAACCATTTCATGTCTCTTACTACGAGGCTGACGTTTGCACTTACTGGGTAGCACAGGACTCGTGTAGGAGTCATGTCCCCTGTATTCGGGGTCCTTGCAGGAGCAGGGATTTTGTCAGCTGGTATTTTCAAATGATCCTGAAGGCACACCATGCCGTGCACTACAGAGGCAGGCAAAAAATACTCAGTGTTTCCTGCCAGTGTGCCTTGGGGAAGGAGGGATTGAGCCTGCTGGGTGGTTTAATCCTGAGAACACTGGAAAAATGCACGCATGGGAAACTTGAAGGGCAGCACAGGGAGGAAACCTGCTCTGAAACAACCAACCTGCTCCTGGGGAGGGAGGGTCTCTGTGTACAGAGCACTTCAATAGCTCCTTTCACCACTGCTAGAGCCAGGCGGGGAACGGCGAAGGGAAGGGAGAATTGCACCCAGTAGTTTCCTGGATTTCTATTTAAAGAGGCACCAAGTACATCCTCTTCCCTCTGCTTCTTCTGCCTCGCATTTTCCTTCTGAATGTCCTTTTGAATCTCCTTCCTGCTCCTTCAGAGGTATGTCATTGCTCCTTGATGGCACCCCACCTCTGCATCCCCACAGGGACCCCCATCTCTTGTCTGTCCACCTTTGCTGCTCCTGCTCCAGGCTGCCCAAGAGGAGGTTTTCGCGTCTTGCCTCTCCCGGCCATCTCCTGCTCTCTGGCATTGCCTGCCTAGCTGACCCTCAGCTCCTCACCCCCCTCAGTTGGGACCCCCAAGTGCCTGCCAGCTCCTTTGCTCCTGCCCTCCCTCCCCAGCTCCGCTTCTGACCTGCAGCAGCGTGCCAGGCGTTTGCTGCGGCGTCACCACCGCGTGCCGAAGGTCTGCATTATAGATCAAAGAGCATTAATTAGGATTGTGCTGAGTGTATCTGAGCTCACCGGGCTCGGTATGAGGTGGGGGTTGACACCATCAGGCTGTAATTTTCCACACTCTGGAAACCTCTTTTTTCTGCTTCCAGAGTATCCTGCTGCTGTACGGGACCTACTTGGCCGGTCTGACCGACAACATCAGCTCCCCGCCAGTCAACCAGTCCTTGACGCTCATTGTCGGGGTCAACCTTGTCTTCCTGGCTGCCGGCACTGTCTGCTTAGTTCACCGTTTCTTCCGCACTTGGCACAACTTACTGTTTGGTTTTACCTCTGGAGGCATCTTTGTGTGTACAACCACGATCAACTGCTTCATCTTTGTCCCACAGGTACGCTGCCACCTCTGCCCCGCCACCTGGCTGGAAATGGGCGCGTTTTCGGAGTTTAACAACAGCAGCTGTGTGGGCCAAAGCACTTCTTTTCCTGCTTCTTTCCCCAAATGTTCGGGCTCACCTGCGCAGCTCATCCTCCAAGCCCGCGGTGGCTCTGCTTCCCCACGCAAGTCCCCTGAGACTCCGAGGAGTGCAGGCACGTTGCAGAGATGCTGCTCAGAAACCCTCCTGCAAGAGCGTGCCACGGGTGGCAGCCACGCTGGAGGGGCACGTGTGGAGGCGAAGCAGCTGCTGCCCTCCTCCTCCTCCGCGCGGGTGGTGGGATCAGTCCTTTGTGCAGTTGTCCTCTCTGCACACCCCCGCGCACCCACTCCCACCGAGGGTTTCTGCCCGTGGCAGGGATGGAGCCGCGCTTTGTCCTTCCAGACGGCCTCGCCAGGCTCAGAGGCTTCCTGGCTGCTGCTGGTCCCCAGGGGAGGCTGTCCTCCTCTGCGTTTTTGGAGAAGGAATCTGGGCTTTGCCACAAGTGAGGAGAAGGAGGATGTGGAGATGTTTGAAGGAAGCCTTTTGTGGCCAGGCAAGGATCTTCTGCTTCCTGTGTCTTCTTCCAGGAGCAGCCTGGTGTGCCGGGCCGTGATGTTAGTGGGAAAAATGCTCCCATTGTTACAGGGAGAGGAAACAGTTGTTTACTCAGTTTAATGTTTGTAGGGATGTTTGGGCTCAAGGAAATGAGGTGAGAAAGGGAGGAAGAGGTGAAGCTCAAGAAAGGGCACATCTGTGCAAGAGAGGACTCGGGGGATCTCACCAATGTGTATAAATACTAATGGGGGTGGAGTAGGGAAGGGGCAGCCAGGCTCTTCTCAGGGGTGTCCAGGGGACAATGGGCACAAACTGAAACACAGGAAGTTCTATTTAAACATCAGAAAAAGCAGATTTTTTTCTGTGAAAGTTGTAAAGCGCTGGAGCAGGTTGCCCAGAGAGGTGGTGGAATCTCCATCCTTGGAGATATTCAAGACCCCGGATGGACACAGTCCTGGGCAGCCTGCTCCAGCTGATCTTGCTTGAGCAGGGTGGGTTGGACTAGATGATTTCCAGAGGTCAACTGAGCTCCTACCTCAATTGATGCAGCGTAACTGCAGAATCCTAACCCACTAGATGAGCAGCCCTTGGGAGCAGGATCCAAACCTCCTCTGACAAGCAGCAAGCCTGCTGGCGATGCTCTGCTGAGCGCAAGGGCTCTCGGAGTGAGGGCGGGAGAGGTGATGAGCTGTACTTGCACTCTGCCTGTACCATTTTTCTGCAGCAGCCTGGGGGCCTTGATCGTTTTATTTAACTTGGATCTTTTAATTCATCAACTTGTTTTTCCTAATGGGCTTGCTCTTCTATTGCTCATCCGAGATCGATAAGCAGCTGGAGCTGGGCTGCGGAAGGCTTCCACGCTAGATGAGAAACCGGATGCTAAGCGTTGCTGGTTTTCAGCTTGTCATCAGTGATTTGGGGATAAGGAGGCGTGCGTGACACTGTCTTTGTCTGTCACGGAGTCAGGGAGGGGGGAGCAAAGAAGGAGGAGGGGAGGGGGCTTTCACAGCATGCTCAGAGGTTGCAGCACAGGCAGGCACTGGCCCTCTCTGCGTTAAAAGCTGGAGGCAGGGACAGGGTAGGGCTCAGATGGGTGGGAGGCTCCAAGTGACACTGCAGCCCCTCGCCTAGCCGTCACACCCTGCCTTTGTCTCCCCCTCTCCATCCCTTTGTCTCCTTCGCGCTCGCTCGAGCTGCGCCTGCCTCCCACCACGGTCGGTCGGCAGGGGCTGTGAGTGTCGCGTGGATAACGCCCTCTTCTCCTCCCCAGCTCAAGCAGTGGAAAGCCTTTGAAGAAGAAAGCCAAACCGTGAGCCACATGGCAAAATATTTCACCAGCCCGAACAGGAGCTGCCGCTCGGTGTACAGCGAGGAGCAGCTCTACCAGCTGATAGGGGAGAAAAACTCCATGAAGCGGCTGCTCACCGAGGTATGGGGCTCTGCTGGCCCCACTCAACCGCACCGGCTTCTCCCCTTCCTTTTCGTGGGCTGAAGGCTTTGCAGGGTGGGAAGCCCTTCTTTACGCCCTGGTCTGCACTGGTGCTCCCCCTCCAGCCTCTTCCCTCCTGAGGGGGAGAGCTGCTTTGTTTTGTCACATCACTCTGCACCACAAAGTGCCAAAATTCAGGCATAATTTGGAGGGTTTAAAAAAAAAAAAAAAACCACGTAGGGAGAATGTTGGGAGAGGCTGATTCCCATAGCCCAGTCTAACATGGTTAATTTAGAGGGAAGATGCTCCATCTCGGGAGAGCTCCCGGTCCCCTGCTCCCTCACCTGCAATGCATGGGTGGGAACACCCCGGCTCAAAGAGCTGCCTGCCCCAGTGCCCTCCTTCCCGCACCTGCATCTGGGGCGGCTCGGGGGGGGCTCCAGGGGAGGCTGAGGTCACACATGCTGCTGCTGTGCTGCCTCAGAGCACCTCTCCACTCAGAGAGGGGGGGGAAATTCATTTTCTGGCAGCATCTGCTTCCAAATTGGCGGCGTTTACATGCCCTCCACCCACCCCCTGCTTGACAGGCGTATTTGTCTGACGCAGAAAAACGCTGTGATCGAAAGCCTGCAGGAGCAAGTGAGCAGCGCCAAGGAGAAGCTGATGAGGCTGATGTCTGCGGAGAGCGGCTGCGACCCCCGTGTGCCGCCAGCAGCTCCCTGCACCCCGAGCTCGGGGCAGTGCGGGGATGCGCTGGGAGACCGCTGCCCCCCAGATCCGGAGCAGGATGGATGGCAGCCTCCCCGCTTGCTGGGTACACCGCCTCTTTGCAGCGATGCTCAGGACGTCGGGAAACATGGGAGCCACGAGCCTGTTTGCTCTCCGGTGCTGCTTTTGGACACAGGGGCTGGCATCGAACGTGGCCTGAAAGACGTGCGGGAGTGTGGAACGCCTGCGGGGCAGGGGCAGCCTCCGGAGCAGCTGCCGGGCCAGGACATCTCAGCCGGTGTGGCCTGGGAGTCGTCCCCCAAAGTCAGCTATGTGAGCAGCGAGAAGCTGCGGGAAATCTTGCAAGAGCTGAGCTGGGATGGCAAAACCTACAGCCTGGCTTTATCTGGGGGACCCCTGCGTGACAGCCAGGGTCCCCCAGGCGAGCAGGGAGGAACGTGGTGGGGCCAGGAGGGCTACCCAGGCATCCGCAAGCCCCTCAGCCCCTACTCGGCGAGGCGGCGGCGGAGGATCCCGCTGCCCCCCACCTCCACCCGCTTCCCCGGACACGTGTCCCCTCGTGCCAGCCGCAGGGTGAAGGAGGCCGGCGGCTGGGGCCGTGGGGAGTCAGCACATATCTCCCTGGGGAGGGAAGGGGAGATGGCTGGTGGAGGAGTCATTCACCCACCAGCACCATCCCCTCCGGCCATCCCCGGCGAGGTCTGCCTCCAGCCAGAGGGATGGCCAGGGTCCCAGGGCGCCTCGCCGTGCATCCCACGGGAGCAGCGCCAGCGGCGGGCAGGTGCCCCGAGGGGGCCCGCCGAGCCCTCCCTGCGCTCACTCTACTATTACCCGGACTCTGACTCCAGCAGCAGCAGCAGCTCTGAGGAGATGTTTCACGGCTGCCACCGGCCCTGCTGTGAGGTCTGCTTCCAGAGCCCGCACGGCTCCCTGGGCAGCAGCAGCACAGACACGGACACAGAGCCCAGCGGCTGCACGGGTCACCGGACAGAGCACCACGGCGGGCCCCAGCCCGTGGTGAATTTCAAAGACGACCTGAAACCCACCTTCGTGTGACTGAGGGCACCCCTGCTCCAAAGGCACAGTGCCCTACCGTCCCCAAAACACCGCGTGCTTTCAGTGATGCTAAAGCCACGCGTCCCTCCGAGGGATGCATCTCTCTCTGGCATCTGGGGGTCGGCAATAAACCTTGCCCTGCTTTGGGTTGCTGTTTCAGCCCCAGCCTGGCCAGCAGTGACTGTGTTTGGCTGAGAGGCGGTTGGGAGCACTCGGGGAGGGTGGCAGTGGTTTTCTCTCGGCGGCTCCAGGCAGCTGCCTGCACCCTGCGGGTACCACATCTTGTCTGTCCCGGTGTCAGCAGCGGAAAGACTGGGGCTGAGTGGCCCGTGAGAGCCCAAACATCATCATCTCAGGGAGGTCCCCCTGCAAGTGCTGGGTCATTGACACCAGCGAGCAGCACAGCATCTCGGAAACAAGCATGGCTTCTTGCACGCAGCAGACAGACAGACAGCCAGACAGCCTTCCCCCGAGGCTGCTGATGCCGAGCCTCCCACCAGCAGCCCACCCAGCTGGAGACTGGAGACAGCCGGACGCTGTGAGCAGTTGCAGGTTCCTGCTCGCCTGGGATGCTGCTCCCTGGCAAAGCAGGGGCCGTGGAGTGGGGCGTGGGTGGGACAGTTTGGGGGGGGTGGTGTTTTTTGGTAATGTCTGATTGAAAAAATGGAAGTCCAAAGGTGCCATCCCTGGAGGTGTCTTTGTGTTTTGTGTAGTTCATTTGTGTGGTTGTAGATGAGACTCAGGTCAGAGCTGAAGGGAAAGACAAGCTAGCAGCTGTAAGAGAGGACCTGAAAAGGTTTTTCTTTTTTTTTTTTTTTTTTTTTCACCTTGTTTTTCTGGGACTTGTGCCCTTCTGTATGTCTTTTATGAATGATGTAGTCTGGAATAAGGTCTTGTTTAAATTAATATGTTCTGTTTAATTTCTATCTTGGAAATATCAAGAACAGTAAATACAGTGTGCCTGCTTTTGTTGGGATATTTGTGAAGGCATTTCAGTGTATTGTTGCCTCCACAGAAGTTTGGGATGTTGAGACCTGATGCTTAGGGCATAAAAAACCCCTCTGGAGAAAGACTTTGTTAAAAGGGCGTGTGACAGGAATCCCAAACCCGGTTTTGAATGATATTCGTTAGCACTACCCTCTTGGTTATCCTTTATGATGGTAAAATCCTTCACTGCTGTGTCCTAACAATATCCTCATAGCCCCTCTTCATTCCTAAAATGAAAACACCCCAGATGGCGAGCCCAGTTTTCCTTTTGTCACCTTTAACTAACAGAAACCAGTTTCCTTCATTTTTTTGTTGTTGTGCTTTGGTTTTTGTTTTTTTTTTTTGTTTGTTTGGTTGGTTGGTTTTTTGTTTTGTTTTGGTTTTTTGTTTTGTTTTGTTTTGTTTTTTGTTGTTGTTTTGGTTTGGTTTGGTTTGGTTTGGTTTGGTTTGGTTTTTTTGTTGTTGTTTTTTTCTTTCAGATCTGCCCGAGCACTTGCAGCTCAGAGCTGCCTGTTATGTTAGGCTCTGGCCTGAGTGAAATGCATTGACTGGGTGTCTCCTACCGCTGTGGGGCAAATCTGCAGTGGGGTCCACAGACGGAGAAGCCCAGACAGAGTGCAAGTGTGGAAGGTCTCCTGCAGTCCCAGCAGCTCTCGCTGGCCTGGAGGGATGCTGAACAAGCCAGAGGTGGGTAGGAGCAGGGGGGTGGGGGTGTTAGAAAAGCATGTCGCTGCGTGCCCCTCTGCACTTTTTCGGGCACCCTCAAAAAGCAGGTTTTATCATTTGAATCCACCCTGTGCCACGCCGAATCCGCAGGCGGGTTGTGTAGAGCCGGAAAGCGCCGTACCGCCCGGTCCCGGGGGAGCAGGAGCACCCCGTGAGCGTGTCTTTATTTATAACCATCCGGGCAGCCGGTGTCTTTATTTATAACCATCATCTATTCCACGGGCCCGAGCGCGTCCGGCTTGGCGGCGTGCAATGCTGGGATGCGCTCCAGCTGGGATGCTGGTGGGGAGCCCCCCGGGCTGGGCTGGGCAGCCCCGGGCGGGGGTCCCTGGCTGGCCTCTCCCGGGGAGCCTCCTGGGGGGGGGGGGGGGTCGGGGGGGGCTCGGTGCCCGCCGCCTCCCGGCCCCGGGGGCTGGGGAAAAGCCGCCTGCAGTTTTGCAGCGCTCGCAGCAGGGGCTGCTGCTGCCACGTCGCGTGTGCTGGCAAACCTCAGGGGCCCCAAGCAAGAGCATCCCACGGCATCCCAACGCTGGGACAATGGGTGGGACAGGGAGGTGGCTGGGACGCTCTGGGGATCCTGTTCAACATGGGGCAAAGCCACTTGTCCAAACTGCGGCTGACTTCTCCCCACCGCCCTTCATGCTTAGAGTAGCACTTTGCTTTGGGGCTAGGAAATACTGCAGCACGGTCATAGGAAATGATCAACCATGAAGCCACCTGGAAGAAGCTGATCTAAAAATTAACTTAAAATCCACTAGCGAATGCAGAAAAGATCTCCAGAGGACTTTGAACTTCTGGTTTGTTTGGAAACTCATCGCTGGAATTTGGGGCAATTGCTTTTCTGTCTGGTGACCAGCAGCCATGAACTGAAAACTGCACGTCATGTGGAAGCACCTACTAAGGCCAACGGTTTGTTTCAGAAATAATGTGGCCAGCAGGACTTGGGAAGTGATTGTCCCCCTGCACTCAGCACTGGTGAGGCCACACCTCCAATACTGTGTTTAGATTTGGGCCCCTAAACAGAGACACTGAGATACTGGAGCGTGCCCAAAGAAGAGCAACGAAGCTGATGAAGGGTCAAGAGCACAAGTCTTATGAGGAGTGGCTGAGGGAAGTGGGGGGTTGTTTAGTCGGGAGAAAAGGAGGCTCAGGTGAGACCTTATCACTCTCTACAACTACCTGAAAGGAGGTTGTAGCGAGGTGGATGTAGGTCTCCTCCCAAGTAACAAGCCATAGAACAAGAGGAAATGGCCTCAAGTTGCACCAGAGGTTTATATTGGATATTAGGGAAAATTTCTTCACTGAAAGGGTTATCAAGCACTGGAACAGGCTGCCCAGGCAAGTGGTTGAGTCACCATCCCTAGAGGAAATTAAAAGACGTGTAGACGTGATGCTTAGGGACATGGTTTAGTGGTAGACTTGGCAGTGTTAGGTTAACAGTTGGGCATGATGACCTTAAAGGTCTTTTCTAATGTAAATGATTCTGATTCGACTTTCTACACACACACAGAGAAGGCTGATGCAGTTCATACATGCATGTGTGTGTGCACACATAAAAAACTCACTGGTGCTTTTGACGACTCCCAACTCTGGCCTCTCCCCGTATCTAGCAAGGAATATGCATTTGATTCAGATGGGGAAGAGTCAAAGCACTGTGTGATGGATCGGGCTGCCTGCACGAGAGAAGAAAGGACAGAGCAAGACATTGGGCTGCCTTTTATTGCCATTGGTGTTGCGGGATCTTTGCACTGGGCATTGCATGGGCACACAGAGGAGCCTTCCTGCTGCTCAGCTTTAGGCACCTGGCTTAGGCACTGAATTCAGCATTTGGTTTCCCCGCAGCTATTTGTACAGTCTTTGGGAGGAGCCTGTCTCTCTCCATTAAGCCATTCAAAGCATCTGAATTAGAGCTTTACCCCGAATCCAAGGTTTCTGAGCAGCTGTAAGAGCAGCAGCACATGTTCTGCCAAGGCAGAGAGGAAGACTCTGATGCCTGAGAAGAAGGCTTGTGGCAGCAGGATTGTGAGTGCCCTGATTTATAACTGGCTATAGCCAACTCTCTTTCTTGCCACTGATGACAGATACAGCCTAAAGAAAGCCAACTCTCACCCAAGGGGTCTGTAGTATCCATATGCCAGGTAAGCAATTCCTTCTCCAATGGATCTGCTGTCTAAATCTGTTCCCCTTAGGAAAGGCTGTGCCTCTTTGCAGTTCAGGACAGAAACTTTAATCTTACCGAAATCGAAATGAAAGGTAAGTGACTGGGAGGAGGTCCCCTGCCTGTTCCCAGATGAGTGCTGCACTCACTGTCCCTACAAATGTGCTCACGGTACTTCAGGGCACGTGAGAAACTCCTGCTACCCAGAAGCTACAGAGGAGCCCTTGGTGATCCTGCATAACTTAACCCCGCACCCTGTCCCCACCCAGGCAGTATCTGCCAGTGGAGAGGTTGCCTATTCCAATGACGCATGGGGCAGCCACAGCAGTTAATGCCGATGAGGTCCTTTGAATTTTTTTAGCTTCCTGAGCCGAGTTTCCAAGCCATCCTTCCCCTGCTGGCTGTGCACCTCCACAGACTTCAGCTCTGTGAATCCTGCTGCTGTCTGCAAATCACAGGAAGAGACAAGTCCACTTCACCCAGTGTCCCCGAGCCCTCCTATGCACAGAGCGATAGGAGATGCTCCACGGAGCGGAGCCTTTCCCTGCCCACAGGCCTGTTTACAGGTGCTGCTCTTCTGTTTAAAAACTCTGCGGCCTTCGCCCGCTCCCCCTGACCCCAGCAGTGCACCGACACCTCTATGCCCTTTCCTTGCTGACGGCTGTGTAGGAAGGGTCACGGCACAGCGGGTACGAGGTGTCCCTGTACGCCTGCTCGCTGGGCCTCGGCAGGAGCCGGGAAGGCAGGAAGCCTTGAGGTTGTTGTGCCGCAACCACCTGCCATCACTCAGCCTGCCTCTGTTACACCGTCAGCTTGCCACTGTTTAGGAAATACTAAAATTGATCTTGATTGTGATTCAGCTGCCTGGTTTAAAAAAAAAAAAAAAAGGAAAAAAAAAAAAAAACAAAACAAAAAAGACGTTTTGTTAGCTACGGCAGAGAGGGATTGAGCCAGGCTCTCTGGGAGGAGTGCTGACTATTGGCATGGAAGATTCCCCACCGCCTTGTGTTGGCATTAGCAGCTGGGATCTCTGGGGAACCACTCGCTCTGAGCTTTGATACCAGGGGCAGTTGTTAGAAATAATGGGTATTCGAAAGTACTGGAAGAAGGAAAACCTACAGGTGTCCTTGGCCCAGAGTCACCAGACTGTGTGACCCGTGAAGACGGTGGCTGTGCAGTGGTGCCACATCTGTACGCCTAGGTCACAGTAGGGAGCAGCAGTCAGGGCCGTAGGTCTCCAAGTAGCCTGTGCTGCAGGTTTTAAGGAGGTGAGAGAGCACCCTGATCTGTACATGATGTCCACGGGTCCACAAGAAGATCCAGAAAAGTCTTCCTCAAGTCCAGGAGCCACGAGGGCTGTGGAGAAGCACTCTCCTCCTGAGCAATGTGTGCATCAGTACCCCTCAGTGTTCACAGTGAGGTTTCTTGCTTTCATGCCCATGCCATACCTCTGTAGAGGAGCCTGTAGTTCAGCTGGTTTTCTTCTAACTCCAGCATCTGTAGTTTTATGCTTTGTGATGCCAGAGCATAGTCATTTACATAAGGAATTTTTTTTTTTTTTTTTTTTTTTTTTTTTTTTTTTTGGTCCTGGAGGTTCTTGCAGACAGGATGGGGTGTGAGGGACTTTGTCCTGACAGGCAGCTATATAAAGCAGTTGGTGATTCAGCATTTACTGTGCCCCACACAGACTCCTCTGTTATCATACCAATAGGAATGCGGGGCTAGAAGGGATGTCCTAGTCATCATCATATTCCCCAGCTATGACAAGCACTGAGTCATAAAGTCCCTCTTGTTAATTTATCACAGTCCATCTTAAGAGTCATAGTGAATTTTCCTGGCAGGTTATTCCCGAACCTCACTCTGACAGAAGGAAACTTGTTTTTGATTTGCAGCCCACATTTTTTCGTAGCCTATTTTTATCTACTTGTTCTCATGCCAATGCTGTCTTCTAGTTAGTAGCTGTTCTTCCTTCTTGTTCTCTAACCTACTCTCTTACATGCCAATGAAGAACGTGGCCTTTTCTTCCCAGGATCTCTGGTCTACTCAGAGAAGAGACTGTCTATTTTTAGTTCCCTCTAGCAGGTCATACCTGCCCCTCTTTCAGTCTGCAGGGAGGCATTGAGGGAGAGCCCTGGTTTCATCGCTACCAGGTCATAATCTTCCCCTTGCAGCAACGTGAGGATGGCTGTATGCACTGCTCCCTCCCTCCAGCTGCAAAGGAGTCTGTAAAGAGCCTGGCAAGATGCTAGAACAGGATCACGCTCACCTTTTGAAAAGCACATGAGAATAAATACTCATTGGTAGTTAGGACATCAGAAAGGCAGGCCAGAAGCAGGCAAATTTCCTGTGGGTCAGCAGGAACTTGACATTTTCTCTGCAAGTCTGCAATGGACGTGGGGTTCTCAGCACCTATTGGGTGCTAGGTTTACCAGCAGTATTTTAATATATTCACACACTAAGGCCTGTCCATCCATGTTTCCTCCCAACACATCTCCTGCAAGTGCTGACAGGTGCATCTGTGCCTGGTAGGTGCAGAAACCCTGAAGAGCTTTTGCTGCTTGGAAATTCTTGTGGTTTAGGCAATCCGTAAGGACCCGAGTTCATTCAGAAGCCCCTGGTAACTCTCAAGAGATCCATAGTAAGGGAAAATGAAGGCACACCCTGCGCAGTGTCCTGATGACATGATCCAACGCAGGAATGGCTTGGACAAGGTGAATATAACTATCAGGCCACACTTCTGGAGCTATGTGCTGGTTTCCAGGCAATTACATCTCGTATCTAACCCAAATGCATTGGGCAATATTTCAAACTAAAGAGAACTGCAGGAATAATATTAGCTGATGCAATCACACCTTGAATTTACAGCAGTGCTAGGCAGATCCACTAACAGTGGGATACTCTACATGATTACAGCAAATTCAAGCCCTTGTTTGAAAGCAGCTGTTTTTTGGTTGGTTTTTCTTAGCAGTCCCCCAAATCCAGGTGCTAGATAAAGACTCCCTTTCCTCTGACAGGTGAATCTTTCATTTGATGGTGGATTAGGCTTTTGCAAATACCAGCTCATTTTCTCACTATTACAGCCTTTTTCATACCAGTAACAAAAACACATTTAGTGCTCTCCTGCTTCTGCAATCCATTCTTCACAACTCTCCAATGGTGAGGTCTTTTTCCTAGTTCCCCTAATAGCTGATATCAGCCTGCTGCAGTCAATGGGGGAGGCAGGCTCTCCCAGTCCTGGAAGCTGGCATTACTGGGAACCTGCTGTGCCACAGTACGACACCTCTGGGCTAAATTCCACCCTCTGATGGAAAAAAGCTCTCAACCCTCATTGCCTTCAGCAACAGTGGCTTGAGGGCATCTGGATTTAGCCTTTAAGGCAGACAAACCCAACGACAACACGGAGTGACAACACGGAGTACCCGAGGATGACATGGGGGTCTAATTTATTCAGGAAGACTCGGGAGCCAAGAGCCTTGTTTCTTCTACTGACCATTGTGCTCATCTCAGAGAGAAAAACCACAGTGTCTTTTCTCTCTCACTGGCACCTGTCATTCAAGTGAACACAAGGCCACTTCTCTGAGATGCATCAAGGCTTCTTCACTATGTTTGCAAAAAAGCCTTCGGGTGCTTCACCAGGAAGGCCTGAGAGACAGGTTGACCCATCAAGGAACAGCAAAATGAGAGCTGATGCTCCCATCTGGGCCCTGGTTAACTTCCTCAGCCAGCAAGTCTTGGACCTCAGTAAGAATCCCAAACATCCTCTGGAAAAAGTGAGTGGGAGGTGGGAGAAGGTAGGGAAAGAGTCTGGGCAGAAAACCAGGCTATCAACAGCAGAGACCAATGTTTTTGCTGTTGAGTAGTCAGTAGTTGCTCTGTGTGGATGGTTTGTTCACAACAGCTGGTTTTAGGGAATCAAATAATATTTCTGTGCGTGTTCATGGATATATTTGTGCCCTTACACAAAGGAGAAACACCCAAATTTCTCAGGATCACCCCACCATCCAGAATAATTGGAATTTGACAATCACAGATTAGAAGGAGCCTCACTACCCAGCAGAAATCCCAGCATCTGCTGAAGCAAGTATGAGATTTCTGCCACCAAGTGAAGATTTGTCTAGATAATGACAGCATTAGAAACAACCCCACAAGCACGTGAGATATGTCTGGTAAAGCACTTAAATAAAAAAAAAATCCTTTTGCAGATTTTCCCTGGGAAAAAATGAGTGCCCTGCTACGCAATCAGACCCTGGACTGCAGGGGGGCCACAGTCCTACAAGGACTGACAACACCTCTATGCTGGACACAGCAGGGGCCTATTTATTTTGCAGAATTTGGCTATCCAGCCCCTGATCCACACAGCATCAATCTTGCAGCAGCAGCAGGCGGTAAGGTAGGTTTTGCACTGACCGCCTACCTTCCGATACAGCTGGAATTCTAGGAACAGTATCATTTGTCCTGGTTTGGGGAAACACTGGGACATCATTTCAAACATTATTCATCGGCCTTCAAGATTGGTACCAAGCTCTGTGCAGCTAACAGCTGAGCAACTGAGATTTTGTCTCTCATTTTACAGGATTATTATAAAATAATTTCCCTCCATGACCAGTTTAGGCTGTTCTAATGCACAGTCATAAATGAGACATTGACTTTCAAAGATCTTCCTACCCTTAGGGTGGCAGATGAAAGAATAGGTCACAGCTTTGTTCTGCCGCAACATGCCTGGAAGTGTGGATAGACATGCTTTCATTACAGGGAAATTTCCACTGTCTCATTGGTTTTTGCAAGTTTGCAACCTACCTGTAGACTATAAAAGAAATGCTGGGCTCACCAAAACAGATATAAGACATTGATTTGCTCATGACATTTAGGCAGCAATAGCTGTCCGACTGATGTCTGTGTCCATTGGGAAGAGCATGGTGACTTCCACCTCTAACATAAACTTTGTGGCATTTTTTAGCAACTCAGCAAGCATGCCCAATCCCAGGATAACATCAATTCATTTAATAAACCTGAATATCATCTTAGCAAAACAGAGTGATCAGTGTAAGAGAAGTCCATGACACTGTGCTGGGAAGGATATTCCTCAGACTAGTTCATCTGCTCAAGCAGATTGGTCCTTTAACACTGCCCATGACCGAAATCCCCAGTTTAATACCACTATTTTTATGACTCTGCAGTAACCAATGGAGTAAATTAACTTGGGGGATGTTCCAGATAACAAGGAGTTTGGCCTACGGCAAAAAGTTCTCCAATGAAGATTAAAATATTAGAGGCCCCGAGTATGCTGCAATTAACAGTTTTTGATAATTGGTAAGAATGGAAATAAGAAAAACAAAAGTGAAAGAAAGTGAAATACTTTATGACTGCATTATCTAACAGTTAACGTCCCTATGCATTGGGATGCATAATATTGCCTGTATATTAATGCTGCACAGCATTTCCCATGAAAATATCTCAGACTCACTCACTTATTATTTTCTTAAAGTTTAAGCATTGTACCAACATTTTCATGCTGAGTGTGCTGGAAAGTTAAAATGAAAGCGATTCAGGCCATTTCCAAGAACAAGGCAAACAAGAATGCATTTGTCCCTATTTCAAGCATGTCTGTTTGTTGGTCTTCTATCTGAGACAATTTCCCTCACACCATATAAACTGGAAATCTAGCTTCTATGAGTCTTGACAAAACCCATCCAAAGTGGGCTACACTTCATGACTGAAAAATCACAGCCCACACAGATCTGTGGAGGCTTCTTAGCATCTGGTGGACAAATCACCACACTCAAATCATCCCTGGAAACTCCATCCCGGCTGAGTATGCTCCATGTCCTGGCAGCTGCTAGAGCACCCGGCACGTGGGCTGTCTGCAGGTGATGGCCAAGCCCACCCCGCCTGCAAGTCCTTGCAGTTACTGTTGTGGGAGAGTGCACTGAGCTGAGAGCAAACTGGAGTTTCTCTCGTAAAGGTGATGACCACCACGCTGGCAATGCAGCAGCATGGTAGAAGCAGCAGTTGTGAAAGCCAGTTGTGGTGGGAAAGTGGTAAATCTGGTTGAAGAATCTGTCATGACTGGGGCTGGAATAGCTTTGGGGAGGAGGCAGAGGAAGAGGGAAAGATGGTGTGACCAGGGCAGAGGACGGAAGATGGGGAGTTTCATTTTCTGAATCAACAAGGAATAGGAATGAGGATGGAGAGAAGGATTAAACCACCAAGGATTCAGTGTCTGGGAGCACCTGTTGGGCAAAAAATAAGGTAAGAGAGTAGATGAAAGAGCAGAGGTGAAAAAATATGCGATGGCAGGACAAGCCAGGCGACTAGGAGTGGGAGTGGGACAGAGGTAGGGTATGGGCATAACCTGAGGTAGGATGCAATTAGTGAAGGTAAGAGTGGGGAGAGGAGAGACCCTGCCTTGATAATGGTGGGGTAGGGAACAGAGGAGGCAGTGAAGGAGCTCTTTGTTTTCAAGGGTCTGGAAAAAATAGGACTGGAAAGAACACGGGTGGAAACAAGAAAAAAATTCCTAGTGACATATGCTGCTTTCCAAAGTTTGGGAGGGAACCTGGGTATCCTGAGACTCTTATCTCATCTGCTGCCAGCATATAGTTTTGAAAGGCAAGCCTTGATAATGGCCAGCAGCAATGATCTCTTCCTACTACCACCCTTACCTTCATTAGCTGGAGAGAGCAGAGTCACCTGTGTTACCTCTGCTAATCCCTGGAAAAGGTCCCTGTGGTGGGTCTGTTATAAGGTGGTTAATGAACCTTGTGGACGTGCATATCACGGAATCCTTGCTAGGTTAAGTTGGTGTTCTGGGCTGAGTGAGTGGTGGAGTTTTTTGGTGGCAGGGGAGGGGGCTATCGGGGCGGCCCCCTGTGAGAAGCTTCTCGAAGCTCCCCCAGCTCCACATCAGCTCCACTTCTGTTTGGGAAATTGAGCCAATCGGCTGCGCCTCTGTGATAACGTATTTAAGAAGGGACATGGTGACGGGCAGTGGGACTGGTGAGGAGGAGTTACTGCAGCTGCCTGAACACCAAGGTCAGTGGAGGAACGGAGGAAGAAAGGAGGGGGGAGGTGTGCCGGAGCAGAGACCCCCCTGTATCCTGTGGGGAGACGGCAGGGCGGCTCCCCCTGCCACCCATGGAGATCTACGGTGGAGCAGACATTGATTTATGGCCTGTTGCTCCTGCTTGGTATAATCAAGGTGCTGTGCCCGAAGAAGGCCGGGGTCTCATGGGAAAAGGCAGCCCCACTGCTGTAATTCAGTGCTGGGAGGATTGCAGCATGTGGGGGTGTCCCACGCCGGAGCAGCTCGGGAAGGGCTGCAGCCGTGGGAGGGAATCCAGTCGGAGGAAGTTAGTGACCCATGACGGAGCAGTGTGGGGAACGCTGCGGCCCGTGGGAGGAATTCAAGTCGGAGAAAGTTTGTGGAGGACTGTCTCCTGTGAGAGGGGGACCACGCTGGAGCAGGAGGAACAAGTTCCAGACACTTCCCTCACTGAAGATGAAGAAAGTGGCAGCACTGACTGCACCCCCCCATTCCCTGCCCCTGCGCCGCTGGGGGAGGAGGTAGAGATATCGGGAGCAGAGCTGAGCCCGGGAAGAAGGGAGGGGTGGGGGGAAGGTGTTCTCAAGATGTGGCAATGCTTCTCACTGACCTACTCTGTTATGTGTTGTTAGCGTCTGTAATAAATGTATGTTCTTTTTTTCTTCCCCTAACAAGTCTGCCTTTTGCTCGTGATCATAAAAGGGAATTTTTTCCCCATCCCAGTCCTATCTCGGACCCCAAGCCTGGCTCTCTGTCCCTTCTCATTGCCGGAGGGGAAGGGAGAGAGAGCTGCTGCATTGTGGTTGGCTGCCAATCAGGCCTAAACCATGACAGTTGGCTTTAAAACAAATCAGCCAGGATCCTAAAAAGCAGCACACTGTAATATGTGTCAAAAAGGCTCTGAAATCAAGCATTTAGAATTTAGGGAAGGCTGGAATTAAAATAATTTGTGCATAATTTGGCTTAATTTTGGCATATATGACTTTGTAGAAAACAGGCCTGGAAAGGACCTTAAGGAGCCATCTGAGGACTCCGGTCCATCTCTTTCCCCCAAGGCAGGACTAATTATTCCTAGACCATTCCTGACAAATGTTTCTCTAATCTTCTCTTGCAAGACAGACATTAATGACATGATTGCATACTTTTTCTTAATGGGATCCTGCCTCAGTGCATAAAATATACCAGTACCATGCTGTGGAGGAGACTGGGAACACAGCTGGAGAAAGGACAGGCTCATGGTTCAGTTTGCGGACTGGTGCCCTGGAGAACTGCTTCTCTTTCAGAGTTCCTGGGTGGTCATTTAAATCAGACTTCTCCCAGGCAGTCATTAATTGTGTTTTCTCCATTTACTGGGTGCTCAGCTTGAAAATACTGACTCTTATTTAACTGTCCACGCTTGGTGCCCTGTTTTGATCCAGTGTTAGGGCTCTAATTTTACCACTGCCATGCAAACAGCCCAGCCCATGTTGCACTGGTTGCCATAGACTGGGAAATAAAACCAAAATTCTTATGCACCGTGCTCAGCACTGGCTGTCATAAGTCACTCATCTCCCACTTCTTGTCTGACTCTGCCCTGTGCACTCTGTCAGCCTCCATCTCCCCACACCTTGCTTATTCTGCTGAAATCATGTGTACAGAACCTCACAGTCATGAATGATGATTCCCAGTTCTTGTATTTTGCTTGTGGACAATTCCTCTGACTATTTTATTAAGTTCAGGTTTCTCCATAGCCAACCTCATCCTCAGAGGTATATGCACTCAGTGCAATTAATTACACCAGTAGTGTCTACAATTACCTCAGGGAAAAATCAGTGAAATGCATAAGAACTGACAGCATACAGGACACCATGAACTGCTGCAGTGGATCACAGAGTCACTTCAGGATTGTGGAGGACAGAAGGGAACTCTGGAGATCATCTAGTCCAACCCTCTATTTGCTTAAGGAGGGTCAGCTAGAGCCGGTTACCCAGGACTGAGTCCAGTCAGGTTTTATATATTTCCAGAGATTGGGGCTCCATAACCTCTCTGGCCAATCTGCTCCAGTCTTTGACCACCCCTACAGGAAAAAGTGTTTTATTGTGTTTAGGTGGAGTTTCATGTGTTTTAAATAGTGCCTACTGCTTCTTGTCCTGTCAGTGGGCAATCGTGTCCCTCTTCTTCTTTCCCTCCCACCAGCTCTTTAAACACATTGATGAGATTCCCCAGATTCAGCCTTTTTTTCTCTAGGCTGAACAGTCCCAGCCCTCTAGGTCTTCCCTCACATGAGAGATGCTCCAGACCCTTAGTCATCTTTGTAGCCCTTTGCTGGACTCACTCCACTAAGTCCATGTCTGTCTTGTACTGGGGAGTCCAGAACAGGGTGCAGGACTCCAGGTGTGGCCTCACCACTGCTGAGTAGAGGGGAAAGATCACTTCCCTTGACCTGCTGGCAAAGCTTTTCTTAATGCAGCCCAGGGCTGTCTTTGTTGTGAGAGCACACTGCTGGCTACTGGCCAGCTTGATGTCTACCAGAACCTCTCCTGTCCTTCTCTGCAGAGCCCCCAGCATGTATTGGTGCATGCGGTTATTCCTCCCCAGGTGCAGGCTTTGCATTTCCCTTTGTTGAACTTCATGTGATTCCTCTCTGCCCAATTCCCCAGCCTGTCCAGGTCACTCTGGATGGCAGCACATCATCTGGTGTATCAACTCCTCCCAGCTTTGTATAATCTGTAAATTTGCCAAAGGTGTACTCTGCACCATCATCCAGATCATTAATGACGATGTTAGACAGTATAAAACCTAGTAACAGGATATACCACTAGTGACTGGCCTCTAGGTGGACTTTGTGTCACTGATCACGACACTGGGTCTCGCCATTCAAACAGTTTTTGATCCATCTCACTGTCCACTTATGTAACGCATACTTTGTCAGCTTGTCTATGGGGATGTTATGGAAGACAGTGTCAAAAGCCCTACTAAAGTCAAGGCAAACAAGATCTTTTGCTCTCTTCTCATTCACCAAGCTAGCCATCTTGCTGTGAAAGGCTGTCAGTTTGGTTGAGCCCGATTTCCCCTTTGTAAGTCCATGTTGACTGTACTCAGCCACCTCTTTGTTCTTCATGTGGCTGGAAATGGTTTCCATGATTTCTTGCTCCTTTGCCTTTTCAAGGATTAAGGTGAGACTGACCAAACTGTATTTTCCCAGATCCTCCTTCTTGCCCTTCTTGAAGATAGGAGTGACATGTGCTTTCTTCCAGGCCACAGGAACCTCTCCTGATTGCCATGATCTTTCAAAGTGTGGCCTTGCGATGACATTAGCCAGCTCCCTCAGCACTTTTGGGACCCTTGCTCAGGGGCCTGAGATTGCTGAAGGACACACTCACCAGTAAGGTTTCTTCCTGGGTCACCTACCCCTGCTTCCACCTTTTGCACATTTCCTTTTTATGTCAGAGTTTAGTCAAGAGCTCCTTGTTCATCCACACAGACTTCCTGACACCTTTGCTTGATTTTCTTCTTGTCAAGATGAACCACTCTTGAGCTTCGAGGAGATGATCCTTGATTATCAAGCAGCTCAGCCTCTGGTTTCTAGTCCAATGTCTTGTTCCTGATTGTGGTCAGGGCAAGCTGTTTCAGCACGCTTTATAAACCTTCCCATACTTCCACACTTAAAGAGTGATTTGAATTCAAACAGCATGTTTCATACCCCTTACCAAAAAAAAGTTCTAGTACTACCTACTTCAGAGGTCAGTATCATCCAGGTACTTGCCCATCAGTGATACCCTGCACCAGTGACTGAGCACCATGCAGCCTCTCGCTTCCCCTTTTCCCCCCAGCGCTGAGAAAGAAAATAAGTCAGACTTGGGCTTTGAGACAGGACAGGGAGGGTTAAATCACCCATTATGGTCACGGGCAAAAGGCAGACTCATTAAGGGAAGAAAAAAAGAACGTAAATTTATTACAAACACTAATAACAACAACACTTAACAGACAGAATAGGACAGTGAGAAGCATTACCACATCTTGAAAACACCTTCCCCTCACCCCTCTGTTCTTCCTGGGCTCAGCTCTGCTCCTAATATCTCTACCTCCTCCCCCAGCGGTGCAGGGGCAGGGAATGGGGGGTGCAGTTAGTGCTGCTTCTTCTTCCATTTTTAGGGGGGGAACTTCTGGAACTTCCTCCCCCTGCTCCAGTGTGGTCCCCCTCTCACAGGAAACAGTCCTCCACAATTTTTCTCCGATTTGAGTCCTTCCCACAGGCCGCAGTATTCCCCATGCTGCTCCGGCGTGGGACACCAACTTTCTCTGAATGGATTCCCTCCCACGGGCTGCAGCCCTTCCCGAACTGCTCCACCATGGAATACCCCCCTATGCTGCAATCCTCCCAGCGCTGAACTACAACAGCGGGGGCTGCTTCCTCCCACAGGATCCTGGCTGGTTTCAGGCAGAGCCACCTTCATTGGCCGTATGGGGCCCCCCACAGGCCATATATCAGTGTCTGCTCCATCACAGACCTTCATGGGTGGCCAGGGGCGGGGTATGGGGGTGTGGGGTGGGGGGTGTGTGTGATGTGCCCTGCCATCTCCCCACAGGATACAGGGGGGTCTCTGCTCCGGCACACTTCCCCCCTCCTTTCTTCCTCCGTTCCTCCTGTGACCTTGGTGTTCATGCAGCTGCCCCAAATCCTCCTCACCAGGTCCCTTCTTAAGGGGTCCCTTCTCTGCATTATCGCAGAGGTGCAGCTGACTGGCTTGGCCACAGAGCAGAGGTGGGGCTGACTTGGAGCCGGGGGAACTTCAAGAAGCTTCTCACAGGAGGCCACTGCTGTAGCCCCCTTCCCTGCTACCAAAAAAACCCCATCACTCACTCAAACCCAGGACAGTGACTTTCAGCATCCAGTTAGAAATATAACTGTCTTCCTGTCACCTAGGGGGAGGCTTCTTACCCCAAAGCCCACTTACTAGGCAGGTCTTTCTAGAGTCCTTTCATAGGTGCGGAGAAAAGAGAGGCTAGGTGAAGTTTAGGAGCAACCCCACTTGAGAACTAGAATTGTCTTCCTGGAGAATTTCTCACCTTCCGGTGACTACAAAAAACTCCTACTTTAAGTACACAACATATACAGTAACTGCTTAATTTAAAAATATTTCCTTCTACTGCTTTTGAAAGGGCCACCTTTCCCGTTAATTGCATTGTCCCCTTGCTCCCGTGCTACAAGGCAAAGAGAATATCCTTTTGAATTCAGAATGGCATCATCAGCTTGATATGGCTTAAATCCAGTCCAATTAAAAATAAATGTAGCACTTCCCTTAAGACAGATGTCCTGAAATGACTCCCTTTATAAAAAGGCATTAATCCTACCAGGCTTTTTCTGCTTGCAGGCCCCCTTCTTAGGGGTCATTTGGAGCGACTGCTGCTCCAATCACGCTAACCTTGTTTTAAGCTCACCCATTTCCTTTCTGTGTCCTTACATGCCTACTCATTGCTGCCTGTTGCGTTCAGCTTTGCTCCTGCTGCTGGCTTGCAGCCTCTCACAGGGGCTCAGAGGAGTGCTCATCCAAGTCTTGCAGAGCAGCATGTGAGCGATAGCGGCTGGGCGAGATCGGGAGATAAGCTTTGCTGACTATTAGCAAAACAATGGACTGTGTGCTCAGTGCTGTTAAATACACGAAATAAACAGGGAGGGGAGAAAAATAGGTTGCTTGTAACAATCACGGTCACAAAATGTTCAGGAGGAAATGAGATTCTGTATTTTTTTTTTTTTAAGGAATGCAATTGTTTCCATTGATTTCTAGGGCTTTTTGGTGCTTTCATGATACTGGTTTCTTGTCTCCAGCCAGTTAGATCTTGCTGCCTGATTCTGAATCCTGTCTTGTAAAAAGGCTTTTGGATTATGTCTAATAGGCTGAAGCAAAAGCAACATGGGTTATTAGTCTGATCAAATTAGGAGATGTGCTCTGTTGTGCAGAGTGTAAAAGATTTTGCCATGTCAAACAGTCTACAGGGAATTAGGGGAAATAGGCCTTTTTTTTTTTTTTTTTTTTTTTTTTTTAAACTGGAAACACCCAGGACTTGTGTTTTAAAGACACAGCAGTGAGTTTTTTCTATTCTGATTTCTGTGTCTACTTTTAAGCTTTGTGTTTGCAGACCTTCTCGCCTGTCCACATACTTGCTAAATTTTTATTTTGATAACTCAGTTTCAATGCCACATTTTCCCAGATGTTTTACAGACTTGGGAGATAGCTCTCCTTTTAAAAACAGCTGCCTCTCCATCTCAGGGCAAGGACAGCTGTCAACACCAGATGTACAATGCAAGATGCATCAACAATTAGTAACCATTTGCAAGCCAAAGATGAAGGAAGTAGTGTGCGATGGTGATTAGTGAGCAGCCAGGGACAGGGATCATTAAATCAATTAGAGTGCTTGGCAAAATGTCAATAAACAAAATGAAAATACTGTTACATTTTTAGCCACTTCATTATTAACTGTGCATTTTCTCCCAGGTTCTGAGGAGAATCACCACCTTTAATTCTGGGCTGCAAACTAAAGACCCCCAGTGCAAGTTCACCACTTGTGATGTGTGTGGAATGATGTATGTGGATGATGTATGTGGAATGACCAAGGTTTCATAGTTCTACTCAACCATTTTGCTATACGTTCTATTCTGCAGAGCAATCATTTCTCTCTGCAGACATGAGTGTATTACGCTCCCCACAGTTCACCTTGCAGATACCAAGAACAGCTCTAACCCACCAAGCACTATCGTCCCCTTTCTCCCCCAGGGAGCTGGCTGTCCTGGGGAGACCCGCACCCATGCAGCTATTTTCAGACAGGTTAAAAGGAGCTGCGACAGCAGGAGCTGGATGAGCATTTCATTGCAGCTAAGGATGGTAATTTCGGTCTGCAGGGAGCCCTTGTGGCAAGGACAGCATCCCAGGCAGGCTCCACCAGGCACACTGCTGCTTTCTCTGCTTCTTTGGTGATGCAGATGTCTATTCCCAACGGCCTTTTCTCCTTCTGTTGGCACCTTGCACCGTATGCAATGCTTTCTTTCCAAAATCTAATTCAATAGGAACTAGTAAATCCTCTTCCTGCGTTTGTGAGAAGGCACAGTAAACCTCGTCACTCTGGTGCAACATCCCCCAGCGGTCTGAAAGAGGAAGCGGAGAAAAATCTCCTTTGGTGGCTGTCGTGCCTGGCTCCCTGTATGGCTTCTAGGTCACTGTGATGGCTTGGAAACCCAGCCTCGGTCTTCTCCCCTGCCCATGCCTCTCCCATATGTCTACCAAGACATAGCTAAAGAGTAGTCCTAATCCCCTGTCTCAAGTTAAGTCTTCCTAGCCCTACAAGATTTTCTTGAATGGACTGAAGACCTCAGGGATCAGACTGGCTTTAACTCTCTTTATTTTGAAAGCCCCCTCAACAACCAGTTTGGAAGTTGACTGGGGAGGCAGGGAAATAGTGAGCATGAGGCATTCATGGGCCCTTTCACCAATACTGTAGTACAGAGAGAGCCCCACTAAACTCTGGGGAGCAGGGTCATTTTAATTTCCTACTGTAAGAACGACCCATCTGCTGGTTGCTATACCCTTTACAGAAAGAGACAGACCTGCTGACAGCACAGGAAAATACAAATAGAAAGCAAATGGATGTCAGTCTTGGGCTGCTTGACAGAACTTAACGTGAGGGGGACGATACACACTGAAGAGCCCAATAATTTTCTAGATTTGAACCCTTTCAAACTACTAAGGAAATGGGCATGATTTTTGCTTTCGAGAAAACAAATGTCTGGAAGACTCATCAAAGGCTTATTAGACTGACAGAGCATCTCTGGCTCTGGACACTGGTTTTCCAGGGTTATTTATGAAGGAGGTGCGGTCAGACAAATGCTGGAGCAAGGGAAACTGTCCAACGGAACAAGATGTTCTCCTGGCACTGTGGGAAACCTATCTCTTTCGAGAGCCGGTGGACCAACCTTAAGCCTGTGCAGAACTTCAGCGGGGAGGACTTCCAGAGAAGGACGCATGTGTCTGCTTCGTGAGTCACTGATGTTTTCCGTGTGTCGCAATGTTGCCATGAACCTGTTTTCAGTGTGTCTGCTTGTTTGATTGCTCTGCAAAATTGGGAAATGGAAGTTGTCCGTAGCTCCTGTTTCATTAAACTGTTCGGACCACTTGGCTCCACTGGTTTTGGCAAAACTACCTGGAGTTTTGTGAGGCCTAGGTGCGCCCACGCACATCCAGATCAGCAAAACATCAGCTGTTCTCTGAAGCAATTGTTGGTGATGACATATTTTGTGACAGGAAATCATTGTGAAATGCTGGGTTCTCAGGATTAAAAACTTCTGTCCTGCTCAGAAAAATAAATGCAACTGGTACGTTCTAAACATAGATTCCTTCAGATTTTATTCTGGGACAAAAATCAAAACCACTTTTCAGAATTTATTGTCTAATCATTAATGCCTGGGCAGTCAGTACATTTGTTACTGTTACAATCTCTGATTTTCCACTGGAAAAAAAAAGTTAAAGTTCAACTACAACCATTGAGTTTCCTCATGCCAATCAAACAAAAGAGAAACCATTACAATATCTCACTAAATTGTTCTGGGGATAATTCCCTTGGCAATATTAAGGAATTAGATGCAAGACTGGTAGATTCATTAACATAATTTTGATCCACTAGCATAACAAAGTTCAAAACAGCCTTGAATGATTGCATCCTTATCAGGCTATCAGAGGCGGCCCTCTCACCCTGGCTTCTGGTGGAATGATCCAGTAGAAGCTGCAGGGTAAGCAAACAGACTCCTGCTGATCACTCGAAAGGGAAGCAATGGAGAAAGAAAAGGCAGGACTTCCCTGTGCACGAACATGTCTACTGGCGCATGTTGGAGCAGACCTACTCAGCGTGTGATTAAGATGATTTGATTTGAAGGTTATGGTGATATATGAAATGTAAACAGACAAATGAAAACCCCTAAACAAACAAAAAGCGCCTCTCTTCTACTGAGCTCCTTACAGCTTTGTTCCATCCAGAAATAGTACCAATTTTCCAATTCACTGCCACCTTATGGCATTTCAGAGAGATAACACTTCAGTAATTTCTATTGGATGCTTCATATTTTCAGGCAGCCTCCTGGATGTTACAGAAACACAGCACCTATAAAACCGCCCATTGCATCCAGATTTGGAACAATATTAATGCCCGAGACGCTGGATCATACTTGCTTGCGAAAACTGATAATTGAAACGTCAATTCTATTTATATTTGTAGATTCCAAAGGGAGGTCATTTCATGAGGAAAGGGGCCAAATATAAATATCAACTTTGCAATGTTGTCAAAAGAGAATCTTTCAGTCTAAAAAAGCAACCAGTTCACTCGTGACTCTCCCAAATTATTTTGTCAGTCCATTTTTGAAACTGAGGGTGAAAGCTTCATAGATGCCCTTATCGTGTGTTTCGGGTTTTTCTGAGTAGTCTTATCTAAGGAAAGAATCTATGAAAAGACTAACAGAAACTGGAGGTGCTTTTGTTTCCTATCCCTTCAAATACATAATAATCCTCCTTTAAGCACACTTGCGTGGTTTCTTGGTAGGTGAGAAGACGCTACAACAGAATGGACAGGCTTTGGAAAGTTGGTTGGTTAATTATTACTTGGAAATGTGGGCAGGATTGCCTAAGAGGAAATAGAGCAGCTGGGATTTTTGTAATGTGCATTCCCCAAGTGGATGAATGGGCTTGGTATTCAGAAAAGTGAGATTAGCAGTAACTGAGAGGTTTGGGTTCGATACAGATTGTTGAAGTACTGAAGAGGAAACTGAGCGATTTTAGGGAAGGGCTATACCACATACAGGAGGACAAGCATGAAGTTGTTTTCCTGAGGTAGCTTTTTTCTCTGTAAGCGAATGAAGTTGATTTTCCATTTTTATTATCAGGTTGTAGACTTGTTATAAAGATTCAAGGGACATTTTTCAAATGGACACCATCGGTATAAATTATGCATTGGTCTGATTTTTATTTACTACTATTATGAGTAGCAAACAAATGCTAAAGCAAAGAGCTCACCCTCCCCCCATCTGCTATTTTTCAGACTGCCAACTTTTTCAAGGAACAAAGCTCAGCTGTCGCTCAAGTTGGTTCTCCCGTTTCTGTAGTCTTTTGAAAGATCTTCAGAAAATAAGAAAATGTGATTTGTGTTGTCATTTTGGTGCTCAAGGCCAAAAAAAAAAAAAATTTCAAGCTCATGACTGGAATGTCTGGTGGTGCCTTTCAGGTAGATGAGAGCTGGATGCTGCCTAGCTGCATATTTACTTTGTCTTTTTATGTAAGATTGCTCTTCAGAGAACTAATCCAATCTGTAGCCCTAATTTGTGGCAAATAGTTGTGACTGGCGTCAACAGCTCTACCAAAACAGGAGAGGAAATTCCATTTTCATGGTTGGCGGCTTATTGAGACTGTGTCTCAACAACGTTCAATACACTGGTGTCTCAGAGTGGGCCGGAACGATGAGTACAGTAGGGTGGTTTGGGGTGGCTGCAGTACCACTCCAATACTGTGATTTCAGACTGTCTCTTTTAGTCCTTGTTAGGGCACACACATGCTCAACTGTCAGGTTTCCAGCTGCTCAGAGCTGCTCATGAAGAATCAGAACTTAAGCAATCCCAGGTCCTTTGTAGTAGGTAAAACCATTCATCATTTAACAGGCAGGAGAAAAGGTTTCCAGCAAACTGAGCACCCCAGGGCAAGCAAACTGCTGAACAGGACCATTTTGAGAGACTGGGTTTGCTTTCTGCTTTGGAAACCAGCTCTTGTAAAGGATAAATTTTAGCTGCCTTTGGCCAGGTCTTTTGTTTACTCACATAGCAATGTTGTTCAGTCTGGGACTGGGAAAAAAATAAATAAAAAAAAAAAAGTAAATCTGGCAATTTTTTGATGCCTTGAAAACAGCAGCTCTCAGACTCTAACATTGGCAAAAAGCGCTTCTCCTAGTCCAAGTTATTTTGTTTGTGGCATAAACTATTCTGGAAAGAACACTTTTTTTTTTTTTTTTTAATGGCATAAGCAAGCAGCGCTCAATTTTTGCTGAGGTCTGCCGAGTAATCTTACTGAGGTCACAGCAGGGAGCAGTACTCCAGCGCCTGCTTTGCCAGGGCTGAGAACCAATGCCCCTGGGGATGCTTCAGAGCCCTGAAGAAGTACAAGCTCTTCCAGAACAGTGCCTGGGACGCTGGCCAGGGCCAAGCTCAATCCACTCACGGTGGCGCTGAGACCCCGATATGAGGGCCAGTTTAGTGGCTCTAGTTGAAACTGCGTTTCCTATCAGGAGGTCTTGCTTGTAATGGCTGAATTGGGAGAACTTTTTTCCAAAAAGTCTTGATCTTTTTCCCCCGCTGCTCAGCCCCGTTTCTGCAGAATAGGTTCACCATCGCTTCACATGCCACCTCTGCAACTTTCAGCACACCGCTGTAGTTTTTTTAACGAGTCAGCTCCCCACAGCGCTTCCCTTTTCCTTCCCACAGCCACCCAGTTTTCCCACCAACCCCACCATGGGCGGCACCAACGGTTGGCTCAACACCACCAACTCTCACAGCTTCATGAAGGACCAAGGGGCAGGCTCACAGGGCCACAGTCCCTGCCAGTTTTGGGCACAAACCCCGTTATTTCAGGGTTGCTTTCGCTCCGCCCCTTTGGCTCCGCGCTGCCCACGCGGCCTCGCCCCACGGCCACCGCCCCGCGCCCCCGCGGCCGCCCTTCGCGCCGCACTGAGCATGCGCGCTCCCCTCTCCTCCCCCACCCCGGCCCCGCCCTCCGCGCCCGGTTAGGTCATAAAGGTGAGCGGCCATGCCCCAGCCAGCCCCGGGATTGGAGAGCCGGATTGCGTCTTCGGGCCGCCTCATCTCCGCCAGCCAATCGGAGCGCTCCGCCGGGTAAAACCAATCGCAACCCGCGCCCGCTCTCCGCCTCGGGCTGCGGCTTGAGCCCGGCCCAGGGCTGCGTGACAGAGGCGGCGCCTGATTGGCTCTCCCGCTTTGGCTCTCTTCGGGTTGGCCCGACAATAGCCGGAAGAGGGGGCTCCTTCCTATTGGCTCCCCGACCGCGCTGCTAGGGCGGCGGCGGCGCTTTCCGATTGGGTCTCCCTTTGGCTTCGGGGAGACTCGGTTGCGCCCGTGCTGGCTTCGCGATTGGCTACGACCCGCTACGGGCATTTCCGTAGCGGCCTCGGGATTGGTCCCGAGGAGGCTCGGATGTTTCCGTAAGGGCCTCGGGCTAGGGGTCTAACGAGTGCGTCGGACTCCTCGGCTGGGTATTCACAGAAGCCGCTTAGGGCTGTTCCGCAGCGTAGGGCGGCGACGGGCATAGGCGGCTGCGCGGCCTTGGCGCACACACACAGCGCAGCGGCAGGAGCCCGGCACGCAGCGGAGGCAGCAGCGGGGACAAAGGGACTGATCGGCAGAAACGGGGAGGGGGCCCCGGCGGGAGGCAGCCGGCGCCGGGAGGGAGCGGCAGGAGGCTTCAGCCGGGCGGGCGTAGTCCCACGTGCCTTGGACGCCCGGGGAAGCAGCAACAGCAGCAGCAACAACCGCCGCCGCCAGCGCTGTGAAGCCGGCTGAGGAAGAGCCGGGGAGCCGCTCCCGCCGCCGTCATGGCCTGCGCTGCCACCGCCGGCCGCCTCCCGCAGTGCAGCGTCCCCAGCCTGAGCCGCCGCCAGCTGCCCCTGCGGGCGCAATGAGGAGCCGCGCCGGAGCCGCCGCCTCAGCGCCGCACCGAGACGCCTCAGCGAGCGAGTGAGCGAGGGAGGCCGCCCGGGCCGATTCACCGCTACTCCGCCCGCCGCGGATCCCACCGCCCCGGCCGGATCCCCTTGTGAAGGACCGCATCACCTCCTGTCGGCGGATCCGGGAGCTCCGAGATCCCTCCGCCGGGGAAAAAATAGTCCCGTTCCCTGCCGCCTCCCTCAGAGGCGAGGAGAGGGGAGGGGGAAGAAAGGGGAGGAAGAAAAAGAAGAAAAAAAAAAAAAAAAAAAAAGAGAGGAGAGAGAAAAAAAAAAAAAAGCCCAAACCCAACAAACGCTAAAGCCAGCGCCGGGATCGGAGGAGCTGGGCCGTGAGCCTCCGCCCCATGTGACTGGCGCCCAGGGTGGGGGCAGCGAGGCCTAGCAAACCCCCCTCGCTCGCGGCCGGGAGCGGGAGCGGCGCCGGGGGGGCTGCGGCGCGGGCGGAGGCGGCTCTCGGACCCACCGGCGCTGCCGGGAAGGATGGTTTTGTGAGAAACGGGCGGCGTGAGGAGGAGGAGGAGGAGGAGGAAGAAGAAGCAGCAGCAGCCGCCGCCGCCGCCGGGCGAAGAGCGCGACAGAGACCGAGAGGGGAGGGGGCTTCCCCGGGGGGGGGAAGGGGGGGGCCCGGCGTTTCATGTGGCGCGTCCCGCCCGTCTCCTCCAGCTGAGCGAGCGAGGGAGCGGCAGGCGGGCCCGCCGAGCCGCCGGGGCGAGGCGGAGGGGGAAGGCAGGAAGAGAAGAGAGGTGATCGGGGCAGAGCAGGAGCGGGAGACCATGTCCGGGCGGCCCAGGACCACCTCCTTCGCGGAGAGCTGCAAGCCGGTGCAGCAGCCCTCGGCCTTCGGCAGCATGAAAGTTAGCCGTGAGTATCCTGCCGGCCTGCGCGGGGGGGTGGGTGCCTGCCTGCCTGGCAGCCCGGCCCTGCCGGGGCTTCTCCCCCCCCCCCTGCCCGGGCGGTGAGGCGGCGGGCGGGAGCCCGGCCGGGGGCCGAGCGGCCCCGGCCCCGGCGGAGCCAGCTCCCTTCCTTTCTCTCCCCTTCCCCCCCTCATTAACCTTGAATAGGCGCACGCCGCCGCTTCGTTCGGGGCCTGTTGGACAAAAAATGCCGGTTGGTTTGTCCTCTTCGTTGGCCTCTGATCGCTGCGAGCGCTCTAAGCGGTCTCTGGCTAATTAAAAAGCCTTCCCCCCCCCCCCCCCCCCCCCCTTTGTGAAACGGATTGGGAGCTCCCTAGCCCGCATTTCCTTTTTATTTCCCCCTCGAAAGGAAGAAACGAATTGCGGGCACGCAGGTATGGCCGTGACATTCATGTTCATTATGTGTTTTTAAGCACTTCTGGCTCTGAATGAGAGGGCTTGGAAGATTTTTGCATGCACCCGTAGATCGGGTGTGAGCACCTTTCAGTCCAGCCCCTTAGAAGGAGAGGAAAAAAAAAAAAAAAAGAGGGGGTGGGGAGCTTACAAAAGGTGTCTCTCAAATATCCTCCAGGCTCTGGTAAAATGCTCAATAGAGGGGATAAGAAAATGGTTATATTGACATGTGAGCCTATGGAGGAGTTATTTCAAGCTCGACATGCCTTTTTCAGTTTTCTGGTCAGAATATTTTTAAGAATGAGGCCTGTGCTTTATTCTGCACAGGCGTGTTGGAAATTGTGGTATGTGCCCATTTTTCATATTCTGTTTTGTGGGATTAGCTGGTTTATGTGAATTAGAAATATGAAATCTGAACGAATGTATAGTGTGAATGGAAAAAGGCTCTGTTCTGAGTTGCTAAAGATTGGCTCTATAATAGGGAATTTCTTAACTCCTGATTTGAATGTGTTCATATTAACAACTAAATTGTTCTTCCAGATGTGTATTGATAGCGTGCTTTTCAGAGATATTTTCCTTTTTCTTATGGAAATGCAGGGTGGCATCTTTATGGGACCAGGATTGCTTGATATGCATTACCGTTCAATTGATCTATTTGGTACTTGCATACAGCCACACCTGACATCGCAGTGTGTGTGCATGCGTGTATATATCGCATCGTTTTATGCATTTCATACCAAAGAGCTATAAGATTGTGAGCTTTTTGACAGATCAGAAATTGTGATGTTTTTCTGCACCGAAATGTCTTCCGCTGCGGTTGAAGCCTTGGGGAGAGCATTTGGCTTGGGGTCTGTAGCTTACCTGGTATCTGTATGATCAGCGTGCCTGCAGCACTTCAGAAAACATGGGTGCAGTTAACCCATATTAGCAGCATAATAGCGTATGTTTGATCAGGTCCAGCATTAGCATTTCTTAAGGATTCTTGATTTGCACGGAGAAAAACTGTGGGTGACTCCATTTTAATTTATTGATTTACTTTATGCATGTGTGGAATAGGAAGCAGGTCTGGCTGATCAGTATTTCTGCAGGTGGCTGTCTAAACCAAGCGAGACCTAGACCTGTCATGCTCAGCAACAAAATTTGTCTTATTCAAGCTCTACAGCTTGATTCTTGAAAGGTCATTGATGCTCCTTTCCCGTTTATTTGAGGTCGTAGACTAGACAGATGCTTGCCTGTGAAGAGGGTGCTAACTGATGCAGACTAACAAGTTTGCAAATATGATTCAATCCCAAGTGTGTAACGCTGACGGAGAAACAAAGGCTGTAGCATAAAGCACACGCACTTGTGATAACCCCCACAGTCGCTCTAGTCATGTGCTCCTGGTCCTTCTGCTGTCTGGAAAAAATGTCAGAACAAAGCAAGAGAACCACATACAAGGACTCTGTGGGAAATGCAGCTTGTATTTTCAGTTCATCCATCCACATAAGACAGTCCAGGAAGTTAACTTTTTTTTTTTTTGCTTTGTAAGAGAAAAAAATTCCTGGGTGTCAAAAGGGGCTATATTTTTCTGGTTCTCATTAGTTTTGGTAGCACCTTATGTCATGATATAGCAAGTTATCTATTACCCGTGTTGAGTGCTTGAGATAAAAAAAAAAAAATCACTTGTGTGGTGAACAGAGTGTGTTCAGTTCTTTCATTTTGCTATATATTTACAGAGTGATAGTTACATTCTGAACCCTTTTGAGTGAAAGCTGGGACAATAGAGGCCTGAGGTGGGTGACAATCAATGGATTGGTATCTTCTGAGTATCTCAGACACCTTTAGTATCTCTGTCTTGGTTCAGGTGTTTTCTGAGTCATTAGGGAGCAAAACCTGACCTGTTTGATGTCAACATTTTTGCTTTTATTTATAAGCCTGGAGTAGCAGTGAAATTAAATGACGAAGTCACTCTTGCTCTAGTGTCTGCAGCTATCGCTGCTCCTGCGTGAGCACTGCAACAGTTACCTAGGAAGGATGGATCCAAGAGATGAGGAAGAGGTTGGTAAAGTAGTGGAGGAGGGCTCACTGATCCTTGTGTTACCTGGGAGGAGCAGTACTAGAACCATATGGTGATTGTTCTTCTCCTCAAGATATATGGGGGAGAAAGAACAAGCAAGGATTTTTCATCTCTTCCTTGTGTAACTTATTAGGCTTAATTTATGAGACTGTGTTCTCAGAAGTTTGTAAGAAAGCCTCAGTCTTGAATAAAAGAACGAGAGATTACCAACAGCTGCTTCTCCTCTGGCTGTTGGAAAAGAGGACTTCTCATGCACGCTGCTCTCATTGCTCTGTAATAGACATTACAAGGGTTAACATCTCTGCAAGAGTAGGAACCCTGTGGCCTTCTTGTATTTCTTTCAAGCCATACCATCATCAAGAGTACCTTCTGAAATACGTCTATTTTTTGTCTCTATTCATGTTTTGGTGGCTTTGAAATCACTCCACCATTCTTTCCACCCCACCATATGGATTTCTACATTGAAGTAACTCTCAAGTAGGTCATTCTTTGTGCAGGTGTCTATTGCTGGGTTTGTAGGCTTTCCCTGCACACACACAAAAAAAAAAGTGCATGTGCTCCATGTGTTGAGCCTGTCCCTCAACAGGAGGGAGCTGAGCTTCCAGTTTTCCACTTGCTGATAGTATCAACCTGCTCGTTATAGTATAAGAGAAGAGGTATGTGCTTACAGCCGTCTTTTGTTCTTCACCTAGTTGTTCTTGCATTGCTTCCAGATGTACATTGTTTCTCAAATGGGATGAAAATAATTCTGAAATATAAAAGGTAGTCATGCAACACATGACCAAAAATATCTGTATAAAAATAGAAGTCTCAAAGTTTGCAGTTTGAGAATTTTCATCTAATGAGTGTGGAATTGATTTCTATCCCCCAACCATCTTCCCCAAGCTTCTGGAAAATAAGTATTTGAAGTAACACCAAGTCCTTGTAGACAGTGGTACTTATTGTAACTGTAGCCAATTATCTTGTTGGTCTGCAGTAAATAATGTCATGGCTAATGCTTGCCGCAAAGAGTTTTTTGCTCCATGTGTGAGTGTCATGGCTCTGTAATTGGTTATGCAGAGTTTGTTAAATTGGAGGGTGAGGAAGGCAATTTTATTTGCTTTAGCTAATTCTGATGTTGTACACATACTCTTGGTTGCAAAATCTGAAGGTCAATCTTGTAATACTTCATTTTGGACTCTCTGGAAGAATGTTACAGTGATGCCAAATTCGGTTTTTGTTTTCTTCGTAGATTCACTGATTTTAGTCCTGTGTAACCTCACAAAAGTACAATAGCTTGGTAAACCTATGTCTACTGTTCACATGCGGTACTACTTCTGGCATTTCAGCATGTAATAGTTCTTTAAAAAGTGGTTCATGAAAGAATTAAGTCTGTGAGTTTGTTGCTCTATTAGTTAGTAGCCATTCCAGAAGCCAGGACATAAGTGACTGCTTTTTAGGTAGCATGTGGCTTCTAGGTGACAGTTTAATTTAATACTGTGTGATGTCCAGGTAGGTGTGTAGGAAGAGCCTTGGAAAAGAGCACCCTGATCACCTTCAGTGAGAAGGAATGAGCGGGGCTGTTGAAACTGGCAAAATGAGTGAGATAATGCCACCTTCTGTTTCTCAACCCAGTTAGGGCAGGGCCCTCTCTATTGCTTTGATAGCAGTTTCTGCCTAATTGGTTTCTGAAACTGGAAGCCGCCCATCCTGCTCTCCTTGCTGGAGAAAGGAAGATCCCTCCCTTCCAGAAGCCTGCTGAGCATTATGTGTCTGGCCGTTGCTGATCCTAGCCCTGTCCAGCTTTCTGACTGCTGCTGGGTAAACAGCTTTCCTCGTGCCTAAACTTAAAAGCATTGCACTAACGGGGTCAGCTAATGACCACGTGTGCTACAGTGAAAAGTTTCTCATGCTCTAGTGCCCCAAAGTCATGCCTTGCAGTCTGAAAAGGAATAAACCAGCTGTCTGCTGTACTTAATTCTAATGCTGCCAAACTATATTTTCTCTTTATTCATGTCATTAGGGGTAGTTGAGCAGAAAAATAACTAATAAAAAAGTGAGGCCTGCCATTAGAACCTGTCAGATGATAATTTAACTATTCTACTGTGTCCCCCACTTCTTATTTCTGTGGGTGGGTGGTTTGGTCATTTTTTTTTTTGTCTTGTAAGACATACTGGAGTTTATCTAGAACCTTTTCTTCTGGTTTGATCACTGTTCTGCACATTTCCTCTTCCCTGCACTGCTTCCGGGAGGTGGTCCCCTATTGTATTATGACCTGATTCACCTTTTGTATTTCTTAGCAATATTTTAACTACCTTGTTCACCTGTTTACACAGCAGTGGAAACCTATATAGCTCATGGAGTATGTTCCTTGCCTATATGCATCTTGGCTCTGAAAGTTGTACCACTTAATCTGTTAACTTCATAGGGCCTTGTAGGTGTCACAAAGCAGTGGTGGCTTATGTACTGTGATCTTTTTCTTGGGGGGATAAGAAAATAAGTAGCTTTTTGGTCTGCAGACCACCCCACAGGCTGAAGAGTTTCCCTCTGCTGCCCTAAGAGTTCTTTAATTTTGCTGTATTGTATCTTTAAGTGCTATTTTAGGTAGAACATAAAGGATTTTTCCAATATTGGTGTCTAGTTTACTCATTGCAGGTCTTTGTAATGATAGCAATCTGTGGGATATTGGCTATTGCTGTTCCCTTACCCTATGTTCTTGAACTGGATGGATGAGGGATGTGAAGAAGATTCTGAAAGCTTCTAGGATAACTGTGTCTGCAAAAAGCCTGCAGTTAAAGCTTTGTGCTGTGATCAGTTCTAGCATTTTCTGAAATGAATTAGTTAAACCCCTTAGTTATTTGAACACATTTGCTAATAATATGCAAGGTGGTTGGAGGACACTTGCAGCTTCTTGGTTCAAGCTGTTGAAGTTTTTTTTGTTTTGAATGACTTCATGAGTCCCATTTTAAATTGGAAGGTCTGTTACCTTTGAGTTTCCAGAAATTTCTATAGACTTAAACATTTTTCTGGAGTTCTCTCCCTTTTGTTTTCGTTAAAAAAATTTTAACTCTACTCTGAGGACTTTTAGTCACCCATAGCTAGTGTGGGAAGTGCTAAAGTGGTTGTCTCCTGCAGAAGCTCTATGGCTGGTGGTGTTACTTGGCTGCTTTCTGAATTTAATGAGCATCAGCCCAGTGCAGCCTTGAAAGAAGAACAAAACTTTTAAAGTCAAGGAGCTTATCGAAAGTTTAAAAGCTTTACAAAACATCTCTCCTCATTTTTCTTTTACCCGAGTCCATATAAAATAAAAAATTTTGTCTCCTCAGCACTTCCTTCAGTAAGCCAGACAAATAGATGCTCTTTTAGTTAGGTATGTTGAAAATAAATGCTAATTGTAGCTTTTACAATGTGGCAAGAAAAGATACTCCCTCATATAAAAGCTCAAACCCATAGGGTGCTGTACAGGTCAAATCCCCTCTCTTTAGGTGCAAACTCAGGAACCCCCTTGGCACTTTGTGTCTGATGGATTTTGTTGCCGAAGTGCTACATACTGCCAGTGGGGAAGATGGAGGTTTGGAGGCATGATGGTCAATGCCGCTTTATATTTTTGAATTGATTTGAAGTGTAGCCATATATCGAGTGCATTGCAGCAGTTTGGTCTTAAGGTGAGAGACACAGTAGCGAGATACACCCTCTTGGAGAAGTGGCTGCAGCATCATGGTCATGCTCAGATGAGGTGTTCCTGGTCAGCGCTGCTGTATCTCATTAAACAGAAGCCTAAAACAAAGCTCTATCTGAAGCTTTTGCAAACTAGAGTTGGGTAACCGCTCTAGGTAGAAGAACTGCTTTCACCAAATCTTCAGAATTCCTTCTGCCCCCATTGGTACCGGTTAACCATGCTACAGAGAGGCTCAGTTACCTAGGTGTAGTCTGTGAGACAGTGCGTGTTCAACTTGATCTTACATCCTCTAACAGTGCTGCTGTGTAGTGCTCTGTCTCTGCAGTAGGAGAGATGAGCTGATTTCAACAGAAATCCGTGTTGCAGACATTACTGAAAGCATTTCACTATCACCTTCTGAGAATTGTCAGAAATGTGCATGCCCAGAAGTCATACTGGTGTGTCTCTAAAAGAAGTGGACTGTGATTTTTCTTGCTTGATAAGTGCTATCAAATAATCTTTTCATTAGGTGCTCTTGCCACAGATGACTTGTCTGTTGTTTAGAAAAGAAAATAAAGCAAAGCAGTTCATTCTGTACTTTTATCGCTTGCAGACGGGAAGTAGGTTTAAGCATTTAAGGCAATTTGTGTTCTCACCTAGTCTGTCTTATAATGGAAGAAAGGAAAGTGGTAAGATAACTTGTCAATGTCAAGCACTGAGGGCTTTTTTTTTTTTTAAACAAAAGCTGTACAGCAATAGCTCTTTCTGAAGGGATGGTACCAGTCCTTGCCAAGAGTGTTGCCACTTCTCCATAGCAGCAGGCCCAGTATTTTCTGCCTTAGACTCATCAGGTGAGGGGCTGTTAATTTAGTATCAGTATTTGCTCTTCCCGCACATGCACTTGACTAGTGAGTTAATATTAACTGGGTGAGTTGGCAGGTATCTTCCATGTGAATAATTTCTTGATGATTTGCAAGGTTTCTGCATCAGTAACGTGAAGTCAATTTAGCTGAAGAAATGACTCTCCAAGGTTGCAGAGGGCCTTGGTGCATGCCATAGGAAATTCATTTTGGCTTGCTTGTAACTAAGAACTTACAGTAAAGAAAAAATAGTTTCATAACTTTGTAATAGGTCTGAACAGGGACGAGTGTCTCTTGCTCTGTAGGTTGTAATGACCCATGTAGTCATGCTGAAAGTAGTGAATGACTGTTATATGGGTATCATGATAAGGTTGAGTTGAATTATGTGGAGATAGCTGCTAGTATTTTTCCTTTGTTTAGGTAGCTTCTCTTGATTTTATTTTTGAGTCTGGAAAGTGTTTATTAAGCATAATCATCACAGGAACGTGTAGTGGTATAGTTACGTTGCTGGATGTGTTTCTTCAGGCAGTTAGGTGGATCTGAAGAAACCTCTTAGTAGTCCAAGTGTCTGACAGTAGATGGTCATCATAAGAGACCTGCTAATCAGAAGAGAAAGGGAAGATATTCTTGATTGATTCCACTGTATAAGTAATGCTGTAGGGGTGTATGGGACTTAGGAATACTGTGCTGCTTGTGCATACATGAAGATAAGTGTTTTGAGTGTAGCGGCAAAAGTTGCCACAGGCTTTTGGATCAGAGCACTTAGAAGGAGAAAAGTTGGGTGTTGGCTCTGAAGTTATAACCAGAAGGGAAGCAGCAGCTGAATTTTTCCAACCAAGGCAGACTTCTATAGCCACAACTGTAGAACATCGTCTGGTTTGACTTTTTTAGTAGGAATATAATTCTTGTTGGCTACAAGCCCTGTAGATCAAAGAACTATCATTTGCCAGGAATGCAGGCAATTGTTTAATTTTCAGACAGGCCAAGAATATGTTTTGCAGAAAGATAAACTAAGATGTGACTGTTGCTACAAAGAAGAATTTGATTTTTCTCACAGTGTAGAAAGAGGAAAAACTATTTGGTTGCAGTTGATAACGCCAATCTGTTTGGTTTTCTTGAACTTTCAAACAGTTCCATAGAACTTATATTATTTGTATCCCATCTCTCGTGTGCTTTTTTTTTTGTTGTAAGTATCTATTAAAAAAAAATAACACGATGAATTGACCTGTATGAGTGGGTTTCCTTGAGGGAGGAAGGGGACACAAATTCATCAACCGAAATAAACAGAATATTTGATTGTTGGCCAACTAAACATGAATCATTTGACATAGATCTGTATCCCTGTGAATGAAGTCCATAGCCATAAATGAATTTCCCAACATTTGTGGGAGGTTGAGTATCAGCATCAGAAAAAATGTTTTGTGTCTTGCTGAGAGAATGAAAGCTTTCTGGCAAGGCATGCTTTTTGCAGGTGAGGAGATGTAAGGTTTCTGGAAGGGTTTTTCTTATATATACAGTTGCTCAATTGAAACCTAAAGAAGCGGAAAATAATGTTGACCTTGAAGATTGTATCTGTTGATCATTTCACTTCTAATTTTGAAATCTTACTCATGATTGTATGTACTGGCTTGAGAGCCATGGGTATGTATAGGGAAATGCAGTGTAGTAGTTGAAAGTTAATGTTTTTTTTTTTTTTTTTCCTGTGTTCCTCAGAGAATAGAGAAGACTTACTAATCAAATTTCAGTTTCAGAGACTTTGAAATGAGTTTACAAAAATCGTTAATTTTGGATTACATGTTTTAGTAACCACAACGGGCTGCAGAGTTGATTTGAGTCTTGGGGAAATGCTTTAAAGGCCCATGGAGAGCTAGGTGTTTTTTTTTTTTTTTCTCCTGTTTCTCTGGTTTTGTTTTCTAGCGGATCAACTAGTGAATGTACTAGAGACAAAAGCATGAGGTTTGTGCAACATAGGAGAAATTCACTATTCCAGAAATTTTGTGCCTGAACTTCAGATGATATTTATCAGAAGGAGAGCAGGGAGAACTTTGATTGCAGCTCCCAGAAGGGAAGATACTGGTGTTTTCAGATTGAGCCCAATTTTGGGCTTGTTCTTCCTTGATCAGTGTAGTAGGCATGAGTGAATTAGTGGTTGTGTCTAGATTTTTATTATGTGAGTGACATGGAGATGACAGTTGGGTATGTTTGTTGGACTCTTTACATGCCTGAGTACTAAAGTTCACCATCAAATTCTCTGAATGTCATTCAATTGGGATGGGTTTTAGAAATGTAGTTGGTTTAATAGAAGATCTTTGTAGGGTAATGAGTACCTGCAAGTCTCTTCTATTTCATGATAGACTCAACTTCAATGGACTGAAGCTTCTCTTCAGCTGGAGCTGCTGGCTTTCAGTGTCCATGGAAGCTGACAAGGGCATTGCTGGAATCTGACAGCAAAAGAATGGCAGTTGTTTTCCCAGGTGTTGCATTTGAAATGCCTTTGGGTTTTTGCAGAGAGGTATAGAAATTCATGAAGCAACAAACGACATTTTCTGTGTGGTGTCAGTGCTTTGGGTTTATGCAATAGCCTGTGGGTTATTTTTTTTTATAATGCACTAGATTATTCTTTTCACTGGTAATGTTTGAACAGTTTATGGTTGACTATAAGTTTTGATTATAGTGATCCAACTCTAAAAGGGAGTAGTGTAGAGATGTTTATGCTAGGTCCATAACTTTTCATAATTATGGTACTTCAGAGATACTTATATTGAGACAATGGCACTGCCCGCATTTCAAAATATCTGGTGAAAGCCTAATTTTCATTCTTACATGGTAGCATAATTACAAAATGTAAATTTCTGCTGGAGTTACTTTAGAACATGTACTAGCTACTTTATTCGGATGTTATGGGGGCATTGTTTTGGGTGGGCTTTTTTTTTTGTTTATTCTGTCTTGTGGTGTTTTGTTGTTTTGAAGAGCAGCTGGAATCAGGAAGGGGTTTCTGGCAGATCAGGTCAAAATCAGTAGATTCCAGATAACAAGTCATGATAAATTGTTCTTCAGCAGCTCCTTTTACTCTATTACTTTTTACATGTATTTTTGAGTGTAGAGACACACTCATGCATTGTCAGGAATATGATATGGAGGGGAGGAGATGCTACAGGTTTCTGAGATCTGGAATTTAAACCTAGACCATGTGTGAAGGCTTTGCTTTAGAGTGTCTGCTTTAAAGCCTTTACAGACTGCTTTAAAAAGTTCTGCCAAATCTGGGTTGACTAATTACATTTCTGCAGACCAGACTTGGGAGTAATGTTTTAATACTTGAACAATAATTGTTTTGTCAGAAATAGGGAACCTGTTTCTCATTTGACTTCACATGATACATTCTGCGACTAGGTAATTTCTATCCTACAAGCATTAACATTTAATTTTGACGCTGCTAGGGGAGCTCTGAAAAAAGCTGCATTGCAACCGAGTGTGCCATCTTCTGTCACTCTAAATGCCTTTATCCCTTTGAGTGTCGTGACTATGAGAGACTTCTCTCCTGGTTGCAGATTTTGCATTCAGGTTGTCAGCAAGCCAATTGCTAAAGAACATACTGGTAAAGTAGGAAATGGGATTTCTGACTTTGATAAATTGTCATGGTTTTTGTTTGTATGTGGCTATAAAATTCAGTATTTTTAACACAAAAGGTTAGTTTTCAGGTAAGGACATAGTTACTATGGGACTATAAAACAAGACTTTATTTTCATTCACTGTGTTTAAAAGTTTTTGGTATGGGGGGAAGCTTGAGACACACTTAAGTTTTGCAAGTATTTGCAGCACTATCTAGTGAACCTGTAACAATCTACACTGAACGCTGGGATTCAATACCCATGGATTTTTCAGGATATTACAACAAAAGCAAAAAAAAAAAAAAAAAAACCCAAAAAAAACCACCAAAACCCCCAAGCCAATTATAACCCTGTACCTGTAGTAGGTATACATCTGTCTTTTTAAAGGAAATTATAGTGTCTGTCACTTTTTTTGACTAGGTGATTCAAGCATTACATTGATCCATTCTTACTGTAGTGTTGCTATGACTAATATATGGAAAAAGCATGGGTATTTGACAATGCTGTTGATATTTCAAGTTAGGCTTCTGCTAATGTAGCACAGACTGTCACAGAAATGCTGCAAACCTGTGGCCTTGTTCTAAGTTTTGGGTAGGTTGATTTTGCACTTTTTAACGTATGAGTACAAGAGCTTATATTTACTTTCAAAGCTGCTCATGGTATTCTTGTTTGAGTATCTGGGAAGACTGGTAACGTGTAGGTTTTAACTTGCTTATTTTGGCTGTTCACACTTCCTGTGCAGCCTGGTGTCTTCTGTACTGTGGCGCTTTTACCTCTCCCAGTGTTCTTCTGTACTGCTGTGCTTCCAGTGAAGTCCCAAAGTAGTGGTGCCCCTGTCTCTGGTGTATGGATTAATTTGTGGAGGTGAGCAGCCCTCACCTAGTACTTTGCAGGTATGCCTTGGGTCTGTGTGAATGGAGTAAGCAATTCTGGCAGGGGTGAAAAAACAAACAAAAAAAAAAAAAAAACAAACCCAAAAAACGGCTAATAGGACTGGCATCTCTGTCTGGTGTACTAGTACGCCAAATATTTTTCTGGGAAATATGAGGAAGAAGCATATGAAAAATATATCAGTAGTCCATTAAGTAGTAGAACTGATGCAGGGCATTTATAGAGTAAGGAGAACAAAGTGTCAGTGCTGAGGACTAGACTTTCTAGAAGACTGGTGTACATAGGGTATTACAGTTTTGCTTTGAGACTATACATACAATTTTTTATGACTGTAGGATATTTGAAAGACCTGTTATTTCTAAGTTTAGTAGGGAACAAAGGCGAGTAGTTCTAAAAATACATATAATGTCCAGGATTTTGTCAGGAAAAATAGTTAATAAAGGGGTGGGGAATTTGTCTGCAGATGAAGAATAACAGTGAGCTTTCATCTGACACTGAAGAGAGCAGGTGTTGCTGACCCCCTGGAGATTTGTTTGTTGAAATCCCTTGAACTGCTTTGGGCATCTCTTGTGCTGTTTTACTTTGATTTCTCATTTTGTCTGTATTGATGTGAAACCTACTCATACTTAAAAAGACATACAGCAAGTCAGGTAGTGATTATTTGACCGTTATTGTTTCTTACCACTTTCTTCAACCCTGCTGTATGGAATTATTCCGTGTATGGGATCATCTTTGTCATATGTATTATTAGTTTTTGTGCTTGTGTGGAAAGTAAGTCATTAAACATTAAGTATACAACTACTTTATAGTACCCTTCCCCTGTTTTTAAATGAAAATACAAAGCGCTAATGCAATAATACTGTCATTCTACCAGATTTGTAAATTATATATGAAATGTTCTCCTGTGGAAAATGTACTTCTTTGGATGTCCTGAGATAGACTATGTAATGTATAACTCTTCAAATGATGTGAAAAATGGAGCTGAAGTATAGTGACGTATTGGAAGTTGGACGATCTGACTTGAGAGTTGGTTCAAGAGTATATTTTCTTCTGTAGAATGCAGGAAGGTAGGCTGATGCAGTTATGAATCACTTTTGCTTCATCTTGGCATAGTAATAAGAAAAAAATATTCCTTTGTGCTACTAAAAGAAATAGCTGAAATCCTCTAGAAGTTACTTGAAACTGCCATTTTAAAAAATACAGTACTCTTCAGATTCTTACAAAGTTACCTACCCCATGGCTGTTCTTTGAAGAAAAGGATATATAGACCACATAACTGAAACCTCTTAAAAGGATATCGGCCGTGGAATGTGCTGGTAAATGGAGTCAACTCTGTGGCATGAAAGTGCTTGTTTAAAAACACATCATCCACTACAAACTTCAAATGTGTACTTTTATGGAATACTGTTAATTTTTTCCTCCAGTAATTCAGTCACAACATCATTTTAATTTTTTGCCTTTATGCAGCCAAGAGCTCTTTTTTTCCCATAAGCTGATGTTGGACATGGGCAATAAGATGCAGTGCTGGAGAATGATGTCATTTATTGTTAGGTAAAGCTATGGAATGTGCTTAAAATATATGGCATATGTGTATATATAATTTAAAGTGTGTATCTGTATGCATACCTCCTGTTAATTGCTATGGTGTTATTCTTTGGGTGTTTGCTTATGACTGCTCTTGAAGACAGGAAAGTGGATTAGGCAATGCCTTGATCTGACCCAGTATGTCTATTCTTACAAATGAAATGTCTTTATATTGTCTGTGCTCACTTTAACACTGTTAACTATTTTATATATCCTGGCAGAAACTCAGGCATTTGTTTCTGTCAAGGGTCCGCAGCCATTATAAAATAAATGTTCCTTTGAAGTTAGCCAGGACTTGTGGTGAAACTAGAGGGATGGGTCAAGGGGCATCTGCAGAGTTTTCTTAAGTGTAGCAGTAGGTTCTTTGCAGCTGATCTGAGTAAACTTTCTAGACATGTGGGTTGCATGATCTTGACACAGAGCAGTGGTACCTAAGTAGGATGAAATTTAGTGAGGGCAGATGTAGTCTGTTAATCTTCAGTAAGACTTGGCTGTGCAGGTAACAGAGTGGGCAATAACTTGGAAGGCAGGAGATCTGTAAAGAAGAATCCGGAGTTAGATGTTTGCACAATGGCCATGAATCAACTGATGTTGCAGAACTAGCAAATGTTTTACTGGATGTATTAATAGCAGTGTCATGTAAAATAGATGAAGTTAGCCTGCTCGCTTCTTGGCATGCTAGTAAGCCTAAGTTAAAGTGCAGCATCTGGTTTTGGTGGTGTACTGGGAGAAGAATAGTTGCAGGCAAAGGGGAATGGTCAGAGATCTGGAAGATGTGCTGTAAGGGAAAGCTGAAAGCACTTTGGGTGTTTTCTTTTGGAAGAGACTGAAGGGAGATTTCTTTTGATAATGTTCTCTGAATACATTAAATTAGCTGGAAGAACAGACTAAGCTGTTGTCTTCATTGGAGATGAAACAATTTGTGGGTTTAAACTGCAGCAAACATGCTTTAAGTTAGTTGAGTCAGTGTTTAAGAACACCGGGAGCATTGGACTAGATTAGGAAGGCTGTCAGTAGTGCCTGATTTAAAAATGAAGTAGTTTGCCAGGTAGTTTATATATAGCAGTTTGGAGAGGTTTTAATTAAGACAACCTGTGGTCCCTTATGGTATTATATTCTGTCATTCTGGTTATTTCTGCATGGTTTTGGGACGAATTTCAGTTCCAACACACTGATCCTGTTCCTTCTTCCCCTGGGATGAAGTAGCCTCGTGCTACTGGCAGCTTGCTGGCAGTTACTGGGTGTGAAAGTGAGGATCTGTGAAACTGGCCACAGTTTTAACACTTAAAGGTTAGATAGATTATCTTGGCGAGGTTAGCTTCAGTCTGGGAATTGAGCATAAGCGATGGCTTGTCCTAGCCTTGGCATGTAGCTCTAATTTTGAAAGAATCATAGAACAGTTTAGGTTAGAATGGACCTTTAAAGGTCCGTAGTCCAATCTCTGCGATGAGCAGGAAGACCAGCTTGATCAGGTTGCTCAGGACCCTGTCCAACCTGACCTTGAGTGTTTCCAGGGATGGGGCATCTACCACCTCTCTGGGCAACCTGGTCCACCCTCATCATTAAAAATTTCTTCCTTATATCTAGTTTGAAAGAACTTCCTTAACCTTGGAGTTCAGGTAAACGTGTACTGTATTTGGAAAAGCTTAGTATGGTTGAGGTGTCTGTATTTTTAGTTAGAGGTTAAATCGGCTCTGAATTTTATTTTTTGACGTAAGTTTTGTTCAAATGAAAGCTTACTCTGGTTTGGTAGTCCTATACTGCAGTTGAGAACCACAGGCTTTCTGTGGGGGATCTCTAGAGCTTGTTTCCTGTGGGCCCTGAGAAAAACAATGCTTTCCTTCAATTTTTGTTTATGTGGTTCTTACTTCAACAAAAAAGAATTTAGATCAAGTAAAGAACTGCGCAGAAGTTCAAGTCTAGATCAGGACCATGTTCCAGTAGCTGTGTAAGTAACAGGCTTATGATAGGGGGTGTCTGCCCAGAAGAACTTACAGTGCAAGTAAATTATTTTGGTGTGTAATGCCAGTGCATGAAAAATATTCATCCCTTAACACGCAACTGTCTGTTCACAGTAGTCACTTCTGTTTTTATTTAATAAATGAGCAAGTGTCTGAAGATTGTGTGTAGAAACCAGGTGTTGCATAGAATTGGAGCCAAGGAAGAAAATAAATTCTTGAGGAATTGTATATAGATATATTTTTAAAATTTTATTAGTGCTCTGGTTCAAAGGTCAAACATTTGATGTGGACCTTGAAAATCAAACCATTGCCTTTTGTCACTTCTTCATTCTCTTTTTTTTTTTTTTTTTTTTTTTTTTTTTTTTTTTTAGGGATTTTAAATGACTTATACCTAGTTTTTTGACATACAAGTAAGAGGGATGTGTGAAACTGTTAAGTTTAGAGTTCTCAAATGAGAACTATAAAGATACTTCAGAGCAAAAATGATAATCTGTACCAGTACGTTGTTTCCCATTTGGTGTGGTAACTGACTAGAATTAAACAAATACTGCTTTTTCTGTGCCTCTCAAAGCTACAGTCTTACTTAGTGTACATGTGAGGTTACTGCGGAAGGCTGGAATCCTGAACTACTGTTAATATAACTTCTTTTAAAATTAGAATTTGAGTTTACAAAAATCTGTTGATGTCTTGCTTCCATATTCCAAATGATTTTGGATATGCAGAATTAGATAAATGCAGAATTGTTTTTCTTCTAATCTGCTGAAATGAGAGAAGAAATGATAACCCTGAAGCCTTATGCCAAAGTCCTTCTAAGGTATAGTAATAGTCCAGAATGCCTTTTATTTTTTCCCTTTTAAATGTTTGGCTGATGGAAGGATTCAGCTGCTAGCTGTAAGAATCTCATGCTGGAGACTGTCATACTTAATTTCTAGGCAGCCCTTTACTTAAGGTTGTGCTTAGTGTTTGCTCTTCGAAATGGGCAAAGTAGTCCATCTCTTAGATGGCTTAGACTGTTGGGGCATACAGTGTTTTTTTTTTTGTGGTTTTTTTTTTTTTTTGTCTGCAGCTGTCATCACCTGAATGATGGAAGAGCTTGCAACTTAGATATTGTTGAAAACTTGTTCCTCTTCCCTGTTGATAGCTGTGAGAGACTGGGGTGCTTCTGTTGACATTGTTTAGCTTCAGTGCTGTGACAGTGACAAGAAGTCAACAGAATATCCTGGCGTCAGAAATGACTGCTATGAAAGAAGTAAGGTAGAGCCTAAGCAAGTGGTCTTTTTGGCTTATTAGATTCATTCAGATTGAGTTTTCTGAAAATGGCTAAGGCTTTAAAATAAACAATAACAACCAAAAAAATCCACTCTTTTCCCTGAGCTTGTTTTTGAGCTCAGGATGTGTTAGATGAGTATGAGTTGACATGCTAACTGAAATTGTAAGTTAATGCAGTTCTCATTATTGAAATAACTTTCTCATGGAGAATAAAAATTGGAGAGAAGTACTCTTTCCTTTTCCTCCATGTTTGTCAAAACATTAGTGACTTCTTTTCACGTATAAAGACTCTTGTAGTTTAAATGGCCGCATCTCACTTCCTTGCTCCTTTACCTTTGCTGTAGTCACTACCTGTGCTTGAAACTGCATGGAACTGCAGCTCTCAAATGGAATTAATCTCTGGGAAATGTTGTGTTTATTGCTTGTAATGCTGGAGCCTTGCTACCTTGCTCAAGTGTTTTTGTGGGTTTCAGTTTTGTGCAAGTATGTTTTACAAATACAAAAATCTTTTTTGAAAAAAAAGAGTAGGTGAAATGGCAAACTTGAAAATGGATCTGGTTTAAAGAGTGCAGCAATGCACTTTGGATCAAAAAATAAATCAATGATAATTTGAAGTTTCAGATTCTACTAATGTCTTAAATATGTTTTTTTTTTTTAACTATTTCAGAGCTTTTTTGATACTGGCTTTTGAAGCTCTTTAGAGGTGGTGGTAGAAGCATATGCAAATGGGCTAAGTTTCCAAATTTGGACTAAAACTGATGTGCGGATCAGTGGGTCTAGCTGGGAAGTTTTTAATTAAGCATGCTAATTAGGACATGTGGTGTACTCAGAAGCACTGCTTGGTTATAGGGGAGAACAGTTGCCTTGGCTGTGAGTGAAGGTGAAATTGTACTACCCTTCAAACTCCTGCCAGTGGGAAAAGAATGAGGTCTAAAGCCATTCAAGAAAATCTGAGTAACAGCAGTAAAATTTATACATTTGTTTTGATGCATCTCACCTCTTCTATTCTTAAACACTCTTTAATGTGGAACAATTTCTTACTTCAACTAATGTGAGAATAGCATGCTGTAACATGGAGAGCTCATATGTTGAGTCTATCATTTAGAAATGTGCGTGGACGTGATTTTGCACAAGAATGGTGGTATGACTGGGACATCTCAACAGTATAGCTGTAAATGTGGTAAGTGATTCTAGATAGTGCACGCCAGTGGAGACGGGGAAGTGAGTGAGGGGTGGTAGTTGCTGCTGCTGGTACCACATGTGGAGTACAGGGCCATCTGTCTCATCACTTGGGATCCACAAAAGGGGGAATTCAGTCTGAAGCACAAGCCAGAATTATCAGGGGGAAGGTGAACCAGGAAGTGAAGCTTGATGATATTTGTCTTAATTTTAGCAAAATAGTCAGAGAGGATGTTGATTGTATTTTTTTCCCTGTAAATACTTTGAGGGCATAGTGAGCAAACAGTTTAATTATTGCTTTTACTTCAAGTGCTTCTGTAAAAATAAGGACACTGAAGTTATAAAAGGATGGTTCTCCTCACCCAAAGAAAGAGTTTTTTAGAATATTGTTGCTCAGAAAAGGTAAGCACCTTAAAGTCATATCTTGATTAAGTACAGACTCTGGGCTATGCAATATAGTTTCCTCCAGTAGGAAGAAGTTGGACTTGGGGACTAAGAAGTCCTTTCATTTTCCTGCTTATTATAAGATATATATGAGGAGTTAAAGTGAAGCTTTCATGATTTTAAAATACTACCAAGAAAACCCTCAAGAAACCAACTTCAGCCATGCTGAGGGGATGTTCTGGCATATATGGAGACATCCTTTGTTGTGGCTTGAAAAGAAAGCCTTGGCTGCTCTTGTTAAAGAACAGTTGTGTGCCTTTATCCAGACCACTAAAGTGGCTGGAATAGAGCTAAAATGAATAAATAGAAACATACTAATTTAGTTGTTCATGAACATGTATGGAGTGTTTCTTTGTGGCTAGTAGTAACTAGAACAGCTGTGTAGCTTTATCAGATGTTGAGCTGTCCTGACTTGCATTGGGTTTAGGAGCTCTCTGTACCAGCAGACTTGTTTTCCAGTTTCTCTCCTGTTTTAAGATTTGAGACTGGTACAAAAAACCATTTTGTCTGTATGATAACATCAACTTTTTTCCTGAATGTTTTCTGTGAGGAGAAAAGAAGTAAAGGCAACTCAACCCTGTATTGAGTTTGTCCAAGTTTTGTACCATTCTTGAAGAGGCATTAATATTTTTTGTTGTTGCCTCTAGTGTATTGGAAATGCTCACAAGAGTATTTAGGAGAATCCCCTTCTCATCTTAAAATCCATAGCTACCGGTGTTCTGTTTGTAATCTGGGTTCAGGAACTGAATGAATATTACACAATGAACTGTCTCACCTGAAGTTTAAATTTTTTAGCTGTCACCATTTGTGCAGCCTGGTTTGAAGTTGGATCATTTGACATTTAGGGGGGAGCTGGATGTAGTATCTGACATGAGAGAATGTACTAGTACTAGCTCGTACTGCATATTAAGATGTAGTGGAAGCCAAGTTGATTTGAAAACACTGTAGACTTGCTTTACCTTCTGAAACTTAAGGTGCAGTTAAATTTCTGTGGAGTTCTGGAGAGGAATGGGGTTATACTGTTAGAACAGTGTTCTGTAAGCCATGAGTGTGACAGCTGGGATATTTAAATTCAGTGTTTACAGTATTTATATATAAATTCTATACATTGGAAAAGAATGAGGGAGAACTACTTAAGTCATATTTAGGTGTGTGTTTGGTTTCTTTTTTTTTTTTATTTTTTTTTTTTATTTTTTTTTAATAAGGAGAAAGTACATGTCAGGTTTTGTTCAGAAGATCCTTAACAAAATTGCAAGCTTTATAATGAGGGCAGCTTGATAAACTTGACTCAAGTTCTAAGTGCAATTTTACCTCTCCATCCAGCATCCAGTTTTCTCTTCCTTTCTTCTTTTTTTTTTTTTTCTTTAAATAATAGCTGTTTTTTTTTAAGTGCCTCTTCTAGCTCTTAGCAAAACTACTGTATTTTACATGTGGATAGAAGAGTTCTTTCTCTGATCTTATTGACCTCTTTTCTCAAGGAATTTTATGAAGAAAAGCAGAATTGAAAACAAAACTGTTATTGGTCAGAATGCCACACCTATTTCCACTTACTGTTCTCAAGTCCCTGGCCTACTAACAGCAAAAGGTTTTTATTTCAAGACGTTAGGCAAAAATCTTGGACAAGTTAAGAGTGTTAATGTTGAATGTGGTTTGATAGTGAAAATTTGTTTTCTCGTTCTTCAAGTGAGGCGATTCAGCATCATATGCCCCAAGAAGATCAAAAAAATCTGCATTTTGGGAGGGAGTTTGGTGTTAAGTCAACCATCAGTACAGTTCATGCTGTGTTTCCAAGCGTAGATAGCCTCGATGAGCTTTTATTTGGATCATGACTTTCTAAACTGTTATTTATTTCAAGTTCTGTTGGAATTTGATAAGGTACATTCAAGTGTCTGCTTATCATGGTTAATTTATTTTAATGGACTGTTGAGGTGTGTCAGTTCTTTTTAAAGTAGATTTTCTTCTCTCTGTTGATTCTTCTGCCATGGTGGTTCTGCACTAAACAGTTTGGCTAAACTCTTGTGGTTTTGTTTGGTTTTGTTTTTTTTTTTTTTTTCCCCCTCTAAGTGACATTTATTAAATAGATAAGCACAGCTTTAAAGGAATCATTACAGGGAATTTTCTTCTAGTTACTGTTCAGTTCTGTCAGTAACGTGGAGTGTATTGTTCTTGGACAGTTAAGCTTCATGGCTTAAACCAGTCTGGTGACAGAGTTGCTTGTTGCTGAAACAGATGTGTACTTCTGATCCTAGAAGATGCTACCAGAAAAACAGCGTTGGGAAGACCTACCGTCATCACACTGAACTCTTCCTGAAGATGTTTGCTCCATGAAAATAACATGCTTTCCTGTTCGTATCAAGTAGTCCATAGTGTGCCTGCACTTTCTTTGTAGCAGATAAAAAGAAATTGTGATATGTAGAAATGAAGTGGCAGTGTAATATGCTCTTTGAGGGTGTTTCTGCTGCTCTTGGTTATTGTGAAGCTTTAATGCAGCAGGCAGTGAAATTTAATTGTATTTACAAAGTAATCACTTGGTCATTTGGAGTAGCTTCCTCACCATTTGGTAGCTTGATCACTTCAGGGTTTAGAAGAAGCATGTTCAAGTCTTGGCACAGCTCTGCAACACTTTCTTGAATGCCTGGCAAGTCATGTCTTCTGGCTATGAGGTGTCAGCCTCTTTCGGTGTTGTCAAATACATACAGTTTATAACCAGATGTAAACAGGCGTGAACTTCTAAACCTTGGCTTAAAGGCTTGTTTGTTGTGGTTTCTTATTTTTTTTCATGAAACCAAAATACTTAGCCTTTTTGATGTAGAATCATCATCTGTTTTTGAACTTGAGTACGAGTTAGTTCACCAAACTGGCAGGTGGAATTTGAGGTGCTGAGACATGTGAGTTGCTGCATATATCTGAGGGTAATGTTCCACCTTGTAGTGAGGCCATAAAATGACCACAGTTTTAACAAAGGTGTAAAATGTTGCATGTGAATTTTGAGTGTGGCCAACCATGGCTCTCTTTGGTTTCCGCTAACATCTAGCACGTTTCCTGCTGGTGGGTCCAGAAAGAGGAACTGAAGTAATTTTACCTGTATCCATCTTGAATCTGTGAATTCAAATTAAATGTTCAGCTACACTCTAGGAATGGAAATATTTATTTTGGCCTAATTTCTGTAAATTTGCTTTGCTCTTTATTTGCTGACAAACTGGGCTCTTGATCCTGCTTTTTATGTAAAAATCATAGTTAAAGAAATGCAAATTCTAATATTATTGGTTGATATTTTAAAATATAAAATAATAGAAAAACATTGTGTTTTTTGAATGATTTGCAATAAGAGCTGGCTGCTTTATCTTGGTTGGAAACAATACAGAGCACATGGGTCATGTGTCCCTCTACCTCAAGGTTTTGGCTTTCCTGTTTTTCTGTGTGTGTTCAAATTCTTGTGTTTTGCCTCCATACGTTCTGCAGTGTGCACCCAGGTTACAGTTGTTATCTTTGGATGTCATCCAGGGCTCAGAATTTATTGTTTTGCAGAAAAATAACATTTTTCTACACATAATTACTTGAAATATAATGTAGCTGCCATCCATTGTTCCAAATGTGATGCTGATACTGTACTTAAATAAAAATACCTGCTTTCAAAATGTCCTGTTTTCCTCTTTTCCCAAAGGAACTAGTTAGATTGCCATCAGATGCTACTTGTTGGTTCTTGGCATTCGTCTTCATGGTCGACTTTCAAAATGACTGTTTTTCCCAGTAAAGTCAAGAATTATCTATGGATTCCCCTATAAAGAGATTTTTGGTTGAAATGTTGATATCTAAAATGATGGCCGTAATTACTGCTCTGAGGGTGTGAAGGGTTTCAGGTCTTTCAGTGTAATTAGCAAAGAACACAAGTATGTTTGAACGTTATGAACTGTCTTAAATAGCCAAGATAGCTGGGATCTCTGGCTGATGTGGGGTATTAGTCTTTTTGAGGGCTCTCAGAGGACTTTCATATGTGTAATATATCCACTTAAAAATTCTTAGAAAACGCGGTGTGCTTAGAGAAAGCCATTGTTAATTTGCTGAGGCCACACTAGTTTATTTACACAGCAGAGTGGTTGAATCCTTGCTTTAATGGTAAAAATTTGACTATATGATTAAATGTGTGGAATAACAAATGTTGTTTCTCTAAACTTTAAAAATATCTTCAGTGTATTTAGCTTGTCCTTAGGAAGCTTTATTCCAGCAATAAACATGGTGAGTTTCATACTGAAATAATGATGCACTTTATTTTCTACTATGGAAAGAGTTGTGAAAGTATGCATTGCTTTTTAAGAGTGGCTTCCTGCATTGTGGTAAGAGCTCCAAAGATGTTGCCTCTGGAGTTGTCAGAACGTTGCACAATTTTCTTTGGGCCTCTGTATGGCAACCTACATACCAAGTCTAATGGCTGATAAAATCTCAAGTTCCATTTAAGTTTCTGCCTTGTTGACTTGCTCTGTTGTGATTTAGTTCTCTATGTGGAAGACTGAGGTCAAATAAAGGTAAAAGACATAACTTTTCTTCAAAGAGTTGGTCTATAGCATGATGAGTCTTTAATGCAAACCTTAGTCTTCATATGTAGGGTTGCTGTGCAGTAGCTGCAAGCCTTCGAATGACAATTGAGTTGAACGTGTTGCTTGCTGCCATGGAGCTGATGGTAATGCACTCTCTTTTGGCGGAAGTTAGTGTTATTTCACTGTGGTAGTACGTATTTTGAGGCTGAAGGGTTTATGAAAGTTGGAAGCTGTATAGACAGCAAACTCATTCATAAGTAGTGGAAAGCGTTCTCTTTTGAAGAGGCTCTGGTCTCCTGAATTTTTTTTGTATAAATGTGCTTTACATCAGCAGGGACAATGTTTTTTCATTTTGGTCAAGCCCTGCTACAGTCAGGGGGAAAAGTGGTTGGATTTGGAGATGTTTAGTCTAAACTAGTTGTTCCTGAATTTGTGTTGTTAGATGGATTGATCTGTGGTTGACAGACCACTGTACGCGGGGGAGGTTCCAGCTCCAGTAAACCTCTGCATGGTTAATCATTTTTTGCCTTGTGGTGATGGTGGGAACCACTATGCAGTGTTTTGCCCTAGTTCATGGTAAAATCACCTTGTGTTGTGATAGCTTCTTGCATATTCTAGTTTGGTTTCATTTTATCAATGGGGAACACTGGAGTTTTCAGCTTCCCTGCCTGAGTGTGTACATTTCTGATGAGCAAAAGACATCAAGGTTTTCTAAGATGCTGTTTTGCGCTGCATTTTGTCTTTTCATGCCATGTGGTATACGTTTCTATGTTGGTTTTATTTAAATGGTGTGACAAAGATGTGGGGTGTATATGTCTTATACCCCAAGGCATACTGAATTTGTTATGATGGTCATATTTAGAATGAAAAAGATTAGGTGATGGTCTTTTTCTTTATTTTCCCTGCTTTAATTGACTTAAAACTGCAACATGTTGGGTAAAACTGCGTCTTTATTTAAAAGCAGGCGTTGGTTCCTTTTTTGGTTTATAATATTTTTTTTTTCCTCTTATCTGTTCACGTGTGCTTCTATAAAACAGAAGATGCAATCTTACCCCCTTCTGGGATGTTAAGATTCCAAGGCCTTTGTTACTACAGTTTGTGTTCTGCGACAGGCAGCCCTGTACATTGTCTTTGCTGATAGAAAACTGGTGGTGGAGAAACCTACATTTGTTCTTTTTCTCAGACACTTAATGATATGGTGTGCAATGTATAGTAGGTGGTTCTGATAGAAATCTTAGATACGATATATCTGAATGACTGAATCTACTAAGACTTTGATTTGGAGAAGAACCGAGAAGTTAACAATGTGTTTATGAAATGAGTAATTGTTTTGATATGTTTAGACAAACTGTTAAGATTAAGTTTTGTCTTTTAACTGTGATTATAAAGTTAACCTTTTCCTTCTTGTGGACATAAAGCAGTTGCATTGACCTTGGTTGATCAGGTCAAGCAAGGTGTATTAAAGAGGAGTTGTGCATACCTAATTTGAAGTAAGAGTACCTGTGTGTAACGTTCCTCACTTTAATCTTATCTAATTTACTCTTTCCTTTGCCCTCTGTAGATAAGACCTTAGGATGATTTTTGTATTATGTTTTACTATCTCAGGTAGCTGGTTTTGCTGTTCATACAGACCAGGGACAGGCTGCCTCACAAGTTGAGGAATCCAGAATGAAAGCATTCAGAGTAAATTATGCAATTTACACAGAGGTTTTCAAGTCGTCAAGCTGGACAAAATGAGTATGGTAAATGAAATGATGAGGCCTAATGAGATAAATCAGTGTTCAGTGAATGTTTTTGCTAGAAGCTAAAGGCCAGCAAAGAATTGAAGGTATTACCAGGTATCCTATTAACCTAATTTCCCTAAAACATTGACATATTTTTTCTTGCTTTTTTTTTTTTTGTCTTCTTTCTCTCTTCAATTTACCACTAGAGGTGGGGAAAGAGCATTTTAATGAACTGACGTTCAGCTGTAACCAAGTAAAGCTGTAGCTGCCTTGAATTGACCCTGACTGGTGACGTCAGCATGTGTGAGTGAGCTCATAGGCACCACCGTGCACTTCTAAGAATGCACCACTGTGGAGTCATTCATAGTTCAGAGTCCTCTCTGTTGAATTTCACATCCTCCTACAAAATGTTTACAGGCAGGAGCAGCAGGGTAAGCAGACAGAAATAGAAACCCAAATTGTCAGTTCTGTAGATCCTGAACACTTTAAAACATGTTGGCTTAGCTTTTGTGTGCTTAAAGCAGCAGTCTGTTCTAAATGTAAAGGTTAGGAAATTGCTTATTTTGCGTGCTGTCCTCTTGATTAGGAGACGTTGACTTTTTTTTTTTGAGATTTGTTGCTAAAGATTTCCTTCTCTTATTTAGAGCTGTTTCCTGTCTAGTGATGTTCAGCTAGATTGTGTGTGAATGCTGCTTTTCCCAAGCTGTGTGTGGGTTGGTCCTTGCCTATCGCCAAAGTACTTCTCCCAGAAGACCATGAGCATTGGTGGGTTAGTGGCTTCACTGCTGAAGCCTGTTAGATGGCAGTAGCATTAAGAAAATGAAAGTAGTCAGCCCTCTGCAGCTGAGTTTTGAATTCTCCATAGGGTATAGAATTAAGGTAGATTTATCATGTATCTCACTAATGTAGATAGGTCTGCTTTAAGCTGTTACCAGGTTGTTGCCAAAAATTTTTCAAAAAGCAAAGATTACTATGCCACGGTACAGTTTCAAAATAAATACTTGTGTTAAAATTCTGTTTACCTTGCAGCTTTGGCCTCTGGGACCAATATTCTGTCTGTTAATAAGACTTCTGGGCCCTATTTACAGCTTTAGAATGTTTTGTAATATTTTTATCTATCACTACTTTTATGGCTTGTCATACATGGATTCTGGTGGTAGGTGGTAACTGGTGGCAGAGATGCCCACTGGTGTGACAAAAGCACATGCAGGTGGCGGTTATTATTCAGTTTGCAGTTTGAATAGCCATAGTACAAAGGAAGTTTATACTTTGTGCACAAATACATAGCTGTAAACACAGAGTGACCATACTCTGAAAGATGTAGCTCCTGCTATTACAGATTTCCTAAGGGTGTGTTGTTGAGATTTTAAAGCAGGTTGGGTGAGACAGGTGGGTAAAGAAATTAAGTCAAATGTAGGTGGAAGCCAGAGCCCTGGAATGCTTTAAAGCAAAGGTTGAGAAGTTTGTGGACACGCATGGCACAGACTTCTGAGCAGTGGAACTAATGATTTCTCCTTTCTTAAGGATTTGTCCGGTTTTGTTTGTATGCTGTAACTTGGTGACCTTGGTTTCTTCCTCTCACAGGCAGAGGAGGCACGGATTCTGGCTTGTCTGGAGCAGGGCGTGTTTCTATTGATGCCTGGTATGTGTATGTCGGATGTGTATCCTGCTGCCCGCCAGTTTAAAAGAGCTGGGGAAGTATTACTTGGTTTGCTGGTTTGACAGGGGGTCCAAAATTGAGACCCCCTCAGAAATCTGAGATTTCTGTTCTTTCAGACTAGGCTGATAATGGCCAATCATGTCCAGGACTTTTGATGGTGGGGAAGAAAATAGGTGGGCAAAATAGTGACCACATAAGCTTAATTAGCTCAGGGAAAAAGCCTAAAAGCAGTGGTAGCCAAGATAGAGAATGTACAGAGGACAGAGTAGAATACAAAACAGAATGAAGTGGAGGTGAACTTTGCTTATAATTTGTACCTTCAGGCAAACGTTTAATTTTTTACCCAACATATCAATTTGCAAGTCATATTCTAATCCCTGTCATTACACTGAGCGCCTTGTGAGCACTGCCTAATGAAGCTATCATGGAGCATTACCTTCTAAAGAACCTGGCAGCCAGAAAGACTTGCCCACTATGAGGCTTTCAGTTCAGTCCTCAGGTCTATCCCAGTTTTTAGCCTTGTTGTACTACTTTGATAGTTTTTCATTAATAGTGGAGACACAAGAGTTGGCTTGTCGTAGTACTCCTGTATTACAATGCCTTGTGTGAAACAAATGCTTGGTTGCAGAGCTCCTGCAAGCTTTGGTTCTGTCAGTACTGGCAGAATAAAGAGGAGGGCGAAGAGCATCAGCAGTATCTTACAGGTGAAGGAAATGTGGGGGCTGGGAGTTCCCAGTTGAGTTGTCACCTCCTGCTGCTGTTGTCCTTAGACCCTGAGCAAGCTGCGTATGCCCGGCTGCCGTCCTGCTGGCTCTGAGTTTTTGAGAAGCAGTGCTTATGCTGATGAAAGCTCTGTTGTGGTTGGATTGTGCCAGTGTAGAGAAACCTTATATCATCGCATGCAATTTTTATTCCACGTGGAGATAGCTACACCAATGAAAAATGCCTCTGTAAACCTCGTGATTGTGTCTACGGTAGTGTTTTTACTAATCAGTCAATACTGCTGTCTGATACAGGCAAATACTGCTTTGTGCAGTGTTCCGGCTCAAAAATGTGATTAATGGTCTGTTCCTGTTTTATCAGATATTCTGAGGGTAGTTACAGATTATGAAGCCTTTTATGTATTACAATAATAGGGACCCAAGGGCATGGGCATGAACAATCATTGCAGGTGAACTGAGTGAAACTCTGCTCTCTGATAGCTGCGTCTGTGTTCATTCAGAGACTGTACAAGGAAAGGAGATGACAGTAGAACTGCCTCAGAGTGGCTGTGCAGATGGAAAGCTGTAGCTCACTAATTATTCCATAGTAAGTTCAATCACATACTTTCCACACATTGGCTTGCCTGTTTGCATGTCCATGTTCTGAGGGAGAGAGTCACAGTCCACCTGAGGTTGTTCCTTTGTAAGGCTTTGGGAAGGGAAGCGTAGCAGTAGATTACAAGTGTTTTATACACAAGGACCTGGTTTCAGTGGTAACACGTGGTAGGGAAGAGGTCTCTTGCACCTAGACAGGAGGACTCCCCCAAGCTATACACCTTTTCTGGGGCTGTGCTATGATTCCTGCCCTTGAACGCAGAGGCATTGGTTGCAGCATGCCTAGCTGTATAGGACTTCTCTGTGCAGCCAAGGGGATGCCACCAAAGGTTGCTTAAAATATATACACATCTACTTTTTTCTAAAGGTCATTATGTAGCTGGCAAATGGTTTATAAATAATACGAATGTGATAACAAAATTTTTTATTTTGGTCTTTTTAATTAAGTACTGAGGTGCTGTAACCCCATATGCATTGCTTCATAGAAGTTTGAAGTAATTTAGGTAGGAAGATGTACAGCAGCTTTATCTCAGTGCTTCTGGAAGGTACTGACTAAACATCCTCTTCCTCCCCTGCTCCTGAATCCCTGCTGAGTACAATTACTTCATATTCTGTCTGTGATCTCCTCCCCTCCTCTCTCCCACACTTGTTAGTTTTAAGCTGTTTATGGAAGAGAAGAAATCTTTTGAGTGTACTTCTGAGAAATTTGAGTGATTTCCTTTCAAGACAAAGGTCCTGCCTACTCAGATTTGCCAATAGAAAGCATCTGAACTCAGAGCCTGACTGCTCAGTCCCTTTCATCTATTCCGTGTTTTCAGTCTTGCCAAACATGGTGATCTTATTTTTTGAGGCAGGAGGGTGCTTTTTGAGATTGCATTGCTGTGAACTGAAGCATGCAAAAACCATCAATAAAGCTCTCCCCCAAAAATGAGATTGTAGAACTCTGTCTTCCCACTGTCACGAGACCCACTTCCTTGACTAAATGACTTTTTTTTTAGCAGTTGATTGGAAGGAATTTCATTGATGTACTTCAAAACTCTAGTAGAGGATGTGTCATTTTATTTTTCTTCTTTTCCTTTTTAAAGCATCCTTTCATTTTCCTTTTTGGCACATTCACTCTTTCTTTTCCTTCATTGTTCTCTCTCTGTTTTTCACAAAACACATTCTTTCCCTGTCAGGGTGGATAACACTCTTTCCTTTATTCAGTATCACTCTTCAGGTATAATCTGTTTCTGTGGCTATTCAGCTTTCCCTTCTTGACTTGTTATTGGGCACATCAGGTTATGTTGATACTAATGAAGTTTCCTTTCTTGTTTCCATTTGTAAAGTGTGTGGGATGCCATTCTTCCAGGGCAGTCTGTGTGATACATTGGCTGTAACTTCTGTTTTTGTTACTTGTTTACCACTGCAAGTAAAGATTATGAGAAATGGTGTCTATCCTGATTTGAGGATGAGTCATACTCACACCTAACATAAAAACAGTTTTTCATCACTTGAACTAATGACTTTTGGCCGTAATGTCTGTAACAAAACACCTGATGTGAAACTTCTGATGAAGTCAGTTTTGATGAGCCAGATTCCCCAGGAATCAGTGAATTATAATGAAGTTACAACAAAATAATGAGCTGCTACTCTCTAATAGCACCTAGTTCACAAGAAGGGAGAGAGCCAGCAGGTTATTCTTCTCAGCCTACCTTTTTTGAAAACTGTTGACCAAATAAGTGGATGCCCTCAAGAGGGCATTGGAATTAGAAGACTGTATGGCCTTAGAGTTCACACCTTCAGTGTAGTTTAGGCCTAGAAATTACATTTCTAACAAAACTACTTGCGTCAGGGCTTATTTGAGTTTGACCCTAAAAGTAAGTCTTCTAAATCAATTAAATTCTGTAACAGATATTGAACCATGCTCCCCATTTTCTGTTTAATAGTTTTTCATGAACGACAAATGCTAGCAGTAACTTGTATGTGAGGTCAAGAATTGCCCTTACGTGTTTTTGAACCCTTTGAAGTAAATGATATATATTTATGTATATGACACATTTATATTTGCTCCCTTATATAGTGCTTGTGCATACATACATACAAATGTATTTGGCAAGGCCTTAGTCTTTGCTTGAAAGTCCTAGGTTGTAATCTAACTTGATGCTTCTCTTGCATATCATTTCTTTCTACATAACTTAGGAGTGCATTTAGCTGTTCAGCAGAACTCTCTTGCTGCTATCAAAATGGGGTTCCACTACTGGTCGTATTCCTACTACTGCCTGCATGTGGTCTCACTGGAGCTTGCATGACCACACAGTGAGCCAGTTCACGTTGCTTATTCATCAGAAAGTTAACTCAACCTGACAGTAAACAGTTTTCTGCCAGGGTAGGGAGTTGAATTGGCTTATTTTGGTAGTTATGATGACAAGGGATGGGACAGACTGTATAGCTGGGGGGAAAGGTGGGACAGAAAGGAGTGTCCCTTTTGATGACAGCAAAGTATTAGGTCACCTTAGCAGCCTTGTCTAACCACACCCATAACAACATAGTTAAAGTCTAAAGGCACTCGCATGTTTGTCCTGGATGGCTGGCAGACGTCCTCCCTTGAGTAGCAGTTTCCTTCCTTAGATGGAAACCTGCAGTCAGACTTTCAGACATAGGTCTGTGTGCAGATGTCTTGCCTCATGAGGTGGAGAGAGGAGGTTGAAACTTCCTGTGCTTAGAACTAAGGTTTATCATGACAGTGGCTGGAAACACTACTGAAAGTTTTTTGCTGTCGCATTCCTACAGATAGTTAATTGAAAAGAACCTGAGACAGCCAAGACTGGGTGTTGTGTTTTTTTTTTTTTTTTTTTTTTCAAGTGAAAGTGTGTAGTTATGACTTAAACAGCAAGGCTTCAGCTTAATTAACAACACTTTTTTTTTTTTTTTTTTTTTTTCCTTAACATGCTACTACCTTCCCTTGCTCTTCTACCAACAAATAAAAAGCTGAGGAGTGAAGTGCTTGTCTTGGGTACCTATGAAGCCTGTGATTTCATTTCAGATTGTGTCAAATATAAGGAAAGGAGGGGGATGGGAGACGGATGTACTTGCTAAAGAAATACTGGCAGTACCTAAAGATTTTTATTGGCCTCACCATTGCTTTTTAAGATAATGGAATAGGTAAACAGGCTTCAGACAAACCCTGGTATGTGGGAAGCTGTACTTGGCAGCTGGTTACTTGTACCTGCAGTTTTTGTGGAAGAACTACTATTCAGGTATGCCAATTGACTTGTTGTGTATAGACACTTCTGCTCAGCTTTTGTTTCTAGGGATTGTTGTAAATGCAGACATGATGTCTACTCAGATACTGCTGTCTGTATATATGATATGAGAAAAACATGTGGTTCATATTTTGTGCATACTTGTGACTAGTTTAAAGGTGAAATTAACAGCATTTTAAAGTCTTGATAGACTTTTGGTGCAGCAATAATAAGTTAATTCCTTTTATAACATTGCAAATAATTATTGGGAGTGATTTTTATAGAGGAGGTGGTTTTGGTGCTTCATGCATTTCAGATTTCCAGCTTTTTCCTTTGCAAGGTGGACATCCAGCTTAGTGAAGATCAGTTATAAGTTAGCATTTAGAGTAATTGCATACACATAAGGGGCTCACCTCATCTGCTGAAATTTGTACTTAAAGGAGGATTTTGGAAGCCTGCCTGTCTCAAAGCTTATATTCTTCAGACTGTGCTAATAGTCTTGTAGTGTTTCTTGTAACTATGTAACTCAGCTTGGAAAAATGAGTTGAAGGAAACTGATTTCTGAAATTAAACAAGCAGTTCCCAAAATTATGCACAATCAGTTCTGCTGTTTGCCATCATCAAAGTAAACAGCTTCTCTGTTCCAAATTGGCATTTGGAGATGTGGGAATCCAATTAAAAGTGCGAAGCTGTCTTAGTTTAGAGGCAAGCATGAAAGTTAAGTGTTTTTCTGTAAATAGTAGCATTTGTTCTGTGCGAGTAGCTAGAGAGTGGAGAGTTTGTCAATGCAGGGTAATACTGTTTCTTAGCAGTTTCTTGATGCTGCCTACATAAAACTTCCAGCATGAAATCAGTTGATTTGACCGAGGTCTCTGCGCTGCTTACACACAGGCCTGAGCTCTCCCCTTGCACTGTGCTAGTTTCTACTTCCACCCAAATAGTTTTAAAAAAGCCTTTTAAATACATACCTAGGAATGTCAAGAGAGTATAAAATGCATGTTTGTATGTTTTGCATGATGTTGAATGCTGTGATAAGTGGAAAAGAGATCTGCAGTTGCGATATGACAATATGGTGCTTGAGCCTGTCTTTTCCAGAAAACTCATCTGTATTATAAAGACATTTTAAACAGCAATGTGAATTACAGGTCAAAGTGAAAAATGTGTATGGATACGGGGGTACTTTAGGTAAATAGTTCTAGAATGTAGTATCCTATTTGGGAGAAGATAATGTGTTTTACTATACAAGAATAAGAAATATTTTGAGTCTGCTTCTTATATAGAGAAATATGGTTTCCTTAGTGCTTTCTAGTCCATCCTTTCAAAAAGCATATATGCGGAAGGCAATCAGAATTACATTTGAAAGCTTCTGTAATTGCTTCCATAAACTTGGATTAGGAGCTTTTAAGCGCCCTGTGGGTTCTGGAAACTTTACAAGCACTTGCTCAACCTCTGAAGGAAGAATACATTGCAAAAAAAAAAAAAAAAAAAAGGTGTTCTCTTGAGCAGTAAACATGTGCAAATACCACAGTGATAGTGGGTGATGTACCTGAAGATACCACCACTTTGAGAGAACACCAATCTCACCAGTATGAATGGGTTGTTGGCTGTGAGGCTGTTTGCCTTCAGGGGTTGAAAACACCTTTTAAAAGGTAACCAGAGGCTAAAATCAAGTCCAGCTCTTTTAAGTGAGTTGACTTGGACTTGATTGTAATGGCAGGCTAATAATTAGCTTCATGAGAGCAGTTGCTAACTTGCTAGCTGGTGGCCCTCTGTCCAGTCCTAGCATCAGTGTGGTTATGTGGGTATAGTCACTTACTGCTGTATCGTGTGTGTGTGTGCGCTGGTGTAAGGCTGAACTGTTACCAGGGTTGGGTTTTGAGACAGTTCTTATTATCAGGGTTGCTCAGCCACCTGGGATTGTCAGTGCTCAGAGCCTCTTCAGCCACCCTTGCATTTTTGCTCTGTAGTTTAGGAACTGATTTTCCACACCCCAGCCTTTAGGTGGGATGAATTTAAATTCTGGGGGAACACTAAAATAAGTCATTGGTGTCCCCACACCACAGGCTCTTTGCTTGATGAATTTTCAGTAAAGCGGGGTAGATGTTAAGCAACTCTTCTAAAAAAAGGATTGTGCTGTTTGCACACCTGTGTGCAGAAGTACGAGTTGTGATGAGTGCTTTCCCAGATGCTGGATAAACACTATGTAGACCAGCATTTGGTTGTGCATATATCTGGACAGTGATGGTTTGTACACAAATTCAGCTCTGCTTTCAATCACAGGGAGGCTGTATAGCTGCAAGGAAGGCTCAAGTAACACCAATGACTGTCACTCGCCTCTTGAGACAGGTTAGAATAGATGGGTGGGTATGAGGAGATACTCCTATTTGAGGGAATTGAAGGGGACAAATGAGAGGTTGCTACTGTAATTCTGAGTCATGGACAACGAAGAAGCAGGACAGGAGAACATCTATAAGGAGCAAAATATATCTGAAGAGGCAATTGGAATAAACAGAAAGAATATGGGAATCCAAATTAGGGAAGAGATACAAGGCAACTAGGTAAAATAAGGTTCTAGCAGATGAACATAACTGGTCTAGAACATTGTGCAAGTATGTTTTGAAAAATTAATTTTAGTTTAAGTTCAGTAACTCCACCAGGTTTGTGAAGTGAATGTAGTGCTGTTTTATGGGGATTTGAACTTACGCTTGCTCTCTGAGTAAACCAAAATGTGCTGAGCTCTGGTTGGCTATGATTTGCGTTAAAACAAACAAAAACTGCCTGTTGTACCTAATTGTGTAATTGTCAACTGTTCACAAACAGTGCTGCCCAGAATTACGACATTCCCCTAGCCTGACACGGGAGAAAGAAGTTTTTGTCTTTAGGGTTATGCCTCTTCATATTCCCCAGAGTTCCTCCTTAACCATAAGATAAGAAATGTGGATTGCTTTTAAGCAGAGCTCAGTTTATTGTATGATCAAGTAACTCCAGATTCTATAAAAAGAATACCACCTATTCCAGGTAGTAGTAATAAGCATACTGCTTGTAGCCTTTTTTAACTTTGAGAGATTTTTATCACCTTTTTTTTCCCATTAGCTGTGTTAGTTAATTGACAGAAATTCAGTGTTTGTGTTACTTCCTGGATTTCTCTGTGGTTCTGTTGTCTCTGCCCAATACAATGTTAAATAATTCTTAGTGTTTCCCTTTCTATTATTGTTGCTTTGATTTCTGTTCAGAAAAGCCCCCAAATCACTAATTCCAAAAGTTCCCCAAACAATATGGTAAACTTTACTAAAATAAGGACTCTATAGATAGACGGCCAAACAACTAAAACAACCACAGACACCCTTCCTTTTGAGTTCCTCCAGTTGAAGATAAAAATAGTGCAGAAATAGATTATCTTACTACTTTCTGTTTGCTGGAAGAAGACTGTTGGTGCCTCATGTCATAGAACAAACTACTGTTTCATTTGGAGTTGTAATAATTTTGATACTCCATCTGAATTTATTAGAAAAAAATACTTGATTTAAGTGTTGGAGATAATCAGAAAAATTATGCTGTTAAATGGGATGTGATCAGGCATAAGTAACACAAGACAAAATAAAACAAGAGCTGAAGACATGCAAGCATAAGCTATAGATGACCTGTGGGAAAGGGTTCAGTGACTTTAGTATTGTGATATTGTAAACATCACTTTCAGGAAACTGCCTATATTTTAACAACAAAAATGTGCAGCAGGTGTAGTAAAGCATTAACAAGTCAGCATTTAGTGTTAGTATATGGAAAATTCTGTGCTAATGTAATACTTGTGTACTTAAAATGACTAGGATATGCTGCAAAAAACATGGTCTTAACATTGTCCTCAACACTCATCCACCAGCACATTGTGGTTTTAACATCCCATGAATCTGAAGAACTGCGTAACTTGTAGAGCAAACACAAATGCTTAATTTTTTCATGGTGCTTCTATTGTGATCAGTGATACAGATTTAAATTGTATTCATTTAATGAGTAGTTGTTGTCTTCTGCAACATGGCGATTCTATCCACATCCTTCTGAAGGAGTTGGGAAGGCTGCATCCTGTTCTGTGAGACTCTTACGGTGGCTGATACTCTTTTTATGCTTGGATTTGAAATAATCTTCCAGAAAGTTTTAAATCTAAATTTCGCAGCAGGGTGTTGGGACATAAAAATGGAAAATGCTACTATTTAGTGTGTCTTAATTTTGGTGGAGTGTCACAGTTTTTCTTTTATAGGGTCAGCTTGACTTTTTCTTATTTTTGGTTTGGTGTTTAGTTTTGTTTTTTTTTTTTTTTTTGCAATCCAAGTACAAGGTGAGCAATGACACTTAAAAGTATATTTATCTTAGTTATATGAAGTGTAGTATTTGAGAAGTGTTGACTTTTAAGGTACATAAGTTTAAATACATGGGCAAAACCTGACTTATAATTTTAAAAAATACTCTTAGTTCGTTAATAAAACTTGTTACTTTTACACCTGCCTGTTGCAAGCTGTGTGGATGTGTTCTTAACTGCTTAAATTGGCAGTTAAAATGTTTAAGTGGGGACGCATCCATTGGTCTTCGTAATGTTTTTTGTAGTGCTTAGGGTATTCACATTGCTGTATACATGATTGATCAAGTGTCATTGTGTGTGAGTATGCTTCAGGTGGTTCTTTCTGGTTATAGTGCTTCAGACTGGATTCTTCTCTTTGTTGACACTTGAATGGATTATTTTCTTTCACTGGGATCTGAAGACATGGAAAAGCCCCAAATAATTTTTCTTACAGTTCCTCTATTGTTGCCGTGACTGCTGGTTCCTCACAGCCTGCAAACAGAGGGAGGGAGGGAATGGTCTTGCAGCAGGTTCTGCTGGAGGCCAGTTTGGTCTCCTCACAGTCTCCCAGGGCCCTGGAAGGTGTCACCAAGCCCCATCTGCAGAGGGGCTCGGGGTGCTGACCCACGGCAAGAATTGCACTGGATCCCTCGGCCCACACATGCTGCTGTTTTCACATCCAGCGTGGCTGATTGGAGCAGATAACGGTTCAGAGTTTGTTTGTGTTGCCAGGTCTCAGCTCATTCCAGCACTCGTGAACCATTTTGCCTCAACTGTGATTCAGACTGAGCACTGGATAAAACAGTTTTATTCTGTGCGGTTCCTGTCTCAAGGTAAGAAGAGGTTGTGTGCTGCAGGCCTGTCTTACAAGTTGTCCATCACAGTCTCGCGTCGTATCAAAAGCTGTTTCCAGACTCTTGTAAAGAACAAGAGACCAAAGCAATATTAAGGTCTGTTCCCCAGGAGTACTGGACCTGTACGGAGACACACACCCTCACTGCCCCAAAGCTCAACTCAAGGAAGAGGCAGCTCTGCCCAGCTGTGGAAGACCCAGTAATAGAGCACATCTCTCATCACCTTAAGATATTTCTCCAGGAAATGTGTCAGTCCCAGTGCTTTCAGAGCCTGTCTCTGCCTGCTTCTCTTCTGCCACCCCTTGTGGTAGGAGCAGGAAGCAGTGAAGCAGAGCAGGTGACTCCTTTGAGCAAAAAGTGGGAAGGAAGGAAGGAAGGAAGGAAGCCACCTGCGTCTTAAGTACTCAAGAGGTCTGGGTCAGAAGAGCAGGCTGTAGAGCTGTTTAGCAGCAGAAGTCAGGATGAGCACCTCACTACCTCCCTGCTTCTGTGGTGTTTCCAAGGCAGAGAGGAACACCAGTGAGACTGCTGTATTTGATGGTATTTGAAACCAGGCATGTACCAATGCTTAATGTGGCCTTGTCTCTTTAAAGAAACTTCTGTGGCTGAGATATTGGGCAGTGACTCAGTTGTCTCAAGCTTGTTTTTCTGTCCTGCCTAATTTAAGATTTGCCTGTAGAGAATGGGCCTTCATGGAGTAGATGTTGCCTTTTAAATGTGTGTTTTACTCTGGGTGGAATTCCCTTGAGATGACATCAGGGAACCGTAACTATGGCTGCCCACACAGCTGGGCGCAGGCAGCCCACTTCTAACCTGAGCTGCCTTTGCTGACTTTGAAGCTTTCAGAGATGGAGCCTGTGGCACAGTGGTGTGTAGCGGTTTTGGAAGCAAGCTTTTCTTGACTCTTAAGTGCCCAGAGTAATGTATAATTGAGATAGGCTTAGCTATCTCCTTTCTGTTCTTTCTCCTCCCTTCTGAAAGCCAAGCTCCTCATCACATCTAACTTAGCATCTGTACTTTTCTTCTCCAAAATGGGTCTCCTTGTAAGAGTATAATGGAAATTAGATCATTAAATTGTATTTTAAGTTTTCCTGGTATTAAGTCGGTTTGAAATATTTCACATTAATGTGTTCCTCTCCAGTTTTGATTTAGAAGGCAAGAAATACTATGCTGGATCAGGTCAGTAGTTGACGTAGCCAAATAAGTGGTCTTCAACAGTGGCAGTGACATTTCTATTTAGGGAGAACATGTGAGCATGGCCACTCTGTGACTCACTGTCCTCCTACTGTTCTAGCATCCAGTCATCAGACTTGCAACATTAGAGGATACATAGTTGTCTGTTCCCTTTAATGTCTGCTCACCATCCTGAGGTAACAGATTCCCAAAGTTCCTTGCCAGCAAAGTTGATCTTATCTACTGCCATCAGGTTTTTGTAAGTTTTGCATATATTACACCCTCCCTCCCCTCATCATCTTGCATCCAAACTGAAGGGCCCCAGCCTCTTCAGTCTTTTCTCCCAAGGCAGCTGCTCTCTCTCTTTAATCTTTTAATTGTCCTTTTCTATACCTTTTTGAATTCTTCTCTGCCTTACTTGCATGCCATTCTTGTCTCCACATCTTGGTTCTTAAGATTGCAGTGCACTAAGTTTTTAAATAGCAGCAAAATTACTTTCTGCCTTGTTCTCAGTTCTTTCCTGTTGATGTCCAATATCTAGATGACATTTTTCAGTGAATTTTGCACACTAAGCCAGTAATTCCAGAGGACTGTTGACAGTGACTCCAAGATCACTTTTTTGAATTGTAAACTCCAGCTATAAATTAAGCATGAAAACACAACTTAATTTCCCTCCCCTCCCTATATGTATTCTTTTAGATCTGTGTGCACTGAAGCTCATCTACCACACTTTTCTTACCTGGTTTAGTGGAGTCCTAGAGTCTGTAGTCATTGCCATTGTGGCTGGCTGACGTGAAAACGTTTAGCTGTATCTGCAAACTTGGAGAATTTCACTGTGCACTTCTATCCAGGTCAGTGAAGATGCTGAATGGAAGGAGTCCTAGCAATGCTGCCAAGTCAGCTCCACTATTGACTCTTCTCCATAGTGGAAAGTTGACTATTAAGTCTTATCCTTGCTTCCTAGATTTTTAGACAGTTTTCCGCCTGTAAATGAACCTTTCCTCTATAACCAGACAACTCGACTTCTTGCCACAGACTGTTAAGGAAGCAGCCTGGGCTTTTTGAAAGTCCAAGTATGTATTTTCCTTGGATGCCTTTTACCTGTTTGCTTGGAGTGTCAGCAGGGTTTCTCTTTGTCAAATCCATATTCAACTTATCCCAGCAGGTTGTTATGCCATTATATCTGCAATCTTGCCATGGATGGAGATCACATTTACCAGTCTGTAGCTCTTAAGATTCCCACTGGAGTCTTTTCTTGGAGAGCCCGCCAGGCCATTTATCAAAGGTTTCTTTCAAGTTCTGCAAGTAATAAGTTTCTTCTCCTGACCCAGTATGCCCAGGTTTAGATAGTGTGAAGTGAAAACTCAATTATAACTAGAGCAGTTCTGCAGACTTTAGCTGTACTAAGTTACATGGCATATTAGACCTAACTGAGGCACGTGGCTTCATGTAAATGTGTATAAGACTTACAGTTCTATTAATACTGCATTTTTTTTTTTGTTTAAAAAAGCAAATGCTGATCTGCTCCTAACACTTGGGTTAAAGGTAGGTCCATTCTTATAGTGGCAGTTACCTGTGTTAAGGCTGACAAACCTCTAACCCCTTGCTGCTTTTCTTTGAGTACAGATTTACATTAGTTTTCCTGGTGGGAAGGCTGATCTTGTTTTCCTGCCTGACCCTGACCTGTTCAGTCCCCCATGTTAGTTTCTTCCACAGCTGTGCTGTGAACCCAATCAGTGAGATGATCCAGATTTGCAAGTGTGTTTTTTAATAAAAAACATAGCTTGGTTTCCTTCCCAGATTACTTCATTGATAGCATAGCCACACAAACAGTTTCATCAGCATGATTTAGTGTGTGATGAATTATGGTAGTAAGGAGAGGAATAAGCTGCCACGGTGTGTGGGAGACTTCTTAATCTGATTTAGCTACCAGAGAAAAGCAATGTGTAACTACACAATCAGCTGTATGTAAAAACAGTAAATTAGGAGCCCGAGCCATGTTTTTCATACAAAAATACTTCACAGTTGCAGCTACCGTGACGATTGCAATGCTACTTGCATGAAGCTAGTTGCTCCCTTTTTTGGTACAGTGTCATTGTTTAGGTGCTAATACGTAATATGCAGTAAATGTTGGCTGGTGGCCATAGGGTAATAGAATAGAATATTGAACTCCTGTAACATTGCTTTGATTTAGAAAGACTTGTGTTGGTGACAGTAAGTCATTATTAAATCCTGATAGGAAATATGGAAGATGGCAGATTGCTTTTTTGCTTGAAATAACCTTTGGTACATTCAGATTGTCACTGTTGATGCTAAAACGGAAGTAATGGAAATGAAAAGAATGTATACTTGTATAATTGAAGTACATTGGACCAGAGTGTGACTACTTGAAAGAGTTGTTCTAGTGCTGAAGCAGAGCCATCCCATTGGAGATGGGGATGATGATAAAACCGTGGAGCTCAACTTGGCAGTTGGAAGCTTACAGTCAGCTGTATATTAAACAAAGGAGAACTCCTGATAAATGTTTTTTTTCCATGATCAGTCTGGCTTAGTGTGGTTTTTTTGAAAGATGGATTGTCTGAGTTAATACGTTGTGTTGAACATGGCTACAGATTTTTCCTCTTAATCTGAGTGTATTTTGCAGATGATGCTGCATTGGTCTGACTTGTGTGGCTTCTGTGGGGACTTCTATATCTTGATGGGGCAGATGGTAGGAGGATGGATTGTGAAATTAAGAGGAGTAGATTACAACTATTAAAAGCCAGTGCATACATAACTTATTTCTTATGTTTAAAACCACTGAAGTGGTATTCACATGATGCCTTTTTTTTAATTGTGTGAAAACCTGTGAATGCTAACCCTCTGTTCCAGTGACTGATGTTTTACTGAGTGATGTTTCTTAGATTAGTGCAAAGACCTAAGATGCTTTATGTTTTTTATTCCCAGTCAGTTTGCAAAGGCTGTGTGAGGGGAATGTGTTCTTATCTTAGCTGTAGATCTTTCTGTTTTAATAAATCAAGGAAATAATTAACTTCTCGGTTTTAAGAAATGACCGTATAGTTAATTCGACAGTGCTCTCTTGTTGCATAAGCAACTTTCTGCTTCCAAGTCTTAAAGGCCACAGGTCCCTGTAAGGATCCTTCAGGATACAATTTCTACTGCTGTAATAAAATGCCTTGGCTTTCCAATCTTGAGGCATAATTTTGTGTCTAGATTATTTAGTGATGAAGAGACCTTTTGAAGTACTTGGAATTATGGAGGAAACCAATCTATTCATCGTGAACAAGTGTGATGTCTTCTGTCTATTTCTTCATCGGATTCTAACTTTGAGGAATAGTTCTGCTGCCTGGTCAAATGAGCCAAGAGTAAAAGTAGATTAAGATCCATCGTTGGGATAGATGATAATCAATCATTAAACTAAAAGATGTGTCTTTGAGTAATGTCAGTATTGCCATAATCTTTGATGTTGGAAAGGGGATGAGTTTAATCTTTAATATTTCCCAACCATCTAATTTTGATGAACCCACACATTAACCCCTTCCTCTGATGTTGAGCAATATATTAAAAAATATCTAAAGGCTTTTCTTTGTCCCTTCATTTGTGATGCAGGCAGCATGCATTACTTTTAGTAGTTTATATCTGCCATGTCAGCTGTCAGACTCTTCGGATGTGATAAACTAGGAGGGGTAATAATTAGATTAAAAGGTAGATCGTGTTTTCAGGTCATCTTACAGAGGAAATAAGTATTTTGAAAAAATTATCACTAATGCCAAAACAGTGTACCAACTCAATTACATGTCACTCTTTCAAAGAAAATACTGGGAAAAGAGCTGTTTCTTCTTAATTGCACACTGAATTGTAGCGCTGTTTGATTTACCAAGGATGTAAAGTGAAATATTAGATGTTTTCTTATATGTAAGTATAAAGGAAAACAGAATCCTGGGTTCATTTCTTGGCAGATAGAGGACAATTACTGATTTGATTGTGAGAAAAACATGTCTATTCAGAAGAATGTTTTTGCTAAAGGAAGAAAAAAAAAAGTGTATTTTGTAATAACTTTATCTAAACTGAAACATAAGCAAAACTTTCTACTTTTTCTGTTGTTCTTTGCCATGGCTTTTTAAGATGATGAGTTTCATCTTGCCTTTTGCTGAAATTCCTGTGTGATAAGTTTGATTTATGCATTCATTATCTCTGCTACAGTGCCAGGCTGTAATGTCTTAATATAATTTCACTGTGGATTTGTGGGTGAATGGCTGCTACTGTGGAAAATAACTTCTATTCAAGGCTCTGCTTCCTGTCTCCACCAAAATGCAAGTATTCAGGCATATTCTATACACTCCTTTCCAAGGATGACTTTCTTCTCAAATCTAAATCAACACTACTTGATCTATATATTGTTTTATTGTGATCTGCTGCTGTTCCCAGTTCATGCGAAGTGTTTCTGATCTCATTTAGTCTGTCTAAAGATGTCAGTCAATTTTATGTAATATTGTTTCTGTCCAATCCCAAGGTGAAAGATGTATTTCTGAACAGGGTGAAGACCAATCCTGCATAGTAAAAAGTGCCTGGATGCTGTCTAGTATGCACATGCCTTAGCCATCTTGGGCTTTGAACAGAATTGTCACTACTTGCTACTGTAGATGTTGAGATAAAATTTCAGCTCTCTAGCAGATTGTCCTAACACTGATAGGCTTTAGATATGTCACTTCTCCTCATGCCTGTTCAGAAATGATTGGTTGGCTTATTGCATGTAGTATCTTCAGATCTTGGGCTGGGTTTGCAAAGTCAGAAAGAAAAACCCAGAGATACTGCCTCTGGCTTGGGAAGTTCCCAAGCCACCTATAGCTGGGGGGTGGGAGAGTGTGCTGGGATAGCTGTCCCTGCAAGCTTGTCCTGTTTTATACTCTTCCTTGAACACTTGCTGTTTGCTGCTGTAGGAGATGGGAAAATGGGGTAGATGAACCTGTGCTTTCTCTCTTATATGCTTCCTTTATCTTGATAGATACAGTCTTTGAGTATCTTTCCTCTATCTGAGCCTTTCTAATAAAGGAATTGTATTCTTCAAAGTGCTTTGTTAGTTACTGTCTTCTGAGCCAGGTATATAAACGCTTGTCTGCAGAAGAACATTAGACTGCTGCTCTGTCTTTACTGTCCTCTGAGATGGATGTCTGTATTTCTGCATTGAAAGTAGCTTCTTTACCTGGACCAAGATAAAGCATTGCCATTATTCTCCAGTCATAGCAGCAGTAGAGAAATAATAGGCTCCATTACCACCTTCTAGAAATGGAAATCTTTTGCATATACCCACAGTCTTGGCTTCATAATGGCTGGTTTATCTTTCTTGAGATTCCTAGGGGATGAGGGTATATGTAAGAAGAGAAAGAAGAGCTAGCAGTGTTGAGACCTTGGTCTGTTTTCTCATCTCGAAGAGAAACTTCTGATTAAGAAAACTTGCTGCACTGCTGCCAAGAAAGCCTTAGGTGCTTTTAAAACCTACATAGATTTGGAACAGCAGCCCTTGAAAAACCTCCACTTCTGGAGAGGTATGCAACTTTTGCAGACATATATAAATGTTGAATTTCTCAAAACTTGCTCTCATGTTTTTAGACTTATCTTCTACTTAGTATCACTTATTTTCTGCTTAATTGTATCTTCAAAAGTGATACTCTATTTGTCTGGCATGGAAACTAACAGAGTTTGAGAGAAGTCTGTTTTTGCTAGTTATTTTTCTTCTTGCCTGCATAATTGAGAGGAAGTTTTGCTAAAAGAGTGCTGCTTTCCTCTCCCTCTTTCCAGATATACCTGTCTCTATTTTAGGATTTCAAGCTCCAGCAGTCTTTCTTAAACAATTACAGGAACAGTCTTGAGAATTTCAGCCACTTGTACAGAGATTGTCCCTGAAAGCCTCTATCTGCTCATGTGCTGGCAGAAGTGGATTGAATCCCCAGATGTCTGGGCTCATTCTTACGAGGAGAAATATTCCTTTTGTTCATGTTTGTCTTTGTGGAGAAAAATAATTCCCATTGTGTAGGATTTTGTTTTAGTAAAATCTGTATATTGCAATAAAATATTTGGAAACACTTTGTGTAGTTTGAATTACATTATTGTCCATTTCACTGGGGAAAAAAGTCTTATTGAAGTAAGTGTATTGTTTCCAAGGGAGGAAAAATAAACTTATTAATGGGTTTAAGAAGCTTGAGGAGAAAATAATACTTTCTATTAGCTAAAGTACGCATTTTAAGGCAGGATAGTTACTGTCCAGAATAAATGACTATGCTGGTGTAATGTAACAATTTTATTGTTTGTTTTTAAAACCATGATTGAAGTATTAGTCAGTTGTTTGACAGTGTGGGCTAGTGTTTTGCTTTGAGGAAGCAGTGGATGTGGTGCCCAGGTGCTCTCCTTTGGTTTGCCCAAGCCTGCAGTTTGAGGCAGGCCGTCGTCTTGAAGAATGGCTCTGGCCTTATTGCCTGCTTCCATCTCCTTCCTCTGCCGGCCCGAGCACTCGCATTGCTGTGGGGTGAATCAGGGCAGGGAGTTTTGATCCTCCGGATGCAGTTTTGATCCCTCTTACCCTCTGATAGCAACTGTTTGATAGCTGGTACCAGCACAGAGCTATGTCAGGGCCCGAGGAAGGCTGGGAGGACCAGCGCCACCCTTTAGAAGGCAGCTTCCTTTGCAGGCTGCAGGTCCACGGTGCTGTTGAGTCAAAGGGTGTGGTTTTATGTTAAATTTAGCGCAGTTTACCTGGGAATACAGACAGTAAGGAACAGTCTTGTTTTCCATTCTTCCACTTATCAGATCTAACAACTGCCTGTCCTCAAGATGAGTCGGTTCAGCTTGCTGGTTCGAAGCTTGTTTTATTTTGGAGATGGATTAGTTTGTCAGATTAGTAAGCTAAACTGAGTCATCCTCAGGCTACGAGATTGCCAGTTTGCAGTGGCAAGACTGTGAAGGTGGGAAGCAAGACCATCCTTTTTGGCAGTAGTCCCCACTTTGATCAGATTATGTATAATGTAAAAATGAACTGTAGTTTCTCTGGTTACCTTAAATAGCTTTAGACATGTCCAACACTCAGTTCTCTTGCTCTTCTTGACCTACTACTTCTATTACTTTAAAAATAAATAAATAAATAAATAAGCAACACTTGCCAAGAATGAAAAGCTTATGCACCTAGCTTCTAAAATGCTGTTTCATCTGTAATGAGAGAACCTTCACCAAGATAGCTATTCCTGCCATGGAGAATATCTGCATTGCACTGATGGCATGCCTACAGTTTCTTAATGTTAATTGAGATAATGCTCTCCTTTAATTCAAAACTATCTTTAACCTGAACTGATTTATTCCGTTTCTGTGCGATTTTGTGGCATAATATAAAGCAGTAGCTTGGGACAGATGTGGAGACTGTGTAGTCTTAGAGCTGGTCTGTGTTCTGCAGCATGAATTGAACAGTGTAGCACAACTTGATTTTACTCTGTAGAAATGGCTTCAATGCCCCTTTCACTCTTAGAATGGTGTTCAACCCCAGGTCACTGTTTGTTATAGGGATTCAGATCAGCTCCTACTCACTTTTTGACTTATTTCCCCCCCACACTTTATTTCCCACCCAAAGTGGATGTTGGTTCTGAACAGCTGGCAATTTTCTTATTCTTCCTCCATCGTTAAAAGATAGGCATCAAATGAATGTCTTTTTGTAACTAGCTTCGTTTGTCTTTCTCTCTGGATTTTGGCTGCTGTATCAGATTCCAGAGAACCTGTTTCTCACTGATTTTGCTCTCAGTCTGATTCCTTCTCTAGGTTGGACTCTAGGGCTGTGATGCTATTTCCTGGTCTTGCAGGGAATAGCATGACAAGTACATTCTGTATTTCTGTCCCATGTTCAGTGAGGGTGGAGAGTAAAAAAAATATATCAGGTTCTAGTAGGGCAGAAACTAATTGTGGGGTACTTGGCAGAAGGTAGAAATTGCAAAGCAAAAAGTAGAGTCCTTGTCCTGGAGAGTAGAAAAATGTGTTGGAACCCAGGACTCTGGCTGGGGGGAGAGTTTGGTCCTCTGACCTCCCAGGAAAACTCCACAGGATCAAGTGGGTGTTACTGTTCATTGCATCTGGGTTTTCAAGACCACCTATCTTACTGATAAATACAGAAATTGCTCTTTTAGACAAAAAAAAAAAAAAAAACAAAAAAAAACCAAACCAAAATGAGGTTTGAGAGTGCAGCATTGCGACAAGGATCAGATGCTGTGGCAGATAACTGCAGCAGTCAGTTAGAAGGGACCCTGCCAAGGAAACTCCAGCAGATGTGGAACTACATGCTGCTTGCCCTGTTCTTTCCTCCCCAGCTCCACAGTCTGGCAGGGGTTGCAGAGGCCACAGGGAACTACTGGGAAGCTCTGCTGACCTTGGCTGCCGGCAGTGGGGGTGACAGCAAGTGCCTTGTGCAGTTGCAGAGCTCGTCTGGGGGCTCTCTGCCCTGTGTTAATCTGATAGTAGTCCTGCTCCAAATTCTCTTCTCTCCTTTGAATCCCTGTTCTTGCTTCTGCTTCTCTCTGCTTTTACTCTGTTTAGTATGGTTCTGATGTTCTTTGGGTTTTTTGGTTTTGGGGTATTATTTTTTTTTGTGTGTTCTTTTTAAATTTTTTTTTTTTGTGTGTGTGTGTGGTTTGTTTGGTTTTTTTTTTTTTTTTTTTTTCCTGTTTTTGGTTGCCCCCCCTGCCTCTCTGCTGTTCCTTACCTTCACTTTTTTCTCTTTTTTTTTAGTCTATTTTCTTTTGGGTCTTTTCTTCATTCCTTCCTTCCTTCCTTCCTCTTCAAATAACTGTGGCACTTGCCTGAAACAACTGGCTATTATACTGTTTCCGCTGTGGGCTGTACTGTCTCTGCCTAGGTCGGTCTGTCTGTGCTTCAGGATGGGCTGCAGGCGTGCTGGGGCAGGAACCATCTCTTATTCCCGCTGCTGTGCCTAGTGCAGTGGGGTCCTATTCACACTTGATACTTAAGCACTGCTGTAAAAAACACCACTGAAAGATTTCTTATTTAAACTGCAATAGAAGAATGGAGATTCCCTCTATGATATATTAAGATACTCTTCATTTTGCGCAAGTGTGTGGTAGGGAGGGTCTCAGCATCCTGTAGCTACTGCAATTGGCTGTTCTGTGGGTTTTGCTTAATGGTACAGTCTTGTGCATTAGAAACCTCTTAGTGAGTGCAGAGAGAGAGAGTGAAAAGGAAAAAACAGTGATGATTTCTGTTCCTAGGGATCGGAGATGTATTTGGCTTGGTGACATTATGTACTTTTTAACTGGATTCAAAAGCTAATAAATGCAGTTAAAACTGAGCCAGGGAGGTCTCCAAGAAGTAGGCAGCCTACTACCTAAGTGGTTTACAAGAAACTACTTCAGTGAAGGATTTACAGGTCATACCAGATATTTTGATGGGAAGATTGTAGGCCTTCCAGAAATTCCCCAAACGTGCTGTTTATCATTTGTTTGTCTTTGAGGGGAGGAAGATTTGGAGCCTCTGACAGTGCCCTTAAAGTAGGCATGTCAGTAGGTGCCCAGTGATGGATTCACTGTATCAGCCTTGCTAGAAGATGCTGATAGACTCCTTGAGGGTCAACTGTTGAATGGCACGAACAAGTGGGTAAATACGATCTGTTTGCAACTTGGGGTTCTCCAGTGCCCTGTCAGGGCTCAGTTACAGGGGTTTTATAAGTTATTACGTGTCAGCTGAACTGCTATAGTTGTCTTTGGCAAATGTTTGCTAAATCATGTCCCCTGATGATGTAAGAGGGAGGGGCAACTAAAGGAAACTTCAAATAAGAAATCACAGTACTGTATAGGCTGAATTTCTCAGCTAACAATTAACTCAGAGCTATACAGCAAAAGTGGGATACTGTTGAAGCCACAGTTTCATGCTAAAATGATGTTGTCATACTGTTTCTGTTCACTCCCTATCTCTGTCCTTGTCTCTTGTGCTGCTTTTAATCTGTAAGCTCTTTGGGGCAGGAATGACTTGACCTGAGATTATAAAACAAATGCTGTTATGATCGCTTCAGTACCCACTTCCTAATCTGTGGGATCACCTTATCTAAATTTAAAGTTGATTTATATAGCTAAATAACCTTCGTGGGGTGGGTTCATCTGTGTGTGGGTGGGGAGAGAGGAGAACAGAAAGAGTGCCTACTAAAAATAACTTGTTAATGAGCATGAGACTACTTATGAAACCCCACCGGCAGCCAGTGTTTAGATTACCTTAATTATATGTTTCTGTACTTTTTTTCCAAAGCAGAAATTTAAGTATATGCATGCTGGTGGATATTTTGTTTAATCACAGGAGGGAAAAAAAAAAAAAAAAAAAAAAAAAACCAAACAAAAAACCACACAAAACACAACCACCTTCTTTGAATGCTGTTCCCTAAGGTAGTAGGGCAGGGTTTTGCCCCCACCTTGGTGTTAACTGCAGTTTGAGAAAGCTCTCTTGCTTAGACATTTACTGTGTTGGTCTGTTTGCCATGACAGAAAGAATACTTAAAGCAAGATACGTGTTACCAAAATGGTTAACACAAGCCCTTGATGTGCCTCAGAAAGGTGTGGGCACCCCCTTATGCAGTGGAAGGCAGGCAGGCCTTAGTAAGGTGAAGAATTTTTTCTTCAGACATTGCAAGTAAACATCCCTTTTGGATTCAGCTGCTTGGTTTAGTGAATGGGATGGCAACCTGCTGGGATTTTGTGGTGGCCAATTTAAGCAGCTGGCTGTTGGAATCCCATCTGCCATAGTTGGATCCAGGGGAGGTCATCTGATGGCCAGTGTGATAGGCATCCCAGCTAGACCAACAGGGCTCTTCCCATCCTTTTTCCTCTTATGATTTTGGTTTGTTTTTTAAATTGTGCAGAGTCAAGCTTGTGCTGGGGTCGACTAGCACAACTGCATGGTCAATGTGCTGTGATTGCTTTGGCTTCCTTAACTAAGATCTAAAAACCTGTCGAAAGTCAGTGTCTTAGAGCTTCATGTGACCTTGTAGTGGACATTTTAACAAGCTTATCATGTAAATGTTCTGGGGCCTGCTAAATACCCTGTTCATTTTTTAAAGGCTTGTTTACAGTTTAGCACTGAGCTTTCAAAGAAAGTGAATTGAATGCCCCCCTCTAAAAAAACTATAATTACCTCTAAACGGAGACTTAAAGCTCCAATGGCATTTGGAATGACTGAATTGATATGCGGTAAAGCCAGATGCTATTCCTTTAGTTAAATTTTAGAATTAATTTTTTTTTTTCTCCAACAGATAAGTAATAGGAAAAAAAACCCTAAACACACAGTAACTCCCTGCATCTTGATGTAATTTTATGTGTTATGTCAAATATAGGCATATGAATCATGTCATTACCTGTCATACTTTCCTGGAAATATACTTAGTTTCATTTTCCTTGTGACAGACTGACCTCAAAAAGGCATGAAGATGGAGGTCAGTTGAGTTACACAGTATTTCATTTTTATAGTAAAGTTATGTTTTCCTTCTGAGCTGTTACTGCTTATTTTGTAGTGGTGGTATAGTTTGTTTTACTAGACAGAAGTCAGTCACTCCTATCGCGTTGACTTTTTACTCTCTTTTCCAGCTGTCTCTTGCATAAGTTTAGCACTTTGAATTTGTATTGCCATTTTAGAAGCTGTTGAGCAAAATGCAGAGGTGCCAACAGTTTTTGGGAGTTAGAGGTTTCGCCTCCCGGAAGGTTTTGAAATTGATTGATTGACATCTAAAAAGCTTTACTATCATTTGGTGCAAGTGGAATGACTATTCTTTTTTTCTTCCTTCATTTGTGTCCAGCTGGAGGCAATGTCAACTTTGATTTCAGGGTGGAGTGTTTCAAAGCCTTTTACCAGAGTGGTCTTTGGCTTGGCAGTTGCTGCTGAAAATTTGTCCTGATTAGTTGTCTCTGGATTGAACCAAACAAAAGTGAACTGACACATAAGTAACTGTGACCATCATTTGATCATTAACAATAAAGCCAAGGAATGACTGCTTTTCCTTTTCATCGTTTATCACTTTGTATTCGGTTTAGAGAAAAACAGTAGGTTTTGACTGTCATGTAATGCAGCATATTTGGTGTTGAGCTATGACACCATTGCATTAGTGCTGGGTAGAAAAAAATGGTTTATGTAGGTATTGAACCTTTCTGACCTTCTTAAGACCCAGACAGTCATTATGTTCATTTTGTGTAGTCTTCCTTATTTCAAGCCTTGCAGTTCAGCTGTACTGTGTGCTTTAGAAAAGATTCTGATCTAAAATAAAAATCTATATTGTAAAAGAGCCTTAACTTTCAGAGGTTTCTAGAAAACATAATTTCCTTATTAATTTTGTACACCCACAGTTGTGTCCCAAACTTCTCCAATTTCTATTTCTAGTCATTATGTGCAATATCTTCTCCACCTGCAGATCAGAACCCTCTCTGAAATGTCTGTCCCTTAAACGGGTAGCTTTTAGATATAATCCTCCAGCTTTCTCTCTTTGACTTAAATTGTTTGAGCTCTTAAAGTCTCAAGTAATGTATTTTTCTGACCTTATGATATCCGTGGTTCTTTCTGAATCTCTAGTGTTTTGAGTCATCACTCCGGAATTTTATCTATCAGAGTGGGTGCACTATTTCAGTAGCTGTTGCATGGATACCCAATAGGAAATAACTCTTGTTTCCTGGCTGATGTTCCCCGGCATTTATACATCTAAGGAGTGCTTTAGGTCTCAGTAGCAACAGTGTGTTTAGGTGTTTCCGTCTGTGCCAGGATGGTTTGCAAGTGAGAACTGATGGCTTTACTTGGATTGGCTGTATGGCCTATCGCTTTGGGTCCTGGATCCCTCTGCTTAATTTGTGCCTGGGCTACAAAGGGAGGCCGTCTGCTTTTTCATTGATCTCTACCCTGTGCGTTGCTCTTTTAATCTTGTGGCTGAGAACTTCATTGCTTATCTTTCAGGTTGTTGTTAAAAGCTGTAAGTGCAAGGTCAAAAATTAATGCCGATGAGTCTTCTACTGTGTTTTATTAGATCATAGTTATGTTGAAACTTATGGGCTAGCATATTACAGTTTGATTAATAATCATGTTTCTTTCTGTATATGTGTTTCTTCATTAATTTCAGATGTGATAGCAAGTCAGAAACCCTACAGAAGCAGCATTTGCTGCATCAGTGCTTCTTTTCCCTCTCTTTTCCAAATGAACCTGTAATCTCTTTAACAGTATGGGGTCCAATAATCCAGTCATTATAAACCACATTACTGCTTTTTCATTATCAAAGTAACTGCTATGGTACTTAACCTGAAATTGTTGTCGAATTTACAGGATCGTATGGACCATCCCATCCACTTTCTAAGTTCTCATAGTGTTCTGATTCCTTTCAAAAAATCAACATCACTTCTCAGACTTCTTAGCTAGCTCTCCCAAAATCCTTGGATACAAATCGTGAGATTCATCTGATCTCAAGTAACGTCTGTGGCCATTCTTTTATTGTGGTATTCAATTACAGTCAAGATGTCAGGTGACATTTCCTGTGCTAAATCAAGTGTGTGTGTGTGTGTATATATATATTTAGTGAAAGCTTCTGCCATCTCTGGGTGATGGTTGGCACACTTAGAGGCTTTTGTTCAATGTTTGACGTGAGCTATTTTTGAAATTTCAAGTATTCCTTTGTTTGGGGTAAATTTAAAAACCAAACTGTACTGTACTTTGACAGACTCCTTTCTTTGATTCCCTGAGTTTTTCTGGTTTGGTCCTTGAATGTGCATTTCTATCTTCTTTCTGCCACTAGGTAAAAATCATGCAGCTCAGTGATGAAGAAGGGAAGCTGTCTAGTAAAACAGTTCATGAATACCATTTTTATATTTTCTCCCTTGTACTTGCTATTAGCATTTTGTGAAATTAACCTTGTAAATATAATGTAGTAGGGAAAATAATTAGGAAAATGTCATCTTGCACTGTGATTTCTACTGCTGGCAGGATATTTCCTCAAGCATATGTTGCTCACACTGAAGACTCTCAGAGCAGCTGATGACCTCCTTCCTTCACATGCTATTAACAGATATCGAAGAAGCCAGGTGTTTTATTTCATAGCCTAATCTGATGGTTGGCATCAGATCCTAGCAGCTAATTTTTCTTGTGCTTTCTATTAAGACATTTGTTTCACAAACTATTCAGATCTTTTGACCTTCTCAATTATCAATGACTGAGAAAAGCCAGTGCAGTTCTGATAGACTTCCATCGCCTTCTGGTCACTCATTTCTCTATAGATAGTTGTGTCAGCTGCTGGTTGTAACCTATTTAATTGCCAGGGGCTAGATCCAGCAGTGTAGGGTTTCTGCGGAAGTGACTTGTTGACTGTATTGAACATTGAGCAAATTAAGGTGAAAGAGTGTGGAGAAGCCTTAAACTTGGGAAGGGGAGGAGTAGTCAATAATTACTTCATATTAAGCCATATCTTAATAGGAGGATGATACTGGGAATTAAAACAGATGAGTGAAAGTGTTTGAATTGAGTGGAGATGGACAGCTACATGAGCTCAGACATTGTAGAGAGTGTGTTGTAGGTCTGTGAGGTTTTTTTTAGCACGTAGATGTTACTTAGGTTGTTTTTAATGGGAGGACCTGTGTGCATGCCAGCAAGTAGCTCAGCAACTGGAGGGAAGCAAGAGGAGGTAGGTAAAGTCAAAGAAAGAGGAAGAGGAGGGGTTTGTAGGCAGCACAAAGGATTGAGGTTGCATTTGAAGTAAGGAGAAAGCAGCTGTAAACATCCTACTAATTCATTGTTTCTTCCCTTCAACTTCAAAACATAGAAGAGGAGGAAGAGGGTGTATAGTTGAAAGAAAAAAGAATCATAGATCTCCGACTGTGTGCATTAATGTGCGTTTGTACTGCTTGGCCAGAAGCTACACAGCTGAAGGGATGGAGGGCAGACATAATTTTGGACTTTCTCCAGGCCCATTCAGTAGACAGCATAGGGGGAGTTCTGATCAATAGCAAAGGACATCTTTCCTGGTGTCTGAGGGCTGAAGTGAATTTTACTGACGGACCACTGCATTTAGGCACTGGCAAAAAGTGAACATGCAGTACACACGTAGAATGGTCAGCTCTGAGCTAGTGGTAGGAATCGGGAGGTGTTGGGGTATTTATGTGATGAAATGCTTGTCCAGTAGCAGAATCCCTTGTCTCACTTGGATAAACATCTGGCACTGTTTTCTTTTTCTTTTCTTTTTTTTTTTTTTTTTTTTTGAGATGCATATCTCTTGTTCCCAAATCATATGCATATTTAATTAAAATAATACTGATCCATGTTAATTTTGGTTTAATTGGTGAATTGTATAAACAGAAGACAGAACTGAATATATTCATTTTTTTTTTTTTTGACTGTACAAAATTGAATTATTATTATCTTGAAAGGGTAATCGGCCGTTGGCATTAGGTAAAATGACAACATGAGCCATTCTAAAGTTATACCAAGATACTGGAAAATAGTTAGTGCTTGTGCTCATGCTGTAATAAACTGTAGTTTTGTAAGCAGAGTATGTTCTTTTCTTACCACAAATTGATAACTATTCTCTGTTTTCAAACCACTGACTTTACCCAGTGCTTGTGATTTGTCCCATACGGTCATCATGTGCTAAAGGTGGAAAGTGAGCTAGAAAGATAAGAGCATTTGGGAATTAAAATGTCTGAATTTTGTTTTCAGTTGAACATCAGACATTTGGAATAACCTTTTCCCCAAAAAACACCCCCAAATGCCATATCACGGCTGTTAAACATCAAAACAGTGTGGGGAAATGCTTTCAGGGTTTGCAGGAAATGTACCAAGTGCAAATACAAGTGTATTACAGATTGATATTTATTTTTACATGTGCTTCTGTCTTGGATGTTACAAAGGTGGTTTGCATGGATGATGGTTGTACAGTCACATGAATCTGCTTTTTTGTTAAAGTGAAGCTGGGTCGTATTGCTGTCGGCCTCAGAAAGCCGCTGCTTCTGGACAGATACTAGTGACTCTTCTGATGTGAGCCTGTGTTGCAAGAGCTGCTTAGTATTTTGGTGTTTGATCTGTCCTTACTTCCTTAGTTTTTCAATGTAATACTCTAGTTCTATTGTAGACCTACAATCAAAGGTGTCAGGGGTATTGTGTGTGCTTTTCCACTGGGGCCACTAAGTCTGACTGTCTGAAACAAAGTAAGAGGTGAAAGGGATGAGATGAAAAATGTCTAGGTTTCTCATTAAGGCTTGCTGGGGTACAATACTTCTTGGTGTTTCCTGTGAGGAGTCTCAATTTGGAGGTACTGAAGCTGGCTGGAAAAGGGTGTTTCATCTCTGCTATCTTTTGTCATACTGAGGCTAAAATCAGTATTTCCCAGAGCTGTTTAGTGAACTCCTTTATATGCTGTTTGGTTGGAAAGTCAACTCTTGCTGTCCAAACAATAAAACCAGGGATAACCCAAACTGTATATGGTCTTCTGAACAGTACATCTGTGTAGTGCAACAAGGGGCAAAGCAGACTTGGCGCCTCTGGATGCTGCCCTGATACAAATACACATTATTTGTATACTTTGAAAAACAGTGAGATGCTTTACTCTTCAAGATCAAAGCTGTCAAAGGTACAAGGTGACTTTTACCCCTACAGTCCCTCAGGTTCAACTGGTCTGTAATGGAATAGAACCGAAACTCTTACCAGGCTTGTTTTTTTCAAATGGTTGGAGTCCTTACAGTGTCTCTTGTGGGTGGGTTTGTAAAAGCTGTTTATTGAAAGAAGGAAACTGGGAGAAATACCTAGGAAGCTTAATGCTCTGTAACATTCTGGCGAAGAAACAAAGTAATTCTTGGTGCAGCTAATTAGAGAGTCCCTGCTTACACTTCTAAGCACTGAAGTTTTTAACAAGTTCAGTTAGGAGCTTTTTTTCCATGAACTTAAAGGAAAGTCTGTAAAGCGGACTGGCTTCTCATTTTAGCTCTGGAGAAGTTGGCCAGGTCGATGCAGCGCCACATTGGGATGAACCACCTGATTTGGCCTCAAATTCAGGGTTTGCTTTTGGGGTTGAGGAGACCCCTAAGCAAATTGCAGTTCTGAAAAGTGTCCTTGGAGCAGGTCTCTTGGTACGAAGTACTTCAAATCTCAAATCAGTACTGCCAAGGACAAATTTTTTTATTTCTAATACTTCGGTAGTCTTGATTTTGTTGGGAAGGCAGGGAACAAACCTCATTAACAGTAATATTGATACTCTGGCCTTGTGAGCAAGGCCAAATAAAAAAAATACACACATACACACACCCCCACAAAAAAAAGTGGAGAAGTAGGGGATTAACTTTTAAATGAGAATTGTTGCAGTAAAGCAGATATTGCCTATTTATGTGTGCTGAGTTAGAATGCTAATCATAGAATAATTGGGCAAATAAAATGCAGAGCTGCTATTAGAATTACACTCTCAACTTGTTTACAAAAAAAAAAAAAAAAGGGTTTCTTTCTTTTCTTGGCTTCCTTCCATTTATTTCTTAGAGTTATCAAAGAGGAGGGTGAATTTTCCATGCAGCTTTAGCCTTCTTACATCTATGCTCTTCTCTTTCCCTTTGAGCAAACATTCGACTCTCCTTTTGTTTTGTTCTGTTTCTCTGTTTTTTACTGAAATGTGTAAATCTGCATCTCACCTTCTCTTATTTTGGGGAAGGGCTAGATCTACTGTGTGTTGCTTGGCAAATAATTGGCACCCTTAGCAGTAATGTGCTTTAATTTGTTCATTTGTTTCATGGAGCAATTGGATGCATAAAAGCAAACAATTTGTAAGAACCTAAAAGGTAAAATAAGAGATGAGTAACAATTAACGTGGGTTTTTCAGGAGCAAATCATGCCAAGTCGACCTACTTTTCTGGATCTTACAGGTATAGAAGAAGTAGTAGTAGATGTGCGTATCTTGACTTTGAAGTTTTCAAACTAATTTTCTCAGGAGAAGCCTAAGAAAACAGTGGACTACTGGAAATCCCCTGAAAGGCATACAGAATGGCTTGGTTATTTTGTTCGAGTGTAACAAAAGGCTCAAGGTAAAATTAGGATGACGTATTTAATCGTTTTTTGCAGATTCTTTAAGCAGTCTCACAGGATCACTGCTTTTCACCAGATTGCTAGATAAACTTCATGAAGCATCATGAAATGGATTTCCTTCTGGTGGTGACTCTCTGCTTGAAGGATGTGACAAGCGGGCAAAAGTGTGTTAAGTAACCTTGGATGCAGTTCAGTCAGGACAAATGCAGAATATTAGGCTTTGATAAGAGCTATCAGGTGTCTAAGTGGAAAGTGAACAAGGATTGGATAGGCAGCAGCTCTGCAGAGGAGTTTGGTACAGAAACTGATCCTGAATCAACCAGGTTGCAGGATTGCACAGGCTGCAAACATTGTGCAGGGCTGTACAAACAAGCGTGGTGTAAGTGGGACAGGAGAAGTTGCCAGCATGCTGGGTGAGAGCTGAGGTAAGCTTCCTCTGCAGGGCCTAGTTTTGGGTGCCGTACCTGCAGGATTTTTAGCAGTGAGGGGAGAAGTCCCCCAAAGAGAAATAACTTGTCCATCATAGTAACTTCTTTTTCAAGAACCCCTCACATATTTTAAGGAGGTAGCGGGGGGGAAAGAGGACAGGGGGTAGCTGTGCTGTTTTCCCTGCCTTCTGGGAGCGGAACAAGGAGCGATTGGCCTAAACTGCACTAAAAGTGATCTGAGCTACCTGTTAGGAAAAACCTTTCTAAATGCACGAGTAGTGAAGGACTGGAAGAGACTCCCTGGGGAAGTTGTGGAAAGGAGGTTTCTTAAACAGCAGCTGTGACGAGCATCTCTTGAGTGCAGTTTCTGTGGAGTTGCAAAGTGACTGCTGTGGAACAGCAGATTCTGTTTTTTTCTTGCAGCCCCGTTCAATTCTGTAACCTGAGCCATCGAGGGCAGTAAATGCCCACTGTGTGCTTGCAAAATGCCTAAAACTTTGGTGCCGTTACAAACAAAATCAGACTTTGAACAAGGGGGAAACGCTGTTGGCGGTAACAGTGGTGCTAAGAGTAGGAAATAACGGCGTCGCCTTCTGATGGGAAAGCGGCTGAGAAAAGGTGGATGTGTGGTTGGCGGGTGGACTGCTGAAACCCACGGCCGCTGCCTCCGCACCGAAGCACGCTCCACCTGTGCAGCGCCCACCGCGATCTTGCGTCCTGAGCGCGTTGCCCTCTCTGCGTTCTGGTTCTTGTCAAAATGCCAGCTAGGTGTGTGCCATCGCTGTCCGCGTCCCCTTTCCTCCCCCTGCCCCAGTGGGTGCTGCTGTTCTTTGCAAGGAGGTCTGGGCATGGGAGAAGGGAGGAGCAGGCCTGCGCGGTACGATGCAGACTAGATTTTGCTTCAGGTGCACACAGCCAGCTTTGACAAAAGTTTTGCTTCCTAGTGCATGCAAGCTGAAGCTTTACACATAGATGGGTTTGCACAAAACTTTGTCAGTGCTTCGGGTTTTTATTGCCAGATATACGCCTGTTAAGGACAGAGTGCTGCTCTGCAGGATATACTGACAATTTGGTTTCGTCAGTTGCAGGAAAATACAGGGAAACACTTCGTTTTGGTAATACAAACAACATTGTTTAATACCACTTACGTTAATCAGATGTAGAAATAAGTACTTGTTTTCATCATGCTTCGCTTTTTTTTGCTGAGCTGTATGGTTCTGGAAAGGGAATATTTTTGTTAGCAATAATTTAGATGGAAAATTGCCACCATTTAATATATTTCAGTTAAAAATACACTCAGTGTTTTCTTTGCATTTTGTTGGGGTCTTTTATTTTTCTCTATAATACTGAAATACACGTGCTGATTTAAAACTTTACCTTACCCTCTTCTGTTTCAGTCTTGCTGGTCATCTTGTTTATGCATTATTTTGATTATTTGTGTATCTTTTGCTTCCCAGGAGACAAAGATGGCAGCAAAGTGACTACAGTAGTGGCAACTCCTGGACAAGGACCTGACCGACCACAAGAAGTTAGCTACACAGACACCAAGGTGATTGGAAATGGATCTTTTGGTGTTGTGTATCAAGCCAAACTCTGTGATTCAGGAGAGCTTGTGGCCATTAAGAAAGTCCTGCAAGACAAAAGATTTAAGGTGAGCCTATGCAAAAGTTCAGAATATTTTATGAATGTTATCTCATTTTCCATGTCTTTGATGGCAATGCTTTTGGTTATTTTTTGCGCTTTTTTTTTTTTTTTTTTTTAATTCAATTTCATTGGAGCACATAAATGCCCATAAAAATTTCCAGAATGAAAGATTAAACAGATGGTTTATGGTAAAGGGGTATAGTTTAACTTGAAAATCTGTGAGTCACTGTTAGGATGATTTGGATTAGTACAAAACAGGAAGCTAAAAATCCTGATTCGCTATTGCGGTGATGTTTCCAGACTAGATTTTTCAGACAATGAGTTGTGGAAACAAGGGAAAAGCTTGTCTTATGCTTACTTTTTTGTAGCGTAGACTCTTCTCCAGTCATTAGTAATTAAGTTGCCGGAAGGAACAGAAGCCTTTGGGCTTTGTTCTTGGTTGCTGCACCTACAAAGTGGAAGGCTGTATTTGAGTAAATTGGAAAGTCCCCAGGCCAAGCAAGAAGATAACAAATACTGAGCCCAGGGCTGTTTGAACTGAAGATGAGTTACTTCTCTTCATTATCTGATTTATAAATGTAATCTATTCCGATGGTTTTAATAGACTAGTGATTCTTTATTCTAAACAAGTAGCCTTCCAAAAAGCTATATTTTTATCTGGTGATATTTAAACCAAATGAAAGTTAAAGACCATCAGCAGCCTCATCACTGCTGTTAGTCCTCTGCTTGGTACTTGGTGAGCTTGACTGCTTTCTCTTATAGTCATGTGGCCTGCAGCTAAACTTGTGCAAGCAGTGAGTGATAGCAAAGGTACTGGTTTTAGCATCTGAAATCAATGGTGTGGATTTTAGTATCTGAAGGCCACCGCATTCATCACTATAGAAGCATAAGGACAGTAGATGAAGTGCCACAGATAATCTTGTTGGCATGGTCTAGATATAAAAACATCTGAGCTTAAAAATAGGTAGTTGAAGCATATGCGTTTAAGGAAAATCAACAATTTGAAACTTTTTTTTTTTTTTACAATTTGAGAATTACTGTTAGTTTTAGAAATACTTTAAAGGCTGTTGGATGATGTTTTTATCATCTCAGTTTCCTCATCTTTCCAGTAAGACTTAATGCACAGCTAGCTTCACTGGTAATGTTTATTCTTTGTGTCATGTTTTGGTAGCAAAAACATTCTTTTGAAGTGTTTTGAAGGAACTGGTGTATGCTTCTTCCTTGAGACTTTAAATTGATGCTGTCATCACTACAGGCATCAGCATATCAGAGATACGTTAGATGAAGAATGGAAAAGGAAGGATACATTTAAATTAATGTAGGCATGCAGCATTGTTTAACTTCTAATTGAGAAAGGAGTGTAAAGTTCTTACATTGTTCTTACATCTGAGTTATTTCTGGACTGTATTATGTGTCAAAGGCAATTAGTCCTGGGGATGCATACAGTATGATGTAAGAGTGGATTGCTTGGAAGAATGGAAAAGATAGAGGAATAACAAAAACTCTAAACCTAGTTACGTTTAAAGAGCTTTTTGATCTCTTCCCATTGCGCAGTTTTAAGGGGAAGGCCAGGGCATTTTCCTTACCATGTCAGGCTTGGTGAATGTCAGCTAGTGCTTTGGACCAAAGTCTTTCATTTCTGTAGTCTCATGACTTTGAGGTTGTGTAGGGTGTCAAAATGAAAACTTGACGGAGTGTTTTAGTTCCTACCCATCAGATACTAATTCTTTGTGATGTCCTCATGTTTTTTTTTTTTTAATAAATCTCTACTGGGCATCTAGAATAAAATATAGTTCTTCGGTTGTTTTTGCTTCAGCAGTTGATTCCATGTCTTTTTGTTACCTGATTTTATATCTTTTTATTTTGGAGTGACATGATTTGAATAGCAGCCCTCTTGTTTGTGGAAAAAAGCTAAACTAAAAAGCTAAGTAGGGTTCTTCCAGTTCGGACTCTGAACTAACTGCCTATATAGGATGACATAAGATGAGAACATCCAGTACCTGGAGGCTTTAATACCCCTAAACTAGGTGGAATTAATGGTAAGTGCATGTGTAGATGTACAGATAGACAGCATTAATTTAAAAATACATTTTTTTAACTTTGTAATTTGCCAGGGTCACAACTGCAGTAGTCTGCAAGTTACGCATTTTTTCATGTTCTTATCCCAAACTTGTGGCTCAACTGCACAACACCCTCTACCTTTGCTTTCAGCTCACTAGTTTTTGCAGTCATTCCTCAGTTTAGTCAGTCCTCCCTTTCTTTTCACATTCTTATCTGGAAGTGTATGTTCTGTTGGCCGGAGGTGTAAATTTGTGCAGGCTGAATGAAAGCCTCTGCCTGGATGGAGTTGGAAGCTGGAGATATGTATCTTATAGCAAGAATAACATATAATTACTTCAGAGTATGCTACTCTTTGAGTATCTGATCCGGGTCATAAATGCTGGACTAGATACTTTACCAGTTAAACAGGGAATTTTGAATGTCTGTTGGCTGTACCGTTTGATTGCAGCATAGGAGTGGACCAGCTCCTCTGTTCACAGTGCTGAGCTGTGGCGTGCAGCTCAGCTGGGCTGCTGCCACCCCCACACGGCTGCCTGATCCAGATCCAAGCCCTGGTGAGTGGAGTTCCTTAAGAAATCTGCTCCTTCTTCGCTCTCAATGTACACCCCTGCTTCAGCAATGATGAGGAAAGCTGCTGTTGTAGACAGCCAAAGTGGCAGTAGTTTGACTTACATCAACTTTATCAGCTTCCTAGGGAAGAGAAGGAGCACTTTAGACATACCGATCTGCACTGATCCCAGTGGTGGTGAAGGAAGAAGAGGAAAGTAATGCATGGAAGTTACTTCCTGAAGTGTAGATCATCAACGATATTTTCATCCGTGTGCTTCCAGCTGTTGCTTGTTTATATACTGAATGAGTTATCTTGGTACATGCAGTAGAATTCCTTTGTCGTGATTTAGGTCTTTAAAAAAAAAAAAAAAAGGGCGTTTAGAAAAGTCAGCTGGAAGTCTTGAAACTTAAAGGGCATAATTCAGAAACTTTAGGAAGTCCCAAGAGAGTGTAACTTCTAGGCTGCTTATGCATTTTCTGAATGTGGAGGGAGTTTATTGTGAAGATCTGGAAAATGCATCACAGTTACCAGTTTTTAGATTTCTGTCAAGAAGTTGGGATACTTTTATCTGGGTTTAAGGCTAGCTTGAAAGCTGGAATTACCAGAGGGGGCTTGTCTTTTATTCTTTTTTTCCATTGACATTGCTATGACAGGTTTCTCGGCAGCTGCCACTGAAGTGGAAGCAGAATTGGTCTATGCCAGAATGAAGTGAGCATAAAATCTTTGCTAAAGAGTTGAATATTACCGTTTCTGTGGTGGTAAAGATAGTTTGCAATGTTCCTACTTCTTTCTACTCCCTTATTGTAGTTTAGTGGTTCTTCAGCTAGGTAGTGTGGTTCCTGCACGGCTGTGTTTTAAACAGGGTCTCTGAAGTGCTCTGGGTTTTAAAATGAGTATGTCTAGAGTTCAGTGTAACCTAGAGCGATACTACTGGTACAGTAGGAGTAGAAACAAATGGCTGAGTGGCATAATTTAAAAATATAGAAATTTATACTTAATTTTGGTTTGTAGTTCTTCTGCCTTCTTTAAGCTAGATCTCCATATTAAGTGTAAGTAATTTAAGTAATGTAGTTTTGGACAATTAAATGATACTTAGGTGGGTAGTTCACAAACTACATGGTATTTATTGCTCATCTGTGGGACTATTGAATTTGTCTCTAGTTAGTACAGAGGGTTATATTTTCATTGTTTTTCAGTTAAAAGTTTAACAAGGGTAAGAGAAGAGATGTTTCTCTTCAGAAAATGATGTAAGACAGCTATTCACAAGCTTTTGGGACCAAAATCCATTCAGATGGCAAAATTTCCTAAAGACTATATCCCAACTTTCACAGATCTATACTGTGTTTCTGCTTCTGTCCCACAGATGCATAAGAATAGGTCCTCATGCAAAGCACTGAAAGACATGTACAGTTAAATTATTTATAATAATTTCTGTTATTTTTATCCATGTCAGTGCAGGCCCTTAACTGACACAGCCTAATTGTCATACTTGAAAAGAAAAAACTGGTAGCGTACATTTTCTTGCACTGATTTTGTTGGCATGTTCATTGGAATATTCTTCAGATTAAGAGTCAGTCGTATTGCTGTCTGATCCTGCAAAACACCAATAGTAAGCAAGCAGATATGTTAGCACAGGTAGGAAATTCTTAGTCTAGTTTTTGTTATTTATGTCATTCCATGCCCATTCTTAAGAAATCCTATTGGAATGAATGTGTGAATTTCTATAAGTATTTCTCAGCTGACTGAAAATAAATATTTAAATTCTTCATACCTGAATTGCAGCACTTAATGTTTCTGCTTTAGTGCTAGGTTGTTGCCATCTAAATGATGAGGAGAGTTCTTAATAATCCTACACCTTTTCAGACAATCTAGGTTGGGCATCACATATCTTGGTAATGGCTCACATAGACCTGAAGTGTGCAGGAAGAGAAAACCAAATTCTGTAACAAGAACCATTCATGCTATCCAGTCTGTCAAATTATTCAGGGACTGCCTATGTTCAGCAATCCAACTGTGGGTACCCATGGCTTAGTTACCTGAATTAATTAAGTAGGCAGATCTTCTGGAGTGTGAGAGGGTGTCATGCTAGGGCCCCAATGGTCCATAAATATGAAGCCCTGCGTTGATAAAACTGAGACCACTGAATAGGAGGCAGTGCTTTCCTATTTTTAGCTATGGGAGGAATATATGTTGTGACCATGTGCATCATCTTTTTTTTTTTTTTTTTTTAATATGTAAAATCCCAGTGTTAATTTGAGCCTTAAAACCCAATAAAGCAGCAGGATGGAAAAATATGTCTATGTTGAGGTTCTGGTTTCTCTTTGCTGGGTGTGTGTCCTTTTGTGAGCTGTTTGAAATGCTTCTGAAAGAGCAGCAGCTTTCCTTCAGTTCCTGCCTCAGATATGTCAAGCTGCTAAGTATAAAAAGATCCTTTTACAAAGTAGCCCGTATCCACTGTTTGTGTTAACTTAATTACAGCAACTTTGATCATAGCAGCTCACATGAAAAATGTAAAACCACAAGGAGGAATTCCTGTTGAAAAATGACTGGATATTTAGGGTCTTAAGTTCTGTTAACTTTTCAAGAGACTTTTCTGTTTAAAGCATTCACAATCTGACCCAGTTTTTTTAATAGGTTGTGCATCTTTGCTTGTGGTTGAAGGTATCATTCTATAAACATGCATGTACAAAAAGGGCGAACCTGTTGACTAATGAGTTATTTAGCTAGCCTTTTCTCTCAGAATCTCAGTGGTTGACAGACCACTGTGAGAGTCTGACTTCAAATGGTTTAATTAGTTCCACTCTTGGTTGTCCCTCCCTGGCTTATTGGCATTCTGTTATCCTTGGTCATTTAAGATACAGCAGATAGTAGCATTATACTGAAAGAAGGCTGCCTTTTCGGGGGGCTTCAGTGTACTAAGGTCACTGTTAGTGTAGCTGATCTGTTTTGAGGAGGGATGTATCTAGTAACCTGGTAAAAATGAGTTAAAACAAGTCTTTTTTTCAGTCTGTAAGCTTGGGCTATAGATAGTAATGTCGATAGACTGACAAACAAATATGAGTTTGACACCCGGCCTCTTGGTACGTGTCGGAGAACCCAGATGGAAAGCTTTAAGGGAAAAGTTGTCACTGTCTTCAGTGCAGGTTTGGTCTCCCTTTGCCAGGTTCAGACAGGATGCAAGCAGCATCCTGCCTTTTCATGTTTTACAAATCCATCTTTTAGGCTCCTATTCCTATTCACTGCAGTTTTGCCATGAGAATGTTAAATGTATTATTGAAGAGAAGCCATTGTTACTGCTGAAAATTGAGATATCGCATAGAACTCTGACTTCCTTTGTCTGTATGTGCCCGAGCTGTAGACCCTTTCGAGCACACACTGAGTGAAGTAGAGGAGGAATTGGAAGTTATCACAGAGGTTTAGAATGAACACTGTCTTCATCTTAAGTCAGCGTTATAAGTCTTGAATACAGTGTAGAAGTTGGACCTGCTTTGGTATATTCACAATCATCTTTCTCCGTGACCTCTTGTCATCTGCACAGGTTTCCACTGAACTAAGGACTGCACTTCCTTTGTTAATCTAATCTCTGTGTGTGAGCTAACTGAGCTCTCTCATGTCTCCATCTAAGGATTGTTGAATAGTCAAACATTAATCTGCAAGGCCTTTTCTCAAAAGTGTCTTTTTTATTTACCCTATCTCAGTTGAGTTGGAAGCACCCATGGGATAAAAAGTCACAAAAGGAAGACATGATGATGAGAAATAATAACATTTAAGGACCTTTCTTTTAAGTCTTTGAGGACTTGCACATCTTAGCTACTTTGAAGATCTGAGGAATAGTGAATCACTGTTCATAAGATCATTATGGAGGTGTCATTCTTAAAAGGATGCCTTAATTTTGCTGTTAAATAGCTAGAAAGAGCACCCAGAACAAGATCTGTCTTCTGAGTTCTTTAATGTGATGGCTGTATTCACAAGCGGGGAAGGAAAGCTGAAAATTTTTTCTGGAGACTTTAGCAAATATTATGAACTTTTGTAAAACTAAAATAAGGAAGAAAATTGAGCCTGACTTTAGGCCTTTTCAAACCTATTCCTCTAGTCCTACGTATCCCCATCTGAGGAAGTGCAGTCCTTCTTAAAGACTGGGGCTATCAGATACTATTTGCAGAATGGGAGATGCCTGGGCACATGTTCAGGATATTTTTTTCATCTTCTAAAGAGCTGGAGGGCTATTTTCAGTTCCAGAGAGTTTTTTTGACTTTTGTACAGAGACCAGACTTGTAGCTCTGGTCCAGCTTAGTTTAGCCAGATTGTCAGAGATGTTTACCAAGATAATAGCATTTCTTACAGTAGTACTTTATCTGTCTGTATCCTGAAAGCTGGCTTATAGGAGCCGGTTCTGTTGTTTTGCTATAACTGCAGTTGCAGTGCCCGTCTGTCCACAGCACACTGAAGAGACTGGGTAGATAGCTGAATTCTCACTCACAGCCTTGTATTTCATTCCATTTTCCAGTTTTTGCAAACACTGAGTTTTGATAGAGAACCAAAAATCTGTTTGTACCCGTGCTTTTGGCAGTCTGAAGTGAGCAGTGTACCATTCATTGTATCAGCTGAAACCTTAGACATACTTATATGGCCTAGAAGAGCTCTAAGAGGGCTGAGAAGCATCTTTACTTTGTAATATGCTAAAGTCTATATGATAAAATTATTTGTAGTTGTGTTGACTGTTTCTACAGGTGTTTTCTAATCTGACAAACTAATTGGATGCATAAAAGGTATTAATGCAAAATCTTCAGCTTGGCACGTGAAGTTGAAGTTTGTATTAAGGGCATTCATTTCAGTTTTGCTTTTTAGCTGGGGAGTTGGACTGAAAATTGCTGCCCAGGGAATGCAGTGTCATCTAGCTGCAATTGGCCTGGGGAAGAGGAGGAAGTGTTCTTCATCTGCACATGTGGCTGCATGTGCGTGTAGAAATGTGTTTCCACATGTTGCCATGTGGAAGCCAACATGTGAGTAGGGAAATACGTGCCATAAGAAAATGTTCTTTGAAAAGGGGGGAGTCAAAAGAGCCCTTCAGGACTTTTTTCCCTTACCCTGTGGATGAGGCGTTTGTATAGATATATGCTGCAGTTGAAGTGGTGCATTTACTTTGGATTTTGAGCTTTTCTATTTCCATAGGTTTTTCTGTGGTACTCCCTCAACTGGGACCAAATATAGGATTTTAAATCAAGGTACCTGCTTGTGGTCGATTTTTTTTTCTCTTCTTGTCCACTTCTAGTGCATAATTTGAGACTAAAGTTAAACCTATCTGTCCTATGTGAATCTACTGACCAACAAAAAGAACCTTAAGATATATTGAATTTTTAAAAAGTCTTTCACCTCACTGGTCCAGATAATTCATATAGCTGCTGTAATAATGCTTTGGTTTATTTCCTGTTGTGTCACGCATCTACTAAAGGATGTGATTTCATATGTCTGATGTTTGTGAAATTCATAGATACATTCCATGAAATTATATTTTCATATATATATATATATATTTATATACATTCCTAAATTAAGCTGGAGACTGCTTTGAGACACCGAGGTTAAAAAGGAATAACGTTGTAGGGATGCTGTTATGAAATAATGATGTTCAGAGTGAAGATTACAGTTTGAAAGAATTCGAAACCCATTAAGGGTGTGGAAATGTGTAGTTTAAGCACATAAATAGCTGTAACTCCGCCACATGCCGGCAGCATAATACAGCTGTGCAAGTATAGTTGAAGATGCTGCAAAATTCCTGGTCCTGGTCAAATTAAGTTCTATTTTAAAATAACATTTTCCTTTCCTTTGACTTCAGGCACTTGGATGGACAAGTTGAAAAGGACTGGCATGGAAAAACAGTCATTCTGCGTGCAGTAGGGATAACATCTTTATTGTACACATTTGTAAATCAAAGTTTTACTTTTGGGTCACGCCTTCTGCTTTGGCACATATGCGTAGGTCTGTGTGACTGAGGCGAGAGCTGACTTCAACTTTCTTCACTGTCGGGGTGCCATGCTGGTGTTCAAAAGCAGTTGTGAAAACTGTGGATATGGTGTTTTATGGAAAGATCTGTGGTAGCCTTTTGGTAGCATTAACATGAAGACTTGCTTTTGGTAGCATTAACATGAAGCATCTTTGCTTGCCTGAGAGTATGTCCTCATATTGGATATTCGTCTCTAAGTTTGTCAGACTACAGGCTGAGGGAGCAGCTATTGCTTTTCTCATTTAAAAATGAAGTGGCAATGGAGTAGCCTTTCTAAGTGCGCAGTCGGTTGGAAGTGGAGAATCAAGGGCTGTTTTTTGTTTCATGAATGTAGCTTGAACTTGGTCATTTAAAAAGAAAAAAGTCACAGTAAAATTGCTGAAGTCCTTCTGAATCTCAGTGATTTAGTGATATACTGCTGCCTGAGGTTGTACACAAATTCTAAGCTAGATTTTTTTTTTTTTTTTTTGTAACTTGCAGTTCTAGCTAAGACAAACAGGCAGAGACTAGGCATATCTAATGCGCTTGGGAGCTAGGTAAGGCTGCTGCTGTATAAGGCTTGGGTATTAAAGCGGATGTTGGGTGAAAATGATGTCCCAGTAGGAACCTTCGACACCTGTCTCCCAGTTAGGGAGAGAGAAAAGTATTGTGTAGAGTATAAATAGAAGATTAGCTGATGCTTGTTGAGATAAAAATGGTGCTTGTGAGACTACTTGGATGTTTAGTGCATGCAGTTGCTTTAAGGCTTTTTGTTGTACCACTGTGTATTTTTCTCTTAGAAGTCCCACAGCATGAGATTGTCTGACTACGGAAAATTTAGCATAAACACTTTTTACATCTAGCAACATTACATATCTGTGGCTCTCACTCACTTATTTCATTTGTACTCAGTTAAATTCTCTTTTGTGCAACGCGCCCTTCTTAGAGCATGATTGGAATACATCAAGTAATTTGGCTTAAATTTTTGCCTGTGAACACAGATTTTTATCTTTAAAATATATGGCTGCTAAATCAGACAGTGGCAAACTGTGTACTTTTTGAACTCAGTATTTTTTATTTATTAAAATATTCTGCAGTGGTAACCATTCACTTGAGGGGAAGGAAGGGATAACTGGTGAGATGAGACACAGGAAGGACAGAAGAGATCCACCTGCTGCTCAACAGAGGCTTCCTGAAGCAGGGAGGGGGGCAGATCTTTTCATTCATGTGTCACCAAGACAGCTGTGCTGTGCCCTCTGGCACTGTTGTGTAGTTCAGCCCTTTTGGCTTTGTTTAAAACCTTTTAAATGAGCTGCCTTTTTTTTTTTTTATTCCTGGTCCCTCCTTGAAGAGGAACTAAGAAGAAAACAAAATGAGGAAGCAAAAAAAAATAAAGCAAATGGGTGAAGGTTTAAGGAAATGTGAAAATGGGAGTAATTTTTGATTGTCACTTTGTTTTCTTGAGTAGGCCTGGCCTTTGAGAACCAGCTGGTACGCTCCTTCTGGGAAGTTTTCAAATCTTTGAGAGTCATATAATTGATGATTATTTTCTTTGCTGCTAAAGGCTATATGCACTGCCCATTGCTGCTCTGAAATGTAGTACCAAGACATGGGAAAATAATAAAAGGAAGCTATTTTAAATGTTTTGTCAAGCATCTCTAGTGCAGAGACTGAGGCACTCCAGATTGTCAGGCGTATTCTAGAATATGCCATGCTGACGGTTTTTCCTGTGACTTGGATACTTCCTGGTCCCTGGGACAACTGAGAAGATGAGATGTGAGTGACCAACACAATTATTTTTAGCCTATAAAATACAAGGAATTACTTTTCTGCTACTTTATATGGTGCTTTTTTGAGAAAAGCTTGTTTTGGCTTTATGTCCCACTTTTATTTTTCTCTCATGTTATCTGTCTGCATTATGCAGTGAAATTTGGCATATGGTGCCCAAGACTAAATTTAAAGGATGATGGAGACAGTGAAGTTTTGTTGGATGATCTAGAATCCTGTATGAGCTACTGCAGGAAGTAAAAGTGAATCTGATTTTCTCTGAGTGGCTTTTTAAGAGTTGTATCATGTAATAACCGAAAATAAGAAATATTTCTGGAAAAATAGTGAGAAACTTATTTCATTAAGGAAAATTCTAATTACAGTGCTTGATGGCTTGGTACTGTATTCATACTTGTTTTAAAATATCAGGTGTGATGTCAATAAAGAGGTCATCATGCATTTGTACTGTTTTTTGGGCAGGAGCAAGGAAGGCACTCACTCTTCTTTAGGGTGAAATGTGAGGTGTGGTGTTTATCATATTTTTAAATATATGTTGCAGACTGTCAACTAAGTAGAATGCCGTGTGCATTCTTCAGGATGGGTTTTTGTTTATGTAGTGCCTGATATGGTGAACTGGAACGAGTAATCAAGGCTCCTGTATGTGTCATGATGCAAATACCCAGACTGTACACATCTATATTCTATAGTTCTTCTAAAATTGAAGCCAGGTCTAATTGTTACAGGCCCAACAGGTGCTTATTTCACCTCTTCATTTGTGATGTTCCTTTGAAAGCCCAGTCATGGTGAGTAGACTGCTTAGTTCTGATGTAACTAGTCAAAATACAAACATCCAGTCTGAATCATTGAAGCATAACAATGCATATGTAAAAGAACAACTGGATCTAATTTTTTTTTTTAATTCAAAAGGTACTTTGTCACAGAGAGCGAGAGTGTATTTCTGTCCTTGTTTTCCTCCCTGAATTTTACCAAGTGAGGATGAAGACAACTCGATGTCTTTTAAAGATTCTTCTGCTTCATTTGAAGACTTGTCCAAGGATCAGTTTATCAGTCTGAGTTTGCAGACACTTGTGCATTCATCTTCGTTTAATATCACCAGACATATGAGTCACAAAGGTTGTACCAAGTATTTTGGGCCATCTCAATCATACCAGATCAGTGTGACAGTGCAAATATGTTGATTAGAAATGAAATAATTTGTTGTAGGGTACTTAAGTTGCACTGCCCCATTTCAGGTACTACCTGAGTGGTGTAGTGGGACACGCGTATTTCTTCCTTAGCTTCCAGCTGTGCTGTCTACCTCTTGCTGCAAGTGTACAGAGGAGAATTTCTTTTAAGTAAAAGTTCATAGTGGATGATTGTGTTGCCTGTGTGAACTCAGTAAGGCACAGTTGTGGAAGAGTGTGCGTTTACTGTTAAATAATATCGGAAACTTAAATAAGTTGCTGAGTAACATGAGAATTTAGTAGTAAGTGTGCAGGTGTGGAAATGAGCACTTTGGAGTTTGCTGCTCAAAAAATGTAGTGCCATGGGCTTGAGAGCATGAGGAAGATAAAATTCAGTGTCTTACACAGATGCACTTGCTTTGCTTTCTGACACTGAACAGCTATGTGAGCACATTTCAGATGAAGTCTGACAGGGATTAACAGGATGTAGAGCAGGACATCTGAGGTGAGCACAGATTTCGGAAAAATTCCTAAAAATAGGGATAAATACTTACTGTTTGTGGTGCTCTGCTGAATGCACTTTATAAATAGTGAGCAATTCTGAGTTATAAAATTAGAAGGTGGCAAGAGCTAATAATTTTTAGGTGAAGCAATGATATTGGAAGCTCTGTAGTTTTTTTTTTTTCTTTTTTTTTTAAATAGTGCTTTACTCTTTCTAGTTCTTCTGTTAGTGCAACATCACAGTAACCTGTAGTAGAATTGCCTGTCTTAGAGACCTGTGGCTTCCTTTATTACACTGGGCTTATTAACACTATTCACTTGTCATTTAGATACCTGCAAAAGCAGCAGGATGAGAGTATATGAAATAGAAAAGCTCTTTCCCTGGTGTGGTGGAAACCACAGTACGTGATTGGAGTCAGTGTTTGAAGAGCCAGGGCAAATAGTCAAGAAGTTTGTACAGTGCATACTACTTTTTTTTTTTTTTTTTTTTTTCCTTTTATTTTATTTTCTTTTCTGAAAAGTCAACATAACTTGGGAAAGGGTGAAAAAGAACGTGGTTTGCAGATAATATAATAGATTTCTTCATAGGCAATGACTCTGCTTCTGTAACTGTGCATAACATGCATAAAGGTTATCTACTTTCACATAGGGCTAACAGATCTAGTAGGACAAGAAAGTAGTATGAGACATAATAAAACTGGGGCATGTTGAGGGTTGCCTGGAGTGTTAAGAGGCATAAGAGTCAGCGTACTCGTTGAGCAATTTCTGTGGCAGCATGAAGGCCATCAATTAGCAGGATGGATAAACAGTGCAAGGACTCTTGTTTGGAGCTAGCCTGATGAGTATCTCTTGGAAGGGGTTCGCCTTGTTAGTGGGAACAGCCTGTACCCAGTGTAAATGCACAGCGCTGTGTGCCGGTGGTAGTAGAGAGTCCGTTTCTGGTGGGGCACTGAGCTTGTGGCATCCTGTCCTACTGGCTTGTCTTCGTGGATCTGCTTGTGGGTAATGAATCTGTAGGTGACTACTTGAATTCATAATGGGATTTCAAAGGGAATTAAATTTGGCTGAGACCCTTTTGACTGCAGCCGTCCAACTAAATACTGTTGGAAATTTTAACTGATTCACCTTGAAAATTTATTTGAATTAAATTTTCCTGAATGTAAATATAGCTCAAGATACGGTGGCTCTGTCTTAACCTAACATCGTGTGCAGTAAACACGGGAATGTGTAGGGAGCGATGTGGGAAGTAGCTTCATTATTTCATGAAGTTGGGATTTTTGAATGCAAAAGGGTCTCAGCACCCTTTGCATAAATTTTGATTTCAATAAAATGTGGAAAAGCACTGTTCACTGGTCGGGAGTGGGACAAGGAAATTAATTGAACTCAGAAGGCACAATCCTGTAGAAGTATGAGGCAGCTGATAGTAGTTCTTTGTATTTTCAGTGAGGATGTAGCTGCTTAATGCTTCTGTCAGTATGGGCTATCATGAGAACTTTCCTGTTAAAAGCTGCATCTGCTCTGCCTACAAAGAACAATATTGCAAACCTGGCTCCTGTGACTGTTGATCTTGATGTGCAGAGACTAACTCTGGGTAGTTGGAGAGATGAAGCTGCTGGCATTCAATCCTGGATCTCTTCGCTTCTGATAATCAGAGATTCTTTTATAGCCCGCTCTTTCCTGAGCACCAACTTTTAAAAGAAACTGCAGTTACTATGACATGAGGTACTGTGAAGTACAAGATACCTTCAGCTGCTTAAAACTGGAATCAGTTATTGCTTACTGGGATAACAGGTTTCATATTTTGATTTCCCACTTCTAAAATACACAATCATAAATAGTCCATGAAATAAAATAAACCAGAAGCTTAAAAGGTTATTGAGACTAGTTACATTTCCATTGGTTTGTAGTAATTCTTGGATGGGTATTTTAAAATGTTCATGAGGAATACACATAAAACGTTACCGAGCAAGCTTAGATTTTCAAGCTCATAAAACTGACAATAGCAAGTATTCTGTACAGGTGTGGGTAGTAGAGCACCTGTATTTCACCTGTCTTTAAGATTTTGGGGGTGGTTTTTTTTTTTTTTTTTTTTTTTTTTTTTTTTTTTGTTTTGTTTTTTTTTGTTTTGTTTTGTTTGGTTTGGTTTGGTTTGGTTTTTTTTTTGTTGTTTTTTTAACACAGGGAAAGTTTCAGCTTCTCAGAAACAGCCTAGAGAACCCATCTGGGGTTAAAGCACATGTGCAGCAGCCCTGCTTTATTATCTCTGGCTCTGGCATGAAGCTGTAATACTCCTGATAGGAGGAGGAGGTGAATATAGTGAGAGATGGTCTTGTGCAGGTTCCTTCACTTTACCTGGAGAGGTGTTTTAGGCTGCCTTTGAAGGCAGATGGTTTTTAGGAAAATACTGAAACTTTTGAGCATCCTCTTTGGTGCTGTACTGCTTAGGAAGAGCTGTGCAGTGTTTTCTGTATCCAGTAAAGACTTGCCATAAATGGGTAACTCATGGGAGGTGCTTACTCAAATTGAATTCAGTGACTTTTCTGTGATTTCTCATGGAAGTATTAAATAACATCTAATCCCTAGTTCGAAGAGGTGCCGCAGAACAAGGTAGGCCCTAGCTTCCAGTACAATGAAGGGTATTATGTTTGATAAAGGTGAGAGTTAGACATTGTTTGCTTCAAGGGGGCATAAGCTAAATTTGGCTGTTACTGGTCTAAATGTCAATGCCTTGGTTGTTTTAATATATGATTCTCAAAAACCAAGCAAATGATGGGAAGAGATAGGATTTGCTGGTTTTCATACCCTTCAATATCGGGGCAGGAAAGAGAACGTATTGAGTGGAGAATTAAAGTCTTGAGGAAAAAAGCTTTAACATAGAGATATGCTATTGTATTTCTGCCTGGAAACTGTTATTTGTGATCATCTTGATTGTATAAGGTAGCAGTAGGTTGGTGGTTTAAAACCTTTGTGTTTAATCTTTCAAATCCTCCTCTTTGTGAATAAATTTTGTCAAAGGTATACCTTAACATTGCTACGACAGCAAGGGCTTCCCTGTGGAGTTGATCACTGTTTGTCCCTTGTGGAACATTGTGATCTTGAAGGTGGTATAACAGTCCTTAAAAAGCTTTTGATTTCACTGGAAGCTACCAAGTGTTCAAGAGATACTTGATATTTTTTTCATGGACTTAATCAGCGTCCTTCAGAAACTTAATCTGGGGGTAACAATGGGCCTAGCTTGTTTGGCAGCTGAACGTCACCGATTTTCACATTCCTTGTACCTCTGAATATATATAGCTTTTTGAACACAGAGCAGAAATACTTGACAACTTCTTCCATCTAGTCAGAACTGCATGTTTTCTACCTGATTGTGCATAGTTTGAATGTGGTGCAAATAAACTTTCATGCTCAGGGAGGACAAGCAGGGCAACTGGTGAGAAATAGGCAAGCATGCAGGGGATGGCCTGGGCAAGCCAATATCATCTCGCTGCTGGTGGTGTTTGTGAGATACCTTAGGCCAGGACAGGTTCTCTGTTTGTCTTGATTATCTCACATTCTGACTACTGTTGTGACTTTGAAAGTGCAGACATGGGGAATTTTTCCAGTCTATGTAGTGGATGCAGGACAAAATATGCCAATTTTGGCTTTTTGGCAAGTGTGAGTGTCAGTGGACCTATTGATCTCATGCATTTGATCACTCAATACTTCAGAACACTGAGCTGGGCAGAATAATACAGATACAACAGCTTCCTGGATAAACCTGTTAATGTGGATTATTCTGTGTACTAGTAGTAGATTCAAGTCCATTCTTTACAGTACAACGTTATAAAGTTCTGTGGCTGAGAGAAGACCATTCCTGCTGTTTCTGCAGCTCCTTGCCTTATCTGCTCCTGAATTTTTCCCTTTTGTGACAAATGAGGCAAGGGTCCTAAAAACAAATCTCATTTCGTTACCCACAGGTCATCCCCACCGCATGTCTGTTCTGTGTGCTATATGCAGTGGGAGACCTTCTTAAACTATAGAAAATAAGATCTTGTAGTGGAAAGTATATGGCAAGGTCAGTGAAAGGTTTTGAAACTTGCACTACTAGTAAAAGTGGATGTTTCAATGAAGTTACCTTACGAGAACCTCCTCTAGTGCTGTATGTTAAACATAAAAGAACGTGTGGTCCATTGAAAAGGTGGTAGGTGATGTAGGAAACACTTTCTGGCAAAATTTATCTGACTGACTCGCGTGCAGTGTTACAAGGTCATTGAGTCTCTTATGTTTTACAAATGCATTTTTGAAAACTGTTTACGAGTTCAGTAAGAGAATTTAAACACCCATGTCTTTCAGTTTTAGGGTTCCAGATGACTAGGAACTAAGCTTTTTTGAGCCTTCCTTGGAAGCTGCTGGTGAAGTGTTGGGTGATGTGGTGCCAGGATGATTGGTTTGACCAAGTTGTCTTTGTTCTCTCAGTCCCTTGGTTTCATCAGTCCTCTTTCTGTTTACTCTCTAGAGGGTTACATCCAAGTTCTCCTTTTATTCTGGAAACAAGGTAGAAGCCAGAATGCTCCCAAAGCTATCCCTCTCTTATACAGCAGCAGTGTCACTACTGCCCAAGTTCACAGCTGTAACTTCAGCTTTTTGTTTCTCCTTTCCTGAAAACTTGCTGGTGTAGTTGTGCCCAGATATCTGACAGTGAGGCCAGTGAGTGGATGCATGAAAAAGCTGTGAAGAGAGGACTTGCAGGCGGTGGCAGATGGGATGGCTATTGCACTTGCTGCTCTGCAGAAAAAACTTCAGAGTGGCTGTGGATCAGCTCTTGAACCAACACAGTTTGCAGCCTAATGTATGTGTTGAACTCTTCCTGGTAAGCTCTGTGCTTTGAGTGGCAAGCTGGTGAATCAAGTGGTGTCTGATGAGCCACCCAGATGTCCTAGCTGCACGGACAAGAAGGATAAGGTTGGGGTGGGCTGCTGGGTGTAAGGGGCTACCTCTGCCCTGCAAATTTAAGCTGCTGTTTATGAATCAGGGCCTCAAGGCTGACTCTCATTGCAACACACTCCTAAGACATTGGTTGTGGCACTTACCCTTGGGTAGGCTTAAATTCAGATCTGTCTTATCCCAGTCAGAAAAGAGAGCAACTGAATTGATAACATTCCTAGATCTTTGCAGATACTGGGAGGAGGAGGACTGGGCTTCGTGGGAGTTAGGTTGCCTCTGCCTTGTGTTGGTCTAGCTGGACCTGGTCCTTGGGAAACTGGGAGATTGGGAGCCTGTGAGATGGTACTGTAGGCTTTTGAAATGTGGTTAACGTGTGCCATTTTACATTCACAGTGCTCACCTGGCATAGGAAATAATTTCACTCTGCTCCTCTCTTTCTCTTGGAGATCCCTATTACCTTTTAGTGTGACTACGTGGTGAATCTTACTAGAGTGCTGTGTCCCTACTATAAAAACTCATCATAAATGTGTTTTGCTATGCAAATAGTTACTAAAGCTTCCTCTTCTTCTCTGTACTCTTTCTTTTGGGGCAAATTAGGCTAAAAGTATATGTGAAGATTTCCTAATATTTTAATTAGAGTGCTGTGATACCCTTTAGCCTAAGGAGATGATTCCTTGAAAAATGGGACAGTGTTTGAAAAGCATTAGTGCTGATGAAGGAAAAAAAATCCTCAAGCAAGAAGTCTGATAACCTGTTTTATCAAACTCAAACACTGACTCTTCTAGTAGCTTATAGTGGATTTGTACTTTGACACAGCTGGCTTTCCCTTTCAAGTGCATGATAGAATTTTTTTTTTTTTTTTGTATCTAGCAAAGGTCAACTAATGAAATTATTTTGCAGCTACCAGAAGAACGTGCTGCTGCTTTTTAAAAGTGTATTTGGGGAAGAGTTGTTTTTATGTATAAAAGTATGAAGAACAAGTGTTGACATGTTCTTATACATGTGTAGCTATCATCTGAGATTGGTACAGTATTTATAGTTTTAGGCTTATCTCAGACCTGGTACTCGCATGTGGTGATTTTTAAATTACAGCTGTAACTAATAAATGCTGATATTTTCTCATTACAAACTTATGAAACCAGGGGGTGGGGAACCCACCAGGAGTTTGGGGAGAAGGATTTACCGTATATGTGCATAAGGTAAGGAGTCTCGGTCCCTATTTTGACTGCTGGAGTTGAGCCAATTTCCTCTCCCATTCCCCTACCCCCAGAGGAGGAACTGCACAGTCTCCCTCTGAATTCAGCAGAGAATGCTTAACCTTTTAAAATCTTGGTCATTTGGGAGCTTGTTATTAAGACCTTTACTTCTGGAGGATTTAATTCTGCTTGGCAAATAATTATCTGCAAGCAGCTGATGAACTTGCCAGTTCCACCCCCCCTTTGCTCCTTGCTCCGTCTTCACCTGTAGTTTCCTTTTCTTGTGTCCCTCTAATTTGGATCTTTCACTAAGGTCTTAGGGAGGCAGAAATTTTCATTTGGATTGAAATTAAAGCCCCTAATGACTTCTGGCATCAGACATCTTTGTGCCATGTAGCAATAGTCCTGAGACAAAGGAAAAATAAACATTGGAAGCAGCACTTACCTGTTCCCTAAATAAATATTTTTTTTTGGAGGGTGAGAAGTAATTGTTTTTGTTTTGCAAGTCCTTTGGAATCTTCCTGCATGAAACATCTGCTGCATCATATGTAAGAAGAGAAGGCCAAGAGTAATAAAGCATTTCATTAATGTTTAATGACATAGTGATTAGCAACCCAGAAAATGTCTTATGCCTGTGGGAGATTGGAACTTATTTGATTAATAGATTAATTGCAACCTGTTCCGGTTGTGATTGCAGGTGCAAGTTTCTATGGATGTTGCAGACTCCCTGAGGAGTGATGTTACAGGCATTCTTATACTTACTTTCCTCTTCCTAGTTGAAGAGTTAATAATCAAAACATGAGGACACCCCATCTTTTCTATGAAAGGAAAATTATTTTTCCTGTAAGAGTTTTTCAGCAGAGATCCTCTGTGCTACCACTGAAAAAGAACGGCTATTATCTCTGAAAGCATAGGGCTGCCTTTTAGAAAATACTTTTCCTTTCAATTACTCTCCTTCCTGCACTTTATTTCAATGTTGTTATGGACTTGAACCATCTCTCTGAGTTTCAGACCTTGTTCTGTTTTTCTAACTTTTGTCTTGGGTGCACTGTAATTCCTGCTGCATCTGGACTCACTGCTGGCAGAGTACAGTAGGGGCTGTAGAACTGAGCTGTTCTTCAGGTCATAGTATTTGAAACAACCACTTGAAAATGATAAAAAGAATTTCAGGTTTTGGACTAGAAGTAACATGATGCTGGAAATCAATTTGTGTTCCAAGTTTATTCTTGAGCTTCCTGAGCTGGCAGGAATTTAGAGATGGTATTAAGTCTCTGAGAGACTCTCAAACTCCACTGACTTCCATTCAAAGAGGCAGGGACAAGCTAATGAAGAATTTGGCTACCATCCTTCAATTAACTGTTGAGATATAGGGTGGAAATGAAAGAAGAGTTCAGAATTTTTCTTCTCTTCTTCCAAGAAATTGAGGCTTGTTATATGTTCTCTTAAGAACGCAAGTCATTCTGTCTCCAGTTATAGGAAACTATGTGTAATAGCTGTATGAAGCTCAGGTTTTCTGTTTAGGGACTATGGTCTTGCATCGGCAAGAGCGGGCTGGAGGTGACGTAACATGACACTTGCCATTGCTGACTGTCTCAGGGAAGAGTTAGGAAGTTCAAAGCACATGATCCCTTCATGAGAAGGGTTGTAATGCCTCCGTTTGGGGACAGAAATACAATAAAAAGAATTAACAGGGTGAACAGGATGTGTGGTGGTATCTCAGATATCTGGTGGATAAAGGAAGAGCAACTGATGTCATCTACCTGGACTTATGCAAAGCATTTGACACTGTCCCGCATGACATCCTTGTCTCTAAATTGGAGAGACATGGATAGATGGACCACTCAGTGGATAAGGAATGGTCTGGATGGTCACACTCAGAGCCGTGGTCAATGACTACATGTCCAAGTGGAGACCAGTGACAAGTGGCATTCCTCAGGGGTTGGTATCGGGACCAGTGCTGTTTAACATCTTAGTTGGCGACATGGACAGTGGGATCGAGTGCACCCTCAGCAAGTTTGTTGATGACACCCAGCTGTGTGGTGCGGTCGACACACTGGAGGGCAGGGATGGCATCCAGAGAGGCCTTGACAAGCTTGAGAAGTGGGCCTGGGCAAACCTCATGAGGTTCAACAAGGCCAAGTGCAAGGTCCTGCACATGGATCGGGGCAATCCCCAGCACAAATACAGACTGGGCAATGAGTGGAATGAGAACAGCCCTGCAGAGAAGGACTCGGGAGTGTTAGTGGATGGAAAACTGATTATGAACCAGCAATGCACACTCACAGCCCAGAAAGCAAACCCTATCCTGGGCTGCATCAAGAGCAGGGTGGCCAGCAGGTCGAGAGAGGGATTCTCCCCCTCTACTCCATTCTCCTGAGCCCCCCCTGCAGTGCTGGGTCCAGCTCTGGGGCCCCCAACCTAAGAAGGACATGGACCTGCTCGAGCGGGGCCAGAGGAGGCCACGAAGATGGATCGGGGAGCTGGAGCAGCTCCCCTGTGAGGCCAGGCTGAGAGAGTTGGGGCTGTTCAGCCTGGAGAAGAGAAGGCTCCGGGGAGACTTTATAGCGGCCTTGCAGGACTTAAAGGAGGTCTACAGGAAAGATGGGGATGGACTCTTTATCAGGGAGTGTAGAGATAGGAGGAGGGGTAACTGTTTTAAACTGAAAGAGGGTAGATTTAGATTAAAGGAAGAAATTCTTCATTATGAGCGTGGTGAGACACTGGCCCAGGGTGCCCAGAGCAGCTGTGGCTGCCCCCTCCCTGGAAGGGTTCAAGGCCAGGTTGGACAGGGCTGGGAGCACCCTGGGCTGGGGGAAGGGGGTCCTGCCCATGGCAGGGGGGTTGGAACTAGATGATCTTTAAGGTCCCTTCTAACCCAAACCATTCTTTGTTTTTCATCCAGTATGCCTTTCTGTCAGCTTGCTCTTTACTGTATGGTTGGGGTTCAAATCTGTCTAGTTCTTAGGAGGTTAATGAAGTCTAGCCCGCATTTGCGGTCGCTGTGTGACTTTTTGCTTCACTCATTATTCTAGAGCTTTAGTTTCAAGCATGCTTTTTCCTTTTGCTGCCCCTGTCCGCTCTTTAATTTCAGTCGAACTGTAACAAATCATGGGTTTGCAGGCTGGGAGTGCAGTGGTGGCCCCATCCATGCTTGCCTGAACTTTGCGCCTTTGGCTTGCCCTGGCCTGGCCCCAGCTCCAGCCCAGCACGCTCTGCCCGCTGGCCTCTGCAGGCAGGTCCTGCCTGCTGCTGCATTTGGAGCTGACGCTTTTTGCCCTGATCTGTACCCGTGCCAGGGCTGAAGGTCGCTGTGCTCAGTAATAAGTTTTGGCTAGAATACAGCTGACGCATGCGTTTTGTGCCTCTGACTCTTTTTGGGTGTTCGCAGGCCAGTGTTTCAGAAACACTTTGTAGTGCAGCCCTGCTGAGCGTCTCCATCGTTTGTTGCTTCAGGAACTTAATTGCCAGATTTTTACATGAGGACAAATAGTGGAAAGTTTGGCAGTGTTGTGGAACTTGGTAGTGAAATGAAGCCGCATTTGGAACCTTTGAGTTGCTTTTAGTTGTGCAATAACACAGAGCATGATGCAAGTGCAATTTCCCGGGTTGCACAGAACTGCATACACAAGCATTCGGTATCTTCAACCCCCTGTCGCCTTTCTCTTCTCATGTGTGGCACAGTGCACCTGAACTCTTTATTCTCATGTTGTATGGGCACTTAGCATTTGGGTTTTCCCTTGTATGAGGGTTGGGATTCCTATGAATGGTAGGCAGGAGGAGGTGCAAGGAAGGTGCGTTTATTTAAAGCAGCAATTTTATATTTGTACTGTACAGTGCTAAGGGCTGGCTATCACAGATTTTTTTTTATTTTTTTTCCTTAGGGAATCCCTGAATGTTGACAATATATTCATTAGCGTTGTGTCTATGTCTCTAGGACTTTTTGGGTAATAGGAGTCAAAGTGCTTTTACAAATGCTAACCCTCAGAGCTGTTCTATGCACCTGCATGTGTTACACATTGGTAGAGGTTGGAGCAGGACATGATATCTGGGCTTTTTGATCTGTGTGTCAGGCCTGCAAGTATTTAACAGTCGTCGATGGACCAGCACTAACTGGGTGATGGTGGTTTTGACGTTACAGCTCTTGGTATGTCATACATACAGATATTTAATAAATAGTATTTGTTTTTTGGTATTGTCCTGTATTTCTGGATTAAAGGTCATGATTGTACGAGTTTGAGACTAACAGGTGTGCTAAAAGTGGAGATATTCCCAACTTGGATCTGCTGGTGTTGGAAATAGGCCATGACTGGCTGGAGAGAGAGACTGGGGCTTTGTCTTAATCCTTGCTTCAAATGTAAATGAGCAAAACTGTGATCCCTATTGACATTTATCTCTGCTTGAAGTTCCTTGCATACAAAATGGACTTGTCATGGGTGGCTAGCTATTGATGACTGGCATGAGCAGATTCCCAGCCCAGGCCTCTGTAGTTAAGCCCTTTTTGCACTTTTTTTCCTCCAAGCACCAATTTATTTCAGTGATGGCTTGGGGCATATACAGAAGAATGTAGGAATTAGCCTTTATTCTGTGAAATGCCTGAAATATCATATATCTCTGAAAGGCAGTTAGTTCTATGAGCCATACAGTAATTTCTGTAATACTTTTGCTGACAGCAAGACAGTGTTAAAAGTAGCCTTATGATTGATGGTGTTTGAAATCCACCTTTGGATGAGTGGGCCATGCAGCTCCAGGAATTTTTGGAGAAGATGTGCTACAGCTTCTCTTTTGTGGTCTGTCCCACTACGCTTGGGATAAACCAGACATACTGACTGGTGCTTTAGTAACAATATTAGGGAAAATATGCTGATCTTGGTGATCCTACTACCCCTTGGTAACCTGTCAGGTGCTATTTTTGTACCACAGGGAGTTTATGGTGAGTGTGATGGCTTGCTCTGGGGTCTGGAGCATTTTGTCTTGATGCATTTTACTAAGCTGTGTTTAGGCGGTATGGCTCAAATGTTGTGCAAGCAACTGTCTCTGAAAGGCATCAAAAGGCCTTTGTCAGCATGAGCCTGCTGCCCTGTGCTTTGAGTCCAGCCTTTTTCTTGTGATGGGAGATGGTCAGGCTAAAGAGGCTTCTTCCTGCTGTATGAAAATGCTTTAAATCTCTCAAGGTCTCAGCCTGAGCCTGCCGTGCAGCAGGTGAAGGTGAGTGGAAGTGACTAGTTGTTCAGGCTGTTCAAGTGGAAATAATAAGGTGGGGGAGGCTGGGGGTGAAAAATCAAGTCCTGCTGCTTCTTCACTGCTTTCATGCCTCCTATTGGAAAATACTTTCTTCCTCAGCTTTGCCTGTGGTTCTCTGCTCCGGCTCTTCACTGTGGGAAGACCTTTACTGAAGAATAAGAAACGTGGTAGAATGGAGAAATTACAGTGGAAGCAGGAGAAAGGAGGGAACTGTAAGCATAACATGTGCAAGAGCAGGAGGATTGCGTATAGTGAGAAATTTGGATCTACCGGTGCTGTTTCCATCCATCTATAATGCCAGAGTCCATGTGACAATTGCCCTCCATTTGCTGTTCTTCCAACCTGATAGAAGAACACAAGATACCGAGTTTCAGCATTTGAAGATACTATCTCAAGAAGAAAAAAAATTAATTCAAAAAGTTCAAAAATGAGAATTAAACTTAGTTGCGGGCCGTACTTGATTTAAGCAAGAAGACTGGTGCTGAAGTTGCTTTTTGAAATAGATTGATAGCTTATCCTGCCTTCCCATCGAAAAGATATCCTCTCCTAAAAAGGACAAGACATACACAATCTTACCCACTCAAAAGAACCAGGTCATGTCCTTGGTGTGACAAAAGGCAAAAATATAAATTTCTAATTTCTCTCATTTCATCTGCTTTGAACGATATCCTCAAAGAATCTTGTTGAGACTTTGAACAGGCATTTTGGAAGGGGGGCAAAAAAAAAAAGGGGAGGGGGAGGATGGGGACGACAAAACCCATATGCCCTTTAGCTAAGGAAACTCTGAGAAATTCTCTTCTGAACTGGATCCAGGTGATATTTCTGTACTTCACTGGGTATATGTTGATAATGTGCTGACATGAGCTGTACAAAACCTTCCACCTTCATTTGTTTTGGTCTGGTTCAGGAAGCTGCAAGTCAGTAAGACATCATCTCTGATGATCCAGTCATTTTATCCTCTGCTGTAAAAGGAGGGGAGAGGGGAAGAAGGAGCAGGAAGAAAAAGCAAAGATCCTGGTTAGGGGTGATGAATACAAACTGACATAGCTCTAGAAATCTCTGGGTGAGGAGGGAATGGATTTTGTGTGTGTGTGTGTGGGGGGGGGGGGGGGGGGGCAGGGGAGATGGTTATCCTATTACAGCAGATTATAGTAGTGAGGCAGAAATGGTCTTGCTTTGGTGGTTTTGTATCAATTGCAGCATTAGCACAGTTGTGAGGAGTTGGGGTGGTAAGTTTGGAAAGGAGGCACGAGTCTTTGTGCATGAGCTTTATTGGCTATACTTTGAAGTTATAGATCTGATGTTGTCTTGGCAATCTTGAAGGGAATCTTTAACCTTGATGAGCAACCAGATTTGTTCAATATAATGAACAGATACAGGCAGTCTGGGCTAGGAGAATTGTATTCAGAAGTAATTAGCAGTGTTTTGTGATGTTGGATTTGCTTCAGTAAGTAGTGAAGGCCTTAAATGCAGTTGTCATAAAGCAGTCTTCTGGAGTTGTGTGTCAGCAGCCTCTTGCTTTCTGCATAGAGAAACCTATTTTAGATCAAGAAATCAAGCTAACAGAGCAGAGTAATTTGTTCATAGTCCTGTTGGTTTGCAGCTTCTCAAAGGAATGTGTGCTAGAGGAGATCTGTATTTTGGTGTGAACAGGAGTCTGCTGGGTCCTCTCTTGTGGCAAGGCTGGTGCTGAAGGGTATTGCTTTCTTCAGTGCTTATTGGGCCTGGTACGCTCATTTGGTAAGAAAATTAAATCCTTTTCTTCATGCGAATGGGTGGGAGAACAGGACAGAAGAGTAACTTCCTCTTTGAGTATTTGACTTTACATCTATGTCTCTTGGAAGACAAAAATGATGAGTTAAGGATAAGCACGAGCTTTATGTTTTAATCCACCCTGTATTTTGATCATGCACTGTCAGCCTTTCTCATCAGTATGTTTCAAAATGGTTTTAGTTTGCATTATATTTAGACATGCATTTTCTCCCATACTTGGTGTAGGATGTCTGTCATTGTTCTCTTCACTAAAGGTTCTCTACTTATAATCTGATAACTTTTTTTCCCCCCCAGTGCATTTGTACACTGGTAATTAATAGCCCACACTATAATGTGAGAAGTCTATTTAAGATGTATACAGGAAAATACATGGTAAAATGAGACTACTTGAAGTATTCATCTGAGAAAAAATTAATTCTTTAAAGCATCAGTCTGTTACAGGAGCATCAGTAGCTGTTCCCCACTACATCCAATTCAAGCTTTGTAACTGTTGGAGTATTTCCAGTTTTAACTTCACCAGGGAGTGGTGATTAGAAGTCATCTTGGTTTTAAGATGGTTGAGGTGACTATTCGACTAAGATGACAGTTTGAATTTGTTTCCTTCTGTCTAGTCACAGAATGTGAGATATAGGTTACTGTGTAACTGGTTTATGAGTTATCCCTGATATTAGCACCTCCTGAAGCACAGTTTGTGCAGCTGCAGCAGATGGTCAGGATGTGAGCCGAAGGAGATGGATCAGAGTGGAAAGCATCAAAGTGGGCACAGACTGTGCTTGTGCTAGGATGAGATACCAAAGTATAAATATAACTTCAGCCTAGTGTTAGAATAACTTCTGCTGATTTTTTTTTTCCCCCCCAGTGTATCCAATCGGCACATACATACTATCTAAAGAGCATGAAGCAATAAGCTGACTTAGAGTGCATATGGATATTTTAAGGAGCTAGTAGAGATTTTGCCAGAATAATATGTGCTTATTAATGTTTAGTGTATTCATGTTTCTTCCACCAGTTCCATGATATAAAAGGTATTATTCGCTCTCATAGTCAGTGGGAGAAAGGGAAGAAGAAATTACTTGCCTTACGTTGTGCTATGAATTGTTAGTGGAATTTGAGGAGCTGGAACTTGCAGTGTTGGATTTAGTTCTGTAGTAACACTGAAGTACTGTAAAAGCCAACTGGAGAAATTAATATCTTGTTATAATTGATGTTTCAGTGACTGATGGGCCCTAAAGCCATCCCTGTTTTGGCTCACTAGTTGAAATCTGCCCCATGTTGTAAGGTCCAGGGAGACACCACGGAGCCAGCAGTGGTGTGCTGTATGGACGAGGCGAGAGAATGAGGTCTTTCTGGTCTGAAGTTTGAACTGTGCTATGTATCACAGGAACCCCAGCCATTACTCTCCAGATTGACTTCTTTTTGATAGGATTTAGTAAAGAATTAATAAGTGGAGAGTATTTGAGCTCCCGTTCCTACCAGGAGAACGCTTTTCCCTGAGATGCGAGGCATGTTGATGAGGTTGTGTGATGAAGCCTGTATTCCTCTTCCACAAACTTACTCCACAGTATTTTAGGAGATACACAAAAACCTCAAAGGTCTCTCCCTGCTTTCCCCTACTTTCTCTCTTCATCCTTCAGAATAGACTAGGCCTGTCTTGGTGTGCACCTAACGGACTTAGGCTTTAATCTGTTCAGAAGCAGGGCAGGCTCAGGGAAGGACTTGCTTTTTCTTTTACTAGCTGGATAACTGCCAACTGATAATTGTGTGAGATGTCACTCGTGTTTGTAAAGAGCTAGCTAATACTGAAGTATTTTTTCAGTCAGCGGGTGGCAGGGATGATAGGATTAATTATACTACATCCTATCTAACATCTTGGGGTTTTTTAAGGCTGCGTGGCTTAGGGGAATTAAAAGCGGAATCTGTAGCCGTGTTCACATTAGAAGCTCTGAGAGGTTCTTGCAGAGTTCCTTAAGCTTTAATCGTAGTAATAGACACAGTACATGACCCTCAGATACACAGAATATTAAATCCTTATTTTGACAGCAGCAGAAGTACCTGTTAGCTTTGTGCATTTAAGTATGAAGATGTGTGATGGCTAAACAATTTTATTGCCAAATGTTCCTGAAGTTGGCCAGAGTTAATGATGCTTGTAGGGCCAGTGTATTAGTCTAGTGTATTGGTCCTAGCTAGTTAGGATGCATGATTAGCAACCCCATGATCCAAGTGAAAATGGGAATATTTTTTAAGCTACAGATTGTAGAGTAATTCAGGAAGGAAAAACAGTGACATGTAAATGTGACCATAGGAGAAAGGAGTATTGTAGTAGCAGCTGTGGAATGAAGTATAACAAACATAACTGTGCTAATTTTACTTGCTTGTTTTTATTCATACCTACAATTCAGCATTTCACTCATTTTTATCTGTTAGGCTATAAGATCCTTCATTTGTTTAGGGCTCAGTTACAATGGATATTGCAGTGAAGTCCCCAGTTTATCATGCATGTAATGAACTGATTTTATTTAAACAACTTTTTCAGGCTGATATGAAATGGGAGAATTGCGCTTTTATTCTCTCTGCCTAAACCTGGTTGAACAAAAGTGGGAACTGAGTTGCCTACTCAATTTCAGGTGCTTTTTTGTTGGTATCACAAAGAGAATGGTACAGGAAATTACTTTCTATCGCAAACCTATTTTGCAGTGTAGAGAAGCACAGGCCTGTAGGTGGAAATGTTATGTTTGCTTTTACATTGTTTACATTATTTTTATATTATTCAAGGAGGATAGACTTCCAACCATTCTGGCTAATATATTGCATTATGTAGGATCAGAAAATAAAAATGGAAAGTTTAATGTCTTTTTGCCTTTTACCATTGAAACTTCAGTAATGTAAAGAGGTAATTCTTGGATTTTGTGATAGATATGTGGACCTTTATTTAGAGGGAAAATGTGCTCAATTATGTTGATGTTCTTGGTGATAAAGTAACTGGAAGAAAGACTAATAAACATGTGAAAGCTGTTGCTTCTTTCCAACTTGAGTTGTTCTTTGGTTCCTTAGTTTTATCAGCTCCTGTATCTGTATATTAAGACATTAATTGCAGTACTCTAACTTTGTGAGTAAAGAGTTTTTCTAATTGTTTGCTTTTCTCTTGTTTCAGAACCGAGAGCTCCAGATTATGAGGAAGTTGGATCATTGTAACATTGTCCGATTGCGTTATTTCTTCTACTCTAGTGGAGAGAAGGTAAGAATGAAAAACAAGGCAATGCTTCCTGGTAGCCATCTGGGGTGTAACTGAACTGTTTGAATTTCTAGAGACAGGAGTGTGAAGATAGCATTTTCTCCATGTTGTCATGTCTGCTATAGGTGTGTCCAACAGTTCATGCTGGAGCAGATCTTCTTCTGTATGGAAGCGTGTGGTCCATCGGGGTAGTTTTTATTATAGGACAGCAGTAGCGTAACAGATTTGGATACACACTGCCTCTGTTTTTTAATTTAATGGAGTGTGGCTGGGCTTCGTTTGCATGTTCTAGCACTACCTTTCCATATGTGCAAATATGTTTTCTAGAATTCAGCATTAAGCACTCTATATTTAAAACACTTATGTGACTTTTCCCAGACCTAGTCTCCGTATGCTTCTGTCACCCTTCCTTATGTGTCTGTTCCATATACAGGCTGAGTTTCAAAGCCCAGAGGAAAGAATAATGTATGATCATGTGATTGTAGCATTTGTCAGAGTGCTTATGTTCCAGAAGAAGGAACAAATAGCTGGATTTAATAAATCTCAAGAAGTGCACACTGACATTCGTATCTTGTTTGAGTCTAGATATAAAAGTTCCTTGGGTTTTTTAAAAAGGGATTACAAGGTTTTGTTTTAATGTAAGGTTATAATAGCTTCCTTGTCTGTGTATGTATCTGCATTTTATGAATCATAGGAGAATTCAGGGTGAAATGGACCTCAAGATGGCATCTGGTCCATCCTCATGCTTAAAGCAGGGCCATCCATGAGGTGGGGGGAAAAAAAAAAAGGCTTTTTGGCCCATGTTGGAGTGAGTGTAAGCTGTGAGATGAGGAAATGGCCTAATTACCTTCTGAATTTCCTCTGATCTTTTTGTATGTAGTTGTAAATGTTACCATTTTTTTTTTTTAAAGCTGATTACGTCCTTAGTTGTGTTCAGATATTGGTACACATGTCCACAGTGTTGTAAAGGACTGTAGATGAGAGCTGATAGCTACTGGAAGACTATTCATGACTGTTGCTACAAAGTGGGTAAACAGAATGGGAGAGGCAACCCATCCATTTCATGGTCTTTGGAGCTAGAGGAGGAGCTGACATCTCCAGGATAAGTTGTTGGTGGCAGGTCACTGCAGCCTTGTGCAGTGCACAGATGGATGATTGGAGGAGTTCTGTTGTTACCTCTCTGATAGGTGCTTGGCAGGCACCTGGCCCTGTGCCTTGCCTGTGCCTGTGGAAAGCTTGCAAAACCACTTTGCGGAATCAAGGACAAATGTGGGGTTTTTGATCAGCCCTTCCTTCCCCTTGCCTGGTGATAGCAATCATTTCCAGTGTTACATGGCTGGCTATTGCTGTTCTGTTGGTAGTGCAGTGTATTTTGTGCTCACTTAGCATAAAACCAGAAATTAATTCCTCGAGCAGCATGAGTACTAAAAGGGAAATACTGTGAAGGAGGGCTTGGTTTGGGGGATTTTTGTTTGCCTTTTTAACCATCTTGGTTAGTGAAGTAGAATTTCACGAGACCAGCAGAAGACAACTGCCTTATCTGATGGCTTTCAGAAACCACCTGCAAACACAAATGTTAAAACTTCTCAGAACACTGTTACAGGAGCCTTTGTGTAACAGTAACTTGAGTAAAACTCTTCTGGAAATCGTTAACTTGATGTTGAGCTTGAGACTGGATTTTCCACTTTGCTGTTTCAACTCCACATGGCTGATTCTTGGCAATGCTAGTTTTGTTTTTAAAAATGTGGTCTCTATCCATGACCAGTGAATCTTAATGCTTGAGTAAGAAGTTTTCTTTTACATTACTTTCTGCTCTTCTCCTAGTGCCTCTGCTCTGTGCCTTTGAGATTGCCACTGCTACCCTGTTGCAAAATGGGACAAACGTGGCCCAGTCCCTAGGGCAGAGATGCACCCAGCAGAACATCAGCAGCCTAATGTTGCAAGGTTGCACGGCCTCTTTGCAGTTCAATACAAAATAATACGTAATTGGCTTGCAAGTATTTCCATGTAGGTGGCAGAATGGGAAGATAACAGTGTATGAGTTTGTTGGCCGCTGTTTGGGAAAAGCTCTAGAGAGCAGCAGGTTGGTGTTCTGAAGCCCATCTGGGAAGGAAGAACAATGTTTCTTCTCATCTTTTTGTCAGTTTGGGAAGCAAAAACATCTTTTCCTTCATACTTCCCTCATAATCAAGCTGGCTCTTCGGAGTTTGGAGAAAAAGGGAGGAAAGTGTAAGGTCCCATGAGGTAACCAGGAAGGACCTGTAGGAAGCAGTTGCAAATTTAGATGCTACATACCCAGAGCTTTATATAAAGTGATTCTTGAGGCCAAATCCAATGGGAAGAGTAATTTAAAAATCCAAAGAACATATAGCAGAAAAGGCAGTAGCATAGTGATGAGTGGGGCTTGCAACTGTTGTCCATCTTCATGAAGAATTTAACAGTCCACTGCCATTAATCTGTGTTTATGCTAATTGACTCAAGTCTAGCAGTGATGGGAAAATTTCAGAGGTAACTATTATACTGCTGACCCCTTTAATGAAATAGTTAAGCAATGAACTTAATTTTGATACCTGTATATCAAACATTTTCTTTCATAAAGGTTTTCATGCCACTATAGATCACTCCACCTGTTTGTTCAGCTGGATTGTTCCTTGGACTCCTTTCTTCCCTGGTGCTTGACACCAGTGTCTCTAAGCCCAGAGACTTTTTCTTTGATTTTTGGTGAATATTCAAGAAGCTTAAATCTGTCTCAGTGTAGAGGTACCTCAAAAGATTTCTCCAAATCCAGTCAGACTGGCACTCTTTGAAAGCTGTGTACCTAATAGTCACTTCAGTTCATTTCATATTAGTTGTTAGGCATTTTTAGGCACTGGACAATCTTAAAATGGGCTTTATTCTAGCAAAACTGGGGAGTTAATTCTTGATTAGATAACTGGAAACAACAGAAAATAGCATCACATAGAAAAACATTTCTAAATAACACTTGCTAGTAAGACTATTGCTTAGCTGCATCAAAGTTGTAGCTTGTTTGTATAGATTTGGAGATCTCTGTTAGCTTTTTCTAGGGGCTATCCTTGGAACTGATTGAAATGTTTGAGCTCCCTATCTTTCCTTTTTCCTTCTGATGAACTTTTGTTTTATGTCTCCCATTTACTTAAACTTCCTTCATGCTTTTGCCAAAAGCAATCCAGCCTTAGCAGCATGGAAATCTTGTATCAAACATGGCTTTGACTGATTTCTTCTCCCTTGTTTTCTGTGACTGAGTGACTCCCTAGTGACTGAGCCTCTTTGAATTTGTATTGCCTTTGTATAGATATACCCTATACAGGAGTGTGTGTGTATATATATATGCACATACGTGCATGCGCACACATACATTTATACCTTTGTGTGTATGTGTGTATATATATATGTAAGTTGTCCTCATTACTGACTGCATATTAATCATGTTTGTCTAATAATTTCTAGTTTGAGACCTCAAAGAGAGCATGTAATATATATTAATATGATGGTTGACAAGCTTGGCATTCCGGTTGCTTCTGTAAACTATTTTATCCTTGGTTCGTTCCTTTTGTAAGTTTGCAGATGTTTGTCAGACCTGTTGGATAGCCAGTTCTTTTGAAAGACTCTTAATGAATTTGCCAGAGTAGATTCTGATTTTTTTTTTTTTTTTTTTTTTTTTTTTTTTTCCGGAGGCTGTATGAGATATCTGATAGCAGGGCACTGGCTTTTGTAGCTGTTACATGTTTTTCACTAGTCCAGAATGTATAATTATAACCGGTGGAATGAACCAGAGTGGAAGGAAGAACAACCAAATAATGGGCTAAGTTGTGTATTGAGGATTCTCTTGGTGGAATTAGTTACAAGTCTTTTCCATGCTATATTTCTGTGATTTGTGTTTTTCTAGGTAATCCTGGGAGAAAATGGGCAGGATTATAGGGCTAGCCAACTCTGCTGTGTTTGATAGTTTTGGTATTCTACCTTAGGGTAAGGTCTTGAACAAGATGCTTGCTTCAGGTTGCCACTTGGAGATCAGACCATATTAGGAAGGCGTACATTTCTGGTTTTATTTTTGCTACTTTTCCTTAATTTCAGGGTCTGCCTTGCATTTAGCATGATATATAAATGTAAATGTTGATTTACTGAAGCAGGGTGAGATGGTCTTGCTGCCTGTCCTTTTTAGTCTAATTGTGCTGAGAACTTTTTGAGCTGTGCTCCAATGGAGGGTAGACACGGACGTACTGAATAATCCCTCTGGCTCCTTTGCTGCGTGTATTCCCCAGTGTTTTAAAGCGTGACCTAACTTCTTAAATCAGTGGCTGCTGAGTAAAATTACTCAGCTGTCTAAAACCTGAAATGAGTTCCTAATTTCCCCCCTTCTTTTCCTCCCTCTCTGGTTTAGATCTTTCTTTGTGGTATTTCATAACTACATCAGGTTTTCTTGTGTGGATGTTTTTGAGTGTTTAATAGTCTGATCGATCCATATCTGTGCCCAGCAGAGGAAGAGAAGTCACTGGAGAGATTTGTTCCTGCATCAAATCATATAAAAGTAAAGTAAATACAGTTTTTGTTGAGTAATTGCATCTCTGGTTATGTAACTATCCCCTCCTCTTTAAGGTGGCGTGGTGTTCAGAGGAGTCAAAGCATATATGGAAGCACAAAGAGGCAATATGCTGGCTTCTCTTGGAGGCTGGGCTGGCCCTTCTGCATGCTCTAATTCATTTCTAGTCTTATCTAGCCGTAGCTTTAAGGACATACAGCCAAAAGTGCATGCAGAGTCAAAATGAAAATTTACTCCCATAGGTTTAGCCTGAGCTTTAAAATAAACATGCAGGAGATACAAGTTAAGCTGCTGTGCACTATCTCATGTGTGTTTTGGTAGCAATGTATTAAACTGCAGTGAAGAAATTTGGAAGAAGGAAGCAACTGGCTGATTTGCAAGTTTGGGCTTTCCTGAACAGTTGGTGTTTCTCGAGGTTCATATCCCTGTTAGGAAGAGATATATCCTCCACCTTCAAAGAGACATGAACATGACCTTCCTTTTTTTGTGAGAATGTTCAGATGAGTCTTTGCATAAGGCCCATGCATTCTGTTCCCTGTTAAAATGGAGTACTTGTAGTTGAACCATTTGGGTTCTCAATTGAAATTATTTAAAAAAAAAAAAAGTTCTTGCACAAAAAATTCAATTAACAGAGCCTTGAGCCCAATTTCAAATTGACAGAGCTTGTGTGAATGTTTTGCTCTAGACTAGTAATGTGCTGAAGGGCCATCACTAGAGATGAATTTAGTCACTATGATCCATTTAATCCTTGGCAGATCTGCTGTGCTATCAACAAAGGAGCAATTAATGCCAATTATGAGGAGTTTTGTGATGTTGGTGTAACTGTAGTCCTTGCCTGAGGCCTGCCAGGCTCATTTCAGAAAAGGCACCAGTCATCAAGTAATCATTATCAGTTACTGCTGTTAGGGCTCACAACATGCTGGGAATTTCTTAGTTGTAGTTATGAGCAGTTTCTGGTTTTGAGTAGGTCGTGTTAATAGAAATAGCAGTTTCATCTGCCTGCAGTAGGGCTTTTACAAGAGTGAAATAGGCAGCAGTGGCTAGATCATCGATGGGGGGTAGATGTTTGTGGTGGAAATGAGAAGCTCCATGATTTCTCTCTAAACCAGTGAACCATCCAGTGCATCTGGTTAGTTACTCTTCTGTTCTCAAGTTATTCCTCTACCAGCTCTAGCCACTGCTCTCATCTTCCTGTGTTGGATGGCCATTAGGAAGGCAGCTTGTATTGTTTATCCTGAGACAGGCATATAGTTTGAACCGTGATTGTGTATTTACTTGCCTTGTTTGCTGTCATGGATATATTCCAATTCAGAAATTTCCACTCCAAAGACTCTGCTTTTCATTTTCATGGTAGGGTATGCAGGACAGCCCAGTGATCCCAATGTTACCTGTTAATTTTCATCTTCCAGCAGAGTTACTGCCAGCTTATGGCACAGTCCCTGCTTGGAAGCTGTGGTTCAGATATCCACAGATCACCTGTGTCAAAGATCACAGATCAGTCCCACCTTCTAGATGATGAGCAGCTGTTTCCAACTTCATAGAAATATTTTTCTTTGGAACTACAGCTAATAGCTTAAAGACTTTGCAGGGTATAAAATGAGCAAGAATTGTCAGGGATTCCCAAGTTCTCTTAATGAGTGACCTTTTTCTTTACTATAGTCTCCCTTTAAAGGGAACAGAGAATGGTTTGGGTTTTTTTTTGTGGGTTTTGTGTTGGTTTTGGTTGGGGGTTTTTTGTTGTTTTTTTTTTTTTTTTTTCATTATGAAGAGGAAAGGCTTAGTGTATCACATAAGAATGCAGACTCATCCAGTGATCAAAGGTAGGCAATGCAAGCCAACTGTCTTAGAACAAGACCCAGGAAAGGTCTTAAATCTGAATTCTATTGGGAGGCTTGACTTCTGCCCTTATGCTACCATCACAGCTGACCCAGTTGGCAGTTCCTACCTACATCAGACTGTGTTATGTTGAAGAGTAATGAGCATTACAGAGCAAAGATAAATTTTGTCAAGTACGTATAGGAACAGAAGTCTTGGGACAGATCTCAGTTCTCAAACTCAGTCATGAATAGTGAGGAAAAGAGATACTCTGCCCAACATTTTCAGTAGTAGTAGGAAATATTGGTATCTTTCTGAACACTGAAGTTGAGTTTCAACTCCTCTTTCCCCCTTGGAGTTATCTGTGTGAAGCTGCTTCTATGCCTCTAGGCTTACAGTTCGTTTACTTTGGTGGCAGCAACAACTCTGTTTTGAAATAGATGTGGTTGTAAACGGGAAGTAAAAACAGGCACATGTGGCCACTGGATGTCACCATTCCTTCATACAAATAAGGTCAGCTACAACATTTTTTTGCATTTTCAAAATTTTCTAGTGTATCATGACTACTCAATAGTTAGAGTAAGAAAACTGCAAATTCTTTCTTCGTCTTGGAAAGCGCATCCAAAGTCTTTGTATCTTTAACATACTATGTCAGCTTTCAAGATAAGAGAAGGAAAGTAGGTCTTTCATGGTACTTGATAAGGATGTGTGAAGTGTGTGCTGGTTGTAGCTTTAAGAAAAAGTAAAATAACCTTTTTTGAATCTAGGGCAAAAACTGTGTGACTTTGAACCTTGTCTGTTGTCTAAATCTAGACGGCTAAGCCAGGGTGAAGGACATATCTTACCTCATGCTGACACTCTGGTGTTTAAATAATGCACTCTGAAAGAAAGCGTAATCCACTTGAAATGCTAAAATCCATTTTCTTGCTTTCCAACTCCAAGTCAAATCCTTCAGCACTTTTTGACAGAACCCTTGCGTAGCTGCCGTCCTTTCAGTAACAGCTCCATGTGTAGCATGTACCTCTGAAACATCATCAATGGGGTGCTGTCACATGGAAAGAAAACATAATCACCCTGAGTAAACTGACTGGGTTATTTACCTTACGTAACCCCAATACTGATGCCTTGGGATAATTCAATAAGGAGAAGTGTATTCTGGGGGCATATTCCTTAATTTTAGGTTTATTGCTTATCTGTGTGCTTTTAGTTTGAATAGACTAGTAAAATGTGTTTCTTCAGAGTGCAGTTCCACATTCATTTCTCCATTCATCTCCTCTCAGTTGCACTTATATGGCTGATCACATGGAGTCCATCTGAAAAATAGCTCAATTAAATGATCTGGGATTTAAAAAAAAAAAAAAAAAAAAAGTATAAAAGCAAAAAACCATCTGTAAACCACACCAGAACCACCACCACACTGTTACTGATCTGCCAGGAGACGAAAACAGAAATGAGCATGTTCATCACTTTTTCCAAATGCTGGCCAGTAAATTTAGTCACACAGAAGAAAGAGCACCCAGAATAATTTCACTTTCTTATTCTATTACTTGATGCTGAGAAATTTTCCTTAGATTCCAGGTATTCTTTGATATGATGTATTCTTCAGAGTACGCCCTGTGATTTTTTTTTTTTTTTTTTTTTTTTGACTTTTGCCCTCAGTATTGTGTTTCACATGTATGACCTCCCTGTCTTCTATCATTGTGTTGGTGGTAAATAGGGGAGATAGTTGGCCTGTGACTGACTAATGCTGATTGCAATTTTATACATGCATGTTGTGAATTCAGTGTGTGTGTGATACATTTAAAAAAAAAAAAAAAAAAAAAATCCTGAGTGGTTTCTACCAGCTTTATCTGGGGTTTGTTGAGGTGGGAGAGGATCATAGTAAAGGAATATTTGTACTTTCCCTGTGAGGAACAATCCAGAAGAGCGAATCTTTGAATTCAGTAGCTGTTACTTTTATATTAGCCACAGTTAAATTCAACTAGATGGTGCTTCAAACAGATTACTTGTGTGGATTGAAGGAGAGAAGAGTTTTAAAAGTGGAGTTTGAGACCTCCATGCAGCCTTTCCTGTGTTGGTAGGGTAATGTTTTCAATTACGCTCGGTCTTCAGCCATATAATATGTAATGCTCATGTGCTAGAGTAGTTGTACTTGCAACCTGTTTTATCTTGAATTTCTGATGCAAAGAAAACAATTAACTTGCTAGAATGTTTTGTCTCTTGTGTCCTACTCTTTCTCATGCCTCTTATTATATCATAGTCTGTATTATTGTTTACATTTATGAAGTGTTTCCAACCAAAGTGAAGTGGTGTTGGAACTGTTGGTTCTTGAGAGGTGCAGAGTGGTTCAATGGCAAGGCAGTGGTTATTTTTCTGTGCCATGTTTCAAGGCAGTGTTTGTCAACTGAGGGTAAGAGCAGCTTCTAACATTTGAGGCAGTTGCAGGTACATGAGCTGCATTGCTAAGGTCAAAATCCTAATGAAACACATTGATCCTGTATTTTAGGATCTAGCTTCCTGCCCTCCCTTTTTTTATTTTTAAAGAGTACACGGTCATAACCTTAGCAGCAAGCGCAGGAGTACATGGATGCACATAAACATTTGACCTGCTGAGGAAAGCTACTAATCTATTTAATCTCAAGGTCTGTAAGGAAGAGAGAATTATTTAATGACATCTTTTGTTTACTTTCTGTTGTTTATATAAGGCAGTCTCCTCTGGACTTTTCTGTTCTCTGTAGAGGTGTTTGAGGTGCTCCTGATGGTTAGGTTACCTTGGTTTGTTCCCAGCCCAGCAATTTTGAAACAGTAGTGTGGAAACAAGTCACGTGTGGAGTACATGGTGAGGCTTGAAAAAGGCTTCCTGTAATGGAAAGATAAGCCTTGATCCTCAAGCAGTTGCCCTCATTTGGCAAGCTCTTTGAGCTAACCCTGTTTCCTATTGCAATACATCTGGGTCACTGGAAAAATATGTGTTTAGGAGGAATGCGTGAGGTAGGCAAACCAGGTTACATCATCCTTGGAGCTTGTCAGGCCATGACTGCTTTCTAGCTTGTCCTGATTCTTGTTCAGGGGAATCCAGGTAACTTGGATGTTATTTTCATCCTGTTCATGCTCACAGAGAAGGGTGAGGGCTCTTGAAAATCATATTCTCAGTGTTTATCGGATTTGCGCCAGGTGACGTTAGGAGGAGGTAGGTCAGAACACTTGAATCATCTTTAATTCATGAAAGCAGTCATTTAGAGCACTTCTGAAGTGTCAGTTGCCTGTGGTTGCAGTGGAATATGCAGCTATTTATATAGCCAGAGCCATAAGCTTTGCCTTCATTGTTGTGTATTAAAGTTCTGGGTACATCAAAACTTGTTTGTTGGCTGGGGGAAAGGTGTGTGCCTCCGTGTTCTAGATGATAATGTGCAATATGTGTTTATACAGGAACAATACTGTGCAAAACCCATGTTGTTTGTTCAAGTATGGTGGGATAGCATCAAAACTCATAAGCATTGGTGGGTAAGTGCAAAACCTCCATCTCTAGGATTCAGGTGCCTTGAGGTTTTTTGTGCTTGTCATATCATGCCGTTGACTTAGTCCCATTTCCAACAGAACATAAAATAAAAATGGAGGAGAGAAAAGCAAAGCAAAGGTAGTATGAACTAAATAGAGTTCTGTAATTCTCAAAACTCACTGTTGTGAAGTAGTGTAGACAGGGTTTAATGGTCATATGTATTACTGTTTTACATGCCTCCTTTTGCTGGTACTATGAGAGGATAATTAAATCCCTATAATTCCATTTCTGCTCATTTTTTTTTTCTGTTTCTGATCGCTTGTGTAAATGATTTTGATACATGGAACGTGAATCCTTGAATGATAGTAATCAATCTCAGTAACAGGGTACTTCCTGCAGTGACTTTTAACCAATAAGGCTTTTCCATCCTCCAAGACACAAGCGTTCAACATATTCATCAGATTTTATCTACACTGAATCAAACAGAATTCGTATTCATGAGACTGTTTGCTCTCTTGGTGTACAGGTTGCCTTACCAGGCATAAATTAACTTTGATTTTTCAGGACATTTATTTTCTGTATTTTATAATTAATACCTTGAAAGCTCTGACCTAAGAAGAGGTGGTGGTGGATTCTAGTTGGCTTGAAGTGAAGAGTCAGGGAAAGAACTTCACTTGTTGAAGAAGGGAAAGTGCCAAAATACAAGTACATCGTTTTCTTGCATACATTTGCACATCTGTAGGGTTCCAGACCTGTCTGGTATTTCCTCTGCCCTGCTGGTGGTTGTCACTCCTCATCCATTTCAAAAAGTTTATTCTCCAGCCTGGTTTCCAGGTTTCTTCATATTGTTACCCAGTTCCTGGGATGGCACTGGGAGAGGCACCGGCGCAGGCAGGATTTTGGAGGTTGCTGCTTCTTGTCTGTGTTGAAGTACCGTAAGAGCAGACACAAGTTAGTGGGCCACTGGCATTTGCTTAGTGCTGGTGCTATTACCACTGTCACTTAAGCAATGATATTCAAAAAGAGCATCTTTTTGTAGGGAAGAGTGATGTAAACAGGGCCTTGCAGGGTGATTTGGCCTATTAGGAGATACTGGTAAGAGCTATTAAGATGTCCAGAAAACACAAGCGTTTACTGTCAAATAATGATGAACAGAGATCTTGAATTCTGAGTGTTTAACAACACACAAAACCAGCAGTTCTTTGCATATTTTGTATTCAAGGTGTATATTTCTGTGTGTGTTATTATGTACCATTTCTTTACTCATTGGAGACTGCTGCTCTTTGAGGCAAGACAGAGACAGGTAAGGAAAATGGAGCACTGTGAAAGTAACACACCACACTCTGTGCTTGAAATGACATGTTAAGTCACAGTAATATTATTAAATTGATATAGCTAAATGAGGTTTGGGTATTAAGATACATAGCCAGTGGACCTGCTGACAAGGGACTCCAGTCGGAAGACTTTGGAGTGTTCTGTACTGTTTCCATCCACATAAAGTCTCTATGTATTGTCTTTCTTTGTAGAAAGATCTAGCTGTTACACAGCAAGTGCAGGAGAGGTTACTTCTGGTTAATTCACCTAGCTTTCAAAAATAATTTTTCAGGTTGATATAGTTAATTATACCCATCTCCCACCATTAAATGTATTCACAGTCCTGATAGGATTTGCACAGAAGACTGCATTAAAATATCAGAAGACTTTTAAAGACCTGTTTTACTGCTAAAAATTCTCAGTTCCACAATTAAGCACTATGTGATTATAGTACTTTGTCATTTAATTCCTCTTTGTTCCTTCTTTCCTTTGCTAATGTATTCTGTAACAAAGTACCTTATTATAAAGCTACTTTTGTTTTTTCTCTGTTACGTTCACACAGACCTCTAACCTGATCCTAGATATTAAAAGTGGCACTTGAGTCTTTGTTTTTGGCTTCTTCTGTTTTGCCATGAGTAAGTTCCTATGTGTAAGTTGGAGATAACTGGAACATCAAAATACATGTAATCAGAATGGTTACAAATGTTAACACTGGCTCACTGTCTATGAATGGTTAATATGTATTACTAATCCCTTAATACTTAGGAATTCAGTAAGATAAAAGTAACATTTCTAAAAGATGCAGGGTTTTTAAACTTTTTTTTTGATGTGTAGTTGTTGGGGTGTAAGTTTGGGACTTTTAAATTTGCTCTTGGGTTTTGGCGGGTAGGGGACTAATGAGTTAATGGACTGCTTTAAATAATGATGTAGGTGTCACTTTGAAATATCTCCTAATGAAAATATTAACTGGGCAGAACAATTATATCCTTGTCCCTGTTCATAATCAGAAAATGCCTTATGTTGGAGACCATACCAATTAACGTGACTTTAAACATAAGTTTGATTTAAGAATTAGTGCACAAGTGCAAAGTCTAAAGGAAAGGCAGTTTGGTGGCAGTTCACGCTCCCATTAAAGACGTGTACTTAAAATGTCCACAGCTTTCTCATCCTGTTGGCTTCTCTGAATGCTTTAATTGTACTTCATGTTTCATATCTATTGCTGATTTTTTTTTTTCCCCCTTCTTTTCTCTATTCTCTTTCAGAAAGATGAGGTGTACCTCAACTTGGTGCTGGACTATGTTCCTGAAACAGTATACAGAGTTGCCAGACATTATAGTCGGGCCAAACAGACACTCCCTATGATTTATGTCAAGGTAGGTAACTGATAGATGTGGTTAGATGAACAAGGTTATTACAGGAATAGACTTTGTGGATACCTCTTTTCTGCCATAATTAGTTTTCTGAAATTTTTAGGAGCACATACATCTTGAGGCAAGGGGAAAAAAAAATTAGAATGATTATTCGTTACAGCGAAGGAAGAATAAGAGGCTTAGAGCAAGCACTCCCGATTTCTCACTTTACAAAAATCTGGGTGTGGGAGACAGTGTGGGGGGAGTGTTTTGTTTTTGAAGCACCTTAGACAGAGACTTGACACCAGCCAAATTAGCAGCTTCAGTTTCCTGAGATGATGAAGCCATAATAGTACAAAGGTCAGGAACTGAAAGAAGATGTCAGGAAGAATAATGCTCTCTTATCTGTTATTTTCCCCTTTTCCTGGCATATAAGTAACAGTTTATGTGCTTCTGTTTTGGGCATGAAAGGTCTATTTTTGTCCTCACTTGAAACTTACTTGGCTCTCATCTTGAAGAGCTATGTGGGGTAAGATGCTCGTATGCACATTGTAGCCTCAAAAACTCACTTAAGTTGTCTCTATCTTTTGTTGTCTTTTACAAAGTGGTTAAACATGGGACCCATATGGGTCTCATAGTTTTATTTCATGTACTGCGGTAACCGCTAGTGAATGATCATGTTTTCACATGCCATCAACTTGTTAACATGGCATCTCCAGCTAACCTTAAATGGAAATTAGCAACAAATATTCCTGATTCATACTGATTTCTCCAGGTTCCTCTTTAAAAGTGTAATGCATAATGTGAGGGCAGGCCTAAGGAAGAACTTCCGTTTGCTCGAAGATGAAAGTTACAAAGGTGAAAGCTACAAATAGTAATTATTCCAATAATGAAATGTTGTGCCATAACAGTATATGCACAGATTATAAGTGGCATGTCTCTGCAACCACCAGCACTGGTGCCTGTTTTTAAGAAAGCACAGAATTTTATCATCCAGCAGTAACAATTTCTACTGCAAGGTCACTCTGTTTGGTCTGTTGGTGGAACAGCATGTCTTCAGGTTATGTGGTCCTCAAAAATCTGTTAGCCTAGCTTTTGATAAATTGTTCATGTATTCTGCTTCAACTCTTTAATCTTGCTGGATACTTGGGACTTCCCATTCCAGGTAGCCTGGAAGGCTGTTCTTATTTTTTTGGCAAGGCAAGCTTTCTCATAATCCTGTATTTAAAAAGATCATGTTACCTTGATGTCATTAAAGCTTTTGCAATTTTCCAGACGTCCTGGCTACGTGAAGTTCAGATCATACCTATTTGTTCACTTCTGATTGATACCTGGGCAGGCAGAGAGCTATTCCTCCCTGGGTAACAAAGAAACTGCTAAAGAAATGCAGGGAAGCTTTTTGTTAATCTTTTTGTTAATTTTTATTTGTAACTTCTAACATGCTGTAAGAAATCAGTGGAAATTTTGGGTTTGTGTGGAGATGAAAGGCGTACTTTCTAAATCCCACATGTGTTGACTTGACTCCTCAAGTTAGAGCAATCTTTTGAGTTATTTTGCAATACACTTGCACAATACATACTTACCATGTCCAGAACAGGCAATCTGAAAACATGTTTGTTTGCTTTTCTTTGTGCAGAGTTGTGGTTTTCGGAAACAAATATGAAAACTAAAGACTTAGAGACAAAACTCAAGTGATTCTCCTCCCACTCCTACCTTCCCTGCCAAAGAAACAACAAAAAACAAGGGAGAGAGAAAGTGTAAAGGCAAAGATAGTGGTGAAAGTGAGGCAAACATGACCTGATATCAATATCTAGCAGTTGCACCCGGTTTTACAGACCGTTAAAGGAGAACCTGTGGACAATGTGCTTAGAAAATAAAAGGATGGAGGTGCATCTCCGGTGCATCTGCCTGTAGCTTGATCTTTAAATGGAAACTTGTGCGGGGACAGAACAGAGAAAACAAAAACCTGGCAGTCTGTTGTCAAGTTCAAACAGGGCATCCCATGCCTTTATGACCGTATATGCTATATGGTCCTAATTGTATCCAGCCCCTCCTTATTCTCCATAGCCAAAAGTGTGTAGCTCCAGCAGCTGGACATCCTCCCCATGCTCTGTAATCTTGCCCTGTGATGCGTTTGGCTTCGTAACGTTTCCTCTTGATGTATTTCTCCTTGCTAAGGGGTTAGCCAGCCTTGGAAAGGGGGTAGAGAAAACTCTCCCTCAGCATAGTTGTGTGCTGTGCCTTGCATAAAATTATTCTGAACAGTTGTTTTTATCTGCCTTCTCTTTTTGCCCAGAGATATGAAATTAAAATGAGTCTGTCCCTTCAAGAGAAACTGAGAGATTCACTCAAGTGACAGGCTGAGACACTACCACAGTCTTTGGGCAACATGTGATATGTTGTTGATAATGTCATCCCCTAAAGGGTTTTCTTTGGGGTCTTGGGGGCAGGTCTTTTTTAATATCCTGGAATACTTAATTTCTATGAAGAGGCTGATATATAAAGCAAACTGAAACACCTTTATTTTGGGTATGTTTTTTATGACTATTATTTATAAATGTAAAGCTGGCACAATTTTTTTTTTTTTTAATTGTGCTCATTTTTGAAAGGACGTGAACAAATTTGAACTGCATGTGTGGGTATGTGGCATAGGACAGGTAAAGAAAGAATGTGAATACCATACCCATCTTCATAACACTAATATGAATTCAGGAAGGTCTTTTTTGAGTGATATTTTTATTTTTTTTTTTCCTTCTAATAAGAGTTTGTACTAAATCAATTGTTTACCCTGTTTTGACTGGGAAAGCATGGCTTGTGTTTCTGTGTTCCAGTTGTACATGTATCAGCTGTTCCGGAGTTTAGCCTATATCCATTCCTTTGGGATCTGCCACCGGGATATAAAACCACAGAACCTCTTGCTGGACCCTGATACAGCTGTTCTAAAACTCTGTGACTTTGGAAGGTAAGCACATCTGTGGCCTAAAACATGGTGAAGAGAACTTCCTTCAAAGTGAACGTGGGTGCAACTTTGCAAAGAAATCCCCTGTGTTCCTCTGAAGGTCTTAATTTGTAGTTTTGAAAGAGAAATTATTGATACTCTATTTTCCTCTTACATTGAGTTCATATTGGGGGGGAGAGCTGGAAAAAGATAGCAGGAGGGAGGGAATTAAAGTTCAAGCCTGTTACTTATGCAGATATTGGAAAAATAAGTACAATGTCACATAGGGAAAATACTGTGCCATGGAAAAATACAACCGAATATTAGGGTGAAATGTGTTTGGGGAAGGGAGACAGGCACAGTGGCATAGTAACCTAAAAAGGTTAATGTTACACTTTATTGGTTTACTTGTGCATACAATAATTCACTTACTATTTCAAATATGATAGAGGCTCAAGATGAGAAGCAACAATTCTAATTGAAGCTCCTAGATAGTGGACATCTGTATCCTAGTTTCCACTGGCACATTTGTTTCCAGTATCCATTCAAGTGAATCACTTTTAGAGTCCAGCCCCCCATTTTAGAACTGATACAGAAATTCTGGGAGACCACACTGAGACAGGAGACAGACCTCTCTGAGAAAAATCAGTCTTTAGATTGTTCTATAACTTTGCAGACTGAAATAGTTGGGGCGTATGTGTCAGAGGTCACGAAAACTGCTGTTGCTAAATTCACTTGCCCGTAGCGAGTGGGATTGTCAGATGGTGGTTATTCAAGCAGTGCTTCATCATGCCCAGTGGCTTTGGAATCTCCTCCTCCACTCTACCTCACTAATGTTGGAGTAAAATAGGAATTGCATTGAAACTGAAAAGTAACAATGAATAAAAAGGTGGTGCTTTCTCTGTGTTAACAGTGAGGACTTGTTAATTGTTGTTTCTTTATAGAAAACAGAAAACAGAGACCATTTTAAAACAGGCTAAGTGGGTTGTGGGAGTCCTCCTCTGAAGTCTGAGAGGGGTGTTTGGAAGGCTGGACATTGGATTTGGCTGGCTTTCCACTCTGCTGGCTTTGGTGCTGCTTAGTTGAATGTCATATTTCAGAAAGAGCAGTTTTGTATTCCAGCTCCTTTCCATCTAACACTTGTGTTAATTAATAAAGAAGTATAATATGTTTATAGGCTCATGTCCCAAAAGTAATGTGCTATCATGTTCCTTTATTTTCTTAAATTCTTCCAGAGGTAGTGGTTGGGGCAGTACTGTAAGTTAGATCCTTTGTGGCTGATCTCTTGCAGTATAAATCATGGACCATTAACATGTCACTACAGAGGCAAAGTTTTTTTCCTTTGTTGCTTCATACCACATTCCCTTAAACAGCAAAAAGCCAGAATATTCTGATGGAAACTTAAAAAACAAAACAAACAAAAAAACTCCACCCTCCCACCACCCACCCAAAAAAATAAAAAAACACCAAAAAAACCCCCTCTTAGTTCTGGTGAGTATCCAGAGCTTTTGACCCTTAAAAGGTAATTATGTTTGACTGAAGTGTATTCTGCCCTCTTTTTCTTTGTAAACAAACCTTTGTACCTGGTAAAAGACAACTGCCAGCCAAAAATCTGACCCTATTTATCACTTAAATTATACTCAGAATTTCCTTTGCTATGTCCATTATAAGGTTGATGGATTGGACTGATTTCATGCTAAATCATTGAGTCTGTGACTTGCATCAGTTCAGAGCAACATGGTACTGTAGCACTTAAAAAAAGGGGGTGGGTGAAGAGTGCCAAAGCTTAATGTTGGGTCTGCACTGCAATACTATAAAACTGTTAATTAGTGAAAAATAATACCGTTTTGTTTCCTTTTCAGTGCAAAACAGCTGGTTCGTGGAGAACCTAATGTCTCATACATCTGCTCTCGGTACTACAGGGCACCAGAGTTGATCTTTGGAGCCACCGATTATACCTCCAGTATAGGTATGTGTGTGTATTCGTTGAAATCCGTACCAACTGCATGAGTTTTTATTCTGTAGTCAAGTGTAAAGGTTTCCAGAGATCTCAGCTATGATTCCCAGAGGCAGAATTTTATTGTGAACGGTGAGGTACCACTTCTTAACAGAATACATGCATTTTGAGATAGCTGCTGTGATTTCTATGCCTTTTGAGATTTCAGTGTCAATTACATTAGAAAAGGGGCTGCTTTAATATATGAAGGGAAATCTGATTTCAAACAAAAAAATCCAGGTAATTTTGTCATTTAGTTTAAAAGTAGGTATGAGATCTCAAGTCAGAAAAGCACTTTGATGACTTAAAATAACTGTGAATAATGACTGTAGAAATATCAACTATTGCATCTGATATGCTGTGATTTAGACACAAATAATTCTGTAACTTACTTGACTTTTAGAAAAGAGTTTTTAGTGGGAAAGAAAAGGTGGGCTAAGGATTGGATCTAAGCTTTCTTGACAGTTTTAATGTATTGCGTACAGCAGTCTTCCTGATTCAATGTACTCTCTAAACATTTGCTATCCTTTAGTCATTAATGTTGAACATGGAGAAGACTTCTTTCTAATACCTGGCATGTAGCTGTGTTGTGGAAGTGTTAGGGAAGCTGGAGGTTTTGGCAAAGAACAGGAACAGCCGAGTTTTCGTACAGTGGAGTCCTAAAAATGAGCAGCAAAATGAAAAAATCATAAAAATGACAGCAGTGTGTTGGCTGGTTATGGATAGCTGCTTCAGTTTTTTTAGTCAAGATGTTCCCTGAGCTCCTTCTGAGTGCTAGTGCTAAAGAGATGATTTTTGGCTCTCAAGTTTCCCAATATTATGCTAAGCTATTACGTTGCTTATGGACCTGAGTTGCTTAGGCAAGGTTTAATGTGTTCCAAAGGATTTGGAGATCACAATCAAGTCTTGGCAGAATATGTTTATGACCAGTTAAAGTATGTTTATGGTTAGTATGTTCTAGCTAGTGTTAAACTCAGTGGCTGGCTGGCTCATTTCAACTTTGCAGTTCTTTGAAAAAAGCATTCCTGAAGACTTGCCTGCTCTCACTAATTTTTTTTTTTCAGTAGTTATTCTTCAGTATATATTGTAGCAACACTTGCATATCTCTCTGGGGGGGGAAGGGGGAAGAGGCAGAACCATAAGTAGTCTGGGGAAAATAGCAGTATAATAAAAATAAAAAGGCAGAACTTATTTAATGGTCGGCTGCTGCCCAAAGTGGCAGCTCCAGCCCTACTTTTTCTTGCCCCTGGATACCCTAGCTCTTGCCGCTTACTGTTTAATGCACTCATTCAGCTTCAACTGACAAGAGACACTTGGTTAGGCTAACTTTCTGCTACATTAGTGAGTTGAATCAGCATTACTGTGTAGTCTGATAAGCAGCAGAGCCCAGGTAAAAGCAAAATGGCAGGAGCTTGTGAGCGAGAGGAAGGAGGCTTGTCCTGGTTGATACCTTTTTGCCAGATGAGAGCTAATAGATTGGCTCAGCTGTGTTATCAGAGTGCACTGAGACAACTTGTTTCAGAGGATAACTGCATAAAACAAATATTTTAGGTGTCACCAGAAGAAACTGCTTTATAGATAAGCCTGTGAAATGTCTCTTGCTCTAACTGTATAATGACTTTAATCTTGCACTTGTTTGCAGATGCTTTTTAAAGTTGTTCATTTTTGTTATCTGCTGGGTCTCTAAAATAGTTCTAATAAAAATAGCATTGAGGAGTCCATTTTTCCACTTGCTAAAACCATCATGGATTTCAGTAATTGTTCAGACTTTCTCGTGTCCCCCCCCAAACCCTGTTCCCCCACACCCCTTCTCTGCAGCTTGCACAGAATAGCTTGAAAATTAAGTTTAGCAAATACTCCTTCATTCCTATACTTTCCTCCCTCCACTTCCTTCTCAGCAGAGTCTTTTCATTTCTGAGCTGAGAAGGAATAAAATGCTTTTACAAACTTTGCAGTTTCCCAGTGTTCTGCAATACATTAGAAATTCTAGGAGTTTAGTTTTGTAGTGCTGCTGTTTCCAGTGGTGGCAAATGCCAGGATATTCCTTAGTTCTTGCTAGATACGCAGCAACAGCACTTCATGAGAACTCTTCCCTATTTCATACAGGATTGCTCATCCAAACTCAACCGGCATGATCTGTACACCAACCAACAAGGACAGATGGGTTACTTAAGAGAGGGAGAGGAACATTTAATTAAGAGTACCTTATCCATAGCTCGAAGTATAGGGAACTGTGAAATGCTTCAGTGTTGTAATACTGCATTTAAACTTTTTTTTTTTTTAATGTGGACATGTTTGTGTTTTCTAGTTCTTGTTTTCTGAATTGTCAGCACAACAGCCTTTTCTTGCTATACAATCTTTTTCTCTATATAAAGAATCCACTTGTGTGTGTGTGTGGTAACAAAAACTGAGCTTACGTGTAAGATAGGGATCTTCACTCTTCTGTTTAAATATACTATCTTAAAACTATATTAAAAATAAAATCAGTGAAAAATATGAAGCCAAAAAGTGTTCTAAGCAGAACTTTTTTGTACATTATCTGTGAGGCATCCAGCAGTTTTCGTAAGGTTTCTGTTGTTTGCTAATATTGCTGCAGGGCTTATGATTGTAACACACTTCAATATAGTAATTATTGGAAGTATTTCTGATCAAGAAGTGCTTCTTAAGCCTAGGCAGTGACATTCTGGTGGCCCAAGACTGACAGTACAGTCAGCCTGCTTCATGACCGTTTCAGTAGTTAGTCATCCTCGTTTCACACTGTAACCAGGAGTTGCATTAGGCTGTCTGGCTTTGTGTAGGTTGTCTTTTAACACATTAATTTGTCCTTGCGACATTACTTGCTTTTCAATGTAGCAGAAACTGACGTTGGTTCTGGGATGTGTCTTTTCATCCTGGATGTAATAACAGAACTGTAAACTGGCTCTTAACTTCTAGGATCGTGATTATTTCACTGAAGTGCATGACTTAAATTCTAACCCAAAGAGGTCCCTTTAAAAATAACTCACAGCCGGGGGTAGTGTTTGTTGCCCTTTTGTGAAGTACTGCATTAGTGCTGTATTTAAATATATATGATAGGAAGAGTAGCATCAAAACACATTTACTGCAGTTAACACCTCTGTGTGTGTCATCCAGCAGACCTGGGACTATTGTTAAAATAATGACCTGGGAAATGACCTATTCACGTTTTTAAATAATCCCTGTTGCTGAATAGCTACAAATCCAGGCCCATAATAGCTCTGCCTGCATTACACCTTCTAAGGGATTTTTTTCAGTGGTCAAACACAAGCATTCATGTCAGTAGGGTGCCTTCACACCTGTACAGTTTGTGCCTTTGTGCACCTTTGACCAAGGTCCACCAATTCTGCGACTGTGTGCGTGTCCCTAAGGCTTGCTGGGGTTTTGTTCCTGCAGCTGATTTGCTGGAATACTGGAGTTTTTTGTTTTGTTTTGTTTTGTTTTGTTTTTTTTTTTTTGCAAACCAAGCCCTTCAGCTATCCCTTGAGAGTGTTTAGGCTGAAGCTTCTTCCTTGCCAGGTCTGTGCGTGTTGCGCCCTCCCAGAGCGTGTTGCTGGCATGCTGCTGGCCACACTGGTCATAGGGGTGGGTGCTGTAGCCTGCTGAAAAACCATGGGATGGCTGCCCACATTCCCTTACAACATACTGGGACAAATGTTGGTTCTGGAGCAGGGGTGGGTGCAGGTGTTTCTGTTGCCACGTGATCCTCTTGTATAAAAAGAAGCTGTGCAGTTAAGCTTTACCTCCATAACATGCATTTTTTTGCTAGGTTAGGTGACAGGGCGATGGAGGTCTCACCAGAATGTGGTGGTGCTTCTAGATAACAAGGGTCTGCTGGTTTCAGCGTGTTTTCTCTGTCACTGCACTGGTGGGAGTTGAGAGCATTCCAGAGGGAACATTTATAGCCACTGGCAAGGAAAGATTGATCTGCGTGGCTGTATTGCTGGCTTCTCTTGGAGCATCCAAAAATAAGTATCCTGAAGTTATTCATTCACTTGCCTAGTTGAGCGCTAAGACAGAGGGAGAGAGTATTTCACCTCAGCAGTCTGGAGCAGAAACTCCTCTGAGAGCGTGTGTAGTTCATCTGTCTCGATTTCTTGGGGAAGAACCATCACAGGGTGTGTCCCAAACCTGTTGCCAAACAATGAAAAGTATTTACTTCTGTCTCAGATGGCAACTTCTAATGCTGAAAATAAGCATGTGTGTTAATTTACTGAACTAGTCTATCACCTGTCATTGTAGTTTCATCTCTTCCTTGCAGAAGAATAGATACCCGTGTTTAGCTTTTGTTCCAAATACTGCAACAGGCATGGCTTTCCAAGTGTTTTCAGGTTTCAGCCTTGTTCTGTCTCCATAATCTGTGAATCTGTGGTGGCTTGATGTGCAAAGCTTGAACCCAACATAGCATGTGTGCCCATAATCCAGAATTTGCTCTTGTTCTCACATCCCCAAAACTGTTCAAATACAAGCAGCAGTGAGAAGCACTTCGGGCTCTGACGTTTGGCAACTAGAAGCTGATGATTTTATGACTTTCTAGGGCTGCTTTTCTGACTCCTGGTTTCTTCCCTGCTAGTTTGTTTCTGCAGTTTCCAGAGCAGAAACTTTGAGTCACGTCCAAGATGAAGTCCATCAAAATCAAGGGATAGTGAGGCAGAGATGAATTGATGGGGGGGTGGGGGGAGTGAACATGAAAAGGTAAATGTGCCCCATAAAGTGCCAGATAAAGAAGAGTTCTTAATTTGTACTAAATGGATGAGAGCAGGCACAACTTTATACAGATAGCAAGTTTAGAGGAGCTGGAGCGTGATACAATGAATGGTGCTCATGCTGTGAGGGAGTAGGCCAGCTTCTCAGCTTGGAAAGACAGAGTTTGAAATCACAAAAATTAAATTAGCGGTCAGGGTATTCTGTCACAGACAACTGGAAATGGCCATTGCTCACTTGTCAGAATTAAGTGTATTTTGCAGGTTGTCCTGCCAGATGCACTTCCTGAACTAAAGAGAAATTTTCATAATTACCTTCTCTAATGTTGGAATGGCATTCAAAAGCAAGGGAATTATACAGATGATATTATTAGACAAGTTAATGTCCACCTGACAGCTATGAAGATCAATAAAGTAATAGAAACTTAATTTTTAAGAAAAGTTTCATAGTAAAAGAGGCTACATGTATTTGTTTAAGTTAGTGCAGGTAGTTCATGTGATAATGGTATTTGTCTAAGTGTTCTTCAGTCTACAAAAGATATGCCATTAGCTACTATTACAGTGTGTGAAAGCTACCTGAAATAAGCTTATTGAAGGTTGATTTGGTTGGTAGTTGCATTTACTGTCCATATTGTTTAGACCAGGTTTCAGCGAAGTTATGAAGAAAGTGGCCTTGCCTACTTTCTTCTACTTAAAATTAATCGCTTTCAGTATTTTCTCCTAAAATTTCACATTGTCCTAACTAGTTTGGCATACAGATGATTTGTTGACTAGTTTTCTGTTAAGGTCCCCTCTCGTTTATTAACTGGATTAAAGCATGTCAATGATAGTCTTATTGCCTTAATTAAATGGCACATATTAAAAAGAAATAGTTTAGAAAATGTTTCTCCTCCCATGGGAGTGTGTAGTTACACTGCAAGCTTACTCTGAAAGATTATTAATCCATAGTAGTTCACCGTGACTGTGCTAAGGCAGAAAAGGACCTGGGAAGGAGCTATCAAAAATGAATATTAAATACTTTACCACTTCTCTTAAGTAATATGTCTTTAAATATAGAATTTAGTACATTGTTTACTTCAGGCTTGAGAAGTGTTACCATCCAGATTTGGAAGGTAAATTTTAAAATGCCAAATTTAAAGAAGGGGGGGGGGGGGGGGAAGACAAACTATCCCAGAGCCAAATTTTAGTCCTGTTAAAGCAGATGGCATAAATTCCATCAAGTTGCAGCAGAGCTGAAATTTGCTATTTTTTGTCCTTATTGTACATTGCTCACCAGAGTTGTATAAACACCTATGTAAATTGTGTTTTGTTGCCATCCCTGCTTGGAGCTGCTGAAATTAGCCTCTGCTCTCTGGTTTTCACTGAGGATGCTTCAAGGGTTTGTTCACTTCCTTGCCGAGGGAACATTGCCCAAGTCCTAATTTGGAAGTCGGTAAAATTACACTCCTGGGAAAAAAATTGGGGATTTTGGAATGCCTGTAGCTTATTTCCATGTTTGTTTAAAGAGTTAGCAATAAAAATCAAGGAAAATGAAGTAGACTTTTAATAAGGCATTAAATCACCCAATTTGGAAGATTTCACTGCATGAGGCACAACTACATAGGTTTCTGATGGATTTGTTGTATGTTTGATGGATTAAACCCATCACAAATACAGCAAGTATTCCTCAGATTTCTCCAGCTATTTCCTCATGACCTACATCGTTTCTTTTTCTCCTTCCCTTCTGCCATGCCCTCAGCTATCTCATGTACTCTCTGCTGCTTCTGCTTGGCCTTCTTGCTTGAGCAAGGACTTGCATGTTCTTGATTTGTTTGCAGTTGCAGTTTGGCAGGGTGAAGATAAGCCCAGCATGTCCTACAGGGACTGAGCCCTCCTCTCCTCAGCAGCAACGCTGATGCATGCTCTCCCCTCTGTTTTTACAAAACTTCTGTAATGGATTCAAGACTTGTGCCTTTCAGCCTTGTCTGAAACTGGCTGGTGGAGCACGAAGGCATTTAGGGAGACTGGGAAAGGATAAAACAGCACAAAGCCAACTTCATGGAGCAGCCAAACCAGAAGGATATTTGAAACACTTTTAAAAAGTCACAGTCTAATTTTAAAAAAATCATGCTAGTGTAGTTTCAGAATTTTAAGAGAGTGAGTTGTGAATGCTTACTGTCACATCAGCTTTGGGTTTGTGTATGTTCTAATACTTTTCCTTCCCGTATATTGTTTCATTTTCAGTGCAAAATAGGGATTGAAGTTATAAATAATGATTATAGCTTTGGGGCACCACTTGTTTTGTATAGTCAGTGTAAAGAACTTAACTTTTTCAAAACCATTTAAGGTGCCTTTAAATCAATTTTTAAGTTAGAGCACTCTGCTTAGTACATTTAATCTGTTTCTCTGATGCATCTGAAGAAATCTAGGCTATCTGTTGAACTGTTGTGTAATTTCCTATAAGCCCATTATGCATGGAATGACATAAAAAGTGATTCTTTGCATCATCTTTTTGTTGCGTGTGTTGGTCGAACAGCAGGAGCTGTCAGAGAGATGCTGTGTTGCAGTCAGATGCAATTAAATGTTCTTTACATGATGCCTCTTTCGTTTGTCGTCCAAAAGAGATCTTGGTACCTTGGTGGCGATACTGACTTTTATTAAATATGATTAAAAAATCAAAAAGTGTAATCTTGTACGTGTACTTGTTGAAATTCAAGGCTCAAAATTCTGGATTATTTCTATTTGCTGTATTGTAACTAGTTACTTCTTAGGATAAACCCTAATGTGATGTTTGTACTTAAGCATTATGTAAAAATGCATCCATTTGACTTAGAGGTGAATGATTTTGAAAGCTACAGTAATAAGCAATGCTTTTCATCTACCATATGTTCTGATTGAATCATATCTTCATTGAGAAGGGGGGAAGTATTTTTGCATAGCCCCTTTCTCTTTTATTTAAAAATGGGGGGAAAGTCTGTTCTAGCTTGCAGATTATCTTGTTACCAACCTTGAATTCCTGAAAGTTTTTTTTTTTAATAATTTTTTGCACTGGTGTCTAGTGGTTGTGACAAAGTTATGATAGACTGTTTAGAGAACTGTCAGAGACATTTTCCTTATAGAGCCCTTCAGCCGTAACTGACAGGGTTGTGTGTATTCTGTTTCCCAATGGCATAAATACACTGGGGGAATAAGGATTTCTGTTGTAGCATGGGTTATCTTGGTTTGGAACAGACCTCAGGAGGTAAATTCTCTGGTTTTTGAGTTGTGGTGATGCTACTGTTATTGGTGGGGAGTGGGGGACGGCAAAGGTTAGCTCGTAAAGGTAGGTGTGAGTTCAAAGAAAGGGGTAGAAGGGGACTGGTTTTGTTCTTTTTCCTTTTGGGGCATTACAGTATTGTAGGCTTTACAAATCTTCTGTTACTGATTGCTTATTTGAGGTTAGTTTTCTAGTGGTAAGGTTTCAGATATACATTGAACAACTCATGACTTCCTAGAAAACCTTGTACTCAATCTTTTTTTTTGGTGGGGAAGAAGCAGTTACCTATGCATCTAGGTGCAATACTTCTACTGTGAGCAGCTTAAACTTCAGTATTTCATATGCAGTTACAGCAGATTCTCACAAACTTCTACTGTGAGGTGTTTACTGCACTTGCTTAATTAGATTTTTTTCTTGAATGAACAATGTTTCAAAAGTAAAACGCTATATTCTGTACTACACTTAAATACATTCTTAGGTTGCTGTTGTAGGATTTAATTGTCTTATTTATATGTAAGAATATATACCTGTAAGAGATGATGAAAATTTTCTTCATGTAGAGAAGTAGCTGCTAGTGACTACTTGTGGCTTTTGATATATGTATGAAAATTAGTTGATGACTTCTTCTGTGGATAATAGATCAGACCTGATCTATGACTTTCAGTTCTGTTGTCCAGCCACGTTTGCAGATGGAATTGGGATAAAGATTAGGTCTTGATGTGACTGAGTTAGAGAGGCTGTCTCCCAGATCCCTTAATCATCACGTACTGCAGGATACAAGTAATACCTGCAATACTGGTTTGTCTGCTAGTATATATATGCTTTCAATATAGGGATAAAAAATTGAGTCTATTCAACATTCACAAACAGTAAAAACATCAGAAATTGTGGTGGATGATAGCTACACGTAGTTCATGATCAGGGTGATTTAGAAACAACACAGGGCTTTGGGAAATTCTTAGTTTTCACATGGCAAATGTTCTCAGGTCTTTTCCCTACATGTATAGGTTTTATTGTCAATATATTATGGTGTTTAACATTATTTTCCAGTTCTTATTGTATCATGGTTTGACTTCTAAGACTGTCTTCCCACCGTTGCTTTATGCCAGTTATCTATTTTCTAGATTAATATTTAGGAGAGGAATGTTTTTGGTTTCAGTTGTGTTGTATACCCTATTCAACATGGCAAAGACTAAAGTATCTTAGAATTGCTGGTTTTGTATAAATGGCCTAATACATAACTTTTACTGATACCTCTCCCTTCCTCCCTCTGCTCTCCCTTTTTTAGATGTGTGGTCAGCAGGCTGTGTATTGGCTGAACTGTTACTAGGACAACCAATCTTTCCAGGTGACAGTGGTGTGGATCAGTTGGTGGAAATAATCAAGGTATGGAATTTGAAGTGTTTTAACTGCGTTGTTCCGTGGGAATCAGCATGAAAACATGCAGTGTTATAAACTTGTCAACATACATATTCTGTCACCGTTGTACAGGGTGTTGCATGTAAACTGCATTTGAAAACAATTCTCACGCTTTTTGAAGAACTTGATGATCTTTACTTGCCCCTCTTGCAGTCATGGAAAATGGCATATCATATTTCAGTGATACAGTTTTTATTCCCTCTTAAAGGATTGCACTTCCAGTGTGCTTGAAAATAGTGCTTACATACTGAGCCAATATTTATTAATGTGTGATTTTCATTCTTTAGGAATCTGGCTCTTTTTCCTTTGTTGCATGCAATTAGTACTTGGCTTTGAAAACAGTGCTATTAAATTTCCTTGTGCCAGATTATTCACATATGTAGCCTTCTTCTCTTCCTTCCTTCCTTCTAGCTCTTTGAGGTGACAGGGGAAAAAGGGCACTCCTTTTTACAGATGGAGAATCGGGAAATGTAGGTCAAAGGTACCTTCCACCTGAAGGGTCTTGTTTTTCAAGTGAAAAAGACCTAATGTTGCAGAATGCATAACGTTTTTATATCACTTATGTCCAAACACATCTTGATTGATTTCATTTGATAAACTGTGAATATTCTGTGATTCTCAAATTAGAGGCATGGAAGAATAATTCATAACTTAAAAGACTGGTGTCTGACTTCCCAGCACCCTAGTCTCCCCCACCTCCTCCAACTTCCGCAATGAAGGAAGCAAGATTTCTACAGAGCACGGTATATTTTTCCTCTGAATCTATATTATGCACTAAATAAGAAGCAAATATTACAGAGGATAAGTTGTATGCACACACTGTTTGGCTTTACTGATTTCATCACCACAAGGGGACTGCATTAAGACAATTTCCTCCTTGGTTTTGCCACTTAACTGCTACCTTGATGCATGTGTATTTCTGTGGTATGCATGTGAAAACCCCCTCAAAACCAGAATATGTGGGTGTGAGAGTACAACTTGCTACTTCTGTCTCTGTTATTCACTAGAAGAGCTGCTGGTGTCTTTGTCCCCGTCCCAACACAGTGTATGACACCAACCGACGCCAAGTGGTCATCCTCCTGCATGGAGGACACAGGCTGGTGAGGTTCAGTGTTTCTGTGGCCTGCTCTGTGGTCTCAGTGGGGCATGCTCTGACCTCTCTAGGCTCTGGCCACGTCTCCTCCAGCTTTTGACCATGTAAACCTAGTTTCTTTTACAGTGGATTTCTGGCTGGCTGGCTGAAATCCTCCAGTTGACAACTTTCCTCTGAAGCCTTCATGTCTTGCACCTACTTCTCCTATGACTTTCTTGATTTCTTATTACTGCCTTTCTGCCCAGTGTATTTCAAGTTCAGCATATCCAAGTTGGGTCAGTTTACATAGGGAAAACTACGATTGCTGTCAGAAGTAGGGCTGATTATGGCACAGGTGACTATTTTTTCCTTTTGAGAAGGGTCTTGGAGCAGTGCACTGCTTTCTGCTACACTGCTTTTGTGAGTTGTGAAGTGGTCCCTGTGAACACTTTAGATGGCCAGAGTTCCTCAGGAGTTCATGCAATAACCTGTGGCATTTGCCCTTGGACGTTTTCAGAAAGTCCCGTTTTGTTTCTTGATCAATGTCTGCAATCCTGAGAAACACTGAATGAGTTTTTCATAAATACAACTGTCTGTGTCACGGTGACAGTCGTGCAAGTCCTTCCTTGGCTCAGTCAGAAATCTGGGAATAAACAGGCCTTATCAGCAAATCATAGTGCTCTGCCTTACCATTGCTTTGATTTTCATAATGTGGAAGTAAAATAGTCAGGAAATAGATGTCCTCTCACTACTGACATGCTTTCCAAGCAGAGACTGTGGTTTGGTTCAAAGTTTGCTAGAAGTTGTTATCAGTTGGATGTTTTCTGTTCTGCGGTACTGGAAGTAAACATCTGTGAACTAAATAATTTTATAGCACATATGTGCTTCGATTGCGATGATTTGGTTTTGTTCACACTTAAGTTGTACTGAAGCAGAGGTGTACTTTAATAAAATTGCTCATAGCCTATGTACCATCTGTGGTTCTTTAAATGACACTACTATGAGTGGTATGGTAATCGATTCACCAGGTTCATAGCTGAATACATAGTACTAGCAAACTAATGTTACTTATGACAGCCAAAGGAGTATCCAGTGTAAAGGCTTGAACTTCAGTAATTTATAGCTTGAGATAATGATTTTCACCTCTGCAGAAACAAATTTCTGAGTCATTTCTTTAAATGTGGAGAGAGGGTTACTGAATGATCATCAACACCTGTGTTGTGTTGGGGTTTTCTGATCTTCTGTTAGATATGTAGTCCCTATGCATAGAAATTAAGTGAAACAAATACAGGGATAATTCCATTTTATAGTAAGCCTGGTCTCTTTAACTAAAAAGTTACCGTACTAAGTACGTTTTGGGAAAGTCTGAGAGAACAAATGCAGTAAATCTTGCAATAGTAGTCAGAAAAAAGGATGTTCGCTGTATCATAAGGGAATATGATGAAAATTGTGAGCCCAGATGGGTGGGTGCCATGAATATTTTTCTGCCTGTATATTTGTTACTGGGGCAGCATATATTCTCAAGACAATACTGGGAGAGAAAATGAGTGCAAACTGCAGAAGTGGACTATGTGTCAATGCCCTTGTCTACCAAATCTTGTGTTGTGAAGTTTTTCTATTCAGAAAAGCCCTGGCAGAAGGCTAAGGTAAGAGTAAAGAGTTATAACTGAGAACACTGCATTCAAAATCAACAGTCATGAGAAGCTGTCTAGAAAAGTGCATGAACTGGGCAATAAGATGCTTCCTTTTAATGCCGTACCCACTGACCCGCACATTTCATATAGTGGGAGAAGAGGGTGAACAGCACATTTAATTCAAATCTAAAGTAATTTTTTCTCACCTTTTGAGAATGAGGAAAAAGCAGAAAGTGACATCTTCAATTTTCCATTCTGCCAGATGTTGACATAGATCTGTCCCATCTACTATGTATCCCTTAAAAGTGACCATAGTCAAATTTTGATTTTCAAATCTGCAAAGAAGTCATGAAACATTCAGCTGTTCTCCACTCCAACATGATGCTTAGATTTGAAAGGTTAGCATAAAAACTGCAACCTGTGTTTATTGAATGAGCTTGGGTTAAAGATATATGCAATTCTGCAGCATAAAAATTACCAGAAATGTTAAGTCTTGGGCACATTGTGTAAAATGTTAGATTGTATAAGTTTTTATTTAGAAGAGGATTAATTTTTAAAAATACTTTTACAGATGGTGTCCAGCTCTTCCATTTGCTGCCATAGAATACTACTGTTTAAAGCTTTTATCATAACACACTTATCTTAATGCTAGCTGGCTGTAGGAGAAGTAGAGCTGTGGGGTCTGACAGTTGCAGAATAGCAGTGGACTTCCTAGAAAGTTGCAGGTTGGGACCTGTGAGCTGCTGTTTGATTATCTTGGAGTCATACTTTTCAGATAGCTTAATTGGAACTGTATGTCTGAAACATAGGGACAGAGAAAATGGAGTATTTTAAACTCCCAAAATGGGCTATAGTAAAAAAAAAAAAAGTATATCCACACATTTGGAAATCATCTGACTTTCATCTCTTAAATTTACTTGATTCCACTGCAAGAGAGGACAGCTTATAAACTTTTCTGCTGGTTCATATCAATTCAGGATGACTGAGTCACAGTTGTAGCATATTTTGAGCCAAAATGAATTTTTCAGTTGTCTCTTCAGTTGCTTACTCAGCTTTGACTATTCAGAGTTCATTTCATGACACAGCAATTGGATGCTACACCTGAGTACGAAGTTTTTCCGTTAGGCTGGAGAATGACTTCAAAATGCCATCACATTAAACTGGTCCTCCCTTCTCATGCAGTTCTTGATGACATCCCCTCAGTAGCTGTGTTCATGAAGATAGCCTTCCTGTGATACATCATTTGGCATGGTTTGTCCTTCCTGCAGGCTGCATGCCCAATGTCCTTGCTGCATCAGAAGCCTTTTCGGCTTTTGTCAAATACTGAGTCACTTTCAGCAGTCCTCACATAGTTTCATTTCAAGCAGTCTTGCAAGACCTCCATCCAGTTGCATCTTGAGTTTCTCCAAGTCTGCAGCACGTTTGCAAACTGCTTTGAAAAACTATGCCCCTCTTAAGACCACAGCATCACGTTTGTATGAACCAAAAGACAGTCCCCTTATTTTTAGCTTGTTTTTCTTTTGTTCCTATTTCTTTAAAGACGGTCTTTCCAGATGTTCCAAAGCTGGCTGGGAAAGAGAGATCTTTGACCACTTACCCCTGACAAAATAATATTTGATATAGGGAAATACTGTCTCAGAGCTCCATCTGAAGAAATAATTTAACTCAAGTACGGTCTTCTTGAATACTTACACTACTGCAGGAGACAAATCACGTGCTGTGCTTTTTCCAAAGTTTGATGGTGACTCTTCCTCCTTATTTTTAGCTCTTGCTAGCTAATCCAAATGTTAGGTTATCCCATTGCTGGGAATATCTCAAGTTGGTAACCCGATACATTCATTAAAATTCATGCCCCTACTGGCTTTCGAGTGACATCTCCTTCAGAAATGTGCTCAGTTTCTGAAGCAGGCACGGTGGCAGTGTGGGTTTCATCAGTGATTGCATAAAGAAATTATGTATGAGTAAACGCTACGCCTCAGAGCAGTCATGTAGTCCTGTCTGCAATGGAAGGGTGAAACCTCTCCTTCCAGCAGCCCAGGAGGGTTGCAGTTGCCATTTCCCTATTTAAAATCCACTCTGCAAGTTGACTACTGCTGAAGACAGCTCAAAAGAAGGAGCTCTTAGACCACAAGAGGGATTTTTTGAGAGGCAGTCAGGGCAGACTCTGTCATAAGTCTCTAACCTTGTGCACGCAGCTAGCAGTGCACCAGCAGTGTCCGCAGGACTGTCATGCCCCCTTGTGAAAGTTTGGGAGGTTGGGGGCATTCCTGGCCCTCCCAGCTCTACAGCACCCTGAAACCATGAAGGGAAAACTGTCTGGGATGTCCCGCCCAAACTAAAACATCTTCAACCACAGTTCCCGCAGGCAGTGGTTACTTTTTATTTCTCTTGCAAAAAGGGAATCTAGGAAGCGTAATTATTTTGTTTCTAAGATAATTATTATCTTCTGGAAGTTCTGTTTAGTACCTTCCCCCTATTCCTCTCAAAAATGGTGAAAAAACAACCAACCAACCAACCAAAAAATCTGTCAGAAGAATGAAGCAGTAATAATTGTCTGAGCAGCCCTGGGACATGGGGAGGACAGCATCTGCCAATCTGCCTTGTGTTGTCTTTACGAGAAATATTTTTTCCATATGCTGCAATCTAGAGTATGAGATGCATCAACTAACTCGTGAAAACTGCAGGAAAGGGTTGCGGGGATTTTTTTGTTTGTTTTGGGTGTTTTCATTCCTACTGGTCTGTGTGATTATTCATTGCACCGGAACAGGAATTTCATGGTAATTTAAGAGAAAAAATAAAATCATCTTCCCATAATTTGGGTTAAAGGAGGCAAGGGGAAAAAAAAATGTATTAAAAGAGAAGCTCAGTAGTATCAGGAATCTTATCCATGTGTAACTCTTTGGTTTCTGACGGTTTTGCTGAGCCAAATGCTAAGTACAGACTGCAATTATAATATATGTCTCATGCTCAAATGTCAAGATACTATTTTGGGCTCTGTTTTTGAAATAAAATAAATTCAGTCGCAGTCGTTAATGGGGAGAGAGGAGCCATCCCTTCCGGGAGAATAAGCAGTAGGAGAGCATGTTTCATTTTATTGGATGTGGTCTTGTGCTGAGGACCTGCCTGCATCTGACATGGACTTTCATATGGGTCCTCACTCCTCACCCCTAAGGGAAGTCTCCTGGCACTTTTTTATCCTGCTGTCCCCTTGCATCACAACTTGGCTGTTCCTGTGCCTCATGTAATTCGTCACTTCCACTGCTTGTAAAAAAGTTGATGTCAGTGGTGACAATGGGTTTTTTCCTATGCCTGATGTATAGCTGCTCTTGTGTTTGCAAATAGAATAAATCACTATATTTAGTTCGCTTTTGTTTTGTTTGACAATATAGTGTTTTTGAAAGAAAGTGTATTTAAAATGGGTAAGTTTATTTTATTTTCTACCGCAGACCTCTTGAAGTATTATTTCAAAGCTGACCTGTGTTTACTGCTTGAGATGCTTGCACTGTGAATTTTTTAAATAACTATTTGGCAGACCTCTCACAACTTTCTGAAGAGGTGCAGACATGTTTGCAGAAGTATTAATTATGCCATCTGGTAAGCCATACACACCAGACTTTCTGGAGCACATTTCCTTGTAAACTTGTGGTTTTCCCAAGGAAGATCACTATACTGCTGTAACCATGGCTTTCTAGAGGTTTCTGATTTAAATAACCATCTTCTCCCCTCTCCAGTTCAGTCATTCATTACCAGTCAGAGCTTCTGGACTCTCGGTGTCCCTATGCTTTTGACTGACTTTAACATTTTGGCAAAGAGTTTAGCAGTAAAAATCGTTGTTGGAAAGGGCCTTTATCCCACTGGGATTTGAGACCCTTGCAGTTACCTCTTCCTGTGGTGTTGCAACATTGTGGGTTTAACTTGGCATAGTTTTGCACAGTGAAGCCAGGTGTGGACAGCATCTGTCTTCAGTACTAGGGTATAACTAAGGTGTCTTTTGGAGCTGAATATCATCTTTTTCTCCTATGAAAATTCAATTGCAAGAATATAAAATTAAGATCTTTATGCTATTTGTAATCGAACTTAGGGCTTATTCCAGGTTCATAAATCTCCCCTCCTTGTTTGGTAAGGAAGATATTATTGGGACCCTGTAGCTTTTCTTTAATTGCTTGAGATACATACCATTACCTACCTTCATGAACCCTGCTCATAGAATAAAAATTATTTGGGGAGCTTCATCTGTTATAGATTAATGTCAAGGAAAAACTTTCCAGAAAATACTTGTGAAACCTATTATATTCAATTTTTGTCCTAAGAGAACCAGAGCAGTGTCTGTCTTCTCAGCAAGTATATTCTTCATTTAATCTTGGTAGATAACATTTCTTTATTTTTATTTAAGAGATGATGATGACAATCAGGAATGAAGAGCAAGACTAGTTGACCTGTTCTCTTTGCTTGCACAGAGTTCACTTGTAGTCTCACATAGACTCCTTTTATTCATTCAGAAGTTTAGTCTTCATTCTAGATACAGTTGATACCAGCAGACAACTACATTTTTATTATTCTAGTACTTACACTGGTTTGATTATCTTTTTTTTTTTTTCAAATGTCTAAGGGAGGGAAAAAAAAAAAAAAAAAAAAAAAACAACAACAAAACAAAACACCACAAACGAAAACCAAGCAAACACAAAAACTACCAAAAAAACCCCAAACGCACCAACTTTTTCCTTGACAATATCACCTTTGTTAAGACCATCCCGAAGGAGTGGAACACTAAGTGCTAATGTGCTTGGACCTGAATAATTTGATATTGAACCCTGTATTTCTTAAAAGCTCTCTGACCTTTTCAAGATCAGGGAAGGTGCAAAGAAGAGGGAGCCAAACTCTTTTCTTTGGCATCCCGTGACAAGATAAGAGGCAATGAGCACAAATTAAAACACATGAAATTCAAACTGAACACAAGTTAATGTTTTTTTACCATGAGGGTGGTCAAACACTGGAAGCTGTTGCCCAGAGAGGTTGTAGAGTCTCTGTCCTTGGAGGTACTCAGAAGCCATCGGGACATGGTCTTGGGCAGCTGGCTCTTGCTGGCACTGCTTGTGCAGGGGGGTTGGACCAGGTGACCTCCAGAGGCCCCTTCCAACCTCAACCATTCTGTGAAACCTCTCTCCAAGGAACATCTGCTCCATAGTATTTTCAGAGTCGGTATAGCAAGAGCAGCTGTTTCATGGAGTAGTTCTGCCAAACATGTGCAAAGTAATTTATGCTTCTCCTTTGCATCTCAAACAGAAACAACAGTCACATACATGACTTTTTTAAAAGAGGAGGTTTGCCCAGTTTTTGCAATAGCTTAAATGTTTGCTGTTACTCACCCAGGTTACTTGAGTGTATTTCTAATATGCTGAAAACTCACTGTGAGTCAGTGAGGTACAATTTCAAAATCATGAGGCAAACTGTGCATTGGGGGGTGGGAGATGTCCACTACAGGTCCTCTTCCAGACAGGTCAAGGACTGTTGCAATTCTGTAGCTTATCACTTTATTCACCCCACAGTTTTCTTTTGGATTATGATTTGCATTTGACACAGTCTTTAAAACTTCCATTCTTCTTCCTATCTGCTTTCCTTTCCTCTTTGTTTTTTTGTTAGGAATTGTTTTGCTTTGTTTTTTTTGCTTTAATCTGGCTTCACTACAAACTGAAAGCACAGTCTGGCTTTACAGTCCAGAGAGAACAAAGTGAATACACTGAGTGGCTAATATAAGTCACTTTTCCTTTTGTACAGTTATTTCTTCTGTCAAAGGCTGCTATGTAACTGAAAGGTCAGGCAATCCTTTCTTTCAGCTAGCATGATCCCTCTTCAGTACCTTCTTTTCCAAGCATTCATGAGACCTTAAGCGCTGTTGCTTAGATTCCTGTGCTCAAGTTTAGGAGTTGCTCCCTCCCATCATCTGGAGTTACAGCTGTGTTTTTAGAGAAATGTATGAATAGACATTGTCCGTGGGCCCTTCTGTGAAATTGTCCTTGCCTATCTAATCTGAATTCTCTCTGATGCTATAGGCAGTCTTTAAATAAAGATACTTGCACTGTGTAGGCTCCTGTTCTGAGCAGCCTTGGCAACTGAACCAGTTTGCTGAATTTTGGCTATATATATAAAAAGGAAAAATCTATTCTTTGCCTCTTCTTAGTAAGGCTATTAAAGGAATTTTGGAGGAGGAGGAGGGTAAAGAAGGTAAACATGTTTTTAAAAAAGACCTGTTTATACTAGGGAGGCCTGAAAACTTAGCCTTTAGAAATGGTGGGAAAGCAATACAAATTATACATAATTTTTGAGGAAGTTAATTTAACTAATAAAAACAAACAAACAAACAAACAAACTTCCAGGGTTTTGAAATTTTTTTTTTTTTTTCCTGAATTGGGATGAAAATAATATTTGCAGGTGTGAAATCCCCTCATCTTTTAGAACTGGAAAGCTTTGAGAGCAGTGCCATCCTGGCAGGGCTGGCAGCTCGGTGGCCAGTGTGCTGCGGGGAAAACAAATAGAAAACCTGCAAGGAAGGGTCATGTTTTCCTGTCAACTCTTCTTTCCTTTGAAAGTTGAGCAAAATGTACAGAATCCTGCAAACACCCTCTTTTCTACCACCTGAGAAAAACCAGTGTTTTCAGACATGCACTGAAAAATCTTCTGTCAGCTCTGAAGGTAACCCTTGGCTTTTAGAGTAGGTGGGATTCAAATCCTGGTTAGTGATGGGAAGGGCAGGAGTTACGTGATCATTTGTTTTGTACAACTTGTCAGTTAAATCTGTTTTCCAAGAAGCAGCTGTCTCAACAAGCTGCAGGGTTTATTTCCTCTGTTGCTGTTCATTTAAGATTGCTTTGTAGGTAGCTATTTTAGTTTGTGTCATACAGCTCATATTTTAAATAATAAAGAGATACCAACTTCCTTTCAATAGTACCTGAGGATAGTTTCTCTGTTGCACAAATTAATAAAACAGCAATTACCTTGTTCTTTTACCCCTTTACCTGACTCTTTATAGTGCATTTGTGCAATTTCCACTCTTCCAACAGAATGAAAATGTTCACCGATACCAGAGTATGTAAGCAAATATTTCTTTATCAGGCAGTAAGGTAGACTGTTAACGTCATGTTGTAGATCATTTGTTTCCCGATGGTGAGGGTACAATCTCATGAGATGAGGTGATAACATCATACCAATCTGTATGGTGAGAGATTGGCCACAGGGCAAGAGTGGTGTGACTACGCAGTTCCTATAGGAAGATGAACCTGACCTCAGCATTCAGTAGCAACTCCTGCCCTTGCCACTTCTGTCTGCGGAATAAAAGGACACCCAGCAACTGGGTGCAAGCAGAAAACCATGGCATTCCTTGAATGTGCTTTGCAGTTTTTATATATAGGTATAAACATTGTGCAGATTCTCAAAATGAGAAATGTAAATTTGTAAAAGTGTACTAGGAGCGGTATGCATTTTCGATGCTTCCAGGTTAGGTTTAAACAAAATTTATCTTCCATGTGGAAATACTGGGGTGGGGAACCACCATCAAAACTCACATAGTTTGGCGTGGGGGTGTGGAACCTCTCTGGCTCCCCTCAGCAGTTACTGGCTGATCTTTCAAGCTCATCAGAGGGCTGCTGTTCATGACTTGTAGAATGCAGTCTGTGCTACTGCTCTGATCTTTAATCAGCCATATGCAGTGAGCTGCAATCCCCAAATGTGTTTGGCAGTACTGGTTTTTAACAGTCTAATTAGAGTGAACTCTCTTTCCCATTGAAATATCACGAAGTTTGAGAAAGATGCTTGAATTCTGTGAAAAAACGTAGAAGATAATTAAATTTTTGGCACTGAGCTTGGAGCACGAACTGAATTGCCAGCGAGAGAGTACTGAAGTTGGAGCAAGGGCCACAAAGATGATTAAGGGACTAGAGCATCTGTCATGTGAGGAGAGATTGAAAGAGGTGGGATTGTTCAGCCTGAGGCAGGGAAGGCTCAGGGAAGTCTTGTCAATGGGTATAAATACCTGGTGGGAGGGAATGAGGAAGAAACAACCAGGCTTTTCTCAGTGATGCCTACTGACTGGACAAGAGGCAGCAGCACAAAGTAAAACACGTGGTACTTCATTTGAACACAAGAAAACACTTTTTTTACTGCGAGGGTGGTCAAAAACTGGAACAGGTTGCCCAGAGAGGTTGTGAAGTCTCTTTCTGTGGAGAAGAACCTAGCTGGACATGGTCTTGAGCAACCTGCTCCACCTGACCCTGATTGAGCCAGGGGGGTTGAATCAGAAGCTCTCAGGAGAGGGAGGTCCCTTTCAACTTAAACAGTTCTATAAAAGTTTTGTTTTGTTCTCAACAGCATATTAATTTACTAGTTACACAGATTAACTTCAGTTGACTCAGTATGTGATAGGTTATACTGTGCTCTTCGCTACCATATGAATATGAAGCATCTCTAAAGTATTTGCCTTCTTTTCTCTCTCCTTTCTAGGTTCTGGGAACGCCTACAAGGGAGCAAATTAGAGAAATGAATCCAAACTATACTGAATTCAAATTTCCTCAGATTAAGGCACATCCATGGACTAAGGTGAGTCTATATGAACTGAATAATAAAGACTTGTGGGCTGAAAGTAAAAATTCAAGGAGTTCAGTTTGTTCAGTGACTTGGTGGCTTTCAGTCTAAACTGGCTGCCTTTAACTAAGCTGGGACCTGATAACTTTTGATGTAAATAAGGAGAAGAAGGTATACTGTAATATCTATTGGTCTGGGGTTTTTTGAGGTTGCCTACCAGGTAGGCTTGGTTTTTTTTTAACAATGGTGTGTGTGTTTAGCAGATGCAATGTATCTAAATCCTATCACGCTATAAATTCATATTCATAAAATTACCTACAAATGAGTGTTCCAGTGATACGTGTGACACTTTTGTAATGCTGTTACGTAATGTGATGAGGGCTGACAGTCACTTGCTTAACTACTTCTCTCGTAGATACTGTTATATTTGTACTCCTATAGGTGTGCTGTTGAGGGGGGTTGTTGTTTCTTGGAGTTACTTCTTAAGTCTTCTTGTTATCTAGCTTTCACAAGGAGACACTATTGAAGTAGATGCAGACAATGTTATGACCTCTATGATCAAAGAGGAAACTGCTAGCATTGAAACAAATACATTGCCAGATAATTAAGCTGTCTTCCACATATCAAGGAATGATGAATATTTCACTTGGGACAGGGTAACAATTATTTAATTAGCCTCTTGGATGTGGAATATGTTAAATCTCAAGTCTTAAGCAACTGAAGCCTGGGTAGTTAACACTTTGCTGCTTGAGAAACATCTGATATAGTTGCAGTATATCCTTATCACATCTTTATGGCTCGGGTTTCCTTCTGCTAAGACAGTAGTCTGTAAGTATGGAAGGGTTCCATTCCTAGCTGAGTCCAGGTCAGACTTTTTTGGACCAAATGCTCTGTGATGGTAGAAACTGGACAAACTAGAGCTCGTTGATAGCAGGCCATGTACCTGATGGGTACATGCCAGGCCAGGTACTGCGAGTCAGTATGTTTATGATAGATTCTCTAATGAGTTATGCACCACTTCAATTCTCATTTTCCCCACTAATCCCTGGCTTGTGTTTTCATATCAAGAGTTCCTTTCTGTGTGTTAGTTAAGTGATTCATAATAGTATGGGAGGTCAGTAAATCCAGTGAGGCTTTTTAATACCTTATGTTAACAGGGGAAAAAAATCCTTGGGAGCAGTCTCTTCCATTTTGAATTGCATCGTGGTAAAAGTCGCAAGAGTAAGTCCAAAAGCCTTATAGCACTGAAGATCAGGGTCTTATCAGAATTCCTGCAGTGAAGGTGTTTGGGTTACGGGAGGTTAAATTAATATGCAATGAAGTAGGAGTGCAGAGATGTACTGTAGGACACCAGAGTATAGCATCTAAGCTAGGCTGTGCAACTCATCATCTGCCTGAATAGCCTTAAGAATCTTCTGTATGTACTTGATGGTCTGTTAGACCACAACAAAGGCCTTTGGCAAATGGAAGGTTCTAGAAAAAACTTCCTTCGAGTTATATGAATGGGTTTTGGTCATTCAAAAGGATCATAAGTGAAACTAAGTCAATTACAAAGAATTGAGAGGAGCTTGCCAGAAGATCAAATCTGTGTTCTCCATTAGGGCACAATTAGTTTTGGAGAGCTGTACTTGCAACATAGCTTCCCATTCTCAAGTCATTCTGCACACAACTCTTCCTGACATCAACTGGGTGTAGAATAGCATTTAAAGCATTTTATTACAATTGGGTTACATGATACTTGATGTATGAGATCGGTACTTTCCTTCTTATTAAATTTCTTATTAAATTATCTAAATTATCAAAATGGATTATTCATCATGGCATTGGTAATGATGTTCATCCTCTCAGTGTATTACTTTTAAAGATCCTTTCCTCTCAACATTCTGAGCATGTTGAGACATTGAAGATTTAAGTGGTAGTATCATGTAGAATTCGTCTTCCTTACTCAGCTGTATTAGTGCAACATCTTGTCGCACACATCTAATAGCACGACATGGGGCATGTGCATCCTCTTGGATCATCTGACTCTTAGAACTGAAAAGCGTGGGAGAAAAAGCACTTCTGATCTGGCTATCTAATGAGCAGAAAAGGAATGACTAAAGAAGTGAAAGTGCAAATATTTCTTTGTTATGTAACTAGAATGCTACAGATAGTGGCCAGCAGTACTTGAACTTTTAAGTTTCAGCCTCAAAAGCACAAACCTTTGCCATCTAAGCTAAAGAATTACTGAAGATTAAGGTAGTTAGAAGGTTGTTATTTTTATAGACTAATTATGACCAGAGGACTCAGCAGACAGAAGTTAAGGGGTTTTTTGGTGTGGAAGAACTTCCAGGCAGCTAGTTTTCTGCATGTTTGAGAATTACTGAGAATGTAGTCACTCCCTGCTTTAAGCACTTTAACACAGGGACATTCTCCTTGTTGCTTCCTGGAGTTTAATACAACATAGGTATTTTTCAAAGTTGAGGGGTTTGTAGGTCCTACTTGGAGTTCATGCAGTGGAGATGCCCAGTGAAGGTGCATGTTTATCTATTGTCTAGATGTTAACCTCTTCTGTGCAGTCTGGAACTGGTTGTATCCAGGCCAATAGTCCATACAAAAATAAAGTCCATGATTCGCTCTTGTTTTCAGGGAACAGGGTCTGCAAACGTCTCTGTGGATGGCAGTTAAGAATTTTCTTTGGAAGCTGCAGTACCTATAGGTTGCGTCTGGAATTCTGTGATGTGGACGTCTGTCAGACGTACCTGGTTCTGGTCTGCCCTCTAGGTATTTCTGTCAGTCATAGATACGTTATTTTCCTGCTCAGTGTTGCTGTAGTGGTGTAACCTGCTACATTTGCTGTTACCTACTAGGTGAAGAATGGTGGCTGATGTTGTAGCAGAATGAAATAGGTTATGGGTTTGTTAAAGAACTAGAGAAACTGTTTGAGACTGAATAAGGATGAATCCATGAAGGAATATTGTTTCTCAGATTCATACTGTTTCAGGCTTAGATTGGAATTTTGAGCACAAATTTTATGGAAATTTGCAGTCTACCTTCACGGATGTATCTTAGACTTTTCAGTAGAAATGGTGTCATCTGAATACAGTATTGATATTCAATGTGATGTAGTAGTATGAAGAAAGAGATCTCAAATTAACAAGAGTCTTCAGAGATAGAAGTCAAGCTAGTGCTCTAAAAAATACTTTTCTATGCTGCAGCAATAATGCAAGTTTATAGTGCAAACCGTTCTCAGACTGGTTTTTCAATCTGTTGACAATTTGAGATTCAAGTACTCTTGTAACTTAAGAGCTGGAATCTCTTGTTATAAAACAGAGAGGCCTCTCTCTCTTCTCTCCAGTAGAGTTCTATGTTGCCCAAGCACGTGCGTGTTCCTATACCGGTTACGTGCGTGATGCAGATGATGATGGGAGTTCAGCATGTCCTTGGCTAGCAAAAGAAAAGAGAATCTGAATTTTCCATGAATCTTTCAAACAGCTCTTCCAAAACAGGACTTATCTCTTTTCCTCTGGCACCCCACCCCTTCAACCCCAGCCCCAAAAGGAGGAGTCTGGGACGCTTTGGTTCTTTTGCTGAGGGGGGTCCTCTTCAGAATACAGGAGTGTTTAATTTAGTCATGTAGCTGTTCTTTTCGTACAGACCTCCCTTTGTTTTCACTTAGTATAAACTAGTATAGAACGCTTTGTATTCATGGAGGGGTACCCTACTACTTGTCTGCCTTTGTCTGCGAGTAAGTAGCATTGAGTTGCAAGAGAAGCAAGGTTTTGCAGGGGTGGGAATATCTTTTGACTGACTGATACAGTTGGAAAGAAGTTGGATAGGCTTTTAGACACACAGTCATGTCTTCAGGTTTATTCTGGGTTGGAAAACCTGTCCATTTTTCCCAACTGTATCAGTTTATCAAATAATAGTTACTACCATTTCTGGAGGCTTTAACGCTGTTGTTTTTACTAGGTCAGAACTTTCCTTCTGTGTCTTTCAGCCGACTCAACTCCTTGAGCCTTCTTTCTTCTTGGGAACGCAGTCTCGTATCTGCGACTGATCTTTATACTTGTTTCTCCTGACTAAGCTTCATCTAGACTTTATAACTGTGTGACTGGAAAGCCAAGAAGAAAATCTGAGATCAAGTGCAAGATTGTACACCACAGGGCTACTGAAGTTCAGCTCTGGCGATTAGCTTTCTCTAAAGCTTCTGGCCCTTTTGGAGAGGGGCAGGGACAGTGGGATGGCTTACGAAAGGTCTAAACGCGTGCTTCATAAGCCTGTGTTAGTTAGGCATTGCTTACCACGGCCCCGTTACAGCTGGCCTTTACCCTAACATTACTCAGATGCTACCTTAAGATCTCAAATCCTTTGGGTTATGAAAAACAAAGGCAGTGCTGTGTTTATTTCCAGAAATACAAAAAATGTCTGTCTGCAATGGCATCCCTTTCCCCTTGTGTCCAGCTAGTAAAGGATCTCCTTTGAGTAAGATTGTAGTAAATTTAATATAATTACGTAGTTTAGGCCTCTTCTGCATGAGGGAGTTTACTCGCTTGGATTTTTTTCCCCACCCAAGGATACTTCCATGTGTTTGCCAGCAATGGCAGTATAATGAACTGACTTATCTAGTGAGCTACAAGCATGCTTATGGCTCATGATGGCATAACAACACAACAGGTTATGTCAGCAAAGTCTGTTTCTTTAGTCAAATCATAACTTCTGCCTTGTCTCCACTGCATAGACATGGAAGCAGTTTCCACTGCACGCAGCTCTTTAAAATGGACAGTGCATCTCTTCAGTCCTCTGTAGTTTAGTGGCCTTTGTCTCTCCTGTTCTGAAGATACTTGCAAGAACATTTACACATGCAAACCCTTTTTAAATATACAGTTGGTGAGATGAGTTTGAGTGTACTCAATGACTTCATTCACCATCCACACATCTATAGCTAGCTGGTGTCTGAATCATGATTTCCAAGTCAGGGTTGCAATGAAAAAAGACACAGGAGTCATTTGTTTAACAGTGGAAGAGAGAGTTAAAACCTGTCATGTCTAAATTGATTTTTAGCATCTCTGACCTTCTGCAGTGCACTCTTCTGGATGAATACGAGGGCTCTTCTCTGCAGCACTTTGCCATCACAATAAAGTTGCAGCAGATTAGGGCAGAGTCCCTCCCAACTTCATAAGGTCTTCCATTTTTTTTTTTTTTGTTATTTTTTGTACTGTTCAGAGTTCTCTTCTGTCTGTGTCTTCAAGCCAAATTATTATAGCAGAGGAAAACAGTGTCTAAGATGAAACTTCAGGCTTTAGCTCATCCTTTCTGGCACTTTTTCAAAGCAATTGGCCACCTCTGTCTGTAGCTGAAGCTGTGAAGATCCACAGTTAGTTGTATTATAGAGCAGCTTTGGATATTGACTTAAGGATCTGTATTTCTGCTCATATTATGAAAGAATTTCTGCTACTATTATAAAATACTTGGCAAATATTTTAGTCTGAGTATCCTCTCTGTGTGTGTATTTATTCTTTGTATACGTTTAACCATACTAATCACTTTACTTTGAATGTTGAATTTTTCTGTGCTCGTAGCAGGCAGTCCTGTCATCTTCCTCACACACTGGGACTGGGACATAGTCTCCTGTCTTTCTCATGAGCGTGTTTTTCCATTCTCCAGAATCAGTTGCATGTCTTCATCCTGTCCTACTACTGCTCTCCTGGTTCTTGTCTGTTTTTTAAGCAGATTGTTTTGCTTGTAATGCTTCCAAAGTGACTGCTCACACTGTAGATTAGAGGAAGAATACCAAACAGTAAAATGGATAGACAGCTTTTATTGTCACTTCTAATTATAACTGATGACAAAAGAAAGTGAAAATTCTTTTGTCGGAAATCTTGTAAGTGAACTTGCATTTGAATTAAAGCTGAAAATGCAAACTCTTCTTTCTGAGATTGGGGTCTGATCTTCTGTAGAGCTACAAAGGCACAGCAGAGGTGAGATGTTTCTTCGGGTGCAGTTTCATAATTGGCCTAAGTTCGTCATGAAGCAGGGTCAGTTCTCCACCTCCTGCCTGCATATTGCTGATGCCTCCCTTCTGCATTATTTTTTGTATAGTAGCAAAAACCTCTTGAATAACACAAATGTTCAGGATTTGGATCACCTTTCTTACCTGGCTGACCATTCAGCCCCAACTGCAAGTGTTGGGACAAGGGAACAGGGCAGACCTGCATGGCCAAAAGGGCAGAACTGTCTTTTCCAGCATGAACTGGAGGTGATTTGTGTCTGTTGTGAAACGATGCCCTGACCTCCTTCTGAAGAGTACAGTTCTGTTTTTCACTTGGTGTGTGATGACTTTCCAAGCAAAGAGTGAAAACAGCTCTGCTGGAGACTAAAAGAAAAAAAAAAAACAGGTTTTTCTGGCAGGTTCATGCTTCCCAGCTCCCCTTGTAGGAGCAATGATTTTTTTTTTTTGACAGTGTAAATCTCTTATCTCCATCTAAAACACAAGAAAAGAAGCCAGGTTTGTTGGGTCATAAATTACCCTGCCTCTGCGCAATTTGTATGCAGTAAAGAAAGTACTACTTAACAATAAATGAACGAGCACTAATGTAACATTAAGACGTGATTTGCATCAGTGCAACTACAGAAATCAAATGTTAAGTTTAACATGTCTTCTGCAATGTACCATCTGTTCAGCTGTCCCATTGCAACACATCTGTCTAGGCTGTTCATAGCAGCTGTCCCATCAAGGCTGAGAGCTCTTCCAGAGGTATACTTTTGGGGGGATCTCCCAGAGAAGAAGGGGAACTGTTTTGTCCTGCTTAGCTTTGTTGCTTTCCTTTAGAGCCCGATAGAAGCGGAGCACATGCACTGGGTAATAAATGCTAGTTCATTCTGTCTCTGCTGGGCCCTCAATGGAAGGAGCCCAGTAACAAGTGTGTGGTCTCAACAAGAAGTAGCTTTGGAGACAGGTTCCTGGTCTTGTTCCCAGTTCTGTGTTGGCTCATTTGTAAGCCACTTAACCCTTCTGCCTTTATTTCATTTCCCCCTCCTATCTGTGTAAGTGCCATCTGACAAGGATCCTTGACTAATAAGGCGTTTATTATTTCTGAGCCGCTTTTTAGAAAAAAGTAGGGGGATTTAATCAGAGAAGGAAGTTGGGGGGCTTCTATATATTTTGAAATAACTCCCAACACTGGTGACTCTTTCATAGACGTTTTTTAACCGTCATTTGTATCACGTGAGTTTTATGCACTTCAAAATAGCCAAATGGTGTATTTCAGAAATACCATTCTGAAATTCTCAGGCCCTTGGAAAAAGACCAGTCCCAAGGGCAGAGTTTCAGCTGCAGCTTTGGGTTTATTTCTGTCAGGTAGAGCTCAGTGCATACATTGCTGTCTTGCATGTGTCTCTTCCCTCTCCTCCTGTGTTTATGAACGTGTCGTGTTTATCGTAAGCCTTATTACATTAAACTTTCATGATCAAATTACTGCTTCATGTTGTAAAGTTGTGGTAATCATATTGTGTGATTCCTTTTTAAAAAGTTGATTTGAGGGTCGTGTCCTACATCTGGTGTCTTTGCCTGTAAACAGTACAAGCTTTTGGTTGAAGGGAGGAGCTTTCTGTCTTACCTAATGTGCCATCAAAAATGTGCTTACAAACCAAAAGGAGATGTGCAGAGACTGTCAGCCTGAATTGGTGGTGTGGGTGGCTCTTGGCAAAGCGTACGAGTCTCTGAAGCTGGTGAGGAAATTTTTAACTGTGGTGTCACAAACTTGATGCGTTAGCAACAGATGTCATTTTCATAAGCCTCTGCTTTCTTAGGGAGCACAGCATGCGAGTGGTATTCACAATCTGTATGCAAAACGCACAGTGGTTGATGGCATGAAGTCATGTCTTTTAATACACACTGGCTAGAAGAGCACCTTGGTGTAACATTGTGAAGCTTTGGCTTTGGGGCTTAATTAGACCAAGACGACAGAGCTCCGTGTTGTGCATGGAAAGTCTGTTTTGAAGAATGTCAGCGAACTGAAAGTCAGAGCAACCATTCTGTTAAAACAATACTTAGCTCTTGCCCCATGTGGTTTTATTTGAGAGCTGAATGCTGATGTGAGTGAAGTGAAATAGGAGAATCCTGTGTTTTCCATCCTTTTTCTTTCGTCTTTCCATGCGTGCAAAAAACTAAAATAAAATTCAGAAGGGCCGTGAACTCCACTACGCTGGTAGGAGCTATTTCAAATTAGTAAGATAAAATGTGACTGCTTTGCTAGTGCACAAAGACTTCATCTAAATTGAAGTTGCCTGGGGACAAGATCCACATAGTGCACGAGGGGCATTTAAGCCTGGCAATTGTTTTTGAAACATTGAAGAATGTGGTAGTTCCTGAAAAATGAAGGAAGGTAGTAACATAAAAAAAAAAAAAAATTGCACTGATAGCAGTATAACTTAGACAGGAGGGAGGAGTGTGTCTGGCCTTGCTGTCTAGCTGTTACGGTCTGTCAGTATTTGAGCATCCCCAGCATGCCTGAACAAAGAATGAACTTGCACTGGTCCCTCAGCTTTTTGGTGAGGTATAAATTTATTGGGATCTGAAGGGAGGGGCAGGGGGCGGGGGGGCAGGGAGGGGTGGAAACAAAGACACCAAAAACTGTGGCTTTGGATGAGTCGGCATTTCCATTTGACATGATCATTCAGAGATTTTTGTAACTCATCCAAAAAAAAAAAAAAAAAAAAAAAAAACACCAAACAAAAAAAAACAGCAACCTGGGTCTCAGCCTGAAATTCATTTGCTTTGCAGAAACAAGAGGTTTTGAGTTATGCAAGTGCAAATTTTCCTTGAAGAATGTTATATGTAAAGCCTTTACTTTGCATTTGTTTATCTCCAAAACAGGTTCATTTTTTAAAATGAAAACTTGAGCCTTCGGTCCCTCCTGTGGACAAATAGCCTTACACAAGGTCTTGTTTCATTTTAGAAAAATGAATTGCTGCGCCGGTGGGGTAGTATTTGATTGCTTTAAAAGTTCCTGTCAGTGTTTTATTTTTGTTTTTTGTTTGTGGACTTGCTGTGCCTTTTGCCCGGCCATATTTAGTCTGCATACTAAATGTTAGTCCGCCCAAACACTTTTCTTTGTGCACTTAGCTTTTTTCCTTTTTTTCCTTTCTCCTTTTTTCTTTCTTTTTTATTTTTTTTTTTCTTTTGCTTTCACCCAGATGTATTTTAGACCGAGACAGACTTTGCTCCGATGGGCCGGATTTTAGTCCGTGCACTAAATTTTAGTCCGCAGACTAAAAATAATCCGCGGATTATTTACTAGATTGATTCCCTCACTGAGAACTACAGAGACCTTAAACTCCTGCTGAGCCGTGCACGCGAGGAGGGGCTTCATGGCTCACAAGTCCCGCTGTCTGTCTGTCCTCCCACCCCTTCCCACCACGGAGCACCAGCCCGGCATTGCCTTGGCGTCGGCGCCCCATGGCATGGAAGTGCTGGCGTACCCCTTGCCGTGGGCGGCAGCCACTCGTGTAGTTCTCGGTGAGCGAATTGGGCAGCTTTCCCGGTGGAACTGTGTTGAATGGGAAGAGCTAAAAGACAGCAGAGGGTTTTGCTTTTATTTCTTAGGGCATTATTCAAACGGGAGGTGGGAGGGGACAAATTGAGGGGGAAAAAAATTTCTTAAGTAACGGGTGCGACGGGTATGAGGGGAAATAAACCCGCAGTAGAGAGAAATTCAGTCCATACCCGCACTCCTGAGGTGGTACGTCCAGTTCCTGAAGAATCCTAAAGAGATAACGCCAGCAAACAAAATCCAGTGGCGGGGGAAGTCAATCCAAAATGGAGAATAATCCGCGGCGGCCTGAGGCACTCATAGCTCACGCAAATTAAAAGCATCCAAATTCAAAGTACAGATCTCGGATTTTTACTTTCTCTTCAGCACAAATTATAAATTCCTAGGGGTTTGGTTTTGGGGGGAAAAAAAACCCAAAACCACCCAAAAGTTTACATTGTGTTTCTGGGACAGATTTACAAGTGGGATGCACCTTTGGGGACAAACTAATCTGGCCCCATTGTCTGTGGACATTTATATCCAGGACCAAGGACTGAAAATTCTTTATGATGGGAATTTCAATTACCCTTTTAGTTCAAGTTAGAGTTTTGATTTCAATTTTTTTTATTTTTTTAGTAAATGCACTGGCATTGGAACATAAATTTAATATAGAATTGTTTCTATACTATGCCTCACCATTGCACAATCGAATTTTTTTGGCATACACTGTGGTGAAGTTGGACTTGCTGCTATGGAGACTGATGTTTAAAGTTTCTAATTGTATAAACATTTTCTATGTCCCCCACACCATGGATTTCTTATAATATTGGCTATATTTTTCCTTGCTGGACTATTCTCTTTTGGATTGACTCCCCCTGTTTGGATTATTTCACTGCATTATCATCTTTAGGACTCGTCAGGAACAGGACATTTCACCTCAGGAGTACGGGTATGTACTTAAACATTTTTTCAAATTACTAGGCCTAGCCTTGAAAAAAAAAAAAAAGAGATAAATACTAGAAGTGGAATATTTGAGTTCAAACTGCATCCTGGAGGCAGCAGCCAGGCAAATGTTGTAACACAAGGTGATAGAGATGAGATGGGCACGGTACCTGCAACTCACTTCATGTGTTAGTCATCACTTGTTGCAGGGGGAGGCTGTGTGAAGCCTTGTAATTTCAACTTTTTTTTTTTTTCCACTCCCTGGTTTGAAGCAGTTAGGGCAGACTTTGGGAACTGCCTACCCCAAGTGACTAATTTCAGATCCAAAGGCAGGCTGAGCAGTTCTCAACTCAACAGGGTGTAGGAAACAGATGCTAGGGTTTCACTGACTTGAAAATAGGGAGTTGGAAACGAGGAGAGTGGACACATGAGTACTCCTTTTATAGATGGCAGATTTGTGACTGTCTTCCTATTAATTTGCTCAAGATAAGGGCTGCTTGTCCTTGCCTTAAGGAAAAAAAATATTTTTTTTCTTTTAAAAATCTGTATAGTACCTGATACGTGAGCTGTCCTGAGGGAAAAACACAGCTAAGGGTGAAGTACTTCAGTTTCAAGCTGTGCTAAATCAAGCTTGTTAAAACTTCAGTGCAGAGGTACATGAGGGAGACCTTAGTAGTTTTACCTCCTGTTAAATACCAAGCGACTTCACTTCAGTGGATTTACCTCAAGACGTAGTCACTTGTGCAACCTTGGGGTAAAAAAAAAAGCGCTTTTTTTTTTTTTTTTAATTGGAGACAGTCCTGGATTTTTGTTCTGGTCAGGCTGTGACTCGGGAGTGATACTTGCATCCAGTGTGCACTGTGGTCAGCGAATCTGAGCTCTGCAGGCACGGTGGTCAGCAGAAGTTCTCTGCCAGCAGTGTTGAGCTAAAGCCTTTCTTTTTGTCTTTACGGGCCTCGGGCATTGGTTTGTTTTGCAGTAACCCAGTAGTAGAAATAAATCCTGCTCTTTCAGTACCCTAGCTCTTTGACTCCTTGAGTCAGGATTCCCTGCCACATAAATTAGTACAGCACGCATTGCTGCAAACCTGGGTGCTCCTGAGCCTGCTCAGTCCCCAGAGAACTTCGCATTTGTGTTTGATTCTTACTCAAGAGAGCATATATGTCTTTGGTTTAAAACTTACTTAAGAAATGCCTGTGCAGTTTCCTCATCTGTGATTAATTAGCATGTCATGCACTGAATTTTTTTGCTCCTTGGTGCTGTGTGGCTTTGGTTCACCTGCACTGGTGCAAAAGCATTTTGGATTAGCTCAGTTTTTACCAAAAATGCTGGCATCAGAATTTAACACTTGCACCCGCCCCACTCCCTTTTGCCCAGCCTGCATACCACCTGCAACATAGTGAGACACAAGTGCTTGAGGAGGACATCCAGGTCATGTATATGATTAACTCACATTTTGCTTTTGACGTAATGGGAAAGGAGGATGGGAGCGTGATCAGCAGTGGGTAGAACTGTTCTTAGAGATTTAAAACAAAGCTGCAGCGAAGAACTTTTTGTAATCACTCAAGATAAAAATGTGTTAGAGTAAAATAGTTGGTTGTCTTGATGGAATTTTCAGCTGTCCTTACAAATACCAAATGTGCAGGAATTATCCCAATAAATTTTCGGGAATGACTTGCAGAGACTAAGGTCACAGGAGTAACTTGCAAATTAGAGCTAGACATTTCCTGCACTCCACCCATGCTTTCCTTGTTGTTCTCCAAAGTTGAGCAGCAGCCTCCATAGCAACAATCTGACCTGCCTGCCTGCAAAAGTCCACCTTAGTGAAAGCTCTATTCACTAGACAAAAAACCCCAACCCAAAACCGTAGCGGGGCCTTATTTGGTTTTTACATTCAGTGAATCCTGCTCATTTGAACCCTCCTCCCCACCTTCACTCTACCTCATGTGCATGGCCGGTAGCACCCGTGTGTGTTTCTCATGATTTTTTTGAATGAGTTTCCCCTTCATTCTTAAAGTTGTTTTTCCTGAGTGCGCTCTCATGAAGTCTCTTGCTGGCATTGCACCTTCACTCTAGTGCAAGACGTTGCAATTAACCCTTTCTCAACCCCAGGAACTGGATTTTCCCGTACTTACTGGAGGACTTTGATTAGCACTAAACCACAAGTTTGTTCCAGCTTGTTGGGCAATGAGAGGTTTAATTGCTCTGACTTGCTTCTGATCAGCAAAGAAAATAAACATTCCCAGACAACCTGTTTCTCCTTGTTTTGTTTTGGTTTTTTTTTTTGGCTTTTTTTTTTTTTCCAGGTCTTCCGGCCCCGCACTCCACCAGAAGCAATTGCGCTATGTAGCCGTCTGTTGGAGTACACCCCCACTGCCCGCCTGACTCCCCTGGAGGCCTGCGCGCACTCTTTCTTCGATGAACTACGGGACCCAAATGTCAAGTTACCAAATGGGCGAGAGAAACCTGCACTCTTCAATTTCACCACTCAAGGTAGCCTGTGAGCGTTGAAGGATCCCTTCTTTAGGAAGAAGCGCTGGGAAAAGTGTCTGTTATAATGCAGATGTCACTCCCTCAAAAGCAAAAATCTCCGAGCAGAACTAAGGTTATTAAGCAGTTGCATAACCAGCTGACCATTGCAAAAAGAGGGGAAGGGGACTTGGAAAAATGGGTTACAGGATTTTCAGGTGACTGGTGCTTTCAATTCAAATTTCATGCAGGGTACTGAGGGTTGTTCCTGTCGAATTGCATCACGAAGGCTTACGTTTGCAGTTCAGTGTCTGCAACCTAGCTGATGGTGTTGTGTGAAGTATCACAGCCAGTGGACTGTGGAGATTAGGTTATCAGTTTGGAGATGATCCTGCTCCTTCATACCTGAAACACCGTAGCAAGGAGTAATGCATATTAGGTTTGGCAGAGAGGTTTGTAGTGTTGCTGCCCAGTTTGGTTCTGGATACAAGATAAATACAGAGGCTGTAGTGTCCAAGTTTTATGTGCTGAACAGTTCGTCTGGCGTTACATTGACTCAGTCATTTAGAAACTGTAAAAATGACGGACAAGTAACTTTTTTATTTGAAGCCAAGACTGGTATCGAATTTTCAAGCCATTCATGTATTCTCTTCCACAGAAGTCAGAAATGTAAAACTCCTATCCCCCCTAGAACAGTTTTGCCTGCCAAGGCAGAAAATGTGAGAAGCATGGCATACAAATATGCTACTAATTAATTTTGGAGCACATTTTTTTTTTTAAGTGATTAGCTGCCAGTTCTCACCCTTTGAGCAAGGATAGATCTGAGTGCATTTTCTGTAGAAAATCTAAACCACCTTTTGGCTCAGTTAGCATCAGTGTAATTTTTCAAACTCTCTAGTGCATACAGTGCCCATCTGCCAAAATGTGAAACCAGAGCGCTCTCCTTCAACATGTGGAGCCCTTTTATTTAAAAAAAAAAAAAAAAAAATGCTCAGGCAGGGGGGGAAAGGGCCAAAAAGTTTTCTGTCTGTACAAAATAGTATTTTAAGCTTCCTGGAAATAAACTTTTTAACTTGTTTTGAGTGGCTGCCTTGCAGAAGGTAAACATATTGAATATACAAAACATTGCCGAAGCCTGAACACCTTAAAGTGTTCAAGAAAACAGCTTGTGCTTCCAGGTCACTGTCCTCTGTGCTGATTTCTGCATCTGTTGTTAGGAATTTAGTAGTTGTATTACAGGTCCTTCCTTCTTACAGTACCTGTGAATTGCATTTTCTTCCCACTCTTAATGCCATCTTCAGTAACTAAGATAGTTTTGATCCCAGTATCTTAATACAGCTTCACCTCTGTTCTTTTTGAAAGTATTTATTAATTGTAAATGTTAAGATTAGGCCTGTCTGCTACATGAAAACAAGGGATTTTAAAAAGGGTTGGAAAGTTCTATAGTGAGTCTTTTTTAAAATCCTTAGGGGAAAAATAAATGTATGTAGTGGGAATGTGTCCCTGGTTTCCCCCCAGGCAGTGTAGAAACTGCTGGGTAAGCTACCCTAATGCTCAATCAAATTTAAAGAGTCTCTTTTGCCATCCCTAGGAGCTGATGTGCTCTGGCCTTGCACAGTGACTCATGGGAATGGCAAGAGAAATCAGCTCCAGTGAAGTAATTTCCTTAAGATTCAAAAAAAGCAGGTTTCTGTCTTTGGCAGGTGCCAGTTTTAGCATCTGAAAAAGGCAGGCAGGACAGAGGCTGGTCATTAACACATTTCCAAATAAGCTCTGTTGCAGGTGACCAGCCAAACTCAAAAAAACAATCAGAGTTTTTAAAAATAACTAAATAAATGCATTACTTTGCGTGGGGATTTTAAGATCATTGTAATTAATAAATGGGCAGCCCTGAGTCTCATGTAGAATCAATCCTGTTTATGACCTCAAGATACACAAGAGGCTTTTGCTCCTCCTGTGACCGCTGTGCAGTCCTGGCTGTTTAGCCAGACTGTACAAGGTCCTGTCAAATCGTCTAGTCCAGAGCAGAAATCCCAACTGGGAAATAGATCGGGTCATTGGAAATCAGGTGGTGACTCAAGTCATCTGTGGTAATTTAAAAAGTAATGGAAGACATCCTTTTGTTTTGAGTGGCATTTGTTTTCAACAGACAATATTAAGTTTTAGAAGTAGCGTTTTATTTGGCTGTATCCAGTTCCCTGAAACCCCCGAAGTAAGGAGGAGGGAGATGCAGAAGGCTTGAAGGCAAAACTGTTAGAAATAACAACACAAATCAGACCATTAATGCGCTGGATTGATTTCCAGAAGGAGCCTGAGCGTAATACCAGATCTGCTGATCTGGGCCCTGATGCTGCTCAGATAGTCTAGGAAAAAAGGCAGTGAGAGTATATGGAAGATAAAAATCGTGGTCTTTGGCTGCCAGCGGTAGTTATGGGACATGTAGGTGCTTACTTTATTGTAAAGATGAGATCTGAGGAAGAGAACTTTACCTGGTCATTCTTAATGTCTTGCCTGTAAGGTTCTCTTAGTATTCAAACAAATGTTATATGCTAATTGGGGTTTGAAAAAATTATTTTGGCCAAGGAGGTATCTCCTCTAGCCACAGAGCTGCAGCTCAGTAGCCATTAGACCTGCAAGACAGCAATTTTTCTCTTAGAAGCTGTTTTTTCAAACAAGCTGAAGTGACTACCATTTCCTAAACTTCCTGTAATATGTTGGTGATTGTGCTGGGTCACAAACATTACTGTCACTCCATGTTGGCCATTAGAGATTGTAAAAGTCTTCTGTGATTCAGCACTTACAAATGGTTATCATACTTCTCAATGACAATCTACTTTTTTTGCTAAAGTGTGGGGGTTTGGGGTTTTTTGTGGTGTTTCTTTGGGTTTTGGTTTTTGTGTTTTTTGGTTGGTTTTTTTTTTTAATGAGCCTGGCTCGTGATCTTCTTAAAAAAAATATTTTTTTTTATTTATTTATAGATAGATAGATAGAAAGAGAGATATAAATAAACCCCTTTGTTTCTAACCAAACTGTTTCAGTGTGACCAGAAATCCTTAGTGTGACCATTTGAGTGTCATCTAGGGTTTTTTTTAGACAGAGTATTTCTGCTCAGGGCATGTGGAGGGCAGAAGAAAGGAAAATTATGAAACTCATGCTGCTTCCAGCATTCTTTTAGGTTGAAGAGAAACTGCTGGAATAACTTGAGTTATGTGGAAAGTTTGTTACTGTGACAAAGCAAACATGATACAAGACTAACTTTTCCAGGGGATTCTGGGAGTGTTGATACATCAAATGTAATACTACTGAAAAAGAACAATACTGAAAAAGAACGCTGCATTGTTTCCCAACACCAAGCATTTTCTTGTGTTTGGGGAATGAAGGTGAATGAAGGTACTAGTAAGACTGAACATTTTCATTCCTGCTCCTCATTGGATAGGTAAACTGGTTGCCAATAGCATGATTTGATGAGGAGAAAGCCAGAGGTGTTCTCCCAGCCGATGTGAATGGGAGTTGGGTCTCATAAATGAATTGGAGGAGCTGCTCTGTTCACACCGTGGTATTGAAAACTTTGGCTTGAGTTGATCACAATACCTTCTTGAAGCAGTGTTGGCTGTAATTAACCCAACCTTGAACGGCGTGTTTGATTTAGATAAGCAGGCTACGGTTCAACAGCTTGTCCAAATACTGTGTTGGAAATCACTGGGAACAGAGGCTCTCAGTACTTCGTAGACTGCAGATACCCAGGTCAAGCTTTTTCCTTGGTATTGTCATCCTTACAGACCAGGATAGCTGCAAAAATACAGTAGAACAAAAATTCAAGCAAAGCTGCTATTAAACTTCAACCAGAAGAGTTCAATTCACTTGGGTTATTTCATGTCTGAAATGACCTGCTCCTCTAAGTGAAGCATGAAGACATTCAGAGCATGCTGAATTTAAGAAACTTCATACCAAGAGGGATAACGTGGGGTTTGAGAAGAAGGGAACAGGATCAGTCTTCTAGTCTCTATGCAAGTTCGTTCAGGTAGCTTCAGAGAAATGGTTGCACTTGACTTAAAAACAATAAAACCCAGTGCACTTGCCATAATCGGTGCTGTGAAAGGAGGTGTTCTGACAGCATTAGATGAGTGTATGCGAGGAATGAGGTTGGGGTCTTGTTCCAGCAAGGGTGGTGGCCTGTCAGATCAGCTGGCTCTGTGGCTACAGCAATGCAGGCAGCCTATAGCTGCATCCTTGGGGCATCGCTTCGCACCAGAAGGTAGCAAATGTCATTTGGTTTCCTTGACGTTTTAGCTCTTCTTCTGTTTGGATCACAGCCCCATATTGCTGCCAGTGATGAGCAGAAAATAATGGGGGGATGATAGCAACTTTCAAAAGAGGTAAACAGCAGATTCCCAGTAATAACAGATGTGAGAAATAGCTTTGGAAAAAATACTAAAGGAACAACATTTTCTAGCATGGAATGGCTAATGCCCAAGATAGTATTAAAGTATAGGTTTATCACAGGTGTTCAGCTTTGACACTTGAGGATTGATGTTTCTTCATTTTATTTTTCCATTGAAAATGCAGACTTAGGAATTCAGAGTTCTGTTACGAATATATGAATTCTGAATTATTCCCACATGAACTTGATGATTAGTATTTTTACAAATGCTGTGAAGTATTGAGGCTTTCTAGAAGGACTAGGTAGCTCTGCTTAGACCTGAATGAAGTATTATAGGATAGGCTGGATGGGTTGCAGGTAATATAGCAACTTCTGTTTGGTTCTAGACTGGAGCTTGTGTTCATAAGTGCTGAAACACAGTCTCAAAATGCTTAATAATAAGAAACTTGTAAGCAGACAAGTCTTCTGCATCTTGCCCTCCCAGCAGTAAAGAAACTTGATGTAACTTAATAGAGGGGAAAAAAAAAAAAAGTGCCAAGTAGACTACTGATCCATTTAGGCCCTAAATTTAAAGTTTGCGTTAAAGAAAATAAATAGGCTCTTAAAAATGAGCCCAAATAATTTAAGGCTGTGTACAAAACCCCCTCACTGAATCCACGGCATGATTCAGATGGGTTTCTGTACAGCTCTTCCTATCTGGAGGTCTTATGTAAAAAGCCATCTATTCTCATTTCTCCTCCAGATGACCTCCTGGAGCTTCAAAAGTCATCAGTCTCCTTCCATAAGGTGACTGTTCACATCCTTTTCACCGGATGTTGCTTTCTCAAGAGACGGCCAGTCACTCCTGTTTCTAAAACAAATAGGACGTGTCTTGTCTCGGCTCAGTCCCACCTTCTGTGAGGCACTAGATTCTCTTGAAAGGGTGCCAAAAGATTGTCATTTGTTGGCAATGTGTTGCCCTTAATCCTCCCACAGTTGTGGCTGTAAGATGCCTGTTTCTCATTCTGATACGCACTGAAGCTATATTAGATTTGGAACCAAAAAGACATGACTATTTTCCTTGGTTAATGTCTTCAGAAAGAATGGTTGCATCATTTTGTTGTCCATTTAAATTGCCCAGACGACCAGTTCCCTTTGCCTTTCCCTGTGCTTTTAAAGGAGATATATCGCCTCTTCTTGGCCTCACTCAAGGAGACTTCTGTGAGAGATTGGTCTTGGGTTCCTGGGTCCTTGAGAAAGTGATGCTTGAGTGAGCCAAAGACCTAAATCCCTGAAGCTCTTGGAGTAACTGTTGCAGCTGCTTGCTTGCTGAACCAGTGCCCAAAGCAGCACCACTTTTATCAGCTTTCTCCTTGAGACTGATTCCAAGTGGGTTTGTGAAGGGAATCTTTCCAGTCCTCAGAATGAAACAGCATTATTGGTAAGGAACAGGCTTGGCTGGTTCGTTGCTAACTCCCAAGCTGCTGTCTTTCTCTAGGAACTTATTCCCTTGCACCACTACTTGTAGTTTTGACAGTTTTGCTCTGGAGACTGCCTTGCCAAATATTGCTGCGGGTTCCTCTCGCTGGTCAGCAAAGAGAACGTAACGCGACCTTTGGCTGTAAGGGCATGCGTTTCGCCCAAGGTTGCCGTTACTGGGGGGGGAAACCCAAGGAGCTGAGCCTGCATGCAGGGGCTCTTTGTGAACAGTGAGCTAACTCTGTTTGTTCCACCTCCCCTCCAGAACTGTCAAGTAACCCATCTCTGGCTTCGATCCTCATCCCTGCTCATGCCCGGAACCAAGCAGCTGCTTCAACCCCTACAAATGCTACAGCGGCCTCAGGTGAGAACGCACAACTGCCTGCCTCCCTCCCCACCCTCGCTGCCCCTGCCTGGGCACCTGCCCTCTGCTGAGGCCCGTGAGCCACCTCGGCCCTCAAGGGTGAACGGGGAGGAGGAAGGGTTCATTCCAGCAACACCTGAAACTCGGTCTTGGCAGGTGGTCATTTGGGTGCTAGCTGTGGTCAGCAACCCAAATTCTAACCCAACGCACTTCGGATCTGCCTTCAGCTGGTTAGTTTGTTGGCCCTTCTCGCTCAGGCTTCTAATAAGTCAAAACCATTAGCTCACCTGGTTTTTAGCAGTCCGCGTGGATTGGTTTGCACCTAATTTCTGAGCATTCAGCCGGTCTGAAATTAATACTGACTTGGCATCACAAACTCATGTTCCTAGGAAGAGAAGAAACAGCTAGCTCAGTATATGTGGCCTCCGCAGAACACGGATGGAGAGGATTTTTTCCCCAAAGGCATTAGCGCTTAAAAGTCTAACGGGGAGTTCAGTCAGCATGCTCACTGCCTCATCGAAGTAGTTGCAGTTGCTTCTTACCAAGTTTGCTTGTGTCATCTTTGGGCACGAGGCAGATGCTTTTGGGTTTTGGCCAGCACTGAGTGAACTTTTTTGCCCCTCTCACTCACTCTCAAGTTTCTGTCAGAAACCTTTTAAAAGCTCGCTGTTGGCCTGTAGCCACTCCGTATTTTATTCTGTTTCCAGTGAAAGCTTAAAAGCTGGGTAATACCAGTTGGGAGACTCCCAGTGAAAATCCCAGGTGCTGCAGGATGTGGCAGAGGTGATTCAGTACGTGGCACTCTTCCTCTGAGTCGGCACGCCAGGCGGCTGTCTCGGGGCTGGGGCAGCCAAAGGCAGGCTGCAAATTGGGTGTGCTTCCATACGTGTCCTGCGTGCATGTCAGCTCCATTGGACAAGGGCTGTGACCCCCTTTTGAGGGGCAGGACTCTTACTCAGTGTAAGATAGCTGATAAGGAGAAGCCCTAGTTAAAAAGGTGTTCTTGAAACGTGCAGGAAAGCATTTGCAGGTTGATGTGCCGGAGAGTTACCTGATATCTGATGCACAGTAGCCAGTGCTGTATAGAAATCATTTTCATACTGCAGTACAAACAGATTCACCCAGGTTTGAAAGATGAGGCTTCTCTCTGAAAATGTAGTAGCAGTAGATGCAGCCTGTACAATTCATGTGCTCTGAATTTAGGAGAAAGCAAAATTGCTATTTTCAAATTTAGTATGTTTGTTTCATACGCTTGGCAGTATTTTGCAAATAGTTATGTTCTCCGTTTCCTTTCTATGTGCATCTGTTGCTCAACAACAAGTGAGGAAAAAAAAAAAAGGCAGATAAAATAGTAAAAGTGATTGAAAAACTACAAAATACAAACATGGAAAATTATTTTAAGCCCTTCTGAAAAATACTGTTTCCCTTAACATCCCCTTCATGCCTTTTAAGGAGTTCTCTGCCAAGATACATACAAGTCTTGAGGAATTAATGGGGTTTAAGAAATCTGTTTTCACCCAGGACTTTCCAAGGGTTCATGTGGGGAGAAAATGCATTAGGCTGCATCCTGTGTGAAATATTAAAAAAAAAAAAAAAAAAAAAAAAAAAAAAAAAAAAAAAACCAACAGACAAACAACCAAAAAATCAAACAAGCAAGCAAAAAACCCACCACCAACCCCACCTTCTTGATGTCAACATTTTTAAGCCCTCTGTAAGCACTGCACCGAGTTGGGATATGACCTCTTATTTGTAGTTCAAAAACCAGAAAAAATGTCTTTGCAACTTGGAAAGAAATTGTGTAATTAAGTTCATTATTAGGCAACTTGCAGCTTTGGGTTTCTGCAGCACAGCTGGTTAGTAGTTTCCTACTCACCTAGGGTTCTCACAGGAGGCGGTGGGAATTTCATCAATTGTGATTTTTAGGATTAGGTCCTGTATGAGGTTATGATAATCTGTTGGGCTTTGCATGCTGTTGCTACACTTAGCAAGAGATTTTGGTAGAAGGGGTCCCTTCTTTCCCAACACCTCCTGCACATCCGAGAGCAGTAAATTTCTAGGTCTTCAGTAACTGCCAAAGAAGCACGGGAAGCAACTTTCCCACCTTACCTTGGGCATCTCGACAGGCAGGACACTTTTCTGCAAAATGTTTGCTTGTGTAACTGAGCAATACAAGTTCAGAAACTACTTTTTTTGAGTGATGAAGGTGCAACAAAATGTACCTCTCAAGGCGATTCAAAGGGCAAAACAAGTTATGCGTAACTGAAATTCACATTACTAGTGTGTAACTTGGGTCTCCCTCTAGCAAGCAGAACTGATATTGAGGTTCAAGTGTCTGCTGTTAATGTTCAGCAGAGTTGCCTGCTCTGACAGCCCGAGTCATAGGTGCACATACATTGAAATGCAATGGACTAGTTCATCACTGTAGATAATCCCAGGTGAGTGGTTATTACCTGCTTGCCGACAGTTACTCCATTTTCGTAGCTGTCATGTTGGTATCCAGCCATGTCAGAATCTCAGCTTTTTGGTAAGGTATAAAGCACTGCTTTTTGTCAGGCACCAAGGCAGGGTCTTAGTTAGAGAGTAACAGGAAAAATGAGATCTGTCTGTCCAAAGTCTAGTAAAGTAGTGTTTGATGGGAGACTTAGCAGTGGTGTGGCATTAAGAGGTAGAAAGATTAGCTTTTCAATATAGCATGTTAACAGTGCAGGTCTCATCAAGCCAACAATAGTAGTCCTTGTGCTAACCAGTATGACACACATCTGCATTTTTAAGTTATCCAAACCGAGTAATTTTTATTAACTGATGATTTGCAGTGGTGATTTCAGCAGCCCAATCCAACAGTAATCCTGGGATTGTGATCGTAAATGCAGGGGAATTATTCTAGGTAACTTTTGAGTGTTAAAAAAATGTATTTGTTGTAAACTTCCTTTTCTTTTGAGGCATAAAGGTGGACTCACTGTACTAATGGAACCTGGCTTTGCAGTTGGGAGTATGAAGCCTTGCTGCATCGGCATGAGCAAATTTACCTAAACGTTTGTGAGAGATTCTCTGAGACATTAGTGGCCTGTCTAAAGCAAAGTGGAGGAAAAGGAAGATGAGAGTTATTGGCCCCTGCTTGAAATGGTGTACTAGCTTTCTGAATCTAAATTATCCTGGCCATTGATTAAAAATGCCCATGCATCTTTATTCGTGTGGACACTGCCTTGATCTGGCTGGAGGAGGAGGATGGTTTCATGGCTGCTCAGCCACAGCATCTGAGAGGAGAGCATGCACACCAAGTCGAATGCTTATCTGCTTGTGTGATTACACATTTTTTTTTTTTTCTTCCCGGATCAGCCAGCAGCAGTAGTTACCTCCCTGTTAGGTCAGCATTAAGATGGGAAGAGTGTAATTGCCATCTGCAGGGGAGTTGTGCCAGCAGGGATGCTGGGGTCATCGTCTGAGGCATCCCGCTGTGCTGATCCCATGTAATCCCAAATGTGGTGGTGTGCCTGAACTTTCAGCAACAAAACAGATTAGAGTTGGTGTTACCTGCCAGTGTATGGCAGTTGAAAAAGACCACAGTGCTCCATAAAATAAGATGTAGTGAGTGCATTTACAGTATCCCTATTGAAGGAATTTTGGAAAACTAATTCCTCAGCCAGGAGAAGAGAGGCAAGCAATTTCCTCGGGCTTCTGCAAGCTCAGCGCAGGGACGAGTCCGTGACAGTGAGAGGAGTAAAACTTGCATGTTTCAGAGTCACCAGTTTTGCTCTGAGCCCTGGATTTCTACATAATAGGAAATAATAGGCATAATAGGAAATAACAGGCATAATAGGAAAAACTGATGGTTTTTGCTTCTTCCACTTGTCTCCTCAGCTACCCTATGAGGACTCCCAGACTGGTGGTAGTTTTGGTCTTGTATCGTTGCAGATGAGCAGGACAGTCTGCCAGTGTTCCAAATCCAGCTAATGCTGTCATTAGTGCTAATGGGCTTTCTCAGACCGAGCTGGCGTCTGTCTTTCTCGGAACTGTAGCCCCATCTTTACGTTCCGGGAGGTTTCTGAGGGGTGTCACATACCCCCCCAAGAAAGTTCAAGGGGTTCCTCAGAGGGAGAAGCTGAACTGGAGGAAGTGCTCTACACTGAGAGACACTTTTGCCCTCTGTTTGGAAGAACTCGTGGAAGCGGCTGACACTTAAGCCCTGATGTGGTTTCTTTGCCAGCCCAGTCCGAGGTTTCAGGTGGGTGGTTGAGGACAAAGAGGCTGCCCTGACCTCAAGCCACAGTCTGCTGTGTAGTCATCTGCCCCGTACCAGAGAGCTGCGTGTCAGCTCCCAGCTTTGCTCCCCAGCAGCGGCTTCCACGGGGGCACAGGCCACGGCTCTGCAGAGCAGCTGTTTTAGGGGCATTGCCAGAGGCCTAGATTTTATTCTCTTATGCCCAGATACTGATTTCTCATGGCGAGGAGAAGTAAGCGATTGTCCAGAGACCCTCGTACTCCAGTTGTGCTCTTTTCTGGCACTTCAGCAAAGAGATGCTGGAACAAGGCCCTCTTTGTTCCCCAACTGCCCTGTCAATGCAAAGTCAAAGAACAAGCTGGAATGTCAAAATACTGCATTTTCTTGCAGGTTTCGAGCCAGTACAGCCTTGAGCGGGCACTGCACTCTGTCCCAGCCTGGGTTGACTTGTATATATTGTTGTGAAAAGCCCCCTGTAAATGGTCTTGGGCTGTGTCACCTGCTTTATTTCCTCTTTAACATGTGGCCTATATATTTCTCAAGAACTCCCCCGTTAGAGTGATGATAGAAAAGGAGCATATGTTACATGAAGTAGCTCCATCCCCTCCTCTTTTTTTCTTTATCTCTGCTCGGTAGCCATGTAATGATAACTATTTCGGCCTCTGCTGTCTTCAGGAAAAGAAGATCAAAAGGCACATTTCAGCAAATGATATACAAGCACTTTTTGCACGCATACAGAGAAATCCTCTGCCAACAGTACAGACTCCAGCTGGACTGCTCCCATCAGGCATGGCAGACGTTGCATTAACTGGAGTTTATCCATACCTGAAAATTAATCTAGAACAGGCACAGTGAGAGTTTGAAGTGTGGAAAAGATTAGCTGTCTGGCTGGGTCACTCTTGATTTCCATGGTCATTGTGGGTCTGCATGCGTGTGGGATTTGGGAATTGCTCCTTTAGGGAAATCCTCCACGTAGGAGGGCGTCTCTCGTGTGCAGGGCTAGCTTTCCAAAATAACATCGGTACTGCTGTCACACTGTCTTGGTGCTTTAACTGCATGAGCTTTTCTTTAATCGTGGTAGTCGCTTCTTCATGAGAAAGGGGTTGCAATTAATTTGGGAGGAAAGCAAACGGAATGGGAAGCTCCCAGAGCAGTCTGGCATCCTCTGCCCACAGGAGGATTTCCCTTTCTTCCCACACACTCCTCGCAGCATTTCCTTTTCAAGCAGGCATCATCCTCTCTTCCCAGTTGGCCCTTGTATTCCTGGATGCTGCTGTTTGTGTGGTTTCCTCTTTTTTTTGTTGCTGTTGTCTGTGTACGTGAATTTGTTGCTCAGCAAGTGCTGCCCACCTCTGGACTCTCATTCACTTCATGGCCTTTGCTCCTGGCGTCACTTCCAACTCGGGTCAGGCCCAGCCCGTGTGGCGGGAGAGGATGGGGGGGGTTTCTTGGCAGGTGACTGTGGGGCATTGCCCAGCTGCACTGCCTCGCGAGCTCATCTGTGCTGGAGAAGTATTGCTGCACCCCACCACCCACCGCTTGTATTTTGTCATGTCTGTTATTTATGCTAGTCATCCTGTCCTTCAGTCTGAGGTCAGTAAATCTGTTCTTTTTTTATGAGCCCTTTTCCCTGTGTCTTTTCAAATGCACTCTTTGCCCAGTCTGCCCTCTTCTGTACTGAGATAAGTCTTTATATTTTTTTTTCCCGTTGCAGTATTGATAGCTTTGCAGTTACCATTACTTAAATGGGAGAATTGCATGACGGTCTCTTGTAGGAAACATCACTTAATACCTTTTTCCCATCCTGTATTTATTGTGTTGAGTATTTTATGTGTTTAACTGTTCATCCGCTTACCTTTCTGAGCCCATGCTGACTAGATACTACATAGAATGGTTCCAGATGAAGTCGGTGCCTTTTTATTTTTTTCTCCCCTAACCGACTCTTATAAAACTAAGAACAATTATCTTTTAGAGAAGATGCCTGAAGCACGTAGCCTATGAAAACACAGTGAATTTCCTTTTGCTATTTCTTTGCAAACCCTGTGTTTCCTTGGCGTGCACTTTGCCACGTGCCTATGATCCTGTGGCTTGTGTCTCTGTGGAGCACCGTCCCTCCCAGAGAAGGGGAGGTGTTGGAGACCTGATCCTCTTACCTGATCTGTGTGCACTTCTGTAAACCTCCTGACTAGCTTCAGGCCTTGATGCTAATCTGCTTCGGCAGTTCAGAGGGTGGCAGGTCCAACTTCGGTTGAGCAACACAGGATAAAGCAGCAGACTTGAAAGACGTTTTCTGAGGCAACAAATGCATGAATTACACATTGACACACCGGCTGTCTCTGCCAAGGCAGCAGGCTTGTCACGTTCATTGTCTGCGCTTGTTCCCACAATTAACAGGCAGCTTTGTCCCAAGAAAGGCCTAACAGTGTGAAACTTCATCACCAACATGAAAGCCTCGTAGCGGCCGCGGGTGCTCGGTGCATTGGCTTTGGCGATGCTGGTGCGCCTTGTCTCGCAGCTGGAGTTGCTGGAGTGTGACGTGGGCGACTTACCGGGCAGCGCCGCGTCCCGCCAAAACCTGCCAGGGCCCAGCCGGGCCTTCGCATGCCGCCGGGCCTGCAGGTTTCCCTTGGCCCTGGAGGTTTGCCTTTGTCCCGCGTCAAGACCATCATCCCACCCTCACCCCAGGCCAAACCGTTCCATCTGCGCCCCCCGAAGTCAGGAGAGCATCCTAACCCAACGGCGTCTCGGTGGGAGTTGTGGGTTCCCCTGTGCGGACAGCGTCGTAGCTGCGGTTCCAAATGTGTCTGTATTTTTGGAGGTAATACTGGTTGTTTTTTTTTCTCTCTTCCCTTCCTCTTGCCTGTCGTTTGCAGATGTTAATGCGGGAGAACGAGTTCAGACCAATAGTGTAGCTACAGCATCAGCCTCCAACTCCACCTGAACCGGTACCAAGCAGCCAGCTGCACAGGAAAAATCACCAGTAATTTGAGTCTTGCTCAGCAACACTGGTCACATTTGGAAAGAAAATTAAAAAGAGGAAAAAAAAAAACAAAACAAAACAAAAAAAAACAAACAAAACAAAAAAAAAAAAAAAAAACAACCAACAAACCAACCAACCTGTTCATTTTAGTGTTCAATTTTTTATTATTATTATTGTTGTTCTTATTTAACCTTGTAAAATATCTATAAATACAAACCAGTTTCATTGTATTCTCACTCTGCAGGGTGTCCGGGGCAGGGGACTAGGTGGGGGGAGGAGGGAAAGCGGAGCAATACAACACACCAATGTCTCTCCCCTCGACAATCTCTTCATGTTGGAAGTTTGCTGTTGTGTACTTCAGAACCAGGACTCTTGCCTCATGCCCTCTCCCACAAGAGAAAGAAGGAAAAAAACAAACAAAACAAAACAAAACCAAACCCCAAACCTCATTCTCTGCTGAAGTTCGTGTTTTTTTGTTTTTTTTTTTTTTTTTTGTTTTTTTTTTTTTAACCTCTTTTTTTTATTTTCTTTTTAAGTGAAGTTTCGGACTTTGATGTAGTGCACAGCTTGAATTTGGTTGGGAGCTTAGCAGGGGTCATTCAACAGAGCTCAGCGTTCCTCGTCAGCGACTCCCTTTCCTAGGTTGTCTGAAGCACTGCCCCGGCTCGGTGCGGGCGCTGTGGTAGGAGAACGGGTTGCCGTGGGGTGGGAGGGGAGGGTTTGCCGTGTGTCCAAGGCTCAAACCGCTGGTGGAAAGCCTTTTATTTTTTCCCAACCCATTGCTAGCAGTGCAGAAACCTGCAGCTTCCTTACGGGGAAAAGTCCTTGCCCGAGTGGGTGATATATAATACAACACACACACACACACACGCACGAGCAGGGGGGTTGGCTCTGCTGGCGCAGCCCCTCGGCCCCGGCTTCACCAGAGAAGAGCGGGCGAACAAAATCCTCGGCCGGGGGCCGGGGCCAGCTGGGGATGCGGAGGGACTTTCTGGAAAGTGGCCACTGTGAAAGCTCGGGGGGGTTTTTTTTTGGGTGGTTGGGTTGGTTTGGTTTTTTTTTTTTTCCCCCACGCCCCCCTCCCCACCCCAGCTCTCGATTTGAACAGGCTTCCCTTTCCCAAGGCGCGTACAGGAAAAGGACACCAGGGTTTATAATGTGAACTGTAACAGTCTACTGGTTTATTTTGTAATTTTTTTTTCTTTTTTTTTTTTTTTTTCTCCTAACTGCAGTTTTAACTTGCAGGATGCCACATCCTCCGATAGTTCTGATTTTAAATCCACAGCCAGAATTTGTATTTAATTTCATCTTTTTTAACCTCTTGCTTTTTTTTTTCTTTTTTTGATCTCTATTTATTGATGAGTGTTGCCACGTTGCCATTATGTTTTTACATTGGTAGAATATTAATAAAATACACATCCGAGTGCTCTCCACAGTACTTTGTACCTGCTGACTTGTAGGAAAGCTGGCTATATATGAGTGTGTGTGTGTATATATATTATATAAATATATACATGTATACATAGATACAACACTGCTTTTTTTTTTTTTATTTTGTCTACGATCCTGAAGCAGTCTGACTGACGCGTGAGGTGAATGCTTGTTCTAGCCCGCCTGTTCAGGGTCCGGGTTTCCTCCCTGCACCCGCGCCTTTCTCCCTGAACTCAAAGCAATATTCCTGGGGAACGGGCGTGCTGGGCGGCCCCTGACCTGGTCCGGCAGGCTCGGGGTCGGCACCCGCCCCGGCCTCGCCCTCCTCCAGCCCAGCCCGAGTCGCCTTCGGTGCCGAGCGAGCCCTTGCTGGACCTGCGGATCTCGCTGGCTCTCCCTGTCTCTCTCCAGGCAAGCGGTTGCTTTTCGGGAGCGCGCGGCCCCGGGGGTGCTCGGCAGTGGCTCGGCCGCCGCGGGGGCAGCGGGCCTTCTGCTCACGGCGAGCTCGGTGCGTTTCTTCTTGTACCTTTTATCCTGTTGACGTGGGATGTTTTGGTTTGGTTGGGTTTTTTTTTTGGGGGGGGGGGTGTTGTTTTTTTTTTTTTTCCTTTTTTTTTTTTTTTTTCCTTTTTTTTTTTTTCCTTTTTTTTTTTTCCTTTTTTTTTTTTTTTTCCTTTTTTTTTTGTGTTTTGGAAACTGTCTCTTAGCAGCCCTGGAGCTGGTTCAAAGCCCTGCCCTCTCCCCCCTGCCTGACACGCAGCGGGTTTTGGGGAGGCAGGAGCTGTTTCCAGAGGTGAGTGACCACCTACCGTGAAACCCGTAAACCTTCACCTTATACCCCTCGGCGGTTTGCTGTCGGGCACACACACAAAAAAAAAAAAAAAAAAAAAAAAAAAGAAAAAAAAAAAAGGCGTTTTAAAGCTTTTAGCCGTCTTAAAGTCTGGCTGGCTGCAGAAGGGAAGCACACCCGTGTTTTGAAACGGAAGGCTTTCCAAATCCTTACGTGCGACTTAATAGAAAGGGCTGAAGAGCATCTTAATGCGAGAGCTCAGCCAGTCAGTGTCCCGAAAGGTAAGTGAAGGGGCTTGGTTGGCCCGGTGATGCAAAGGAAAACAGGCAACTCAAAAAGCAGGGCAGTGGCGGGGCATGGACCCGCTGTGTAGGCGAGACTGCTGAAGCATTGGCCACAGACGCTGCTGTTTGGAGGCAGTGAATTACGGAGTCTTTAAAAGAAAAAAATAATAAAAAATAATGATGAAAAATTGCTGCTTGTGCCAGGAAATGGGGCTTTTCGTTTTCGGTTCATCTTTCAGTTTTAAGACTGGCGGAGGGGAGTTAAGAGCTTTTCTCTCTGGTTTTGTGACTGTGCCGGCGTCTGTGTGCGTCTTGTGTGTGTGTTAGACTGGGGGGAGGGTCGGGGGCACCCCTCTGGTTTGATTTCTTTTTTCAAGGATCATGGCAGGATCACACACTCTTTTATACAAGTTAGATCCAGGTCTTTGAATAACCTTTTTTGTAAATAAGAAAAAGAAAAAAAAAAAAAAAAAAACAACAAAAAACACACAAAAAAAATAACAACAAAAAACATAAAGCTCCTCACCAAATTCAAGCTTGTACATTATTATTTTGGGTTGTTTTTGAATTTTGAGTTTTATTGTTTTGTATGTAAATATGTGGACCCAGGAACTGTTATTAATGAGCAAAAAGTTACCGTTCAGGGCAGTGATTCTGTTTAATAATCAGACAAAATGTAGACGAGCTTTTTAAAGCCATATAGTTTTAACTCTGTACAGTAGGTACCGGCCTGTATTATTGTAACAATAACTTTAGCGATGTATAGTGTATCTATATAGTTTGGAGTGCCTTCGCTTCCATGATTTTTTGAATTTTATTTCCCCCTTTTTTTTTCTTCCCCCCCCCCCCCCCCCCCCTTCTTTATTAATGATGTCTCCCCTCCACCCCCCAAACCTGCATCTTTGCTCCCCCCCCCCCGCCCCCCACCCCCGTGCTTTCTAACTCTTTGAGTGCTGTAAGGTTTTGGCGATACCCTGATCAGTAGCGGAACAAAAGGAAACCGTCTCCACCATGGTTGGTTTCATTGGGGCCCTGGCTTTGCTCTGGACGTCTCCCAGTTGCCGCCCCTGCCCTCTCCTCCTCCCGCTGGCAGCGACCGGTTTCCGTGGGACACTTGCCCTCGCAGCTCCCTTTGCCCTTCGCCCCGTCTCTTCCCCCCCCCCCCTCGATCCGGCGCCGATCCAGAAGCTTCCAGGAGGCTCGGCCTCTCCTCCCGGCGGGCGGGGAGGGCCCCGGGGAGGGACACCCCCGCGGCGACGCTGCTCTCGGGGGGCCGGAGACCGCGGTGGGGTTTTGCTGCTGGGGGGACTCCCCGTTTCCCTTTCTTCTCCCTGGTTTCCCCCCACCCCAAAGTCCCTTTCGTTTTCTTGAGATAAGTTTAACATGACTCTTGATTTCTTGTGCCCAGCACGAAGGCCTTGTTTCTAAAACTAGTTTGCTTGTGTTCTACTACCTTGTTAGTACTCCACATAAGATTGTCTTGAATGGGAAAACACTTAACTCTTTACCAAACCAAAGGTTGCTGTTTTATTTCGAAGCATCTCGTGTTCATTCCAGTGAAGCAGAGGCTGCACTTTCTGGTGACACGAAGGTCAGTGATGCCAAGCTGTTGGCAACAGTCTGCTCAGAGCTGTCCCTCTCTTCTTTGACTCTTTCGGGCTTGTTCGTTACCCCAGTCTGGTCTCGACCTGTCCTTTACGTCCGCCCTGCCTTGGCGCGGGTCTCTGAGCCGGACTCCATCGCAGTCCGCCTCCCCCGACGGACACCCGGGTGTTCTTCAATGTGGAACTGACCGACCTTGCTAGGGAAAAAAAAAAAAAAAACCAAACAAACAACTTACCTGCAAAGAGAAAATTGGCTGGGAGAAGATCCCCGAACGCTTTGTCCCCTTGTTTCGAAGCCAAGCTTTACCTAAAATAACGGCAGGCGCCCGCAACTTGCCGCTTACAATTTCCCCCCTGGGTTTTCAGTACTTGGGAAAGTAGAAGTCACGCAGCCTGTCAGACTCCGGTACTAGGAACCTCAGCCGCCGCGGAGAAAGAAAGAAAAAAAAAAGAAAAAAAAAAAAAAAAAAAAAAGAATAGCCGAGGAGGAAAAGCACAGTAGGGTATTGGGTCCAGGCTCTGCCTTTCGGAGACTGCCAGCGGGTACCCCTGGGGTGGCAGCTGATTCCCACGGGGCTCTCAGCCGGTTCTGGCCGTAGTTGGCTTCGTTTTGCAACACCGCAATAACGGCAAAACGACAGGAAAGGAAAACAGTACCGAAGGGGTTAGCTCGAGAAAAGTAGCTTCCTTGTGTTGGTCTTTCTCAATTTATTTTTAATATATATATATATAAAATATATTTATATATATATAATTCGCTTGCCTGTAAAATTTGCGTTCATTAATGTGTTGCTGATGGATCACTTGGGCCTGTACACACCAATTAGCGTGACCACTTCCATCTTAAAAACAGAAATCTAAAAATATATATATATATTAAGGACTGTGGGTTGTATACAAACTATTGCATACATTTGTGCAAATCTGTCTTGATTTAAAGGAAAAGCAAAACCTGTATAACATTATTACTACTTGAATGCCTCTGTGACTGATTTTTTTTTTTTTTTCATTTTGAATATAAACTTTTTTTGTGGAAAGTATGCTTAATGTTTTATTATTTCCCCCGCCCCATTCCCCTTGTAAATACGTTTTGTTCTGTGTGACTCGGTTCGGAAATAGTTAACTGGTACTGTAATTTGCATTAAATAAAAAGTAGGTTAGCCTGGAAATGAAATTTAAAAAATACCAAGTGTGTGGTCTTTATTTCAAAAAACTTGCCCTTTTCTTTCCTCCTCTCCCTTCTCTACCCCTTGTTCCTCGCCCTCTCGCCTCTTTCCACTCCGCAAGAATAGGTGGACGTGAATCTTTGTAATAATAATTAAAAGGAAAAAGAAAAAAAAAAAAAACACACAAGAAATAAGCATGTTTTCTTAAATGAGCTGTGTTATTCCATGCTATTTTTCAAGAGATGCCAGCTTGTCTATGATACCGTTTGATTTGATGGAGAGAGGAACCCTGGGACTTAAATATTTCAAATTATAAACCAACCAATCTTCGTTAACCGTCCACCTCTAGATACGAACTTAAGGACCTGTGTAAACTGCTGGCTTTGAATCCTGCACTCATGGTTGTTTGGGTTTTGGTTTCTTTTATCATTTGATCCCATTAGTAATGTTATTTGGTGGTGATCTGTAAAGTTTGTCGAGACCGCGTCCAGTGGACCGTTCCTCCAGCAAATCAGCACGTAGCTATCTCTGAGTTGGGTTTCCGGTACTGGATAATGTATGTATTAAACATGACATGTCTATTAGCGCAAAAGAAAAATGAAAAAAAAAAAAAAAAAAAAAAAAAAAATCCTTTTTTGGACTGGCTGACCTGGCCGAATCCATTCTGTCGCTATCCTAAAGGCTAGATGCGAGGTCGTGTGACTGCTGCTTCAATAAAAACAAATTTATATTGCAAAGAGGCTGCTCTCGCTTTGTTGGCGTGTCGCAAGCCGCGGTCATCCCCGTCCCCATCCTTCTCTGCTGGGCTCCGGGCTGGAGCCGCCGCTCCGGGAGAGGGGGGAGCCGGGTGGGACGGGGTGTCCTGGCCGTGGCCGTGGCCGTGGCCGGGCGCGGGGACGGCCGCCTGCGCACAGCTCCTCGGGGAGAGGCCTGGGCTTGGCAGAAAGGCCGCCCGGGCCCAAATTCAGCCGGTACCAAAGCGAGTGGATGAGCCTGGTGCTCCCTCCACGCCCCGGCTCTGCTCGCTGCTCCGGGCTGCCCCCCCCCCCCCGCCCTGGACTAAGCTGCCACAGCAGATGCCAGCCGGCCCTGGGTCGCCGAGGGGGCCACGGGGCTCGTTCTGTTCGGCTTCTGCTGTCCCTTCGCTTAGGTCGGTCCCGCAACGCCGCCGAGGTTTCGGGCTGCGTCTGCCTGGGGTGCCCAGGCTGGGGCTGCTCTGCTCGACCCCGCCGGCCCCCGGGGCTAAGGGCAGCCGGTTACACCCGCCGAGGCAGCGCTGCCCGGACGGCCGCCCCTCGCCTAGCTGAGTTTGTTCATTTAAAGCTTGCCGCTGATGGGGAGTTCGTCACAGTCCTCAGCGATTCGGGTTGGCGGTCAGTTAGCCTCGGGTGCTTTTTCTAGACACACGTGCCCTGGGGCCTCCTGTCTCTTCTGAGCTCCTCTCGCTGCGAACGCGAGCCGTGGGCCTTCCGTGCTGCCTTTGCACAGGAACCCTCGGCCCCAGTCCCGGGTCTCTCTCCGGAATGTCAGAGCCCTTGACTGGGACCCAGTCACCTCATAACTTCTTGCTGAGCTGACCAGAAGGGGCTCTTCAGTTCCTTCACATCTTTCTAATCTTTCCAATTACGTCTCCTCTACAATTGTTTTTAACGCCCTCCTTAAGCAGTTGGTACCAAAACCAGCCAGAGGCTTCCTACAACAGTCTCCCTCGTGTTAAATAAAGGCGCTGGAGAGCATCTTGCAACTTGGTGCCTCTGTGCCCTCTTACCCAAGGATTGCATTTGTTCTCCTCGGTGGAGGCTGCAGTCGCCCAGTTTGTCCATCACTCACTCCCGTTGCAATTCCTGCAAACTTGATCGATGGGACTCGTATAGTTTCATCCCAACCACCCTTCTAAAAGATGTAATGAAACACCTTAGCATCAAGAGTCGGCCCCCACACAACCTTCCAGGGAACTTTCTGTCACTGCTCCTCATGTGAAAATACCTTTAGAGGCCTGTCGGTAAACCAGGTTCACATCCGCCTAGTTGTCAGTCACTGCCACCTGTGAATTATTTAAAATGCTAATCCAAACGCAAAGCCCTACCGAGCTGAACACGGTACACAAGTCTGCTCCACTGACACGCTTTCTCTTTATCAGCTGAACTTCCAGCCATCTGGGTTGGAATTAAAAAGTCAGCTTCAAGGCTACCGGCACCGCTTGTTATCTGGAAGGTGGCAGCTTTCAGGCTGATACGGGCCAGGTCGCTTTCTGCGGGAGAAGAATCCAGAGCCACAGAGGGGGGGAAGCGAGCGGCAAAACGCAGAGGGGAGAGCGGGGGCACAGCGGTTTGTGTCTGAAGCACCGAGTCCAGTTGCTTGGAGACGGCTGAGCCCGGCAGATGGTATAAAACCTCATTAGCTGGCCTTGAACCTCGCTTCCCTCCCGTGGCTCCGGGGAGGGCTTGGCTGGGTCAGCCTCCTGTCTGCCCTCGCTAGCCCTGGGGGGTGGCGTTCCTGGCGACAGCAGGAGCCGCTCCATCTTTGCCGGCTTTGCTAAACCAGTCGTGCCCAAAGGCTGCAGGGTCGGGCACAGCCTGCTGCCAAATCCGAGCTCCGGTGGGAGAGGAAGGCGGGTAGGCGTCGGCGCTGCACCGGGCACGGCAGGAAAGCCAGGCTCACGTCTTGGCGGGAAGGTCGTGCAGCTGCTGAGGCTTTGGAGCGGGGACGGGTCCCCCAGACAAACTCCTGCTGGTGCAGGAGGCAGTGCGGGTGACAGCCGTCGGGGCTGTAAGGGAGAATTGAAACTTGCACAGCAAACACCTGCCTTTGGTCGATGCAGGAATGCTGTCCCGGGCTTTGTTGCACACCCGGCCATCTCCTGACATCCTGGCACGGATGTTTTCTACTTGGTATATCCTACTGCCCCCTCTGAGAGGCTGCCTGCAGCCGGGTAGGTCTCCCGTGCAGTCAGTGGAGTTAAAGCCTTCTCTTTAGGGCTTCCCTGCTCTCTGCATCACCCACCTCCGCTCGCGCTCTCCAGAATCAAGGCCGGGTCCTCCAGGACGAGGTAAGTGGAAAATGAACAACCGCTTCCCATGTGAAATCTTGCAAGTGGCTGCAGCAGAGCATTTGTGAGTGGGGTGCTCTGTTAGAAGAGCTGCAGGAGGGCAGAGCCCCCTCAGTTGCTGCAGAGGGAGAAAATGTGCCTGCAGACAAATGCAACCTCATCCCCAGGCAGAGCTGCCTGGCAGAGCAAACCTCCTTCCCAGCAGAAGAGCCACGGGCCCCGCGTACGGTGGCAGGGCCCTGGGCTCTGGGTATGTAACGGATTGTGAAGTAGAGAGATGGAGGGGTTTGGGTTGGTTTTTTGGTTGGTTTTGTTTGATTTTTTTTTTTTTTTTTTTTTTTAATTTTGTTTTGTTTTTCTACCCTAAGCAAAGCTTTAAAAAACTGATGGAATCCAAGAGTCAGAACAGGACTGTTCATCTTCACTTGCTGCTTGAGCGCCCTGTGCTTTACGCCACCTCCGCGTGAGCGTTGGTGGGGTCCAGGCGCCTGCCGCTGGCACAGGAACGTGTGCCGGGTCTTGTCAGAGGGAGGCCGGGGCTGCGGGGAGCCAGGTGGGGACAGACCTACGCCGTGGGGACAGCACGTCAGCCTGAGAGGAAGCAAGAGGTACTCGTCCTCCTCTCGCCAGCCCATCAGCTACCCCCATTCATTACTGCTCTCTGTGACAACCTGACAGGAGGTCGTAGCGAGGTGGGTGTCGGTCTCTTCTCCCGAGTAACAAGCGACAGAAAGAGAGGAGATGGCCTCGGGTTGCACCAGGGGAGGTTTAGATTGGATATCGGGGAAAAATTTCTTCGCTGGAAGGGTTGTCAAGCGCTGGAACAGGCTGCCCAGGGAAGTGGTTGAGTCACCATCCCTGGAGGTATTTAAAAGACGTGTAGACGTGGTGATTAGGGACGTGGTTTAAGGGTGGACTTGGCAGTGATAGGTTAACGGTTGGACGTGATGATCTTACGGGTCTTATCCAACCTAAATGATTTTATGATTCTATGTTTCCTACAGCACGAGAAAAGGAGTGCCCTTCTCCTCCCTTTTTTGCAGCTCGTTCCTGTAACCCAGTCCTTTACCAGGCAAGAGCGCTCAGGAGGCATATGGTGATTGCTGGCAAAACCCAGGTTGTTTGAGGGCATTTTTGCTCAAGATCATCGACGTTGTTCGGGATGCTGTCATTTGCTAGCAGTCTTGGGAAATGAAGGGGACTACCCAGCTGGGGACTCTTTAAAGGACCATCTCAGTTGCACCTCATTCCTTTCAAGATTTTTGTTTCATGGCACCAGGCCTAGGAATGGGTTGGTCAATGGAAGCTGTTTCTGCTGCAGACAACAAATGTGGGGCCTGCAGAGCAGTGGAAAAATGGTTTGCATTTGGCTGGAGGCAAAAAAAATTACCTGGGCAGGTGGAGAAAGGCTTCAGTAGGTAAGGAACCAGCATGGTGGTTGCAAGGGGCTTCAAAGGGAAGGGCTGGCTATTGCTGGCTCAGTAATAAACAAAGGGAGATTCGTTCCTAGGCTCAATCCTGCAGCAATGAAGGAGAGAGGAGCGAATGCAGCTTTTCCGTCTCCATAATGCCGGTGGGAGCGGCTGCTTTCCAAATGCCAGCGGTGTAAAATGTTGAGAAGTTGCTGGCTGCGAAGGGCATTTAAGAGAAGGTTTAGTGCGCGCTCAGTTTAGGGGCTACGTAAGAACACTGGCTAAACATTTCAGGCTTCTTGCCGCATCTGTATTCAGAGCACTGGTGTTGTTCACGCTCAGCGCTGACGTTGTCACCAAGAGCAACAGCATCGGGTCCTTGCTGCGCAGCTGCAATGAGCTCACTGCGATTTGCACTGCAGGTAGCGCCGCCCGCTTCCAGCCCCTGCCCCGAGGAAGAGGATGAACATCCCCACGCCCAGCACTGACCGAGGAGCTCCCGGCTGGGCAAGGAGGGCAGGTCACCCTGAGAGCTCCCCACTGGGGGAACTGGGTGTGATAAATCTCACGACGGCTGGGCACGGGCTGGGCTGTGCAACAGGTCCAACCGGCCGTGGAATAGCGTCCAGCCGCCGTGGCGAGTGTTTGCAGGTCCCGTCACAGCTCTCAGGTGTTTTGGGGACAGCGTGCTGAGCCAGGCTGGCCGGGGAGGGCCCCGAGTAATGAGGGGATACAGGTGAGCAGCCCGGGAAGGGACCGGGACCGGGACCGGGACATCCTTTCTGAGGGCTGCGGGGAGGAGCGGGCTTTGGCACGTGGGAGCAGGCCAGGAGAAGCGGCGTGGACTCCAGCCACGGGAGGTGGAGGAAGAGGTGCGTGGGGTTGGCCGGCGTGTGGGAGAAGAGGAAGAACGAGAGGGAGCGAAGGGTAAGATCGGAGCAGGGAGCCAGAGCTGCCGCTCCCTCCGGGGTTTCGGCGTGCGGCCTTCCCGCCGGGATTGTCCCCCTCACACAAACCGCGCCTGCAGGGCTGCCCTCCCGGCCAGGCCCGCTCCCGGCAGCGGCTGCGGGGAGCGGTGGGGGCCTCGGCCCGGACTGGTTCCAGGCAAATTGAATTCACTAGTCTAGGTGTGCACATTCTGTCTCGGGGAGTTGGCAGTTTTGGCAAATGCTCCGAACAATTCCTGCCTCTCCGGTGGGGGGGGTGGAGGGCAGGCCTGCTCCAGGCCCAGGCCCGACTCTGGAGGGCACCGAGGTGAGGAAGCCGGTGGCTGACGAGAAGATACTGACCCGCCAGTCAGAAAACCACCCCCAAAAAAGCAGCAGGAATGGGATTTTGGTGGAAGCAGGGAGACAGGGCCAGGAGGAGGTGAAGTGAGTGCAATTGGGTCTCGTTATAAAGCCTTCGGCGCGTGAGGAGCACGCGTGTCGGGCTATCCCCACCCCCCGCCAGAGTTGCGCGAGGACCGCATGGAGCCCGGCAGAACAGCGGGCAGACCCTGCGCGCTAGCGGGACGGGGAGCAGAGAAAACAGCAGTGCTCCGAAAGCGGCAGGAGCTCTTCTCTTTTACCTGATCCACAGCCTGGTCTGCAGCAGCAGCTTCTGTGATGGTCACGTTGCTTTTGGGGGAGGCAGGAGAGCCGGGCGAGCGTGGGTTTGTTGTGCTTTCATGTTGACAAAAAGGTAGGTAGAGCGTCCGGCAAAAAAAAAAGGTGAGTTGGCTTCCAACTGCCCCACCAAAAGGCCTTGTGGCTGGTGGGAACCGTAGTTACCGCGGTAGGATTTCCTCCTTCCACAGGGCAAGAGCCATCCTGGCAGGAAAGACCCGAGACAATTTGCGTTCGTTCATTTACAGCCGAGACCAATTCTTCTCCATTCTCGCAGCGCGGTGACCCCCGAGGCCCGTTTGGCTCAGCCCGTCTCCCCCACCTGCCGGGCCGCAGGAGCCGGCACAGCGGCACGGCCGGGCTCCCTCCCAGCCGGCAGCTGGTGAAAGAAAAGAAGGACAAGCAGAATTTCCCCAGTGCTCCCACTGTATTGCTGCAGCCCTGGAGGCATCTGCTGTGTTTGTTTCGGGTACGGGCTCCTCCCCAGGGTTGTCTGGCTCCCGCTAGGACAGCAGGAATGGTGCATTCTTGTGCTGTTGATTTATGATGCCAATCCCCTCTCGCTGCGCTCGTTTTCTTTCTCAAAGCGCATTCTGCAAAGCTCGAAAAAAAAAAAAAACAAAAAACAAAACAAACCCACACATGACAACCGAAAGCAGTTTCTAGAGCAGAGTTTCCTGCAGGAATCCTGCCATGGCCTTCAGTTTACATGCTAGGCAATGTCATGTGGAAAAGATGGCTTTGCCCTGACGGTGTCCCTTAAATCATCACAGAAGCCAAGACGTTTATAGCTCAGCCTGCGCATAGCATCTGGAGTCCCCTGCCCCCTCGTTGTCGGGCTGAGGGCTGCGTCCCTGCAGAAGAGCAGGGCGCTGCAGCCTACTTCCCACACCTGTTGGAATATTTATTTTGTTTTAAAACCACATCAAATTGTACAACGAGCCACATGGAGAATGTTTATTTCGGCACACCATCTCAGAAATACAGTAAATGCCTCAATGGTTTGGTCTTCCTGTCCTACTGTCCTGCTGTATCAAGTTTTCCATGTCTCTCATTACATTGGATCTTGTGATTCATGTTATCCCCCCTCTTTCAACCAGGCTAAATTTGTCCAAGGTAGCCTGAGGCAACGGAGACGATCCCTGCACAGCTTCTCCTCCCACACTGTGGCGAGTGTTCCTTTCTGTATTTTTGCATTTGCTACCTTCCCTTTTACTGACTAGCTATGTACGCGATGAGAATGTTCCCAAATCCCCCAAACCCTAATGGGATCATGCTCACAGAGTCCTAACCAAAACTCATCGCCCGCCTCTAACTCCTGCCAGGTTTTGCAGTACTCACAGAGCCCGCCCGGCCTCTCACCGCTCACCTCGCACCCCTGGTTTGGTGACCTGGAGACCACCAGTGGCTCCCTTGTGCGGCTCAGTTGCCTCTCTCCAGTTCTTATTTACAGCCCAGGGGAATATGGGGGTATTCAGAATTTTTTTCTACTCTCTCTCCCTCCTCCTTGCCCCTCGCCCCCCCCTTCACCCCCCCAGCCCAACCCACAAACCAGAAACCTGACGCAACATTCTTCCACGAATGCACTAATAAGCCTGAATTTTTGACCGGCCGCTGGTTTGTGTTTTGGAGGAGCGGTGCTGTGTTCAGGATTAGTTAGCTGGAGCATACCTGAGGCTCTACACACCCAGCACGAAGAACGGGCTGTCAGTTACAGAGAAATGGTGGACGCACGCAGAGATCAGCCCGCTTTCACGTTAGCGCTGAGAGCTAATACTCCTATTTGTTGCAGAAGCCGCAGCCATCAATGAGTAAGCGTTTTGGGTGCAGTGTTGTGGCTGTGCCTGCTCCTCCAAAAGCTGGAGCGTTTGATGTTGGTATCGGTGCAAACGTGCCTTTCAGATGTCAAACCCGCCGACCTCAGGAATTTTGACAGGTGAGTGCTGGAGAGCTGAGCGAGCCCCTGGCAGCTCTCTGATCAGATGTACTGCGCCTGTCTGCCGCCTGCTGATTCCTGACACCCTGAGCTGGAGCACCCCCGTGCTTGCAAACAAGGCAAAGCCAACATCCTGCCTGCGTAGTCCCCTGGAGCCGGAGAGCTAGAGTGACTAACGCTGTTCTAAGAAAAACAGGAGTCTTTCCAGAATCCTCCTCCTTTGGGATGGTAAAAAGCAAGAAGAGGTCAGCCCAGAGCGTAACATTGCTGGAAACGCCATAAGCGCGGGCTAATGGGTTCTTTGCACAAGCTCCATCGGCCCCTGCCATGTCATTCTGCTATCACCCACCCTTAGCAATTAGTGCCAGACACTGCCTGGATGGCAGCAACCACTCTGCTGAGGTCAAGGGCACCTTTTCTTTACGCAAGGACTAATTATGTGAAAAGATGATGCAAGGTCTGACGGTTTTCAGTCAACTTCAACGCTTTATTAACAGCAGTGCCACTGTAGGAAGGCACTCCACTTTGCTTTACGAAGGAAATCAGTGGGATGTGCATGAGAAAAGACTCCGTGTACGGTCTCAACTCAAAATTTGCCACTGCTGGAATATTTTTTTCAATTAATGTCATTAATGCAAGGAAACACCATCTAAAGTCCAGGTGCAGATCTTTATTGGCCTGTGCCAGGAAAATGAACAAGGAATGCTAACACTTCTTTCTCACTCACGCTTCTTTTAATAAGCAGAAGAGGAAAATTAGCTAATGAGGTTCAAAGCTGGTTGGGGAGGAGGTGGAAGGCGCTGGATGGGGGCTGCCACACCAAAATGCACACAGAGTGGTTCCGGGAAAACAACACTGCTGGCAGGCAGGAGGGACAGCCCAAGAGACAGTGAGCATTTTCCACGCTGGGGGCCCTGAAAGAAGTAAATGTAATGTGCTTCCCTCTCCTTCACCACTCTCTGAGCTGAAATCACAGAGGGGAAGGGAAACTCGGAAACTCACCTGGCTCATCTTCTGTCTCTAGGAGGCTGTGGGATCCTTGTCTGATCCGTCAGAAGGCTTCACTGCTGTCTCTCCTGGGCTTCCTTTGCACAGAAGTTCAGATCGTTCGTGTGCAGCTGGGGCAGAGCAAATGCTGTCAGCTGCCCCACTCACAGCGGCGCTGGCTGTCCCAGCGGGAGGGTCTCCCTCCATCCTGCTGGCAGATGGCTCCCGATGTAGTGCCAGATCAGCCATTACCCTCTCTGTGCCTCTGTGGATGATCTGATGAGCAGCAGAGATGTGTTTTCTTTGGGACTGCCTCACTGTGCATAAAAAGAGGTAAGGCTTTTACTTGGAAACGTCCAGCAAAGCGTTCTCCGTAAGGGGGAAGGGAGGGGTAGCTGTTAGCCTTCCTGCAGCTGTGGAAAAGCCTATCTCAGGAAAAAAGAAAAAAAAAAATCACGCCCTTCTAACTTTGGCTGAAAGCGTTCTACTGCCACCTAATAGCAGCAACCAACTTTGCATTTCACTTTGAAGACTAGCCCCCACAGTGGGAAGCACAGCCAAAGCGTTTTCCTTTCCAGTTTAGGGCATAACTGCCCAGGATATGTCATCGGGCTTTAAAACAACTTCTCCTTCAGCGGCTGTTGATTGCAGCAGGCCTCTGGAAGACAGGAGCTGAAATCTGCCCTCTCCCGTGCTGTGATTTTGCCTGCCCTGAGAAACTCTCGCCGAGTTCAAAGTAAGACTTGGACACAGCAGCGACACATTAAGTCACCTAGCATACCGTCTCCCTTTTGCTACTGCAGGTTTGTTCTTTACCGTGTTTTACAGTTTTCAGCCAACCTCATCTGTATATATTTCCAGCCCACCTCTTAGGGAGCAATTGCCCAAGCATTCACCCTACAATTCTCTTTATTGCTCTTTGCTATTCTTTGTTCCCTCGTTCTCTCTCTAGACCTAAGATGCTGGCAAACAATCACGGGGATTGAAATACTGCAGGCTTGTAGAGAGGGTGCGGGCAGTACTGCAGGAATGAGCTGCGGCTCTCATCGTGTCACTTCCCTGCAAAAGTCCAAGACTTCCTTGTCGCTTTGCTCCGTGGACGTTGTAAGGCTGAGCTGTACTTTTACTGTGACTCTCACCCACCGGTGTCTCGCATGCTGTCACACAGTTCTGCAAACAGGGACTGACTTAATTGCCCAGCGTTACTAACTCATCCTATTTACGTTTAGCCATCTCCCAGCTCCATTTTCTCGACAGTGAATGCAACTAGATCTCACTTGCATTTGAAAAGCTGACCTTCACCAGCCAGCTCTCAATTCCCGGGAGAGCTTTCTCCACCCAAGGCATTTTGGCTCCAATTGTGTATGCATGAACTGCGTCAGCTGTACTGGGAATACTCTCCGGGTATTGCTGCAGTCCCTGCCTCCATCCACAGTGAATTCCATCTAAAAGAAAGCAGGCTCAAATTGGTGAGTGATTGTCCTTTTAAAAGCAAGGTTTTTCGTATCAGCACATTGACTTCTCCTTCCAGTGAGGGAAGGTTCAGAAGTGAAGTGCGGAGGGGTTTCAGGATGAGCTGGTATTGGGTAGTCCCTGCTTTTATGCATAGGATTGCGACAAGAAGAGGAGAAAGAAAACAAGAAAGGACTAGGTAATGGCAAAACAAAGGTGTTTTAGGGGAAGCTAAAGCGTAGGCAAAGACTGAACCTGCAGGCCCACGAATCTTTGCTCTACAAATGGATTTGGTCCTCTGGCAGGCCAGACAGCTGTGCTCTCAGATCACCTCCTGCTAGTTTCAAGGCAGGTGTATGCTAAAGCACGTGCCAGGTTGCTAAAACACATTTTCATACTGGATAATCTGGCTCACTAGGGGGAAAGCTTTAAAAGCTGCCACAGAAATGCAATACACTGATGTGCTCATGAGATCTAATGCCGTTGTTTTCTTTGATACTCTTTCCCTTGGATTTACAGGGAATAGTTACTGATTACGCTTCCCTGAAGGCATCACTGTGCAGGAGGTTTACGGCAGGGTGTGTTCATCAGAGCATACGTTTGGTAGAATTCAGCTATCTCTTAAGTGTAGGGAGTCCCCATCACCCCATGCAGCAATAGCAGAAGAGAGGATGAGCCAGGTCTCCTCCTAACATTTGATGTCTGCTGTCACAAGAATAGCGTGGCAGATTTCCCCTGCTCACGTTTGAAGGAGCTCTTGTACTTTGTCACTTATTGCTCTAGCTCTTCCACCAGCATCCACTTTAATTTCTGCCTGGGTCTAGCTCTGCTTTCCAGGCAAACTCATTGTAATTACCACAGATTTTGAATACTTTTTTTCCTCTGTTGCTTGGGAGTGCCTCTGAGGTGCTTTGTTCGCTAGCTGCTGTTGTATTTAAGCCCAGTACACATTTTCTTCCTTGATGGTGCCTCTATATGTCCAGAATCCTAATCCATCTCCAGGTCTTCTCTTTCTGTTCTCCTTTCTGAGAAAAGCTAACCTGTGCATGTTAGTGCCTGAACTGCAGGCTTCATTGACTAAAATTACATCACCTGCTTCGATAGGCTCACAGAAGCAGGACTAAGGAGAAGGGAGCTGACTTAAGCTTATGGAGAATTACCAGCTGCTGAACAGGTACCGTTGTTGTGACAAATACACATACTAGGAAGAAAAAAAGTTTGCACAATTTAGAGACCACAAAATCTGTTTGCATGGTTTGTGTTTTCAGTCACAATCAACAAAAAAAGCAATGTATGTAAATGCCTTTGTTCTCAAGTCAGAGAAGTACACTGCAGCAAGGACCACTTCAGACTCTGTTGTGAGACAGCTGCTTTTCTTAGGCTGCATCCACTTTCTGTGGGTGACTGGTTTAGTCACAGTCTCCTCAGTGTGCTGGTCAGTGGAAACATCGCAGTTAACAGCCATTTAATCTCGATGCTTCACGTAGTGCACAGGTTTCCTGGGCCTTCCCGTCTGGAGTTGGACAGACACTATCCCATTTTGGCTAAACAGAAGCATCCTCTACTGCTGCAAGATTATCTATTTAAGATACGATGTCACTGCAGCCAACCCTAAAACCTTACCCTTGCTTCTAGCTCTCAACCAATTGAGGCAGGAGGGGGAAAGCATAGGAAAGCATATAATCTTCCTTCCACATATGAGCTATATTTAAATAATCTGCCTGTTAAAGACTTCTACAGTTATTAGAAATTGCCATATAATAGACAATTCACAGCCATGCTACTTAAAGACTTCTCCCAGTTTGTTTTTGAAGGTGCAATGGGCTGCTTCTTTTCATGTAGTTTTATTGTTGCAGATACACCAAATGTACATCAGGTCTGAATTCAGGTTGCCATTTTAACAGACTAAAACTCATGAGAAATTGTTGAAAAAAGGTCAGAGGGCTTAACTTTCTACCTGCAGAGGGCAAAAGAGGAGTCTCGGAGAACTGAGGCAACTCCTGGCACTGAACCTTTCAGTGAGCTAGAGTGAGGAGGGTGAACCAGTTCATGAAGAGAACAAAGTTACTGGGCTCCTTACCTTTGTCTCTGATAGACATTTTCTCAGCTTCTGGAATCAGGAAATCATAAACCAGCTCTGCTACAATCTCTTCTGACTGTAGGCGAGTTCGACTACACAACAGAGGCAGAGTGGTATTAGTATTTTAATTTCTTTCCAGATCACCTTTGTAAACACAAACCTCCCTTGTAAACGTTTTATTTTCAAGGGAGTGTATTGTCATGGCAGTAATTATCAGCTGAGCCTCTCTTCATCCTACAAACAGGTGACAGTGTGACTGTTCCCCTTTGCACTGCACTGCCAGTGTGTTCAAAACTGCATTGGAAAGCAGTATTTCCAGGGAGAAGCTCACCCTAGACTCCTTATCCTCGAAGGTATTTAGGAGTCCAGTTCTCAGCGATGACAAACCGGGTTAGACATGCAGATACCGCTCAGGATTTGCGTCTCTGTCAGTTTAGTCTTTGGCCCATTGCTGAGTTTGCTAAATTCTTCCCTTTTGTGACTCTGCATTTGGCTGGTCCCCCTGCTCTTTTCCATGCCAATGTATGGTGGGTTCCCAATTGGCCCAGGGGCTGCATGCATTATCTACGCTTCATTCTCCCCAAGGATTTCAACGTTCTGGTTGTATTCATCCAGTTACAAAATACACAGCTGCTGTACCATAGGAGAGTCACTGTGTCATTGGGAATTTTATGGCTCGATTCCAAAAAAAGAGCATAGAAACTGAACTGGAGGTTTGGCAGGTCCTAAAAAGTATTCACTGCTGATGCCCCAGCCAAACACAAGGCTGTGGTGTTCTCAACAACTTACTCTACTCAAAGTACCTTGTCAGGCAGCCATCAAGATGACTGAGCCCATGGAAATTGGCAGTTTCTTAAAGAACGGCCACCCCAGAATGAAAGGCTGCTGTATAGCTGTATCTTTTAGCATCTCTTTCAAATGGATTTTCTGTAGTAGTGTAAATAAATGAAAAGACCGGTATGAATGGGTATTGCTTTAGGCAGTTCCCAGATTCACTTAAAGCTCAGTCACAGCATCCCATTGGCACTGGAGAAGTCTAAAAAGGGTGATTCACAGATCCCACAAGTGATTTGCAAAGGGAATCTGGCACATGCTGTATAGAAGTAAGGCTCTGATGGATTTGTATGTGCGTACCAGGTAGGAACAGTGTGGTTCCCATACAGCAGTCACGCTAATGAAGCGATCGTGAACATCAGTGCTCTGCCCTTCCTGTGTCTTGGATTATACACGTAACCACAGATGCAGATAGTCGGGCAGGTTCTAAACTGCTGTAATCAGCTTCTAATGTTCCGTTTAATAACGTACCGACTTTCCATTTCGTAAGCAACGTCATTGATTTCTACAGCCATCCTCTGAATCTCTTCCCTGGCTTGTTCTTCAGCTGTGTCCTCCATGCTGCTCAGGATAATGTCTTCCAAGTAGGAGTCAATAGTGCTCTGGTGCACCTTCACCACCTGGAACAAAACACCAAGATATTGTTCCTCTGCCTGTTGCTGTGCCAGGAGCATGGTGGAAGCAGATCTCCAAAGAAGCAAGAACAACGGATTTGTCACCAGACTCTTGATTTCAGGCAGGCCAGCCTGAGATTTGGTTTCAGAGGTGCTTTTTGGAAAGAATAACTTGTCTAAACATTTATTTTCTAAAAAATCTTTCTGAGAATTCATTGAACGGAAACCAGGGCAGGAAAAAACCAGTGGTGGAAGAAAAACTTATTTGCAGCTCCTGCTGCAGCAGGTCAGTTCTGTGAATGCAATAGCAGTTGCTTCATCAGTTCTCACGGTCCCCTGAGCGACAATTGCCAAATAATAAACATCAGTATTGACTTTAGTAAATTAATCAGCTTTCATTCAAGCAAATCGTGAAGGAAAAGGTGCCATCAAGCCAGTCAAAGCAATAGGAATAAAATCAAGATAAAATTATTGGTTTCCTTATAATGGTTGTAGAGCAGAGATTCTAGAAATGGGTATTTTCCTTCTGCTAGTCTGAAGGGTATAAGCCTATGGCACTTTGACCCTCCTTGCTTCCCACTCAGAGATGCAGAAAAGATAAGAGAAGAAGCTAAAATTAAACCAAAAATAAACATGATGCCAGACTCTCTTGGTATTAACCTCCTCCCACAGAGTTTGAAAGTTATTGGTTTAGTCAATTAGGCTCCCACTCATTCCTTTCAACTGGGAGAAATACACTTCATGCAGTCAGGAGCTAGGGAATAGGGCTATAGAATAGTTATGGAATATGGTAGTTCAGGAATTTTGTTTCTGGATTCCAAGCTTATGTTATACATTATCATTACTTCAAAATATTTTTTGTATCTCTTGCTATTTGCAGACTGCTTTTGAGGGGCAAAATCATTCCAAAACCTTGCTTAAAGGCATCCTTCCTGGGAGAGTACCTAATAGTTCTGCTAGACAGACCATGTGCTGACAAAATATTATTCCTAAACATGATCTAGGAACACCTATTCTCCATAGGTGTTTGTTGTGGAAATTTAGAAGCCCACATCCACTCATGATATACCTAACAGGACTGTCTGTAGGGGTATTCAGATCATCCTTAATTTAATGGGCATGACCCTCTCTTCACTCAGCTTTCCCCCTCAAGTTTAAAACTAGCCATCACCAAAGTCAGAGCTGAAGCACCTCCCTCCCATCCGGACCTTCCCACAAGGAGGCAATTCCTACAAACCACCCACAGTACCACCAGTCTCCCTCTCTTGCCTGTCTGAAAATCTCATCTTCTTCCCGCTGCCGCCTCTCCTCCACCTGACGGCGTCCGCTCTCCTCCGCTTCCCGCATCCGCCTCTGCCTCTCAGCCAGCATGACAAAAGCGTGGATCTTCCGCTCTTCTTGCAGCCTCACCAGTTCTTTGGACAGGAAATCAAGTGTGTTCGCCAGTGTCCTTCCTTCTTCCCTGGCCAAGTGGTTTTCCACTGATGACAGCTTTTAAAAAAAAAAAAAAAAAAAAAAAGCAAAGAATTGTGTTACAAACCCCAGGAATGTTTTTCAAAGTCTCAGGACTACCACAGGCATGTGAAACAGCTCTGCAACATCCACTCAGACCAGCCACGGGACAACCTTATACTTTTGCTTTTTTTCTTGTTTTACATGCATTGGCTTGGATTCTGCAATAAGGTAATGTTCATGTATACAGGCTCTAATGGCATAAAGAGGCTAAAAGATCGCCAAACTAGCGAAGGTGAGAATAGTCCTGATACTGTCACACTAGGACAAGCAGCCCCTCTGCTAGAGTGGGTGGGAGGAGGTAAAGCACTAGACACTGTATTCCAGGTATTATGAACCACTTTTATGGCTGTGAGTATAATCAGAATAGTTGCTGGGGCCATCTGCTTGTCACTGGGGAATGCTCCACTGCCCACGCCAAGAACGGGGACGTAAAGAAGTGACAGTGGAATTACCTCAGCTGCTTACCCCCCATCTTTCTGTGCTAAGCTCAGCAAGACCGGAACTGAAAAATGGGATCAAAAGTTGCAAATGAAGCTTCTTTCTAGCATTTGGAAAGTAAACCTTTAATCTTTATGAGTAGGAAGCTTGAGTAAAGATTTAGGAAACTGCAATTCTGAGTACAGAATCCTAAGGATACAAAATGTTTGTTACGGTTCAAAGCCATCTCAGTGAAACGGTACGTCTGTTTAGACATCCATGATGTGACCAAAGTGATTCCACTTGCTGAGATAATACAGCAACCGAGTCCCTACAGCATTAGGTAATGAGTTATTACCTAAAACTGTACAAGTTACTAACTAGTTCAAATTGACAGTAATTATATTGAATTTGCAGAAGTGCAATAGAGACCTCAAAATGCCAGGTAATGGAAAATCAGAAAGTCTGCGACAGAGATGCAACTAGATTCTAGTTGTTCAGCACTACTGTGCCATTCACTCCTTGTTCCAAGCACATCATGTTTAATGGTTGGGTATGTGTGATTGCACTTCAGAAAGGGACAAGATCTATGGTAAGTTCATCATCTCCAGCATGTACTGTGAAGCCACAGTCCTTGGCAGGAGGGAATGTCTGGAACTGGCTGGGATGCTGTGTTTCTGTTGGAATAAATAGGCAATAACAGAGTAGACCTGAGCATAAAACTCAAAAATGAGCCAAAATATCCCAGACGAGTAGTAAGAAATCAGCTTTCTTATACTGCTGTGCCATTTGCTTATGCAGAGTTTCAGAGAAAGTGGGATTGTCAGTGTTGCACACATCTAGAAGTAACAGTGCTTAGTGCACAGGTTTTAAAGTTAGAGGATGGCAATGCAGTAACCCCGCAGGGAGGGATAACATGGAACTGCGGCGCGGCTTCCTCTTTATCGCTCCAGGTGCTGTGTCTAAAACTGTTGTGAAATGGGGGAAAACAACCCAGGAACACTCTCGTCTCAGACTTTTGTTGTATATGAGGTTGGAAATTTTCAACCCCTCATCTTCGACTGTTTTATCTGGAGTTCCTGTCCTCTTTCTGCAGGAAGCATTTCTTGAAAATTGCCCATTTTTATACTGGAAAGGTCAGAAAACTGAAAAAACTGTGACCACCAAGAACTATAGAACTGTGAGTCATCAGTGACTTTCTAAAATAAATAGCCACACACATAGAAAATTCCTGCACATGCATTCCAGAGAGTTTTAAAGTTCAAAATGTTTGAAGACCTGAGCCTTGGACTGTGTGCCTTCAGAGACAGTGAAAAAACCCATGTAAGAGTGGAGGAGGTAGATACCAGCAGAGGGGGATAGTGGCTCTCCCAAAAGAAAATCCTGAGATCAGAGGTCAGCATCTTTACTGCTCACTCTCTTTCTTTCTGTGAATGTCATTACGGTGTCTGGACTTCTTTCTCCTTCACTCCCACCTGGGCTTCCAGAAGAGAAGGAGCATTTCAAGTTCCTAATGCCTAAGGCTTTTATTTTTCTCTTAATTCCTCGGTAGAAAAATTCAGTGTTCCTGCATTCCACCACACCTGGGCTCCCTGTGTATGAGGGAACATCTGGAAATGCTAAATAGTAAAACACAGCTGCTCGGTTCCGTTTTTGCTGAGATGTGAGGGGAAATTGTGTTGCTGCCCACCCAGCAGGAAGCAGTGGTGTGGCTTAATCTCCACCAGGACAGCTGGCCAGTGGATGCTGTTAACATAATCTGGAACCTGCAGAATTGCCTCACAGCTGGTCACTGAAAAAAAAAAAAAAAACAGGAGGGTAGTAAAAACTATAGGAAAACCTGCAGGAATGCAGGAGATACTGTATAGCTGAGATTCAGTGAAGTCTGGACAAAATTTCTTTATGATCCATTTCAGACCAGCATCTACCTTTTGATTCACTTTGCTCTGGAAGGTTGTGGCCCTGCAAGGAAATAGGATGGGAATTTGCATCCCCAGCTCTCACTAGATCCTTGGCAGAGGACAGAGCCCAGAATTTCTCTGCTCTCCGTAACAGTGGCAACAACTACTACGTGACACCATTGCTAAGGTACTATAAGTCTCGAGCCCAGCAAGATGTACAAGTCTGCTTTGGCTTCTTTTGTGATGTTTGATGCCTGAGGAGGAGCCTGAGAGGGTGCCAAGCTAGAAAAGGAACAGGGAAATGACAGAGCAGTAACACACGTTCAGTAAAAGATCTGACAGATGTGAGTGACAAGCATGTATTGTAATGCCAGGTCACAGCACCAGATTGAAATGTGGGAAAACTGAGGTTCATCTGACAGTGCAGTTTGTTCAAAGACCTCTAAATATAAATATGTGCTGTCTGCAAACCAAGCAAGTGCAGCCTGGGTGGTAGCAGTGGTCAGGGCACCTCAGTCTACTTCTCAGATTTTCCAGAGCCCCCACAGCAGCGAGAGCACAATTTTAGCCCCTCCAGCATCCAGTGCTTGGCCTGTGCTTGGAGAGTATTTTTGTTACTTGGGGTGCTTCCTGTGCTGTGGATAACAGAAAACATAAATTAAATGGGAGAGTGTTGGTGGTACTGCAAGCAGAGAGTGCCTGGTGAGGACAGTGTTGTGAATCAGCTTTCCCATCTATACAGGCAAACCTTGTGCATTTGCAAGTCATGCTGCTGCTGTAGAGCCTGTGTCATCTGCTCCTCTGCCTTCAAGAGCAGCTGTCCATCCTCCTGGAGTGCATGAGTGGTGCGCAGCTCTTGGATCAGGTCCAGCCGCTTCTCCTTCCCCTCAAACATCTTTAAAATAAACAACCAAGCATATTAAATGGACTATATAGATCAACATGTTTTGCCAGCAGAGCACAACCTTTTTCTCCAAGTTCCAAGGTCAGCTGTTTCCAAGACCTAGTTCTCTTTAACAAATTTGTGGTTGCATTTAGGCAAATACTACAGCTGTCAGGTAAATCTTGCCTAAACCCTCCTGCATAAAAGATGAAAGCTGAGAGTTCTGCTGTGCTGTATAGATGATCCCTTGCTACTTTATTATATATATATATATTTTTAATTCTCTTTGGCTTTACCCAGACCTCAAACTGCTGGAATGCAGAACAGCAACATCAACCTCAAGTGAAAATGGCAGTAGCCTTCTGGATATCCTGTTACATCAGCCTCAATGTCAAAGCTTCCCACTGTGAGCACTGCCCATTTTCCTCAGTCCCGGGTAAGATGTCTCCTGTTTCAACATCTACTGTTCTCTGACCTTCGTTTTGAGGGAGTCCAGCAACAGCTCAAAGCAATAAATTGGTGGGGAGGCTATTGAAACTGCTGCTGTCCCTGTTATGGGGTTATGTGGCCCAGCCCTTCCCTGACACTGCCTTATTTTCATTCCCCCTCTCTTCCAACAGGACTTCCAACAGTAACAAAAGATCACTCAACCCTGCTCATGTCATTCTCCGAGTCACATATTTCTGATCCAGTAGTGGCTGGCAGGAGATTCCTAAAATGATGGGACATTTCATGATGTGAAAGTCAACAGTCATGCAATGGCATCAGACGTCCTTCTCACAGATCACCACAGAACTGAAGAAGACTTGGGAAGTTTATATTCCTCCTCAAGCCACTTTCACAGTATGGCATTGTTTGCTAAAACTCAGGTCAGGGTCCCACACAAGAACACTTCACAAACATTAAATAAATTGTGCAAGAGAAAATATCAATTATATTCTCAGCAGGCATGAAAACAAACTTTCTGGAGAGGGCTGACCAAAGGTGATAGACATGATTAATATAAAGCCCACAAGGCTTGGCTACTTAATTTTTACCTAGACCCACTTCTGCTCCACTGAAAGCAGAATGATAGGTCCTGCATTTGCTGGAAATCATGGTAGTATGCTTCAGCTGCTCCTCATATAAGGTTCAGCTCACCATTGCAGGAAACTGGAAAGATGGTATGAAATACAAGCTGCCCTGCTGGCATGTGGGAGGTTTCCTGTGCCTGGGTTCTCGGCATAATCAAGGCAAAATGTACTCGTGGTCCAGACCTAGTCTAGAATTTGCCATTTGAGTAACTTTGCTGTGAAGCATCTAATTAAACAGCCGAGTGTGGGTAATGGCAGGAACAGGGAGACACTCACAGACGTGTGTAGGAACCTAGAAGTTTCTGTAAGAAATTTGGGCTGGAGTGCGAAGACTTGAAGGACTCCAGGTAACAGAGAGGAAGATAAGCTGCAGAAGCCTCATTACCTTGATTAGTGCTGTGGAAGAAAGATTGCAAACACACTTTCAATCATTCTGACGATCATTCTGAAAAGAGACACAAACTAAGAGGATACCATGTTCTGAATAGCCCTGCCGCGGAGCAACTTCTGCAGACAGATCACTGCCAGTTCTGTTTCCTCTTCCTCCTGTCGAAACAGAACAATTATCCACACAATCATGAATTATTTCTTTGGAGACTGAGATTTCTATAGTTTATCCACCTATCAAAAGTCTAACTCATATCCAGCTTTTTCTCAGTTGTTGCTGAAAGCCATTCTTCTGATTTCTAGGGAAAGGAAGGTGAGTCATAACACTACATACTTCCATGTTTTACAAGAGATGGGGCAGAAAGGCTGTATTACTAGATTCTATCTGAGATTTTAGAGGGTCTTTGGAGATGAGTACCTAATGATAAGGAGATGTTGATGGAGAAAATTAGCGTATGCATTACAAGAACTATTTGTAGCTTGACTGGATCTGAGTTTGCAAAATGAGCATCAGCTACATTAATTTAACAGATCAAGACACTGAGGGGATAGAATTATTAGTGAAGGAGGTGCAAGAGAGTTGCTAACTAGAAATAAAGGGATTAAATTAAAAGGGAACATGTACAATTTTTCTTCTGATATTTATCCCTGTGGTGACCATTATCAGAGTAACTCAGTAAATTTAAGACTCAGAAAGGGATAGTTTGGAAGTGAAATTAATTACATTATATTGTGATTTATCTCTTCGAGAACTTTAGTGGCCTAGCATTGTGTGACTGATACCAACTTGGAAGAATGATGGAACATAGTGGGAAAAGGGAACATGACCATAGGAGGGAAAATTAAAAAAAAAAAAAAAAAAAAGGCTTATTTTAAATAGAGGAATAGAGGAAGCACAGCTGGCTGCATTTTTTCTTGATGAGCGGTATTCTAGTCTGGAGTTGACAGTAGCAGAAGGAAAAAGCCCACTGGGTGCCTGGGAAAGATAAAAAGAAGTCTATAAAAATTGCAAGGGATTTTTTTTAATAAAGAGCCTCCAAGGTCTGCATTGAAATGTGGTATTTTAGAAGTGCCGGAAAAACAGGGAAGAGCGTGGGATGAGAGAAGTGGTGTGGGCTTGAATCTCAGTATCTGTTTTTTCTTAGGTGTTGAGGATTAAGTTTTCCAAACGTAAAAGGAAGCATTCCTGCCTTTCCACACCACCAGCCAGGAGGAGCAAAGCAGAACTAGCCAAAGGATTGCCTTATAATTTGGTATGTTCTTTTTCTCTGGAAAGAAGGGAGGGATTTCCAGTCCAGTCCGAGAGCTAAACTCAACGCCTGTCTACAGTGTGAAAACCCTTCAGGACAGAATTTTGGAAATGGAGATGGTACATATACTGGACAGGTAAGCCAAACTGCTTAGTTTGATTTAAACTAAGACTTGGTTTAAATTTTTGTGAGATGCATTTTTCTGTACTTCTGTTGTTCGGTGTTGCAAATGATGTGTTAGCAAGGGTAATCATCAACTTCTCCATCTGCCTGCTACAGACCAGCAGGAAGGAATGAGCAGTGATGGAAAGCCTATCATGCCCTGCAGGAAAAGGAAGAAAAAAAAACCCAAGGAATTAAGGATATAGAAGGATCTAGGAGCAGGCTGAAAACTAGAGGGGGTTGGGAGAAAGCGATAAACCAGTGACAAAAGATCAGAGACACTCTCTGAGCTTGTTGTGGCTAGGAAGGGCGTAAGAAATGACTGGGGGAGAGGAGTTGAGGAGGCCTGCAGTAGTGCCTCCGTTCTCTCCACTTTCTTTTATATCCTTTGTGGTCCGTGTCACCCGCCTGCCACTCTGGCACCACACTTTCCTTCTGAGATCCTCAACTCCAGCGGGAAGAGGCTGGTGCATTTAGCAGTTGGTACTCATCTGTGTGTATGGCAGGAAGAGGAGCATTAACAACAGAGAAGAGCCTTCCTTTCAGCGCTCCACGCAGCCAGCTGGTAGGAGAAACCTGACTTGGATTCTGCAAGGCAGGAGATGTTAGCGCTGCTCTTCAGTGCCTGAAGTGGCCCGATTTTACAGATGGAGCTCCACTGAAGAGCTCCACTCTTTAACGTGTTCACACATAAAGATACTTGAAAATAACCCAATATTGACAGAATTCGTTTCGATGGAATTCAATTCTGCTGGAACGCTTTTAAAAAAGCTATAACCTGTTAACACGGTCAAGAATTACTACAACCAGGGGATAAATCTTTCTGATTTCTTTCCATGTTACCTGGAAGTACTTAAAAATCTGCTAAACTGGTAAATCTAAATAGTGTAAATCTACCACTGCAATACAATATTTAGTACCTAGGAGTTAGTAAAGCTGTGGAAAGCTCTTCCCAAGGAGATATTCTTGTCACAGTCATCTTAAAATAGACTGTATAAAACACAGGACATCATACTGCACAAAGGAAGACAGCATGGATGATCTAATAAGACTTTCTCACTTTCATGGTTGTATGACTCTCTTAATTTCCCATGTTTAAATGGCAATTGTGTCTGATTCTTACTACATCATGAAAATGGTGTTAATAAGCAGACAAAGTAATCCACCGGGGCAACTACCTCTTAAGTGCGTTACTTTAAGAAAGGAAAAGAAGTTGCAGCTCCTCTAAAAAGTTGTTTTTTCCTACAGCTTATCACATCTATGACACATCATTACTGCTATTTCAATCTCTGCAGAAGAATAATTTTCTGTGAACTGGAGCATGCTCATCAAAGACTGCATCCTGCGTGATGACAAGAAGCTTCACTCCTGCAAATTAATGAAGGGCATGCTCCGTGCTAAACACTGACTTCAATGGGATTCAACTTAATTGCTCCACTGGATTACGATAGTGTTGTCAGATCAGAAGGTTGAAAAGCACTAATTATTATTATTATTGTTATTATTAATAATAATAATAATAATAACAACAACAATAACAATGGTAATGATTCTGCCTTTTTGTTCCCCAAGAACAAGGGAATAACGTGTCTAGTTAAGGATTTGGCCAATAGATACTGTAAAAGATTTTCAGTTCTTCAGCTGCTAGTATCTTTATAGAATAAAGAGAGACTAGAAGAGTCTTAAGAAATAGTGATGGCTATTTCTAACATGAATACACATAAAAATGATAAAGCTCACTTCTTTCCTTCTGCGGGCATTCCTTTAACAACCGTATAGGAAACAATCAGGGATCAACAGAAAAAAAGTGCTAAAACCAGCCCACTTACAATGGATGGTTTTTCCAGGATTGGAGTGGGTGGCCGAGGAACAGGCTTTTCTACTTTTTCAAGGAAACGGAGGGGCTTCTTTGGTTCCTTGACTTTATTCTTCTTCTCCAGTAGTGCCTGGAACAGACACATGATTTAATCAGAACTGGGCTAGATAGAACAACACAGTAATGCCAGTCCTCTAGATGCTGACTGATGCTGATCACACTGATTACAGGGAGCTGAAAGTATTTTGCACTTTGCAGCCTTGTGGCTTCCATTTCTTCCTGCACATCAGCTGAAAAGCTGAATACGGTCAGCAGGCAAGGCTGTTGGTTGCTCAGAAGATACTGACATGAACTTCAAAATCATATGTAAGAAGGAAGATTTTGCTGTATTTACAAGTACGTCATCATCAGTTGCATAGGGTGAGTCACCTGAAATTAATCTAAAATTGGTGTGAACTTAATCTCTAATATAATACATTCTTAAATAAAAGCATATTTCAGAATTATTTTTTTTCATTTAAAAATAGGAATCTCATTGAACCAATTAAACACTGACCCATGTGCAAGCAGAGGCAACTGTGTGCGTTACTTTCCTTATGCAATGAAAAAAATATTATTTTCCTCTAAGATAGAGGTAGGATTCTTTCAAAACATGAAAAATGGGTAGGAAGATCAGAATTTAATTCCAGTTTACATATCACTACAGAATGGTTATAATTCTTTGCCTTTAACCATAGGTACAATGATTATTACTGTGGGTTAGAAATATTCTATGGTCAGAAGATTTTATGAAGAGGGGTTGCTTGAAGAGCGTACTGTCACTGTTCTGTGGCCCATCCTCAGTGAAATGTCTAGGTATGCTACGCTGTTACTGTGCAGGATTGAACCAAATGACCTTGGACCCCTTCTTTGCAAAATGTGGTTTGAAACTCTTCTCTGCTCATCAGCAATGGTCCAGGGGCACCCACAGCAACTGTACAAGTGGACTAAGGGCAAAAGGGAAAATAACTTGCCAGAGAACTTCCTTCTATTGAGAAAATCCACAAGCCTGTTAGGAGTGGGTTTCATCTTGCCTGCAGCTGTTTGTGGCAGATGCCAAACCTTGTCAGCCAAAGCAGGCTAGGAGTGGAAACGCCACCATGGCCTCAACTTTTTCAAGACACTTTCAAGCTGCTTAGAGAGCTAGAGTCCTGCCAACTTCCCATCACAAGTTGCTTAGAACAAGATATTCAGATAGTAATTTCCAACTGCACAGCAATGCTTGCCTGCTGTCGGACATCACGCTTTGGCTTGCAAAGGAAAGGGAAGAGAGTATGTACATTTAAAGCTTCTTCAAAATTATGATCCTACTATTGTATGGATTGGATCTGTAACCTTTATTACCGAAAGAACAGACATATTCCAGCAAGGAAAAGTGTGCCTTTTTTTTTTTTTTCTTGCTCTCTGTCTTTCAAATGTTCAAATACAGTATTTCACTAGGGAGGGAAACCAAACAAAAACTTAAGAAAAAACTCCAATGCTGAATTTCTCTCTCCAGTAACAGGAAATTGATGGCACTTGCACAGAATTCAATTGTGAAATTAATGAAGTTTTGAAACTCTAGTGGTCATCGTACAAAACTCTTCTTGCCTATTGGATCTGACCTTTCAGGCCAGAATAATTAATTGCTCCAGAAAAGGAGAGAGATTTCTAGGTGGAGGGGATAATATGCTTTATTATTGAAAACTCCTGAAATGGACCATGTTAATAATGCAAGAATCAAAGCCTATAAACTGCTTACAAGCCACGTGAAATGATTATAGCTCAAAAACATTGAGGGATTTTCTGAACTGTTTCTTGTAGTTGATGACCTTAGAGCTCTCCGGCATGAAGATTATAACAGTGCTTGCTATGATTTATAAGGTGTTTTTCATGACAGGAGGAGAAATTGAAAGAAAAAGGCTGCTGTAACCGTGATACTTTTGAAAACAATGGTTCCTATGTTTTTATTAGTACAATGTTGCATTCATAAGAATTTTTCTAATAAAACCTTAGCCTCCAAAAATATTTCTTGCTAACCAGAATAACAAAATACAGCCAGAATAACAACTTTTAAAGACAGAGAAATCTATGAGCACTTCTGACAAGAGGGAATGTTTATTATTATTAATGTAGATTTGGGAAATAATGCAGTTCTCAGAAGTGGTTTCACGTCAGCATAGTCTAGTGCCTGCTTTGCTATCTTTACTATGTCAAAATTGCTTACCATTTGCTTTCTCTAATCTGAGGTTTTAAGTTATTTTAAGACTTAAATATAAGAAGAGAAAAAGAAAATACTGTTTCTTTTCATTCACTGCTTCTGCCTAACTTAACAAGTTACCATTTTTCAAAATAGAGAGACCAGGCCCCAAGAATCACTGTACAATATTTTCTTTAAAAAGAAAAAAGTGCTGAATTTCTGAACATATTTCAAATGTTACTGCTTACATGTCATGCTCTAACTTTTCTGAGATAGACTACATTACTTTTTTCAGGTAGTAGGTTCAGAGTCATGGTATAAACTGGTTGGATTGGACAGTGAAGGACCACCCAATTCGTCTCCTTTTCATTTTCCTGGCAAATGCAGTGAGCAGCAAATGGCACCCATGCTTCTGCCCATACACCTTAGCTTCTTTGCTGGCTTCTGACAAAAGCAGAACTCTTGACAGGATAGTGGCTTGAGAAACAACTCTCTGTTCAAAGAAGTAATTCTTTAGATTCCTTCCTTATCTTCTCTGTGATCCTCTCCTTTTCACCAGACACTAGGTATATTTTATTTTCATGTACAGCAGAGAGTATACAGTCATGTTTCTCTTTCTTCCTTTTTGCACATGAATGAAGAAGGTGAGAACATCAAGGATGGACTGACTATCCACTTTGCAACGCAGCACGGCCGCTGCATCTTGGCTGATCAAGACTGACATAATAGCTCTTAGAGCTCGTCTGAGCATGAGCCAGCTAACACTGTGTTGCAGATCTGTTCTTGATGAAGCAACTGCTTGAACAGGTTTTCCTGCGCTTTGAAGTTGGCAGAGATTTTCTCCAGAGACATTCTTGGCCCCCCTACTTCTCCATCTCCTTCCAGCAAACGGATAAAGGAAAACAGGTGTGATGAGAGTTGCACTTAATGCTGAGGTGAGAGGTTCTTTGTTCTGACATCATTCATCCAGCGCTTTGAATCTACCTGACACGTCACCCCTCTTGAGTCACCAGAGCATAGAAGGTCAGCCTGAAGTCACATGTTGTTCTGACCTGGGATTTCTTCTAACAGCTCCTCCGTTCCTTGGTGTATTTGGTTACCTAGTTGCATTTCTTTCCTATAGTAATTAGCTGTATCAGTATGCTATCTCCTTAATGCCTTGGATTTTCACACGAGGCTGTCTATATAATGGTTCACTTACATTCCTTAAAGCACTGTCATCTGCACTGGCTAGGAACTAGATTTCCTTGTCCTTTTACAGATCTGGAATAAGATACAGATCACTGTTTTTACTGTAAATCCTGGGTGACTTCTGTTTCTGCCATGCGCTCATGTTTTAGAGAATTATTCAAAGAATACTGAGTATACATAATACCCCTGCAAAAGGTTTCAGGATGCTCCTCAAAAAGTCTGTTTCTACAATCACTTCTTTTTGACTTAGTTTCAAGACTGGAAAAAGCTGTTCTTATTCTCAAGAGGACACATATCCTTTTTGTAGTTGCTTGGATAATTGCTTGTCCCTTCTTACAAGCTTTAAGCTTAGGAAAACCCTCAATATGGCAAACCAGAAGGAACATAATGAGGAGGACTAGTCCATCTTGCCCCTTGTGTGGCCAGAGAAGCAAGCCTTGGAAACTTCCTTTATTAAAATTAATTACTTCTGAGGGCAAAATCTATCATTCCTCCTCTATGTACCACCTCCTTCCACAGATTATCTAGGGAAAATTAAATAAACTCATTCTAGAGCTAGATCACTGTGTGTACTCCGAATTTTCTAGAATTCTGCTTTATTTCTAGGATTATGGGAGAAAGTGTGTAGATTAAGTATGCTAGGACAGCACTAAGAAGAGGCTTTTGAAGAGAAAACTGATCTAGTTGCTCAGCTATAGGCATAATACAAAGCAACACAGTGTCCTTCTGAGATGATCCCTGAGTGTTTGCTTTGAACCTCTCTCATACCGTGTGTGATGGAGGTTGTCGGCAGGACCGAGACTGTGTATGCCAAGCGGTCAGACAGCTGTCCTCTCAAGTGGTAAATTCTGTTAATTCAAGTATTCGGCACCCTTTACTACCCTCTTCTTGACAGCTCTGGGAGCTTATAAGGTGGACCTGTCGGGGAGGTCCTGCTAAGCCAGAACATGCTATAGACACCAAACTTAAGAAGCAAAAGCCTCTGATGGGAGAAGTGACCGGTAACAGCACCACAGAGCTCAAGTGCTAATTAGGGCAGTAATTTCTTGTTGCTCTGAACAGAAAGTTTGTTTAAATCTAACAGTGGCTGAGGCAGTCTGAGTGTTTCACTGTGTCAGTACTTTCTGCTTGTCTGGACCAACCAGGCTGGTGTCTACTTCTGTATCTCTAAAAGCAGCAGTGAAATTTTGCATAGTGGATTTATCACCTTTGCCTGCAAATGAAATGCTTTGTGATTTTAAAAGAATATACATTTTGCCTTCTTGTGGTGGGGAAATGAGTATTAGTTATGTTAGCCCTTCAGCTGGTATAAATTGTAGACCAAGAAATCTACACTGATTTAAGAAAGAAAATATGAACAACTGTCTGCTTTCCATCTCCCTTTGGCCACCAATTTTTCTCTGAAGAGACCAACCAGCGTTAGGACATACTTCTTCTCCATAACTACAGTTTAGACACTCCACTGTAGCCTTTCAAACCATTAAGAGTATTTTGAACAAACAGAATACAATTGATGTAATTGGAATTCAGCTCTGAAAGCTTGGGCTAACATTCTGCTATGAGAACTGTGTTATGATCCAGATTATACCTAGTCCTTACTTGAATTTTATGCAAAAAGCAACCAAACCCAAACCCCTTCAATACTGCAGTGTCTTCTTCTCTAAAACTGTAGTGAATCAATGTCCTTAGTTCTTGAACACTTCCTGTAGCACTCAAGATTTTTGAAAATTTTCCTTCTGGATAATAAACAATGTTTCGTCTTTTAACAGATCCAGTGGAATTTAAATTTGAGATAATATGATTGATTTTTCAGAAAAAGATTTCAATTTAAAATGGATTAGGAGGAAGTTACTGTTTGTGTTGAGAGTATTATCAAATTACACTAAAACAAGAAATCTATACACATAATTTCCAATTATGAAATATTTCTTCACTAAATAAAGCATAAGTGAAAGTTGCCAAGCTTTACTAATGAAATTCAATATTTTTCAGCAATATAGCAGCCAGCCAAGAATATGCCTGATTTTAAAAACGGTAACCCTCAATAGCATCACAAGAAGCGTACTTAAAAGTACATGTAATTTACAAATATTCTGATTGTAGATGCAAATGAGGCACTTCTTTCCTCAGTGGTTAATTGCATATATGGACACCTCATCTGCATGAACAGTTATGATAAATTAAGATATGCAAAACAGTATTAGCATGTTTGCAAATCAGATGCTGTTGTTAGGGAACAACAGTGATGTGCATCCACCGTTCTGATCTGATTTCATGAGTGGAGTAATTTTTATCATGCTTTGCTGCAAGTGTTTTTACAATATGTACTTAAAATGTACATTTTAAAAAATGTACATCATTTTTAGAATATGAATCCAGATTCATTATTAGTAGTTTGGCAGTGCAACCCGTAGGTTTGCCACTTGTGCATTATAAAAGCAAGGAAGAAATGAGAACGAGCAAATGGCAGGAGGGAATTTCTAACTGACTTAATATGTTCCCATCCAAAAACCTGATCTGTAGGAAGACAGAAGCAGCTATGCTTGTTCTCTATAGAGTCGGAGCAGAAACACAGATATTAGGGAGAGAGAGCACTGGCAGACTGAGTTCCAGAGCAGTACAGGTCATGCCTACAACAGTCTGAATGTTTGATCCATTCTGTCCTTGAAGTTGTCTCACAGAAAATATGAATTTAGCACAGGAAATTGGGAGAAAGCTTACATGTGTGTCTTCCCAATTGTATTTCTGAGCAGTTTAAATCTAAGAGGAACTGACATGCTGCTGGATGCAGCTCCATACCTGGTGAACTTGTGCCAGCTCCACCTCTAGCCTTGCTGATCTTTTAATAAATCCAGTCTTAGTGGTAGTGTACTTAGGTTCTGGAGCTTTAATCTTGACCTGAGTAACAGAATCTGGGAGAGATGCTTCCAATTCACACAGTCCTAATACAAACAGCAATTAAGTAATGAAGTGGTAGGGAGAGAAATTGAGGTTTGTTAATATTTTAAGTAAGTATCTTATACAAACTGAGTCTTCCAAAACGCCTTACCTGCGAAAGTGTTAAGATACAAGCTTTTTACCACATAGCGTTCAGAATGGTTGTCTGGGAAATAACCAATTCTAGACAAAGGAGCGTATGTTTGTGAGGCAAAGTCTGTATACTCTTTGATGAGATCTCGTCTCTCCAGCTTCCCCATCATATTATTCCTCTTAGATATCAGTTTCCTGAGCACTGAAAAGGAAATACAAATGCAAGAAGGTTCTTCATACACATAGTTCTAACAAAAGCCCCATCTTTGGAAATTCACAAAAGCTTTTGCTGGTTAATATAAAACATGACCTGTTTGACCAGAACAAATGCTGGCCACGCATATCTACGTTGTGGATGGAACCTGTTTCATCTTGAATAAAAACTGCAACCTTGTGAAAACAGAAATGGCTTGTCTGAAAACTAAGTTTCATACTACTCTCCCCCTGGTTTTCAAACTTACTCAGTGCACAGTCATGCTGAATCTTTTTAATTTTCTCTTCTTTAGCCTTCTGATGATTTTGCCAGTGGTCATCCAAGCGCTTGGCATCCAGCTCATTCTGATTCTCCTCTCGCCTTCGCAGCAGCTTCTTTAAGACTTCCAGTCGAACTTCCTGCAACCTGAAAGGAAAGAAAAGGCCAGGTATAACCTACTGTACTCTGCAGTGTTCTGTGTAATGCTGTCATCATCAAATCCTACATACCAACTGTCTACTTTACACATAGATCATATTGCATATCTCATATTTAATCTTTAATTTTAAAAAGTGAGTCTACCACTGGTGAAAAGTATTTTGGTAGCAGTCTCTTATATTAAATTTAACAAAAATATCCTTTCCCAAACTCAGGGGACTTTCGCAGGAATAAAAGGCTTGTACCCTTCCTGTTCCTTCTCTATTCAGCCGATAACTAAAAGAAATAAAGAGCACAACCGAACTCCTACTTTTCTATTTCCTGTTCTCTAAAGGCCCACTCCTTCCTCTCCATATCATCCATCATTTTCCTCCTCTTTGCAATTTGTGAGGCACTGTCCATTGCTGGAAGAGTTGCTTCCCATGCACGTTTTTCCCGGGCACGTTCAATCATCTCCACCTCGGCAAGTCCTGCTGGTAGCCCCCGACCTTACAGGGACAAGAAGAAGTAGCTCTTTAGAAGAAAGGCGAATCCAGCAAATAACCATTACCAACAAAGTATTAGAGGACTGGATGGGCACAAGCCCATATGTTAAACACAAACACAGCTGTCAACTGTGTCAATATTTCTACAGTAAAATACTGTAAAATTCTACAGTATGAGGAATGGTAGAACCTGCAGTTGCTATAGCTTAGCTGACATTAACGGTAGTATTTCTTCTACTGCAGACTGCAAAAGGAGGAAAAACTTTTCCAAGAAGACATTTTCTGAGAATGAACACTTTCTTTGGCATGTCCTGTGTCCGTCACTATTGTGGGTGCGACAATGGGAGGTGAGGATCACAGGTACCTTCTGGAGCAGCAGTGTTCATACAGTTTTTTTACTGATGTCTAACTCAGAACAGCTGAAGAACAGTAGGTAAATAGAAGAGCTGCTCCTAGTTCATATTTATAAAACATATGACCTTTTTATATTGAATGATCTCAAAACTCTTTATGAAACCCCCCAGAACAGCATTATTAAGTAGGAAAATATCAAACCTTTTTTATAAATAGATAAAATAATGTGCCCCAAAGAAATACAACAAAAGGCTGCCAAAGCTGGCAATACTCAAAACCTGACACTGAAAAAAAAGAACCTCCTGCTAAAGAGGCGACACGATTATTGTAATTTATCTTGATTTCACAACTCACCCCAAGTGAGCGTAGCAAGTGTCAGAAGTTCAGGTACTGAGCCACTGGGAACTACATATTCAGGGGAATAGGGATCTGTCTGGGCTTCTCCATCCCTGTAATCTGTCTGTGTGCCCAAAGTTCGTAACTTGGGACCAAAGACCTCGCTGTCTCTTGTAGCTGAATGGACACAGAGCTCTGTCCTAAAAAGAGATGCAAGATGGAAGAACATTTGTCACATTCATTAAAAAAAAAAAAAAAAACAAAACCAAAACCAAACCAGAAACACACCACTAAATCAAAGGTAGGATATCCAAATCTGTTTTATCTTAACATTGCTCCCATTGATGTTAACTCTGTTATCTTTAGTAAAAGCAGACTGATGCTGCATTGAATCCTTTGAAACCTCCCTCTTTAGGTAAACAATCCAGAAATCTCCTGGTTTCAGCTCTCACAAGTTATTACATGCAGATCTTCCCTATGTATCCATTCTAAAGCATTGCTGTTAATGGACACAAAAAGTAACTAATGGTTAAGTGTAAAATGAAGTAGGACTGCTTCAATTTAGCTGACATGTTTGTCTTGCCAACAATTCCAGAACAAAAATTAAATTCTTGTGTAAGCACATGCAACTTCCCTTGACTCTACTAGGAACTGAATCTTCTTATGTCCCCTGAAAATTTGATCCCCACTGAAAACCACTTCATGGATGCTCTAAACCACTGAGCAGTATTGCAACTATCACGGAGATTATAATAAAATATCGCACGAATTTCCAACAATATGGCTGTACTGGATAATCTTCTTTGCATCGGTGTCTCTTCTAGGATTCAGAGATACTTGGCTTTCTGTTTCGGGCCTCATTATCATAACACACTTAAGGCACATGTCCTTTACCTACAAAGCACTACTTATACACTGCAAGCAAATTTCTGAAACAGTCAGTCACGTTTCCCCTTCCTCAGAAATTCTCAGTAATGAGCAACCTGTTATTTCTTAACATTTTTTTCCTGTTTGTGCATTATGAAAAATATTGGTTACCAGCTAAATAGTTTCCCGGATTTTCCTGGTGAGATGTGACCCACTACAACAGTAATGTTCCAGAACTCACTACTTACTTTGCCATTGTGTAGGCAAGATTTAGTGGAAGCAGCTTATTAGAAGGGATGAGAGGTCTGAAAAAGAGAGAACGCAGATGTAAGATAACAACCATAAGCATAAAATCATTACAGTTTAGAAAAACTGCAGTCCACTAATTTCAGTGGAGTTATACTTGTTTTCCACAACTCGGGTTCTGAAGTTGCACGTTTAAGAATTGTGCCTGAATATTAAATAATTCTTTCATAGTTAAAGAGCAACAGTTTCACCAGTAGGACTGTTATTCTTCTGTTAAAGCTGGAAGTGGAATTGCAAAACAAGACAATAATTTAGTTTTGAGTGTGCTCACAACATTTTGTGTATGTTTCGTTAATTAGTTTACTTTTTTCACTTTGAGCTTTTGAGAGAGAGGTTGTTTTTTTTTAAGAACTTCTTGAAATCCTGACGTGAATTCCTACAATCAGCTGGTAAGATAAGCTGGTTTGGACTTA